>NC_137461.1:244324023-245035381 GCF_964235325.1 Thermobia domestica
CCCCGGTATATGTTCACTGATGTAGATGTACACTTCAATATGGTATTAATATTATATCTTTTGTTTTCATTTTCTTTGAGTTTAAGGAAAACCGACAGGGGGGTAAGAATATCCTAGGATAGATTTACCCCCCGGTATATGTTCACTGATGTAGATGTACACTTCAATATGGTATTAATAATATATCTTTTGTCTTCATTTTCTTTGAGTTTAAGGAAAACCGACAGGGGGGTAAGAATATCCTAGGATAGATTTACCCCCCGGTATATGTTCACTGATGTAGATGTACACTTCAATATGGTATTAATATTATATCTTTTGTCTTCATTTTCTTTGAGTTTAAGGAAAACCGACAGGGGGGTAAGAATATCCTAGGATAGATTTACCCCCCGGTATATGTTCACTGATGTAGATGTACACTTCAATATGGTATTAATATTATATCTTTTGTCTTCATTTTCTTTGAGTTTAAGGAAAACCGACAGGGGGGTAAGAATATCCTAGGATAGATTTACCCCCCGGTATATGTTCACTGATGTAGATGTACACTTCAATATGGTATTAATAATATATCTTTTGTCTTCATTTTCTTTGAGTTTAAGGAAAACCGACAGGGGGGTAAGAATATCCTAGGATAGATTTACCCCCCGGTATATGTTCACTGATGTAGATGTACACTTCAATATGGTATTAATATTATATCTTTTGTCTTCATTTTCTTTGAGTTTAAGGAAAACCGACAGGGGGGTAAGAATATCCTAGGATAGATTTACCCCCCGGTATATGTTCACTGATGTAGATGTACACTTCAATATGGTATTAATATTATATCTTTTGTCTTCATTTTCTTTGAGTTTAAGGAAAACCGACAGGGGGGTAAGAATATCCTAGGATAGATTTACCCCCCGGTATATGTTCACTGATGTAGATGTACACTTCAATATGGTATTAATATTATATCTTTTGTCTTCATTTTCTTTGAGTTTAAGGAAAACCGACAGGGGGTAAGAATATCCTAGGATAGATTTACCCCCCGGTATATGTTCACTGATGTAGATGTACACTTCAATATGGTATTAATATTATATCTTTTGTCTTCATTTTCTTTGAGTTTAAGGAAAACCGACAGGGGGTAAGAATATCCTAGGATAGATTTACCCCCCGGTATATGTTCACTGATGTAGATGTACACTTCAATATGGTATTAATATTATATCTTTTGTCTTCATTTTCTTTGAGTTTAAGGAAAACCGACAGGGGGGTAAGAATATCCTAGGATAGATTTACCCCCCGGTATATGTTCACTGATGTAGATGTACACTTCAATATGGTATTAATATTATATCTTTTGTCTTCATTTTCTTTGAGTTTAAGGAAAACCGACATGGGGGTAAGAATATCCTAGGATAGATTTACCCCCCGGTATATGTTCACTGATGTAGATGTACACTTCAATATGGTATTAATATTATATCTTTTGTCTTCATTTTCTTTGAGTTTAAGGAAAACCGACAGGGGGGTAAGAATATCCTAGGATAGATTTACCCCCCGGTATATGTTCACTGATGTAGATGTACACTTCAATATGGTATTAATATTATATCTTTTGTCTTCATTTTCTTTGAGTTTAAGGAAAACCGACAGGGGGGTAAGAATATCCTAGGATAGATTTACCCCCCGGTATATGTTCACTGATGTAGATGTACACTTCAATATGGTATTAATATTATATCTTTTGTCTTCATTTTCTTTGAGTTTAAGGAAAACCGACAGGGGGGTAAGAATATCCTAGGATAGATTTACCCCCCGGTATATGTTCACTGATGTAGATGTACACTTCAATATGGTATTAATATTATATCTTTTGTCTTCATTTTCTTTGAGTTTAAGGAAAACCGACAGGGGGGTAAGAATATCCTAGGATAGATTTACCCCCCGGTATATGTTCACTGATGTAGATGTACACTTCAATATGGTATTAATATTATATCTTTTGTCTTCATTTTCTTTGAGTTTAAGGAAAACCGACAGGGGGGTAAGAATATCCTAGGATAGATTTACCCCCCGGTATATGTTCACTGATGTAGATGTACACTTCAATATGGTATTAATATTATATCTTTTGTCTTCATTTTCTTTGAGTTTAAGGAAAACCGACAGGGGGGTAAGAATATCCTAGGATAGATTTACCCCCCGGTATATGTTCACTGATGTAGATGTACACTTCAATATGGTATTAATATTATATCTTTTGTCTTCATTTTCTTTGAGTTTAAGGAAAACCGACAGGGGGGTAAGAATATCCTAGGATAGATTTACCCCCCGGTATATGTTCACTGATGTAGATGTACACTTCAATATGGTATTAATATTATATCTTTTGTCTTCATTTTCTTTGAGTTTAAGGAAAACCGACAGGGGGGTAAGAATATCCTAGGATAGATTTACCCCCCGGTATATGTTCACTGATGTAGATGTACACTTCAATATGGTATTAATATTATATCTTTTGTCTTCATTTTCTTTGAGTTTAAGGAAAACCGACAGGGGGGTAAGAATATCCTAGGATAGATTTACCCCCCGGTATATGTTCACTGATGTAGATGTACACTTCAATATGGTATTAATATTATATCTTTTGTCTTCATTTTCTTTGAGTTTAAGGAAAACCGACAGGGGGGTAAGAATATCCTAGGATAGATTTACCCCCCGGTATATGTTCACTGATGTAGATGTACACTTCAATATGGTATTAATATTATATCTTTTGTCTTCATTTTCTTTGAGTTTAAGGAAAACCGACAGGGGGGTAAGAATATCCTAGGATAGATTTACCCCCCGGTATATGTTCACTGATGTAGATGTACACTTCAATATGGTATTAATATTATATCTTTTGTCTTCATTTTCTTTGAGTTTAAGGAAAACCGACAGGGGGGTAAGAATATCCTAGGATAGATTTACCCCCCGGTATATGTTCACTGATGTAGATGTACACTTCAATATGGTATTAATATTATATCTTTTGTCTTCATTTTCTTTGAGTTTATGGAAAACCGACAGGGGGGTAAGAATATCCTAGGATAGATTTACCCCCCGGTATATGTTCACTGATGTAGATGTACACTTCAATATGGTATTAATATTATATCTTTTGTTTTCATTTTCTTTGAGTTTAAGGAAAACCGACAGGGGGGTAAGAATATCCTAGGATAGATTTACCCCCCGGTATATGTTCACTGATGTAGATGTACACTTCAATATGGTATTAATATTATATCTTTTGTCTTCATTTTCTTTGAGTTTAAGGAAAACCGACAGGGGGTAAGAATATCCTAGGATAGATTTACCCCCCGGTATATGTTCACTGATGTAGATGTACACTTCAATACGGTATTAATATTATATCTTTCGTCTTCATTTTCTTTGAGTTTAAGGAAAACCGACAGGGGGTAAGAATATCCTAGGATAGATTTACCCCCCGGTATATGTTCACTGATGTAGATGTACACTTCAATATGGTATTAATATTATATCTTTTGTCTTCATTTTCTTTGAGTTTAAGGAAAACCGACAGGGGGGTAAGAATATCCTAGGATAGATTTACCCCCCGGTATATGTTCACTGATGTAGATGTACACTTCAATATGGTATTAATATTATATCTTTTGTTTTCATTTTCTTTGAGTTTAAGGAAAACCGACAGGGTTAAGAATATCCTAGGATAGATTTACCCCCCGGTATATGTTCACTGATGTAGATGTACACTTCAATATAGTATTAATAATATATCTTTTGTCTTCATTTTCTTTGAGTTTAAGGAAAACCGACAGGGGGGTAAGAATATCCTAGGATAGATTTACCCCCCGGTATATGTTCACTGATGTAGATGTACACTTCAATATGGTATTAATATTATATCTTTTGTCTTCATTTTCTTTGAGTTTAAGGAAAACCGACAGGGGGGTAAGAATATCCTAGGATAGATTTACCCCCCGGTATATGTTCACTGATGTAGATGTACACTTCAATATGGTATTAATATTATATCTTTTGTCTTCATTTTCTTTGAGTTTAAGGAAAACCGACAGGGGGGTAAGAATATCCTAGGATAGATTTACCCCCCGGTATATGTTCACTGATGTAGATGTACACTTCAATATGGTATTA
The DNA here is from genome assembly GCF_964235325.1 of Thermobia domestica. NCBI lineage: Eukaryota > Metazoa > Arthropoda > Insecta > Zygentoma > Lepismatidae > Thermobia > Thermobia domestica. The sequence goes on from NC_137461.1 coordinate 244,328,194, forward strand.
ATATTATATCTTTTGTCTTCATTTTCTTTGAGTTTAAGGAAAACCGACAGGGGGGTAAGAATATCCTAGGATAGATTTACCCCCCGGTATATGTTCACTGATGTAGATGTACACTTCAATATGGTATTAATATTATATCTTTTGTCTTCATTTTCTTTGAGTTTAAGGAAAACCGACAGGGGGGTAAGAATATCCTAGGATAGATTTACCCCCCGGTATATGTTCACTGATGTAGATGTACACTTCAATATGGTATTAATATTATATCTTTTGTCTTCATTTTCTTTGAGTTTAAGGAAAACCGACAGGGGGGTAAGAATATCCTAGGATAGATTTACCCCCCGGTATATGTTCACTGATGTAGATGTACACTTCAATATGGTATTAATATTATATCTTTTGTCTTCATTTTCTTTGAGTTTAAGGAAAACCGACAGGGGGGTAAGAATATCCTAGGATAGATTTACCCCCCGGTATATGTTCACTGATGTAGATGTATACTTCAATATGGTATTAATATTATATCTTTTGTTTTCATTTTCTTTGAGTTTAAGGAAAACCGACAGGGGGGTAAGAATATCCTAGGATAGATTTACCCCCCGGTATATGTTCACTGATGTAGATGTACACTTCAATATGGTATTAATAATATATCTTTTGTCTTCATTTTCTTTGAGTTTAAGGAAAACCGACAGGGGGGTAAGAATATCCTAGGATAGATTTACCCCCCGGTATATGTTCACTGATGTAGATGTACACTTCAATATGGTATTAATATTATATCTTTTGTCTTCATTTTCTTTGAGTTTAAGGAAAACCGACAGGGGGGTAAGAATATCCTAGGATAGATTTACCCCCCGGTATATGTTCACTGATGTAGATGTACACTTCAATATGGTATTAATATTATATCTTTTGTCTTCATTTTCTTTGAGTTTAAGGAAAACCGACAGGGGGGTAAGAATATCCTAGGATAGATTTACCCCCCGGTATATGTTCACTGATGTAGATGTACACTTCAATATGGTATTAATATTATATCTTTTGTCTTCATTTTCTTTGAGTTTAAGGAAAACCGACAGGGGGGTAAGAATATCCTAGGATAGATTTACCCCCCGGTATATGTTCACTGATGTAGATGTACACTTCAATATGGTATTAATAATATATCTTTTGTCTTCATTTTCTTTGAGTTTAAGGAAAACCGACAGGGGGGTAAGAATATCCTAGGATAGATTTACCCCCCGGTATATGTTCACTGATGTAGATGTACACTTCAATATGGTATTAATATTATATCTTTTGTCTTCATTTTCTTTGAGTTTAAGGAAAACCGACAGGGGGGTAAGAATATCCTAGGATAGATTTACCCCCCGGTATATGTTCACTGATGTAGATGTACACTTCAATATGGTATTAATATTATATCTTTTGTCTTCATTTTCTTTGAGTTTAAGGAAAACCGACAGGGGGGTAAGAATATCCTAGGATAGATTTACCCCCCGGTATATGTTCACTGATGTAGATGTACACTTCAATATGGTATTAATATTATATCTTTTGTCTTCATTTTCTTTGAGTTTAAGGAAAACCGACAGGGGGGTAAGAATATCCTAGGATAGATTTACCCCCCGGTATATGTTCACTGATGTAGATGTACACTTCAATATGGTATTAATATTATATCTTTTGTCTTCATTTTCTTTGAGTTTAAGGAAAACCGACAGGGGGGTAAGAATATCCTAGGATAGATTTACCCCCCGGTATATGTTCACTGATGTAGATGTACACTTCAATATGGTATTAATATTATATCTTTTGTCTTCATTTTCTTTGAGTTTAAGGTAAACCGACAGGGGGGTAAGAATATCCTAGGATAGATTTACCCCCTATTGTGAGTAAACAATTTTTCCTTTTGTGAGTAAGATTCATCGAAAAATTTGATTGTTGTCTCTTTTGGCGGTTTTACCGGGGGGTATATCTGTCCTAGGATAGTTTTACCGGGGGGTATATCTATCCTAGGATAGATTTACCGGGGGGTATATCTGTCCTAGGACAGTTTTACCGGGGAGTATGTTTATCTGTGGGACTATTTTACCGGGGAGGTACATTTGTCCTAGGATTTTTTTACCGGGGGTACGTTTGTCCCAGGACTGTTTTACCGGGGGGTATATCTATCCTACTACTTTTTTACCGGGGGGTATGTTTTACGGGAGGTACGTCTATCCCGTTACACCCCCTTAAGGGAACATTGACCAAAGCGTCTACCGGGTGCGGACTCCTCCCCCCAAGACTTCGTCACACACTTGTACACTTTCTTAATAAAACTATACTTGTTTAGTAGAGGAATACTTGATATAGATTAAAATCTGACTTTACTCATCATCTGTACTATTTCTTTTCCAATAAAAACAGTTTTATCATTTTGCGAGAATATTCGTGTAAGTATTTAAAAATTAAGGTAGGTTTCCATTTTACATGAATCTTGTAGCTGTCATAAAAAAAAAAAAAAGAAAACCTTGCAACCCGATCTTTGTATTTACTGTTTACATATTACAACTTCTTGAAAGCATAAAAGGTATCTCCACCCATGCAGCACTGCATGCTAGTGGACAAATAGTGAGCCTCATTAAAAACGTGTATTTTGACGCACTTCCCCTCCCTGTCCAAAAGAATACGTTGTTTCGGAAGCGGCGAAACTGTTTTTTCCTTTATGTCAGCGGGAGGGCATAGCAGGTAGCAAGCAAGACGACCCACAAAGTAGCACATGGTTCAACTCCTTGCAAAATGTTGTATGCCCCGTTCAAGACTGTGTTTACATGGAGAAATATAGTAGGGTTACAACGTTATTTATTTTTTTTTTTTTTATGACAGCTACAAGATTCATGTAGCGTGAGTACCATTACTTATCTTTTTTCTTTTCCTGCTGTAAAGTAACATCCATTCGATACTACATAAACATAATAGTCTTCAATATTAATTCTTCTATAGCCTTTTATTGCACCCCCAAACCCTCAACAAAAATTTCTGGATGCAGGCCTTGCCTGTTGAAATTACATACAAAGCACAATGTGCGAATGGCGAACTAGGATAGATACTTATTTCGTAGTGTAAAATTATATATATATATATATATATATATATATATATATATATATATATATATATATATATATTTCTTAGTTCCATATTTCAGAAATAAATTTTACCGTGTATTATTTATAAAATACAAAATAATACATAAATAATAATTACTAACTTCGGAGTGGCACAATGAAATTTTATTTTAAAAAATATTTCTTTTCCGTTACTTCCCAACTTTCCAATATATATAAGCTTATTGTTATCTATTTTTATTTATGGCAATCAGCACTTAAACAGGAATTCGAGGATTTGTAACACTTCCGGTTTGAATACATGAAGTAGAAGTGAAGATGACAAATCATTGTGATGCTGAATGTATATCAAAAAGCCAAATTTTATGTCGTTTACTGTTTGTGCCCCACAAAAATCGCATTGAAACTAGAAAAGTTATAAAGGTAACCTAGAAGGTTCTGTTGCTTTTTGTAGGTTCTGTGTTCAATTAGCCCTCATAACGTGAGTTGATTGCGAATGGAGATAATGCGAAGGCCAGTTGTTGGTGTGGATATATCCAATATACTGTCTGGTTGTGGCAGTTCACTTACACCGTGATCTTGTATAAGTACAGAGTGAACATGGGATCTCCACAGAGCATCGTAACGGCGTGTATGTTGTACGAGTTCAAACTGGGATCAAACGCCGCTGTAGCGGAGCGGAAGATATGCCAGACCTTTGGTGAGGGTGACTACGTGAACTGTGCAGCGGATGTTTAAGTTTAACTCTTTGAAGCACGGTGGTACTTATATTATACCACCTTTTAGATAACGTTTTAGTGACACCGTCCTCCAAAGAATTACGGACGGTGACGAAACATTCGAAGACGCACCACGTACCGGAAGAACAACACATGTACAAAATTAAGATCTACAGGCAGCAATTGAGGAGAACAGTGGCCAGACATGTGAGGAACTCGGACTACAACTCAGTGTGAGTAGAGAAACTATTCGGCAGCACCTCCACCAACTTGGGAAGCACTAGAAGTTGGGTCGATGAGTCCCATATGATTAGACTCCGGGCTAGAAGGCAACGCTCCCAGACTTCCGTGTTTCTTTGTTGTCTCATCTGTGGAAAGATCCATTTCTGGACAGGGCGATTATTCATCGGATAATCACCTTAGAGGACGCCAGTTCAAATCCCTTGTAGTGGTACATACTACACTTGATACCTTCTTCGCTTCACAGTGCACCAAGTTCTACCTCGATGGAATCCATGGCCTTTCAGAACGTTGTCAAGTCGTCAATGCTGATGGGGACTATTTTTGATTTCCCACGTACGTCTTAGGTGACATATCTATCTTCGAAGATCGTGGGTGAAAAAGCGAAGAATTTTCTTGGTTACCTTTATAATAAGTTTTTACCACTTCCGGTTTTAGTAAAAGAGAGAATGTTGAAACTGAAAGCTATTATTCCGACTATAAGTCAATTTTAAGAAATCGTTTGTTGCTATGTATTATATGCCTTTTGCACAGAGAAAAAAACACACGTGGCGTACGTAAAAACGTAGGTTACATGCGTAAATTCTGTAGTTTTTGACAACGTAAGACTATATGTTACCTTCTGCAGGATACGTAAAACTGAACACATGTTTTGTTTACGTAATTTCCGTGTGTGTGTTTCGAATAAACGTATTTTCCTTACGAAAGAAATAACTGTATACAGGCGGTAAGGATCTCACATACAGATGGACGTATATAACATACAGCTGACTTATGTAACGTGCTTATACGTATGTAATATACGGAAGACTGTTAGACGTCAGACATCTTGCAGTGGCATGATGTAACATCTAAGCGGGAAAAAGGCAATATGTAGCATATGGATAACACATGCTCCTTATAGATTTCCGTAGTAAACATACGGATTCCGTATATTTGTACAGTATGCCGCTGTCCGTATAACATATCTTATTTATTTATTATAATAGGTTTGAGACATAGGACCAGACCAGTTAACACTGAAATAAATTAACATTTTGATAACATAGCAATTGAATAACAATTTGAGCTCAAGATGGTACAGCACAACAGCAACACTACGTGCGTTCTATTGTCATCAAGTTTAAAGCTCCGAATGTTTAATTTTCATTACTTCTGATTTAATATAGGGTTAAGAAAGGAGATGGAATCGATTCTTAGAATCTAGTCATGACCGTTTTTATTGCATGACAGCCATAACTCGAATAATTCTGTGATGGTGAAGATAAACGTGTTTAGTAAATTTTAAGGAAATTTTCATCCAAAGAAGGAGCGTCCACTGTTTTGAGATTGTATGATTGTGTAACCTCCAATTTTCTAACCTCAAAAAATGTTTTGAAATATTTGAGTAATGTTTGAGTAAAAGTAAACCTTTGCTCTTCAGTGCAAGGCAATATCGATATATATATGTCTCAAATTTCATATAAGACACGCTGAAACAAAGAAAGTGGTTTACATTTATAATTGCATTAGTGCTGTAACTAGTTGCAGTAACATTAAAAACATAGTTGTATGCGCTGGTATCATCTTTCAGGGTAATGATGGATTCAAAAGAATATCGTCATATATTATTTTCCAAACTATCTCCAAATCCATTTCATGTTTCACTCTTGGCTGAAAATAATTCGAATCGCACTTAGAGATGCGCACGGGAGAACATTTGTGGCTGTGTCGTCTCGAAAATGTGCTGTAAAAGTGATGTCTCCACTCGAAACATGTATATTTCTCTATTGGAAGAACCGTGTCTCGACTCGAATTTTGTCAGGAAAATCCTGTATCGACTTGTCTCGTGCTCATCCTTAATCGCACTCTTGGAACGAAGTTTTTCACATGTAAATTTGGCCAGAAGTTGAAAACAGTCTGAAATTTGACTAGTACAACCTAGTTGACCGTCTTCCATATTTCATATTGCAGGTTTAACTGCTTCGAAAACACTGTCACCTTTCGATCATCTCGATCAATGATAATTGGAGTTCAGCTCGTCAATAAGTACCCTTTTCTGAAGTTACTTTTATATTTTGTGGTGCTAATATGGTTTTGTCCATTGCAATTTCAACACTGCAGTCTTCTTAACGTTTCGTCAAATTCTGTGCAATGTTTGTCTGTCTATATCACATGACAAGCATTTTCGTTCACACTGACGTTTCGCGGATGGATGTGATTCAGTAACAAACGCATAGAACGCTGTCTCAGCTACAAATGAAGCGTGCCACAAGCTTAGAAGGTACTAGCATCAATTACCCGCTTTGCTGGGTTATATTAAAATAATAATAATAATAATATGTTCCGTTAGTCAGTCACTTTTTTACTACTACTAAAGCGGTCTCTGATATCGACCATTTTCGATAATTTATATATTTTTCTCCCCTACTCCTCCCCCAAGTTGCCTGGCTGAATTTAGATTTAAAGGGCATTGGAAATGTCACTGTTCATTAGAGCAACCCCAAAAACTAGAGATTCAACACTAATATCGGTCATTTTCGATGATTTTATATATCCTTCTTCCCCTCTCCCATGTTGTGAGGCACGGCACCGGAACTGTCATTGTTCGTCTCAGTTATCTTGAAAATCATTTATTCGACACTGATATTGTTCAATTTCGATCTTTTCTATGTATCTTCTCCCTCCCCTTCCCCTAAATTGCGGTGCTGAATTTGGATTTAAACGGGATTGACGTGTCACTGTTCATCTCAGTGATCTCAAAAACTATTGATTCAACACAAGTGCTGGTCATTTTGATCATTTTTATGTATCTTCCCCTCTCCCTCTTCCAAGTTGCATGGATAAATTTGGACGTAAACGGGATCGGAAGTGTCATTGTTCAACTCAGTAACCCCAAAAACTATAGATTCTACTCTAATATTGGTCATTTTCGTTCATTTCTATATATCTACCCCCTCCTCCCCCAAGTTGCGGTGCTGAATTTGGGTTTGAATGGGATCGGATGTGACACTGTTCAACTTATCAACCCCGAAAACTATGGATTTCACACTAATGTTGGTCATTTTCGACAATTTTTAAATGTTCCTCCCCTCCCCTGCCTCCTTCCCTAAGTTATGCCGTCGAAGTGATATAATAAAATAATCTTAGTCCCGAACCTCATCTTGTTGAAAATTTGATCGAAATCGATCCGGTGGTTATATATATATATACCTTCCCGTTTCCCTAGGTTCTACCATCAAAGCGAAATTATAAAAAAATAAATAAATAAATAAAACGTTCCATACTTCATCTATGTTGAAAATTTGATCGAGAGCGCTCTGGTGGTTGAAGATTTATTAAGTTTTATTTATTTTCATATATCTCCCCCTCCCCTCACTCTTCCCTAAGTTGCACCGTCAAACTGATATGATAAAAACCATGTCCGGTCCGAACTCCATCTATGTTGAAAGTTTGATAGAGATCGGTCAGGTGGTTCAAGAGTTATTAGGTTTTATTCATTTACACACACACACACACACATACATACATACATACATACACATATATATATATATATATATATATATATATATATATATATATATATATATATATATATATATATATATATATATATATATATATATATATATATATATATCCCTACGCCCTTAATTTCAACCTCAAAATGAAATTATTAAAAAAACTTCCCAGGAACGAACCTCATCTATGTTGAAAATTTGAAAATTTGAAAATTTGAACGAAAGTGGTCGTTTGGTTCAAGAGTTATTGAGCTCTATTTACTTTTCCTATATCTTTCCTCCTGTCCCACCCCTAAGTCATTACATCAAAATGAATAGATAAAAACACTCCCAGGCCAGAACGTTATCAATGTTAAAATGTTGATCGAAATCGGTCGGGTAATTCAAGAGATTTTGAGTCACAAACATATCAATTTCAATTTTATATCAAAAAAATGTTTCGATTATTGAAGCTAACGCAGCAAACCTATTCGCTGCTGCAACAAACCTATAAACGACTTTAGATCTAGAATGCAGTGCAGAGACATGTACCGGTAACTGTATTCATATTATTATATTTGTTTTGTTTTGCAGATAAGACTGACAGATGCACGTATGCATGCTCGCTTCGAGTTCGGAAGGACGCACAACAAACCATAAGACTTCTGGAACCCTGTAATCGTAGGAAAGCAGTTAGAGCGTTCTACGATATGTTATGTTATTTTACGAAGACGCATGCTCAAAATGGGGAGCTCAAAATTGAAAAAATCGCTAAAAAATCATTTCTCTATGACTTATGGTTCCCGAGATATGGCTCCTTAAATCTCCCGATATCCGAACTTTTCTGGCCAATATCTGGGGGAACGATCGCCAGTTGGCCAGTGGCCCCCGGTTACTACTTGCTATCAAAATGTTCACCATCCTCTTAGCTACTGATCAACACCAATATATAATTTTTCTATGACTTATAGTTCCCGAGATATGTTTTTTTTAAACCCCTAGAAACCGGAACATTTTTTACCAATTTTTCGGGAACGGTAAGAGTGACGCGAAAAATTCCCTCACTTTAATACAACAAATCAACACGATTATACATAAAATAGTTGCATGCATCCTGTTAAGTTGAACATGGCAGTCCCCTCGAAGAGGAAAATACTTGTATGTGCTGTGATGCGCCCTATATAACGCGTATATGATATAGTATGTTCCCTCTACTATCTTATACTACGCTTCCAAATCTGAAACTTAATTCCTGAGACACTCACATAATATAAATAAATTTGTTTACTAATCGTCTAGGTAACTAGCAAACAATAAACTTAATATCAATACCCAAGGTTCAGGGAATTTTATATCAATCAGACTTTTCCAAGTAGACTAGTTTATTTAAAATTCCAAAAAACAAAAAAAAAATGTTCTCTGTGATTAATATTCCTTAACGAAAATGATTTATCTAATCAAAAAAAAAAGTTCGTTCAGGTACACCTCTAGACCCAGAGGTCCCCAACTATTTAAACCTTAAATTACAGATCACTCCAAACATGAAGCTTCCTTTAAAAATTAGCTAAAAATTCCTTAAGAGAGGTTCTGAACATGCGTCCTCGTACAAGCCATCATGAACCTCACATACTCTAAAGACAGACCCAACATTCTGAGAACTGTCTGGCCTTAATCCCTAATTCAGGTATCGCCCTTTATTGGACAACCCTTAAGGAGATCAGCTAGCTAACAGACTTTAAAAAGGTAAAGGGAAAGGGAAATTTCAATCATTTAGGAATAAAGCACCTCCACTCAGGTTCGGTAGTAGGAATAAAAATCAAAGCAAACAACAGCCTACCATCCCCTTATGTGAGGAATCAGCTGTGAAAAATCTAATCGGCTAATCAAATACAACTAACTGAGGAAAAAAATTATATTACTTATCCGGCTCCGTTGCCATAGCAACAGCCTTCCCTAAAAATCAAAAGAAAAAATTCTGAAAACAGACAGCGTCCGAAAGGAACGTTGCCACAATAGATCTAAAGGATCCCTACTAAATTTCATTTCTTTAAATATTCCTAACCGGGAATCGAACCTATTCTTAGGCTATAAACCCTAGGACATACAACCAGAACTTAAATATTCTGAGTCGTATTCCGCTTAACAAGTCTAAAGGTTGACCCTATACACAGCCATCTCTTTCGGCTGTACCCCTGCTCTGACTTAAAAAGAAAAGTCGCGAAGCAAAAGAGACCCAAGGAGCACGAAAGCTCCTCCGCAAGAAATTCCGTCTCGACTCTATCAAAAGAATCCAAATTCTGCCTCCCCGCTGCTATTTCCCTTCTTACTTATATACTATTTAATAGCTTCCCCCTCTCCGCAACGGCGAGAAGAAACTGTCACTGAGCTTAACAATGTTTCCATCTGAACTAGCTAGCTACTAAACTTTAGCCTTACTTGGAATTATTTTTCTAAAACTAAAAAGAATAACTTTAAGATTAACATATATACATTAAACAATACATAAATGCACACATGAAATATATAAATTTATATAAAGATTAATAGACAAATACCAATCTATAATAATTTTACCAGCGCTGGTCCTTACCCTAATTGAATATGCATTAATAAACAAGCAATAATATGAAAATTAAAATTACTTTAAATATATGCATATATATAGAAAACTAGCAATGGGCCTGAAAGTGCTCATTGCAGTGCAGAGTAGTGAAATTTTTATCAAAGAAACTGAGAGTTGACAATAAATAAATAAATAAATAAAATAAAAATATATGTTAAGGACATCAATAAGAAGATTCCTTATATCTGAATAAAGATTTTATTTTAATTAAATTTGTTTCAAAATAATGATAATCAGTAAAATCAGTCGACTTCGAATTTTGAAATTCCATATACTTCTACGAAAGTATTGGAATTTAGCAATCATTCTTCAGCTTCTATAGTTTTACATGTCTCCAGAAACCGTAGATATAATTCTTCCTACCAATCATTTACACCTGAAATTTCATATCTTTCCCAGAAGACCATTTAATTCTTCCTACCAGTCGACTTCAGTTTCTGGAATTTCACATGGTTCTACAAAACCATCAACCTCATCCTACTTGTCGTCTTCAAGTTTTGAAATTCTACATGCTCCCACAAAACTGTGTAACTCTTCCAACCAGATATCTTCAGCTTTTAAAACTTCACATAATTCCACAAAGCCATTTTCTCACCCTATCAATCGTCTTCAGCTTCTAAAACTCCACTCAGTTCAACAGAACTACCGGCCTCTTCCAGTAACGAGGAACGACACAGTCGACAGATAAGCAATTTTCGTTTTGATATATATGTATAGACAGTAATTACAATTGACTTTTTATATAGGCGAATCAACGTTATCAAGAGTATTTACATTCAGTTCTTCCTTCAGATAACTGTATATATTTGTATTTAACTCTTCTAACCTTTGAAAATGTTAATCTTTTTTTTAAGAAGTACTAACATATATTTTGAGTATTTGACATTGAAATAAACGTGTATCTATGTAACTAACTGAATCGAATGTAATTTAGTTTCAATTTTGTATTGTTGCCTAATAATAAGGGAATTGTATAGGGAATTGTATATACTTTATTTAATTCTGAAAATAAATACTGAGCACAGTATGGTAGCATTATACATTTTTCTTCAATCTTTTTTTGGGTTTATTCTATTTAGGTTATTCTATTTATTCCAATTAAAAAACTATATATTCTGTTAGTGCATTAGTATTAAAAGTTATATCTCCTGTTAGGGTATTCGCATTTACTTACTTATACGGGATGTATTTGAACCTGAATCCACAAAGTGGGGGTGATGTATATTGATAAGGAAAAGAAAAAAAAGAAAGAAAAAGAAAGAAAGCTCTGCAACATTTGTGATGCATGGAATAAGTCGTGAGTGGGAACCCTTCACCCCTGGTGGGGATATTCATGAAGCTATAGGCTTATGTCTAATTATATTGAAATATAATTATACATTTCTTAATTTCGAACATACTAGGTTCGATCGAAATGAGAAAACTTTTTATCGGACTTCTGAAAAAAAACTTAAAATAAATACATGACCGTGTTTATTACATATAGAATTCCCAGTCACGACCCCCTTTTCAGTTTTATTAAAAATAGAAGAAGAAGATGAAGAAAGGAAAAGGAAGATAGAAGAGGAAAGAGGTAAGGTAAGAAGGTGATAAAGAGGAAACTGTTACTGGATATTTTGAGAAATATGGTAAAGGAAAGTGAATAATTATCGAATTGGGATTATTTCCAATAGCTATTGGATGAATGTTTGGTATTAAGGTGATCAAAGGTAGACACATGTTAACCCATACATCCCAGACCTAGATCCATTTAACCCCAACTAACGAATTATCCCAATCTAGCTCTGAGATAGATGAGAAAGTTTAATTTAACTGTTTATTCAATATTTCCAGAAGTTCTAGACTAATATCCAATATTTGAAAAACAAACGACGAAGTTGATGGCATGTTAGAATGCACAGAAATCTGCTACTTTCAACAATATCAAATAACACATTTCTCTTTCTAGAGATATTAAAAGTTGAATTACATTAAAAAAAATTCGACAAAAGACGAGACAAAAAATAAAGGAAGAAAAAAATTTAAAGTTCAACATATTTAAGATTCAGTGCAATGAATACATATAATTGTGAAAAAAGAAAGAAAAAAATATAATTGGTTAATCATTCTTTTAAAAAAAAGCACTTTAGTAGCATTTTATTGAGCCTCTGTCCCAAGAGGAGAAATTTCGACAATTTTATGAGTCTTTGTTCTCACGTCGATAATAACTCCTTTTTCAACTCTCTTTACGCACTGTGATTGGTGTCCATGAGAGTATTTAGTCGTTTTGGTTTTAATTACAGACAAATAGTTGCTTCATATTACATATATATTTTTTATTTCGTCACTTAATGCACTTGGTATGAATATTCAAAGTTTATCGAGATTTAAAGTATCGAGTCCAGTCCCAAACATTGGGAACTTATTTCCATTATACGATATCTCAATGGACCCATCGTAGGTCCTGTATTCACATTACTAAATTATTAACCAAACTCAGTTCAAATTAAGATCACTGAATTTTTATTTCTAGTATAGATCATGGAGTCAAGAGATTTTAGTCACTGAGCTGACGAACGACAAACAGTTAGGTTTCCAATCGTAGGGGAGGATTTGCTTCATAGTTTACTGATGGAAGGATTTGTTGGTGAGGCGCACTGTTTCGTAGTTTACTGATTTTACTATGATCTCGCAAAATAAATTTGGATAAGGATTAGGGTTCTGTTTTCTTACGACCTGCTACTTGTTCTATTTACATGCAATATTTAACATGGTAATAAAAAATTTAGTAGTTACAAACATTACTAACAAATCAGTAAGGTGTCATTAATTATAAGTTACGCGGTAATAATTTACATCACAAATAATTGGTCAATGTCGGGTGTCAAAAATCTATGGCAACCTAAAACAACCAGGGTAAATACCGAGCCCTTTACATACATACTCGCATATATATATATTCATATTACTCAATATAATAAATTTCACTCTAATATTAACCTTAGTATTTCGTCGACATTTAAATTCTACATAACCTTTTTATATTCGATACATATTCACATTTTATTGGCTCAAAAACAAAACAAAAACCCTGACTAACAAAATTCTTTTTCTTTTCATAAGGTTGCAACATTGAAATGTATATGTATAAACCCGATAATTAATAATAATAATTCTCAATTTACTAAGATCCGCGTATAAGGAAATAGTTGGTGTTATTTAATAAGTTGACATAAGAGGTGGAAATACAACAAATGGAGCAGGCACGTAACCTTTTAAACTATGTAAGTACATATATAGATGTATATACAGAGAAAGAAAAAAATCAATGTTATTCGAAACTAGTGGGCCGAAACTACTAATACATACAGCATATAACCAATCAATAGAAAGAAAACCAGAAATCAGTAATCAGCGGGTATAAGTTGTACGATCAATGAATAACAAGTAAGTTTCTAGGAATCTGAAAGCATAGTGTACATTCTCGTCAGCCTCTTCCCATGGTGGGTTGAATATCGCGAAAATGGTCCTGAGTTGTGCTGAAATACCTCCACGAATTGTATCCCTCGATGTCTCAGTTAGTACATACGATCGAAATAAGTGATATGAACATTGTATGTTTTCATGAGTTTCAAAACCGGGGGGGAGGAAGGTTGAAATTAAGAAAAAATCTCGAAGTAAGAAGGAAGAAAGAGACAAGAGAGAGAAAGCGGGGCCAACGAAAGGAGAAAGATTAAAGTACTACTCACTACACAGAAGAGTGATCGAATTTAAATATATAACAACTCATAGCCAAAAATATTCACATATGCCGAAAGAGAGTGGTTTACTTAAATATGTAAACTAGGAGGGGGTCCTGCTGCCAAGGATGCAAGTCTGTATCCATCAGATCCCAATCCCTCAAAAGTTTGCTTGTAAGATTGAAATCCGAGCCCCGTATCCGGCCCAGACCAGCAGGATAAAAGGAGAGGGAAAGAGACCAGGTAACTGTGTCCCCAATTTTGAAATCTCTAAGTAAAAAAAAATATTCGACCCCTCAGAAGAACTAAGAAGGTTCAAGGACAGTAAAGAAACTAGAGTAAAAGTAATAGCTAAGATATCCCTAACTAATGGTTTGCCAAAATAAAAAAAAATTAAATAAACTAAATTTTGGATCAGTGATTTCAATGACCAAACATCACCGATGGCTACCCTGCGCAGACATGCCAAAGTCTGGGACGTCGTTAATTTCCATCAACTAATTAAACTGAGAAAAGAAACGAAAATACTTAAGAGGGTCATAAGTCGACGTCCGGGTACGCGATTGACATAAATATTAATTTAGTAGCGGTTGATTTAATCGGATAGTCCGAACTGGGCTGTTAGCTATATGAACACTGCACAATAAATAAGGTAAGCAACGAAAGAAAAAAATCTCGGAGAGTCAATGAATGTTAAAGGTACAAATGACCAAACCTATACTTTTCGATGATCATAGGATATAGCAGTTAGTTTTCTTAATTATCATTTCTGTCAACCTTTAGAAGTAATTCCCACATGATGCTACCCTATCTGATGAAAGGCTTAAGATCCGGGGCTGTTAGTATGAGGTACTTAGATGCGAAGTAACAATTCCCAACTACAATTTACTATCCAAGTAGCAAACTTGGTTGGATGAATGTACTGGTGTAGAAGTCAAAACGCGAGAGATTTTTAGTAAACATATTCATATTCTCACTATACAACATACACTAGGCCTATCCATTTAAATATAGGTGTCATATCATCTCATTCATATTTTATATCATATTACTAATATATCATTACATTCATTCATTATTTACTCATTTTCGCGCGAAGTAATATTTTATAGACACCCTATTTCATACATTTTACACGCAGGCCATACACATATTTACATTACACACTAATAAATATATAATTATCACAATCTATCACGCTCAAACTACTACACGATAACATTCATCGAACCACTGACTCTTTGTTTCGAAGCACCCAAATCGTATTTACTTCGCAGTAAAAAAAATCATACGTGCGTATTCACTAAAAGTTAAATTGTCAACGATGATTTTATTTCTGATTTGCTGATAAAACTAAAACAACAATGGAGATTTTCTACAGCCACGGGAAAAGATAATTTAAAACTACATTTTAAAACAAATAGTAGCGGCATATGGACTTTACCTCCATTAAGAAAATAAGCGTTCTTGATTTCAGTGGATATTTCGATTGCTAATTGACCTAGCAAGCTGTAATTTTCAGAACAGTAAGATCTCTTGCTATCTTATATGAATGTATACTCATCTGAACCGAAAACCATGTCCACGGGATGTAATTAGAGAATAAATGGCCAAAATTAAACAACTTAGATCACTAAGTAATGCGATGTCGTAATGTCAACAAACAATTGACTACCGAAAACGGACACGGTGGCGCTGTAGTGGAGGCATAATTTACCGTGTACTGAAATATATACTTGTACTTATTAATCAGAAATCTAATATTTACTCTCGTTTATTTATGTATAGTTAGAAAAATGGTACTAAATTGACGCATATTTAATATACTGTCCTCATGGTAAAATCATGCACTCACTCAGAACTACTAACTACACACACCACTATAAATACTACACATAAATACTAACTAAGCAAGCACCATTTAATTACATGCATATTAAAGGCAAGCACCTTTAAACATATTATTCCTTGTCGGTATATAGAGTTGGCTCTATTGAACTTGATGGGGGGCAAAATGAGAAGGGTAACCCTAGGTCCAACTGACCTGACCAATTACTTGAAACAGGTTTACAAAATGATTACTAAAGATTGATGCCCTGGAGGCACCTTATCAAGGTTTATTGAGGGACCCTTCCCCTGAAAGGGGAAAAGGCCCTAAAACAAACAATAACTAACCCATCCCCTGCTAGAAATGGTTCAATTTCGAAAAAGGAATAGGAGCCCCTTTTTGTTAGCTTAAGCTGCCATTCTGCTGATTAATATCACCCACGAAACCTACCATGTACATGCAGTTATTGATTTAAAAAAATCACATTTACCAGATACACGACCGAAACACACAAAACAGGTCGTATTGTCCCTAATCCCTAACTGAATTTGAAAAGATCAGAAAATCACTCTCATAAACTGTCTATCCTATCTGGGCAGCAAAACATGGCTTCCTGCAAACCGAAATCCTGTATTTTACTTAACTATCCACTGTTTCTTTAATGAAAATACATATTTTTGTGCTCCCAAACAGTCTTCAATGTTTCAACTATGAAATTAAATAAGATTTTTACCTGAATTCTATTAAAATCCTAGTCCTTCCCAGTTGAAATGTGACAGTACACGTTACGAGCTGTGCGTCCAGATGCGTCCTTGATTATTATGATAACATTGCGCCGAAAACGCCAGGGATTGGAGAATTCCACCAATCAGGGCGTTTTCTAACAGCCGCGGAAATTACAAAGCGAATAGAATTTTGGTGAAATCTAGATATAACCGGATCTGCAAGTGACTATGGACTAGTGAGAGGGGGTGAGGGAAAAATTAGGTACCTGACTAAATTCTACATTGGTCTGAAATTAAGAAAATTTATATCCAATGACGGAACTATGTTTCGGTATGACGTCAGAATGGTAAACCTTGTAACTATTCAACTTGTATATGCGAAAATGGGATTTACAATTAATCAAAATATAAATAAATATATTATTCAGTGGGAATATGGCTACTAATGAAACCTTTCGATTCATTACATTTAATTTGAAGTAAGGAGAATAAATAAATTGTGTAATTAAACCGAAATCGAAGTAAAAAAATTACTAGGTACAGGGTGCGAAAAAAAAAGTCGCCATTACTTTCAACTGTAATGGTACATTACAATATATTTCCTGAAAGCTTGGGTCAAGGTAAGATCAAAACCGATTACCAAAATTGGGGAGGTCTCAAGCATTTCGCTTGAGGGCAGCACATTACTCATTTTTATTATTACCTTTAAGTGTGTGGGTTGCAACGGACTTTAAGACACGCTTAAAGGTGTTAATAAAAATGAATCACGTGCTGCTCTCAAGCGGATTGCTTGAGACCTCCCCAATTTTGGCAACCCGTTTTGATCTTACCTTGACCCAAGCTTTTAGGAAATATATACATCACCATCACTTTGTGGGTTCAGGTTCAAGTACATTCCGTGTTAGAGTAATTTATAAGGTCTAATGTAATAAAGCTGAAAATAAAGCTATCTGCTTTTGCCTATCCTTTTATGAAATGTTGGGTCCTCTCTCTTCACCGACCAGCAATAGTCCCCCATCATTGCAGGGTTTCAACGTCCTTGATATCGAGTTTCCATCGTCCTTACATCTTGGTGAAATCGTTCTCTCATTTCGTCGCTTATATCTCCAAGAGTTTCTGAAAAGAAGTTGAGGTGGGAATGAAGAATGTAGATTTTCAAAGACATATGACGTGTCAAAACTTCATATACAACCTGAAGTTGCTGCATCAGTGCCTTGTAATTTTCATCTTCATTTTTGCCAAAAAGCTTTTACAACTTTAACAAAAGCAGGCTAGGCATTTTACTCTTTGTCGTTTAGTTATAAAACATAATTCTGCGGGCGTTACTGGCCATCATGTAAATGGTTACTGTATTATAATGTGCTTTATATGGAATAAATACTTGTGAATTTTATATATTAATTAGAATTTGGATGCTAAAATAATTGTGTTAGAATATAAGGGAAGAAAGATAAATTGCGCGATTCCTTTGCAATTTTTAATTATATTTTCACCTCTCTAGGACGTTTCTAAAAGTTCAGATTTCTATGTCTTCCTTTCGCTCTCTTACATGTTTTTTAACTCATGTGTTCAAATTCTTTTGATTTCCTGGCGAATTACATAGATCTTATAGATATTGTATCTCTTTCTTTCTCTCCTCTCTACAGCATGTCTGGAGTTGAATATTCTGGCAAATAGGCTACAGCGGCGATTTTATATAGTAAGACCATTTACGTTATCAGGGAGTCATGTTGTGGTGTTGAACTTAATATGTAAGATAATAAATCGAAAAACTGGGAATACGAGTGTTTTTCAGAGATGACAGTGCACTGATGCTTCAAACTTGTGTTTTTACTCCCTATACTTACGTTAATTCCCTAGTCAAAATAAAAACTCCTTAAAATTAATCACAAATTCTTACGCAACTTTCCCGTCCTTGGAGTACTTCGCAATCATATACTAGTCCCGGCGATGTGAAGGTACTTTTGGTGATGAGGATACAAGTTGATGTGTTTATTCAACCAACAATATTACAAATTCAGCATCATCGTACTTTACCAACAAATTTGCTCTTTTTCTGATTCATATTGCTTGCCGAATCCCATCATTAGCATCATACTTACTCAAATAATTAAGCAAACAATAACTGTCTCAACCTCGCCACCATTGTTTTGTCTTGCAGAAATTCAAACTTTACTTTCGTATTTTGAAGTTACTTGAACAAATTTAGCAGAGTAAATGCTATCTCTAGAGTAGTCGATTAACTTAAAGTAATCGGACCAAGATACACAACTATGTCCTACTCCCGATTTACTCCAGAGTAACAGCTTAATCTAGTTTGGAGAAAGTCGTCCTATGGGTATTAAAATCCGCTCTACCATTCTAATACTAAATCTGACTGTGAGAGCAGATTTGATTAGGATTATTATTTTATATCCTATTTCCCTTCTTTTCTCTTTTCTCAGTTTCTCTTTCAACCACTTTCTACTTTTGTCCGTAACCAACATTTCATGGAGAGCCCTGTGAGTGTCCTTGCATGGGTGTGTTTATTTGTGTCAGGGCAATATATGTATATTAAATCGGGAGGTAGAAACGATCGTAGGTACAAGGTGGGGATCGAACGACATAAGGCCGACACATAAGCGAAGTTGTGACTATACACTCCTTGATGCACGTACTTCCGGTATGAAATATATTACATACCGTAGTGGGTGACTAAAATAGTTTTATGTGTTTTAACATATATTTATTTATTTATTTATTTATTTATTGAACAATTTCCCAGATACAGCATAACTTTGCCATTTTACACAGGGACATGCTAACAAAAGAAAGAAAAAAAACATGACAACAATAACAACAACATAGAAAAAAAAGAGTGTAAAAGTAAAACTATTCCGTCAAAGCTCGTTTAATTGCTCTTTCAAACACTGGGTAGCTCGAAAAAATGTCCACATCAGTTGTTACTTGATTATAACTGTTTGGTATTCTATAAAAAAGAGACCTCTGTATAACAGCCAACCTAGGACGGGCAAGATGGAATAGGTGGGTATTCCGAGTGATGCGGGAAGGGACACGTAAGGATAGTTCCTGAAGTAATATTTCCGATCTTAAGGTTCCATTAACTATTTTATGTAGATATTTCAGGTCAGAGATATTTCTGCGTACTTCAGGAGTCTGAATATTAAGATGTCGCAAGAGCTCCTTCTTAGATAATATTCGAAGTGCAGGAACACGAAATCGGACTATAGCAATGAAGAAATTGTGAACAGAATCAAGTCTGGAGAGATGTGTAGGTGCTGCCATGGCCCATATGGGAGAGCAGTATTCGATCTTGGGCGCTATTAAAGTCTTATAAAAAGTTGCTAATGAAGAAACAGTGCGTAGTTCGGTGAATCGATAAAGAAGTCCCAACATGCGCATTGAATTCTTTAGTATTGAGGAGATGTGGTCAGAGAAGGTGAGTTTTGAATCAAAGATGACACCAAGATCGTTATGACTAGCAGAATGTGTGATAGGGGAATCGTTGATATGGTATGTGGAGGGAACAGGAGACTTTTTCAAAGTAATAGTAATACTGTCACATTTCTTACTGTTGAGTTTCAAGTGCCACATTTCACACCAGCCTGTAAGGTAATTTATGTCTTCCTGTAGAGCAATTGTGTCATGGAGACACGATATTTCTCTGTATAACTTACAATCGTCAGCAAAAAGCAGAAGGCCACTAGGTTGAGCTGATAAGTGCGTATAGAGATCATCCATATACAGGACAAACAGTAGAGGCCCAAGCACACTCCCCTGAGGCACCCCTGAGATCACGGGTTGGGGGTTAGAAGTCGCCCCTGAAAGAACAACTCTCTGTTTACGGTCCTTCAAGTAGCTTGTGATTAGAGAGAGAAATTTGCCATGTACATTAAATCTATTGGAGAGTTTATGAAGAAGATGAATGTGACTGACAGAATCAAAGGCCTTCGAGAGATCAAAGTAGATAACATCTAATTGAGTATTGTTATTCATACATTTGACTGCACAGGAAAGAAGAGTACTTAAGTTTGAGAGACTTGAGCTTTTCGGTAGAAAGCCGTGCTGAGAACTATGGATGTAAGGTGAGGTGAATTTAAGTAGCCTGTCTTTAATTATTTTTTCGCAGATAATTGATATTACAGAAAGAAGAGATATTGGCCTATAGGAGGATATATGATCCTTAAGTCCTGATTTATATATTGGGGTCACGTGAGCCAGTTTCCAACTGGTGGGATAATACCCTTCCTTGAAGCATCTATTGAATAAGATAGATAGAGGAACCGCAATAACTGAAGCAGTTTTGTTGAGAAAGAGAGGACTAATTTTATCAGGTCCAAGTGATCTATGTGGAGATAACGATAGCAAGAGAGCCAGAACTTCGCCCGGGGTGGTAGAGAGAATGGATAAGGTGTCCGAACAGATGGGGTGGAGAGGGGGGAGATGGGTTGTAGAGGAAAGGGAAGTAAATGTTTTGCAGAAGTAGTTATTGAAGAGGTCTGGTCTTTGATCATCACTCGCTTCAGTATTTTCATCTTGAATTGTTGCCGGTATGCCCGGAGATTTTGTTCTAGATTTAATTACAGACCAAAAGACTTTAGGGTTACTAACAGTAAAATCACCAATTGAGTCCATGTATTCAAAATATTTACGTCGCTGTACCTTCTTGGCAAGACTTCTAATTCTAGCAAAGTTTTTATATGTGTAGTCACTCGGATGTGATTTCCATAGAGTCCAGGCAAGCTTTTTGTTTTTAAGAAGGTCACGAAGTTCATTGTCGTACCAGACCGGAAACCTGTTCGATTTTGATGCTTTCACCGGCACAAAGTCCTTTATGGCTGAGTGGACAACGGATGTAAATAAGTCCACAGCGTCGTCAACAGTTCCTACCTCTAACAAACACCAAGGAAACAGTTCAATAGCCCGGCAGATGTCACCCCAGGGGGCTTTCTTCCATAGAAGTTGTGACCTACTTTTGAGGGCCTGGTTTGTAGTAGTGGAGGGGAGGAAATCGAAAGAAACATCCAAGGAATCGTGATCCGAAGGAAAAAGATTTCTGCATGGGACAACACAACGAGGTTCTAAGTTAGAAAGAATGTAGTCAAGATTGCTATTATTGCGGGTATTATGCATATTATGTTGACCTAGACCAAGTCCATGAATAAAATTGTCCATGAAATAACTGTCGTTTCCATCTTTAGCGACTCCATGCTTGCTGTCCTGCCACGTGATGGAAAGGTTGAAATCACCCAATAGGATGACGTCACCGTGTGACAACGCATGTAACAGTGAGTCATGGCAAGCTTCTAAGATGTGCTGGGGGGTGTTCTTGTGCGGCCTATAGAAGCATCCAATAAACACAGAACGACGCTTTGGAATAAATACTTCCACCCATATAAGTTCACAATCCCGTTCGAGATCCAGTCTTCTCTTGCTCTTCCACATATTATTTACACAAATCATCACTCCACCTCCACGAGTTATGCGGTCTTTACGATAAATGGTGAAATTATTAGAAAAGCTAATTTCACTGTCGTTCACTGATTCATTCAGCCACGATTCGGTCACTGCGAAACAATCCAGTTCCCTTATCTCACCTAGGTTCAATGAGCACTCAAGTAATTTGTTTTTAATGCTACGAACATTTTGATAATATATATTGAAAGCATTAGTGTAATGTGGACAGGGTGGGCCAGGGTTTACGTGAATATCACCACAAAGGAGGAGAAAACAAACGAAAATGAGGCACTGTTTTTTTGCTTTTGACTCATACCTTGTCACAAAATCACTGGTAGTTCCTCCGTCACTGTTAGCAGTACCAGAGAGAGCACATGGCGGTCCTCTTGGTATGAAGGCAGCAGCAATTATTTAGAAGAATTGAACCATTTCTCGAAACCCCAAGGGAACAATTGGATAGCGCGTGGGCGCCCATGTGGGAAGAATCCTTAAAATGCCCTTCCAACATTGAAACTTTTTTTTAATGTTGAAATTTGTCACGATGCAGAAATTGACAGGGGAAATATTGTTTGAGGTAGTTTGCAATACCACCAAATTAACAGGTTTTGCCAACCCGACATTAAGTTGTATGTTTTTCAAACATCACTATTATTATTAGTATCAGATAATTAAAATTGTCAGATTATTAAAAATCTACATGTTAAAGGGAAACTTACAATATCGCATTTATTGTTCGCTATGAAAACTTAGAACATTATAGTATCGCAAAGACAAAAATGCCGCTTTCTTCGATTGTCAAACTATTGAACCACTATTTTTTTTTTCTTTTTGGTATTTGATATTTGGGCAAAAAAAAAAATCTGTTTGCAGAAACCTGCATAAAGGTTGAGACTATTCATTTCTCAGTTTTTGAAAATGTCGTTCTGTATTTATAAATCATCTACCAAAAGCTTTTAAACATGCGTTATGTTTTATTTTTGCAGATGACACCAAATTATATAATGAAATCCAAATAGAGAGAGATTGTAATACATTACAGTCGGATATAAATAGTCTAAATAATGAGCGGTGTATGGAAAACAAACTCCAACTAAATATTTCGAAATGTTATGTAATTACTTATACATTCAACATAAAACAAATTTTGTTTGAATATACTATAGGAAATCAGAGATTAAAAAGAAAGGAAATTATAAGAGATCGAGGGGTTTGATTTGACATGAATTCAAACACCATATAAATATAATAACTTAGGAAGCTTTTAAAATGGTCGTTTTTGTAACGAGATCAAGTCATTATTTTAAAAATACTAGAATTATATTATCGTTATATAATGCATTTGTACGATCTAAGTTAAAATATGTATTTATAGTTTGGAATCCTTTTTAACATTGACAAATACAACAAATAGAGAGAGTTGAAAATAAATTATTGAAATATACTGCCTATAAAATGTTTGGTATACAACCACAATATCTTTCTTACGAAGTACTTCTAAACAAATTTAAATTTTTGTCACTGCACAAATAGTGTTATATATTCAAACAATGATTGAAGTAAGACGTAAAAATAACAACATGATTGATTGCCATAGGGCATGTAGTATAGTACTTGAAAGGAGACAAATAGATTCTTAAAAGAATAATACAAAACGTGGGTTTATTGCATATGCGTACATAATATATGACCGTCACCAAAATGATAAGAGAGAAATTAATAGCATTTAAAGTAAATGAGGGTATGGAGAAGATAATAAATAATATTTTGATTTACACGGGGTTACACATTCTCGTTCTTATGTTAAGACTGGCATATGCATATTACATTATAATAACGGACAGAGTTCATGGTTGCGTACTTACACTTGGCTGAAGTCCATAATTAGGCACAGTCAATTGACAGCTGAGTCTGCACACCACTAACGCTAAGTAGAACGCCACTGTAAACGATGCTGTGCGAATGCGTTGAGGTTGAGTTGTGATTGCGATGTGATGATTTTTGTAAGATTTCTAGAGTATATATATTTATTTTCCATACTTTCATTTTCTATTTCGGATTTGAGAAAATAGGATTGTTCATTTTCTCCTGTGAAAGTCTTCCGTGTTTACAATATTTGTTTTTAACTTTCACTATTTTTACCAGGATGTTTTTCCAAACTTTATTTAAAATATTTCACTTTTACTAGTTTATTGTTTGGTTTCCCCGAGAGATTAAGAAAATACTTCAGTTTTTAATATCACAAAATAAAAGAATGTCTTAATGCCTCGGCTCAAAAAAAGTCTTTTCGTCATCTGTTGTTTTGAACCAGTGACGTAATTCATTTTTAATATCAAAAAAACACTAACACACCAAAAAGAAGCACTAGTAGGTAGGGTCACTTTGGGGAAAGTGCACTGATTCAAAAAGGAAATCCAAATGGAAGTCCAGAGACCGGAAACTGGAATGATTTGAAGTAGTGCCGGTTGCATACCATTCAGGAGTTTCTACCAAAGGAGGTAGCATTACAGGTTCATCTCTTCCTTAGATTCCGCAGGAAATGGAACTGCTGGAAACAAGATTGTTGCATCTTGCTGGGATTCTACAGGAACTGGAACGAATTGAAGCAGAATTGCTGCATCTCTCCTTCGTTGCTGCAGGTACGGCTGGGAACAGGATGCTGAACTTTCTTGGGTTGCTGCAGGAACTGAAACAGCTGGAAGCAGAATTGCTGCATATCTCTGGGATTCTGCAGGAACTGGAAGCAGGACTGACTGCATCTCTTCTTGGGTTCTGTAGGAACTGGAACGACTGGAAGCAGGATTGCTGCATCTCTCTGGGATTCTGCAGGAACTGGAAGCAGGACTGACTGCATTTCTTTTGGTTTCTGCAGGAACTGGAAGCAGGACTGACTGGATCTCTTCTTGGGTTCTGCAGGAACTGGAACGACTGGAAGCAAGATTGCTGCATCTCTTTTGGGTTATACAGGAAATCGAACGACTGGAAGCAGGATTGCTGCATCTCTTTTGGTTTCTGCAGGAACTGGAAGCAGGACTGACTGGATCTCATCTTGAGTTCTGCAGGAACTGGAACGACTGGAAGCAGAATTGCTGCATTTCTTTGGTTTCTGCAGGAACTGGAAGCAGGACTGGCTGCATTTCTTCTTGGGTTCTGCTTTGGTTGACAGTAGCCCTCGTCCGGAAGTAGCTGTCTATGGCCAGGTGAAGAAAGGGTCCAGGAAGTTTGATGAAAAGGAACTCGAAAGACGTAGATTATGAAATGAAAGTACGCTTGTGCATGAGCAACTCTGTCAGATTGTAGGCAAGGCTTTCCGTTATTTTCATATTGCATTATAGGAGGAAAAAAAGAAAAAAGAATATGGAGAGAGAAGTAAAAAAGAAATGATGGGACATGTTTGATACCATGTATGCACCACAAGAATTACTGTTGACCAAGGTCACGGGTGAAAAAAAAAATGTAATCCGTGACAGACAGAAAATAGTGCAATTTGTTTGTAAGAGGCAATAATTATGGCAAGTAAAATTTAAGGAGAAAGCCGGGATTGAAACCAATCGGGAGTCGAATTCTTTCATTTTTTATTTCGGATTTGAGAAAATAGGATTGTTCATTTTCTCCTGTGAAAGTCTTCCGTGTTTACAATATTTGTTTTTAACTTTCACTATTTTTACCAGGAAGTTTTTCGATACTTTATTTAAATTATTTCACTTTTACTAGTTTATTGTTTGGTTTCCCCGAGAGATTAAGAAAATACTTCAGTTTTTAATATCACAAAATAAAAGAATGTCTTAGAAGGAAGACAATATGTTTTTATTAGGCAGATTACCTTTATATTGTCATCGACAAAATCTAAGAGAAAGACATACTTTTTACATGCCGCATAATAAAATAAACACTAATAAAAATTCTCCATTGTATAAATTATATGATGCTGGTAATAGGTTTGGGACTAGGGGTTTAGATATATTTTAGTATAAATTTAAAACTTTCTAACGAAAATGTTTTGAGATATTAATTGATAAATTGTAGGTTTTTTTTTTTTTTGTATAAGTTACAACTTGAAGAGGATAAGAAGGTATACATATTGTAATTTCATGTTTAAATACTAACTATAAGATCTATGTATGTTTGGTGTTGCACATCCTTTGATGATTAAACAGGGTATTTCAAAACAACAACGTTCGGGAGGTAATTCCTCACACAAAGATAAGACAAGACATATAGACTAACCTGGGTGCACAAATGCTTCCTCTAGGAGTTATAGGCTGCTGAAAACATGAAAAATGAACTTTAAAGGTTCATAGCTCCAAAACTATGGGATCTACCGTAGTCGGGTCAAGACTTCACTTGAGAACTAATATGTGCCCTATCCAAAAATCCATGTTTCAAAATTCTACGGCACTTCCGATATAATTTTTACAGAGATAGTTTATGAGTACTTCAAATTACATGCCCGTAACCAAACTCCCTGCATAAAATTTGTTGTGTGAGTACCGCAGGATTCAGAAACATGGATTTTCGGATAGGGCACATATAAGTTCCAAAGTGAAGTCTTGACCCGACTACGGTAGGTCCCATAGTTTTGGAGCTATGGACCTTTAAAGTTCATTTTTTTCATGTTATTGGTAGCCTATAACTCCGAAAGGAAGCATTTGTGCACCCAGGTTGGTCTATACTTTTTGTCTTATCTTGATGTCAGGAATCATCTCCCCAAAGTTGTCGGTGTAGTTTTGAAACACCCTATATATAAAAATGTGTACTTTGTAATTGCCTTTGTGTGTTAAGTACAATAAAATATATATTACTTAAGATAAACTCTACAACAAAGGGTTCAAGAGGAAAAGATTTCAGCAACCAGTAGACACTTCGATAATACGCATAAAATCGAAAGCAAAGGTGCTTTGACACGTTTTATTTGGCCCCTAATATTAAAATAACGTTGACTAATTTGAATAAGGTTTTCGGTAATGTGTACAGAATTACGTGTTTAAGTCTAATTTTATCTCTTTTGCCTTCTTTATCAACTGAATATATTACTAAACGCATTATATACACTCATGTCCAAAATGATTGTCGCATATCTATAACTGTCTTCTTGTAAGAATATAATTTGATAATGATTTTGCAGGGTACTTTTAATACTGATACTATGTGTATAATCGGGAAATGTATATTTGTGGTAACTTTCATAGGAAAAGAATTATAAATACGAAAATTAGAATGAGTAAAACAAAATGTTGCTATATGCACAAAAAAGTTTTATTTTCGTTTTATTGTTCTTATTTAATGCTCTTTTGACATAAAATTTGCACATACATGTCTTTGCCGACTATACACATATTAACATAAGAAATAACGGGCGAATTTGTTATCAAATTATGTTCCTACAACAACATATTTACAGACATGCGATAATAATTTTGGACATGAGTGTACATATATATATATATTCAGATATTCATTCATTGTACTTCATCACCTGTCAGATCAATGTTCATTAGGTATAGCGCATAACAAGTGTGAAAGTACAATCATTGCTGATAAGTATGTAATTACTGCAACGCGACCTTGGCACGAGTCGTAAGAATTGCGTATTGTTAAGAAACGTGTTCATAATCAATTATTATAGTTGTATGATAATTAATTGTCATTTATTTTTCTAACGAGGTCGTTTACTGTTTATGTGCAAAGCAAAATCCATCCTTTTTCCTTGTCAAACTAAACACGTTGACCTTTCAACAGGAATCTTTCAAAGATGTTTATTATAGTACAAGAAGGTAATGTTTTTAATGTTCATCAACGTTTTCAAGAAACAGAAGTCCATAATACTAGAACTTATTCGCCTGAAATATCTTTCGAAAGAACTACCCCTGTGAGACTAATATTTGAATAAATTGGGCTCATAATTACTGTTGTTGAGTTGAGTTTAATGTCACGTTCAGCAGTGAGACTATATGAGACGTGGACTTACTGATTAACATGGAATCCGACTGACACAAGCTCCCGCCGGGAATCGAACCCATGTCTCCCACACAAAAGGCACGTACGCTAGGCACGTAGGAGCTCAAATAGGGTTCAAAAGAAATACACTATAAAATTATATATTAAGGATCTTCAGTACTCCTTATCTACACAGACACTTAGTATTTGGAGGGACACATTATTTTTTAATGGTACTATTCTATTTACTATTATATTATAGATATTATTTTCAGGGACATCATTTAGGGGTCATCATCATCATCATAATCATAAGGAGGAGGAGGAGAAATAAGAAAGTCTTAAACAATTACTTTAAACATTAGAAGCTTAAAAAAATAGAAAAGTTCAAAATGAGTTGACATATAATAGTAAAATAAACCAAAATAAAGAGAAATAATACGAATCGAATGTACTATTTTCGTCCTTTATTTGGTTTTTTTCCTATAAAATTAAGGACATTATAACCATACAAGTTCAGCCAAACTCATTCTGTCGTGATCAAAGTAGGTATTGTGGTAGCCCTTGATTTGCTCTGTAAGAGTACGAAATATTATGTTGTGAAGTCTTATGGTTCCCGAGTTGTGGGCGATCGAACTTTAGGTCATAGTCTACTATTTTCGAAAGCAGAAACACATACACCAAACTGATTCGATGACTTTCAAACTTGGCATGATGGTAGAATTTCACCTCTTATAAAGGCGTGTTAAATATTATGTTGTGCTTCGTTGCGATTCCTAAGTTGTGGGCGATCAAATTCTGTGTAACATTTTTAAAAAAAACACTAAGAAAAAAAGCAGGTGGCGTACTTAAAAAGGTAGGTTACATGCGTAATTCCTGTTGCTTTTGGACTTAACGTACAGCAGATGTATAACTAAAAACATATGTTTTATAATACTTTCCTTATAAGTGTTCCTTCCATCTATACATACTTTTTGTATGAAACAACATAGGCGATCAGGATCTCATAATGTAAGCGCACCAGGTGAAAAATAGGATCAACTTAGAAGAAATTGGTATAAAGCTTACTTTGATCACATTTGATACAGAATGCATCCAAGATTGACGCATTAAAAGCCCATCGCTATCCAAGTTGGGATAATGTATACAGGGTGGTCCAAAGTTGCTCAAATTACCATATAAAGCGCATAAAATAATATTGTAGAGATCAATTGAATATAGTAAAAATTTGACTCACATGAGGACTTTAATCCATTTGAAGTGGAAGACTGGATAGTTTCAAGTCATAGGTCTATGCGCATATATAGGGTGTTACAAAACGTTATTGTTTATTCACGTAATACAAGCAAAAATGTAGCAAAACGCATTCTGCTGAAGATATAAAACGACTCTGAACATCATAATTTCTGAAAATGAAGTATCATGTTTAAAATATTTTGAAGTGTGAAGGAAATGAACGCTTCTCAATGTACAATTATACGTGAGAGCTACTACCATACGAATTACATCAGGTAAAAAGAAAATTAGTAACAAGAAACTAATATCTGACCCTTTATAAGTAAGTAGGCTGTCTGACTTGCAACTGAAATTGGGCAAAACATTCATTTCAAATAAATCTTATCACATACTGAACGCAAGTGAACATTTAAATTTCGTTGTAAGATCTTCACCGTCACTGTGACACAAATCAAGAAAATCAGCATTGTAACATAATCCACTATGATAGTGAGCACATGATGATACACACGTCGGTCCATGCTACCGACATGAGCAGGTATTTGTGTGCACGGGTTCCCGGATGAAGATTTCCATTTGCAGTGGATGATTTTTAGGACAGCCTCTTTTGCTGTTGCCAAATAGATTTGAATCGGAATATATGTATTATTGCCAAGTATCCAGCCCCACTTAGTTCGATCGAGAGCGTTGCAGGTAAATGGTTTTCAATGCACTAATGGCAGATATGTTGGTAAAATATGGAAGTGCCCAGCATTCTCTGTAAGAAGCAGTCTTTCCGGAATACTTAAGTTATTTAGTCTAGCAATAGCCTGCTGTAACTCAAGGACCGAAGTTTGAAGATGTGTGAGAGTCTCCACCATGAAGAATCGACAGTGATGGCATGCCGAACCCTTAAGTACTACGCATGTTTTTGTCACATTAGCACTACGCGGAGTCTGTCAGACTCCGAACAATAGATTGCGGAGAAACCAACTGCACGATGTTAATTTTCGTATACACATTAAATATAACCAAGAAGGTAGAGGAAGTGACAATCGGGAGAGGCGGTCGAACTGAAAGTTACGGCAACATCTGCAGATTTTCTGGAAAAGTCGAGAGGGAGCTACTTAGTTCTCTAGCCTTCTGTGAATTTCAGAATTTGTTATATGTACTAGGTTTTCCAACACGAATAGGCACAAATAAATGATGGCATGAAACGTCAGTAGATGTGATAATATAGCCGGTGTCATACTACTACATATTTCCCGAACACTTACATCTTTACGGTCACTGCTCTTGGTTTCACCATTTTCTGAACGAAGGTATCACACATTTCAGGTTTAAAGTGGTATACTAGCAGAATCCAGATGTATGTGTTACCAGAAACCACAATGACAATATCAAAGTTACTTGAAGCAGCATATTTCAGAGCAGTTTTGACAATCAGGCAGTTCATCTCCAATGGACTGGGCAAAATCATAACCTCATTTGGAGTTTAAGTGCCTGAGAAATAAGAGCGATAAATTTGTGTTTGTGGTATTGGATAAAAATTTTTCTTAACTGATGCAGATGTCTGTGAAGGGTCAAAAAGCACATCTGGTGCATAAATATAGAATTTACGTCTTTCGTCATGACTCTACGTACTTGGAGAATCATATCTATCGAATACAATGGAAAATCTACGTCCGAACCTCGACACTACAAATGAGTGCTATTGGTTGACAATATCATCCACTCTTATCTCTGAACTTTTCTTCGTTCAATGAACTCGATGAAGTACTGCTCTACCGTCCAGAAGAACTTAATCTTACCTGTGGATGAGACACCGGGTGACATCCTTTGTAATCACTGCGCCAAGGCTTCCTTTGTCTGGTTTCCGCATAAATATTTTAATTCTGTTTACGTTCTGTGTCAATCTCTTAGATTGATTCTTTTTCTTGAAAGTCACGTCTGTCAATATTGCATTATTTAGTTGCTGCTGAGTGCGAAATCCTACTAGTTCAGCGTCGTCACAATTCACTTCTGAGACATCTGTAGCACTAATACCGGTTGTTATGATCCTCAGAATGATACTTCCAGTGTCAAATGTATTGTGAACTTCAAATCAGTCAGCAAACTTACTGAGATCATCGTAATCCTTTCTCATCCTTGACACTCCCATTTCAATATGTTGTTCCGATATTTTGAAACTTACCGCAGAAAATAAACATATTTCATCGTGTATGGATGCACACTTATGCAAACTGTAAATCTATAAAAGATGATTATTTTCTGTCATTCCACGACCAATGGTTAATCAGTCCTGCTTTTTGAGAACATTCAATATGCATTGCTTAATGGCAACATTTGTTCAGAGCTCAGCCCACATTAGATGCGAGCATCGAACTGTGTAAAAGATGTGTTTTTCAAATTTTTCGTGAAGCCATGGATGCATTTCATGCAGTTCTCTCATTATTTGCAGATACAGACGGAACATTTAGTGTATTGATTGTGGCCAGCAGGTGCAAAGAGGTTCAACATATTTTCGACAGCTGCGAGGTGATGACTCTAATTTACAATTCTTTCTGCGCGAATGGATATCTTCACTATTTGCATGTACCCAGGTACTGAATCCACAGTTTTCGCAGTATTGAAGATAGGTATTCTATCTCTCTATGTAGTTCATTCTTTTGTTTGAGGAGTGCGGCACATTCACTGGCAGCATTTGGAGTACATTCGTGAGATTATAGTTGCTTGCACAAATCTTTTAGATTGTTCAGGTCTTCATCTGAATAGATGGGTTTACTTACTGTTCAAGGGCAGAATCTCAGCATTCCTACCATTTCCAGTCATAACTGTTCCAGTCACATCTCGCCACTTTTAGTATTAACTTTATATTTGGTATTAAAAGCGTCGAATTCTGTTTGAACTCATGACTTTTTGTCGGGAATTATTCTGTTTAACAATAAGTTCACTAAAGCAGCTTCAGTTAGGAAATGAGCTATCAATGCTCTTGTGTATGTTTACCGCTTAACACATGAATCTCATGAAATGCTTGAAGTTCAGAATCATCCATAATCGTACCAATGCTACCGATGAAGGTCATAAAACATGTAAACCAGTTAAACGACAGACAATGTTAATTTTGGTTTTTCAAGTCTATTTCCTCAATGGTTGATCGAAAGTAACACATGGAATTTCAACACTGAGCTGAGGAGCTTAGTTTCCGATATATTTAAGAGTGAAGTATATACAAATTTCATTGCTAGAGTAAGGTCAATGATATGCAAGAGATGCATTTCAGATTTTTTCAACTAATGAACCACTGTATAGACTTTTTTTTGTCACTCTGTATGAATTTAACTTCAAAGAAACGAAAAGACCATGTACTTGTGTAAAACTGTGCAGTCTTCCACTTTGAAGGAATTAATGTCCTCATAGGAGTTATGTTTTTACTACATAAAGATATTCTATACCATATTATTTTAAGCACTTTACATAGTAATTTAAGCAACTTCGGACCACTCTGTATACATTATCCCAACCTGGATAGCTGTGGGCTTTTAATGTGTCACTCTTGAATGCATTATCTATCAAATGTGACCAAACTCATTATGTAACCAGACGAGCTCGGTCTTAGGTTGTGACAAGCGTGAAAATTCCCATACCATACCACAGTTTAAGTCAGGTGACAACATAATTACTGACTTCATTAGACTTCGCCAGAAGTAAAGCATTGATATTACCTTATTCACAAGTGGTAAGAGGTACTTGAAAATTTTGAATGCCTGTTCTTAAATCTCTTAGATAGTCACTGAATAGCGTGTGTGAGATATTACAAGAGATGCCATTGCTACTGAATCCATACCTTAGAACGTATTTCTTCCCGAGTACCATGATAATTTCGACGTTTGCTGAATGTTAAAAGTGTCTGCAATCCTTTTGATTAAGCCTTGTGAACACCATTATTTTCGTTGGTAACCGAACGGCAACATATGAGATGTATGTCCACATGTAAGCTGAGGTCTGTATCTTCCGCCAAGTAGCCATTTTATACTACAGTGATACCTCTACTAACGGACACCTCTATAAAGCAGACACCTCCCTTAACGGACATATTTTGTAATCCCCAAGCACTGTAATAGGAAAAAACATATTGGCAAACCTCTTTAAAGCGGACACTCTCTAGTACGGACACGGACAGTCTTTTCTGTCTTTTATAGGTATTATTTACCTCCGTATTACGGACACTTTCTCTAGAAATACGTTGAAAATGTAGTAAAAATACATTTTTAGTAATTCATACATGTGTCACCAAGGAAGCATTGTGACAATAATTAGCCTCCTCAACTGTCTGCTTAGCAACCCAGATGAAGCGTCTTTGTTTAACAACACTCTTATGTCCTTTGCTTGCATCTCACTCCCACCCAAGCTGTTTTAGACACAAAAGTAATTGACAGTTGCCCGCCGTTAGAGATGACACGTTATGCTACTGTCCCGTTGGAGTCTCTAACCAACCAGAAGACAAGTTTAGAATTTTTTGCCCGGAGGTATATATATTGTCTCAAAAAGGACACTTCAGGACTGCAATTACCCCACAAATTAAAGCGCCATACTGAAAACGAAGGAAGTACTGATAAGTGTAAAGTGCAGAGAACTATAACATGTTATTTCCATGTTGTGCCTCGAACATAGAGAATTGGAAGACACAGGATAATGCATGTAATAAATCGTGATTCATGCAAATATATTTTTTTCTAATAGTATATTACCTTGCTCATTAATTTACATAACAAAATACTGAAACCTCTTGAAGGCGGACACCTCTCTATAGCGGACAATTTTTGATTCCCCACGGCTGTCCGCTTTAGAGAGGTTTCACTGTATATGTTAATTCACAGTATAGCATACAAAGACAGAAATATGTTTGTAACTTTTGTGAAGGTTGGGCTTCAATATTTAAAGCAGATATATATATTGCAAAATCCTCTTTGAAAGCACGTCATTAGCTGTAATCAATTAGCCATGATAATGTAGACGTAGCAACGTTCGATGTTTTAGTAACTGTTAACAGACACCATCGTTAATTTTCACTTTGAGATGATAAAAGGTTTAGCGTTGTCCGTTACAATAGAATTTTGACTTCTTGTTGCTTCTTTTCGTTCAAAGAACAACGGCTCTTTTTTTTTTTTTTTTTTTTTTTTTT
This sequence comes from Thermobia domestica, assembly GCF_964235325.1. Lineage (NCBI taxonomy): Eukaryota > Metazoa > Arthropoda > Insecta > Zygentoma > Lepismatidae > Thermobia > Thermobia domestica. The sequence continues at coordinate 244,362,437 of NC_137461.1, forward strand.
GTCACTTTGTATGAATTTAACTTCAAAGAAACGAAAAGACCATGTACTTGTGTAAAACTGTGCAGTCTTCCACTTTGAAGGAATTAATGTCCTCATAGGAGTTATGTTTTTACTACATAAAGATATTCTATACCATATTATTTTAAGCACTTTACATAGTAATTTAAGCAACTTCGGACCACTCTGTATACATTATCCCAACCTGGATAGCGGTGGGCTTTTAATGTCACTCTTGAATGCATTCTCTATCAAATGTGACCAAACTCATTATTTCTACCTCAAGTGCTAGTACGCCTACACTATCACATACAAATGGACGTATATAACATAGCTGAGGAATGTAACATAAGTATATGCATGTGATATACGGAAAACTGTTAGAACTCAGACATCCTGCAACGGCATGATGTAACATCTAAGGGCAGTGCCTATGTAGCATACGGATAGCGTATGCTTCGTACTGATTTCTGTAGTAAGCACGATGATACCGTATATTTGTACAATATACCGCTGTTTGGAGAATGGAGTGTTCTCAGTGCATACTCATATACAACGCGTGTTTGCACAATCACACAATCGAATTTCTGAATCATTGAAATAGGCCCGTATCCACAGGGAGCAAGGGGGCCGGGTGCCCCCCCCCCCCTAAATTTTCACTGCCTCCATAAAATTTTCACGGTAGGCTTGCAAATGAACTATAATATGGTGATGAAATATAATATGGTTGGGTCAGCTCCCCGTAACTTCTACCGGCCTCCTCTTATATTTTTGGGATGGCTACCGACCTACATTGAACATATCAAAAACATTGAAACACCGTAGAAACAGCAATCAGAGATCATTTCATTTTTAATATAATTATGGATTGCTTTTTAAATATACATACGTAACTGGGAGCGCAGAAAAAAGTAGCCCGTGTAAGAATAAAGAAAATGCAATGAAATTACAGAAATGAAGCGCTGAAATGGACTTACCATTTATTTACAATGAAAAATATAAAAATACGGTGAAAAATATTTATAGAAGATGTTGAAAGTAACCTCCTGCGACATCAATACACAACTCTGCACGTGTAAGTACAACGATAACGTTGTATGTATTATTAACCATCTGTGCCAATTTACAGAAAGGGATCAGAGGCAAATTAGTTGAGCAATACTATGTATAAAGAAAAGAAAGATATATAGAGATTTCGAGATATTATTATTGTAATCGGTAACTAAAATAAGAGAGTTGTGGTTACTATAGCAACGTCGTAAGTAAATGAACATGTATGTAGACAACTTGTCGAGAAAATAAGTGTATGTATAAAGGTGTAGACATCTTGTTGAATATGCAGAAAAGTTGTTTATGTACGCTTCCCAGGGCCAATTATTAAAAACCAGCTAAGAAAGTGTTAAAACGTTTCGAATTATTTTGAAGATTGCTAATAAATACGAACCAGGACAGACCCCTTACAAATTGGTGCCTCACCACCGGGAGTTTAATTGTCGTTTCGAAGGATTGTAAAAACGGCAAGCTTTCAACGCGACCTTAATATTACCTTATTGAGAAGTGGAAAAGTAATTCATCGAAATATAGCCATGAGTACGACAAGTAATAATATAAATAGTGAACAGAGTGTGTATCCTGAGTCGACTCCTAGTGAAAATTTGACAGACATTTTAAAGGTCTTGGCTCAGCAAATGAAGAACCAGTCCGAACAAATACAACAGTTTGAAGAAAAATTGGACCATAAGATAATACAGTTAGCTAACAACTTTGACGAAAAAATAGTGAAGTTAAATCAATGTAATGAAGACAGATGGGACCGTGTTCAACATCAGCTAAATCAGATGAACACACATGTACTGGAAAAATTTGAGAAGTATGAAGAGAAAATAGAAAAGGTAGTACAAAGGAGCACAGAAATGCAAGAATCAATGGATGTTTTAGAATCAACAGTTAATGCCCACGAAAACCATACCGGTATTAAGTTACTACGAGACGAAATAAATTCCATGAAGGAAAGGTGTATTCTCGGAACTCCATTTCAAGATAACGAAAGCACGAATCATCCTACAGCCACAGGTTGGGTATCTGATCGTCCTCCCAGAACGACTTTGGAATTTAATGGATCTTCGAGTGATGCAGAAAGTAGTGAAAAAGAAGGTAGAGTAAAGCAAACATCCAGACGCGAACACATCTCCAGTAGAGATATGAAGACATACACAGGTAAACAGTTGCGATTTAGCGAAGTTAAGTCGCTTACAAAATTTAGTGGCGTGCCAGGAGATATACCCGCTAGGGCATTTCTCGAAAAATTTCAGGATGAATGTGAGCTCATGGGGGTAGATGAGTCTCAGTTTTTAAAACTATTACCGCACATCTTGTTACCACCCTGCTTAACATGGTTTAAAGCCATCCGAGGTAGTCTTCATACGTATTCAGATTTTAAGAATAGTTTTCTATCAAACTATGAAAACGATTTTATGGTAGCGAATAGAGATGCCGTTTTGCGAACGAAGCACTACAATCCAAAGTTACACCGGAGTATTACTGAATTCGTAGTATCTACAAATCATGAGTTAAGATCATTAAACCCAAACCATCCGGAATTCCGAATTATAGCCTCTATTAGGATCTTATTGCCATTTAGACTACAACAATTGCTAATGTCGACGCAGTGCATCAACTTCAACCATTTAGTTATGCTCATTCAGAGTTATGAGAGTCAGTCGGCAATTCAGAATAACAATAAAATGCAGGATAGACGTACGTCAGGGTAATTATGTACGTAATCAGACGCAATATGCTTCTGTTCGTAATGTAGATATTCAACCTGAAAATGATTCTAACGTTCGCAGTTTCAATAATAGAATGAGTAGTTATAATGATACCGGAAATCAAACGCAACCTAATTATAGAAATGGAGCTAGAAATTTCAGAAATAACAACAGGAATTTCAGTAGGAGTAATAATTATCGCCGATCTTCACAAAATCAATTTGCAGATGGCAGGAATTCCGTAAATAGGGATCAAAATATGGTATCATCCTATAGAAGACAAGAACGTACACAAGATTGTGCTATACAATGTTCCTTAAATGAACCCTTTGAACGTATAACCTGAACTATCAAAAAGGCGTCCGATGGATTTGTATTAAATTGACCTTTGCTTACGTCTATGGTTATTATGTTCTTTATTCGATTTATTATTACAATGTATATTAAGTAATGTAATTATATTTGTAATTCATGTCTTTTGCAAAGTTATATCATAATTACTTATATGAATGTTATGAAATATCTTGTTAAATATGTAGAAAGCAAATCATTTACGGAGCAAATCATTTACGGAATATTGACAAAGTTAATTTATGGCAAACTGAAAATGTTATTGAATTTATTCCTTATAGTTTTGTTGCAATTTCCTTTTATAGTATTAATTTGAAGAAGTGTTGATTTGTGTTTCATGATAAGAAATTATTTAAAAGCTTTATTATAAGACGTTATTCTTGTTTACATGTTTTTATTCTTTTCGAATTTCATGCGATTATTATGAATATTTAAAAAAAAAAGATCATAATTTTAATGTAAACGTATGAAGATAATGACAGACTTATAAGATAAATGCACCTGATTGTATGGAAAGAATAAGAATAATGAATATCGAATCTCTTCATTTTTTAAAAAGTTTATTAATGTATTAAATGATAATAATCAATGTGTTTATGTATTCTAACTTAGTTGTCTTCTGATCCTGTCAGTATTTAATACTATGAAGATCTTTGTTTGTAAATAGTGTTGTTTGTATATGAAGGAATAGTTAATCAGTAAAGTTTGATTTTTGAATAGCCTCATTCATAACAATTGTAATTCGTCGTAATTAATATTGAGATATATTGACAAATATAAAAATGTATAATGATAATATATTATATGAAAGGAAAAGTAGAATATGTGTGTTAAAGTTGATATTAAATATACGAGAGCTATTCAAGAGGTAAATGTTTCATGATATGTAACCCAGGGTTCTTTCCTTCGTAGTAGAACTATTATGGAAGTCCCGTCCGAGCGACATCTACAACGATAACGTTGTATGTATTATTAACAATCTGTGCCAATTTACATAAAGGAATCAGAGGCGAATTAGTTGAGCAATACTATGTATAAAGAAAAGAAAGATATATAGAGATTTCGAGATATTATTATTGTAATCGGTAACTAAAATAAGAGAGGTGTGGTTACTAGAGCAACGTCGTAAGTAAATGAACATGTATGTAGACATCTTGTCGAGAAAATAAGTGTATGTATAAAGGTGTAGACATCTTGTTGAATATGCAGAAAAGTTGTTTATGTACGCTTCTCAGGGTCAATTATTAAAAACCAGCTAAGAAAGTGTTAAAACGTTTCGAATTATTTCGAAGATTGCTAATAAATACGAACCAGGACAGACCCCTTACATAAGCATATTTAGGTACACTCGGCATCGGATATCGGTGACGGCAACTTCATGGCAAATGTCTTTCAGTTCCTGTATTGTGCGTGGATTAATTTCATAGACCTTGCTCTTCAGGTGTCCCCCTGGAAGAAATCACATTATGTTTAATCCGGCGAACGTGGTGGCCGCAAACTTTTGCTGACAGTTCGTTTCTCGAGAAGACATCATGGATTCGTTCCAGGGATACCTTAGAAGTGTTGCATGTTGCCCCACCTTGCTGGAAAATGCAGTATTGTCTTTCATATTCAGTGAGTTGAACACAAAATGCATAAAAAATATTCCACATATGCAATCGTGTTGATGGTAGTGTGAAAAAATATCGGTGCAATGATGCACGTTCTTGTTACACCGCACCAAACTCCGATTTTTTTCATCATGGAGTGGTTGCTGACAAACAATGTTAGGGTTCTCCGTTGCCCAGTACCTCATGTTCTATGCTTCATCACTCATGATGGAATGGAAAGGGTTTAACAAACCATCCTTGTTGTTATTCAAAAGCCACGTGCAGAAATATACACGTTGAAACCATCCTCCCATAATTTCTTCACAACCGACACATGATATGGCTTCAGATGAAAACTTTCCAATATCTGCTGGCAATTCCTACTACTTATATGTGCCTGTTGGACCAATTTACGTGTAGACTTCTTTAGGGCTCTAAATAATTCTTCGGCGATTGTCTGCAATAACTTGTGGTGTGCTAACTGAAGGAATTCTTTGTCATTTTACATTTTCCACAGATCCGTAGGTGCGCCAATTTTTATACAGCCTTTGTATTGCTCTCTTTGCTGGTAGTACTCTATCTTGATACTTGACCCCGAAAATTTCGCGAGTTCCCTTAATCGAACCTGTTTTCACATATGCTTCAACAATTTCAATTCTTTCATCCATTGAGAAAATTATTTTGCAGACCGCTAAGAGAAACGTTTAACTTCACTGATGAAATTAACTGAAATGCTGACAGAAGAATGCTAACAATCGATAATTCTTGTATGTCGACTGTTGCATATTATCAATTGTTGAAGAAATAACAATCGGTAATTGCATAAACTGTCCACTATTGTAGCTGTTTACTCAATTTCAGAAGTCGAAATATTCGCATTCAAAGGGAGATGCGGGTTACTTTTAACTGTGCCACCCTGTATAAAACACTCTACACTGAAGAAATCCTTCAATGTGAGGTTGTGGTCAGGCGAGGTTTTGGTCACGCAAGATTTTGCCCAGACGGGATTTTTGCACGCAAGGTTTTGGGCGGCGATTTTATGGATGTTTTGTAGCCAAATCCTAAAATCGATAGACGACATGCAGCTGAACAAAACGACAATATTGAGAGTAAATTCACATGCGCAAGGGCGCATTCACAAAATGTATATTTTCGCTGTTAATAATAACGTAGGGGAAGTCAGTTGAATATGAGCATAGTTAATGAAAATACCAATATATCTAAAAAATGATGTATTACAGAAAGAAAAAAGTCTCACCAAAAGAAGGCCTGATCTTTCGTCTACAAACGCTGAAAAGTACAAGGTTACACATAATTTTGTTCGTGAGTAATAAACAGGTTAATAAGGTAGGTGCGCAGTGCTCATATTTTCCGTAGTACAAGGGTAATATGAGCACTTCGTAGGACAAATATGACCAGCATTTCTTTTTTAATATTTTTACATAAAATGCAAAGCAGATACAAAAAATGTACAAAAGAAGAAATAAAACGTAAATGATTATAATAACGAGCAAAAGATAGTTGCATATACACGTAAAACACAGTTCATTTCAAGAGTCCTATCTACGGGTTTGACGTAAATATCTAGGCATTAAATTTGCAAAGAATTCAGGGTACTGAACGTTCACACATAAAACATGATACCAGTCTTGGCGCATATCACACTTGTTCTATTTTTACCTTTTGGAGTCTCTAGTAAACTTCCCTTCACAAATATGGCAAAGATTTTCATTATTCTCACATTATGTGAATGAGACTGTCCTCTTTTTTGGCGCAACATTTGTGGCGTTTTCTTCAATGAAATTGTTATAATCCACTTGAGCTTTAGATTTATTTATGGATGTCTGCGAACTTTAGATTTATTTATGCGTATCTGCGAGCTTTAGATTTATTTATAGATGTCTGCTTGTTCACCTTCTCCGCACATATAAAATGTGACAACACCCATCCCACACAGGGCTTGGGTGATAGACTCGAAATCGATTAAATGTATTCAAGCTGATTATGGACTTAAAGATTGTAGAATTTATATCATCCACGTTGTTATAAATTTTGTTATTACGGAATGTCTACTTTAGTTAGTATCTGCAAAAGCTCCTCAAGTCCATTTCTCTCATTACTTTAAAAAAAATATGTATGCCAATATTAAACTGAATTCCAAAGCTCATATTTCACCGACTGTTAATGATATTTTAATGTGTTGTGGTTGACAACTCTGTTTATAGAAAAGAAGTGAACAAAAGTCTGGCGTTATGTTTCTGGACACAAGTGACTGTAAATTCAGTCACAAATTATATACAACGCATACAAACCAAGTTTTAGCTTATTATCCATTACCTTGATTTAATTATAGCTCTAAAAAGCTACACTTTTTCATTCTCCGTACCTGTAAACTTGTATATTATTTCACAACAACTGCAGCGAACGAACTTCGGCTACCCTCTGCAAATTCATGAAACTCCAAACAATGCTATGAACTTCGTTATTTTACTCTTACGCAAGGTATATGTGTGCTGTGTGAGTTTAAGCTTCGTGCTGCTCATATTTTCGGACTGCTCATATTAAACTGACTTCTTCTATCGTTTTCTTCTGGAATTCGTTGTTAATTTATATTTGCACTGTATATGTAAGAAAATAAAAGCATTATTATGCAGCATACTATATCCTTTGCTGTTTGTCTTCTCGTACTTCGACAGACACATAAATTTCTAAACAGCTTCTTCATGGCTAAGCGGTTAGCGTACGCGCCTTTGGCGTGGGAGACCCTGGTTCGATTCCTGCTAATGTGGTTCGGATTCCACGTTAATCAGTAGGTCCACGTCTTATTTAACCTTGCTGTAGAACGGGACATTAAACTCAAAATCAGTTCAACGTTAGCGGAGTGGACCGAAAATCTGATCGTTGCGCTAGCAGTTACGATTCTGGCGGTTAGGCAGTTTCTATTTACATTGTATCATATAAGAAACTTTTATCCATGGTAGTTCAGATCGTTCCGAAGACACATTTGATTCAATGCAGTTAAAAAAAAAAAAAATACGCGGTTGCTGAAAAATTACTTACCGCAACCTTGTGGATAAAAGCAAGGACACCGATTATGCGGGGGGAGGGGGGAGCGGGGACTCGGGTCCCTCAATGCTCATGTGAGCCACCTTGTATTTTTATGAATATGTATTTTTTATTGTCATATGTATTTTTATGAATATACTATATTTGGGATAATTTGAACTCAATTTGTCCTAAAACCTCGTATATGCCTTCTTAGACGCTTGTCTGCAACCAAACACACATCTAAATGGGTCCCCTAAAAGTTACAACGAAATCGGCGCCCCTGGATAAAAGGAAGCGACGAAGACACTAGTGCATCCGCAGCGGTAGAGCAACCGTTACCGCAATCGTGAGGATAAAAGAACCCTTACAGTGAAACATGAACAGTATTCTTAATGGGGCGTTTACACTTAGTCGATTTGCGTTCGATTCAGTTGAATTGACGTCACTTTCAACTTAATTGACCGTGTAAACAGGACTTCAACTTAATCGCTTGTTGATCGAAGGCGACTAATCGACTGGCAACTGAATTAAAAGACGTTCTATTTTCTGTGGTTGAAATAATTTAACACATCCATCAATCTGATTCGGCTTAGTTGCTTCGATTTAGTGGCAAATGCAGCGAGTCGATTTAGTCGTGCGACTAAATCGACTAAGTGTAAACGCCCCATAACAGTGATAAATATACTCCTAAAAATGAAAAATACCTGTTTCACGTCGGTCGGTACTAGACAGATAGCAAAATAAAATATTGTACTAGTCTCTTCTATTGAAATATATATTTCAATAGAAGAGATTAGTACAATATTTTATTTTGCTATCTGTCTAGTACCGAACGACGTGAAATTATTCCAGGGTTTGGAGCTCTTAAAAAAAGCTCTAAGTAGCAGTATTACAACCCACCGCCCCCCTCCAGAAGTCCGTCCTGGATCTACCCCTGATATATATATACATCGAAATGCATAACTTCTTCCTTCTGGTTATGGTTGCGTAATACATATTGTAGATTCTTTTAAAAGAAATAAAGAAAATGGTGTCAATGCGAGAGGAACTGGCACACTACACTTCTAACATTGTCCTTGAAAATTAAGTCCATTTCATGTACGTTTTAGCTAAACATATAAACACATGTTTATTTGTTTGTTTTTTACTTGTAATTCCGGATCGACCAGATTCACTTTCCTTTCGACGAGTTCAGGCTACCTGTTACTTAAATTCAAGGCTATCTTCTCTGCTGCTTTGGTATAAAGCAAGTGTCTCTCTTGTTTCAATTATTTTTTTTCCTACCTTCGCAATGTTTATGCATTTTCCTCTCATTTTTTTTTTAAAACATAACATGTCTTATTCATTCATTAACATCTTGCTTGTTATACCGGTTTCCTCTAATACCTTTCGTCAGTTGAACTCACCTAGCGGTTAGAAACTATTTCTAGTACTTACGTGTATTGCATTTTCATGTATGTCTCTAAGGCAATGTATGTCTCTAAGGCAAAATCTGTCTGTGTTCAAGGTTAAACCAATAGAAGGTGCTGCAAAAATTGTCCCTAAGTTTTTTTTTTTTTGTTTTTGTTTTGTTTTGGGACTGAGGATGATCGTAAAGCAGATATCTGGGAAAAGTAGAGAGACACGCCCTAATAATAATTTGGTTAATTAATAAATCCCTCTAAGAAGTAATAATACTAATAAAAATAACTAGCTTATTTTCCACAATTTCTTTTTCTCTTTCTTTTTTTCTTTTATTTTTTCTTTTTCTTTTTGCTAATTTCAATATAATGAACATAACTATGATTTTTTGCGCCGTACTTAATACTCCCACTCATGTTTACTTAATTTTCTGCTAGGCATTGCAAAATTGTAAGAGTGGGAAATTTCCGATAAAATTAGCTCAAAAGTTACACAAAAGAAGGTTATTTTATAGTTAAATGAACGTAATAAAACTGCAAAACTTTAAAAATAAGATTATAATATGTGATTTTAAGATAAATGTGTTTTGTATTGTAGTAGTTTTGCATGTTCTGATGCCATGATGCACTTCTTTCTGAAGATTTAGACTATTGAATACGGATTTTTTGAAGGTCAGCTAATAACACAATGCATATACATTACATATTGTTTTCTTTTGTAATTTTTGATGCGCGACAAAGAATCAATTTTTTGAACAATATTTATAGTGATCTTGGAAAGAAAAGCTGATCGAAAGATAACAAAAGGTTCTGGATCCACGGCTGAGTAGACACTTGCTTTTATTTAATTGCTTCCAACGACATTTCTCGGTTGGATGAGCACAGGGAAGGCTTCATGCTCTCTTATTGAAGATTGAAAGATATGATAAAAAATGTAACCTACTGCGTTAGTTTTTACCCTATGTTCCTAGTACTATCAGTATTCTCTTATGGGGCAAGGTAGTTCAGTTGTAGAGCGCTTACCTCTGTAGCGTAGATTCTCTGGTTCGATCCCCAGCTAAGTAAGTTTGTGGTGAACAACATGGTGTCCGTGGGATTTCTCGGGGTACTCGTTTCCTCTCCCACTTTCTCATTCCACCAATTCTTCCATCATCGGTCACTTCCTTTAATCATAGTGACCCTTAGCCTAAACACATAATCGTTGAACGTTAAACTGTATTTTCTTATAAGAAAATCAATAGCGTAAATATGTAATTGTTAATAATAAAATTTTATTATTTAAAGAAATTAATTTTCTATGCTGTGAGTCTGTGGTAAACTTTTCTATATATTATTCCTAAGATTATGCATTGAATGCAGATTGTGTGAAGGCTAGTTAATGGCAAATGGCACATATGCATTGCATTTTATGTTTCAAGTGACTTATTAAAGTATTTACTTATAATATCAATAGAACTAAAATAATAAAAAAGAAACGTGTACTTAAAAACATGTAACTGTGGTAATAAAATAGTAGTGCTTAAAGCAAATAATGTGGTTCTCTGTATTCTGAATTCATTTTGGATTTTCGTATATGAAATGAAATGCAAACGAATTTTTGGGTGCCATGGGTATTCCCTTCTAACAAATGAAATTAAATCTTTCAGTGTTACGCTCCACGGTTATGCCGTGTAGAGTAAACTAGACAGTGATGATGACAAATAAATGAAATGGTGGCATGAAAAAACTGGAAGGAAACGGAAAAAGCTCAAGAAAACTCACATACATGGAGTTTGTCCACCACAAAGTCCACTTGCGTCAGGTAAGATCGACCCCAGGGACCCCATGCACCAGAATCGTGCATATGATCATTATGTATTTTCTATACGGGTAGAAATTCGTCACAGTTGTAGTAAGCTTTTACTATAACAACACGCTGTCCCATGGTAAGGGGCTTCATTTCTACCCGTACAGAAAACAGATTACGATCATGTGCTATTCTGCGCTCCATGAATACTAATTACAAAGTCAACAAATAAAATGAAATTTTGATTTTTACGTCCCACGGTTATGCCGGTTAGGCTAAAGGAGACGGTGATAATGAGTAATGAATGAAATGGTGGAATGAAGAAAGTGGGAGGAAACGGGAGAACCCCGAGAAAACCCACGCACACGGTGTTTGTCCACCACAAAGTTCACTTGGCGGGAGCAGGGTTTGAACCCGAGACCCCTAGCACCAGAGGTGAACGCTCTACCACTGAGCCACCGCGGCCCTCAACAAATAAAAATTATGCAACATTTAATGTTGCCAACTAACTAGAACAAAAATGGCAGGCACTCCAACAGTTGCGTTTTTCATGTTGACACCCTTTAGATAGCGAGAAGGGGTTTCCTTCTGTATGGTCGATTAAAAGTACAAAGAATGTTCCCATCTCCATGGTTAACTCTACTAAAACCTGAAATGATATAATTCCACTACAACTTCCAGCTCCAATATTAATTTACACCAGGAGTGCCCACAAGGGGGGGGGGGGCTATAACGCAAACTGCGTCATTGAAATATTTGGGGGGGTTAAAAATCTATATAAATATGTTTGAGGGGGTGTAAAAATTAATCGAAAAGATTTTTTTTTCATGGAAGAACACCTATGGATAGACAATTGCGGGGGGTGCGTCATGGACATAAGGGGGGTGGGCACCACTGATCTACACAGATAAAAATGATAATAGAGAGCGAGAAGTAGTTTTCCTAAAATCAATTTAACATTCTTAGGGTAGTTTTAAAGTTGATCGCTGTAGAGTAGAGAGAGTAGTATATAGCTAGAATCGGTTTTCTGCAACCAATTAAGCATTTGAAGAATATATTTTATCTTCGCTCTAATCTTTCTACTAAAACCGGAAATGGTAGGAATTTTACCATCTGTTCTGGTTTCAGTATTACTTTAGAAAATATCTTGCCATACAAACCAACAAACCAAACTATGTCACGTGGTGTACACCTAACACTGCTACTTGTTTTATATATTATATATTTATCTTATTTGTCGCTATACTTTTTTTCAATAATATCTTTTCCTTTAATGATTTATTTGACAAAGATGTTCACCTGCCCACTTATTTTATGAATTACTTAACACGTCTGGGGTCAATATATATATATATATATATATATATATATATATATATATATATATATATATATATATATATATATATATATATAGGGTGTCTCAAAAGTCCCTGGCATAGGGTAACTCATTTATGATCAGAGTTACAACAAAATGTAACAGGAAAAACCATCTCCAAATGTAATGTTTTCAATCTAAAGTGAAGATTTTTTTTTTTAATCGGACGAGCCGTTTGGGCTGCACACTCTTTATGATCCCTGCAACGTTGCAATTTACCTTTACCCACAACATAAGTGAATGAAGTTACTGTTTCAAATGTGGGCTGACTCTCGACATGTTAGCGTAAAAGACAGTAACTTCATTCACTTATGTTGTGGGTCCAAGTAAATGGCAACGTTGCATTTTCATTTAACATTAGGCACACAAAGAGTGTACAGCCCAGGAGTATCATTCTCTATCTAAGCAACCCTGAAAATTATGGATTCGACAATAATATTTGTCGTTTCTTATTATATTTAAATCCATCTCTCCCATTCCCTATAGTAGTTCTAAGGGGGTCTTGCCAACACCGGGCCTAAACGTAGACTTAAATGATATCAGAAGTACCACCAACTAACTTACATGAACCCCGAAAACTGGAATTCGACACTTATATCAGCCATTTTCGATCATGTTTATATGTCTCCCCCCCTCCCCCTAAATGTGCTAGGGGGATCTTATTTCAACAATACTCTTTCCCACACTGTAATATGTGTGCTGAGTTTGGTTAAAATTTCTCCAAGCGTTCCAGAGGTAGAATTTCCTTTTACGTGTTCATATTATTATCTAACTTTATCCATCATGTTAATATAACATTTTAACCGGTTTTTTTGTTTGCTTTTGTTTTACTTTTTTACTTGCGAACTCAGTGCGGTAGCAAAAACATTACTTCTTAACTGCGAAACACAATGTGAATACGTAATGAGAGTAGTCCATCTTGCTTTCACTTCCACCTCATATTACAGAGTTGCTCAGTAATTGACGCACATAAGTCAAGCACTTCGCTCCACAATTTGCATCACCACCATCCTCGCAATTTTACTAACTTCAAACGTGTTTTACGTTGCTACTTCGAAGCTCTGACTGGCCTATCTTCCACTATAATTCTTTTGCTATCAATTTTTTTTTTTATTCAGCTATTGATACATATAAACAACACAGACAAAAAATGGATAGTTGTGTTTAGCGAACCTCTTACTTTTATATGGGAAATAACGATCACCATTGTATGTCTGGGTAAATATTGTAATAAAATAGCAGTGGATTTGCAAAATTTTCTTTCTGAAAATTTCTATATAAACGAGATATACTGATATACCATAATATGCAATTAAAAGTAAATAAATATACGTAGATTACTGAAATATGAGTAATTAACACAATAAAAATTTCTTTGTGTTCATATTGCGTTTACGTTGTTCTTACTTTTGCCTCTCGCAACTCATGATTTCTTTAAATTTGAATTTTAGTGTCCCATTCAGCATCTAGGATATATGAGGCATAGACCTATAGCTTAATGTGGGATTGGAAGTGCACAGAGTTGCCGACTAACCGCTATTTTACATGGCAGTGTAGAAAATATTATTGTTATTTTAAATATGGCCGATGGCCGGTACAGACTGCTTACCTGTCATATATGTGACCGGTATTATACCGCTATGATACTCTCAAATTAAGATTAAAATATTGATGGTAAGATATCCAAAGTAAATTTACTGTAGCTTAACTATGAGTTGTTATATTTAAAGATACTCCTGTTAAAAGCAGTTGAGCCACTATCTGCATATGACATTACGAGGTCAATGATTGTACAGTTAAAAGAAGAAGGGTGACAGGTAGTCGCTCATTCTGCGAAGGTGAAATTACCAGCTGAACGGTAAGATGCAATTTCCCAACACGTAGCCTACATAGATTTACTAATAATACTTTAAAACTATTACTAATACTTACTACATATTAACTGTTACAGCTGTAAATTACTAAGAAATTATACTGCATAGAGGGTCTAACATGTTACACATTGCTACAAAATTACACAGGACGTAATTAAAGGCTTTCCTGACAAGTAATTCGAAAAGGACTTGTAACTTTTAACAAAGAAAGTTTCAATAACAGAGTTGCAAACGTTGCTGAGGAAATACTTGCTGCAGAAATTTTGAAATACCACAGAAAGCCTTAGTAACGTAATGAGTCATTGCTAAGAAAGACCTAGCAACACTGTCGCATCTCTTACAGAAATAAAAAAGAAAAATATTAGAATTCAGTTAAAACTTTGAACTGACATACGGAATGCCGTAATCTTCCGTAATAACAACCAATTATCCACTATTTTCTCGAAAGCTAAATGGCTTCTCTAAGCAAGAGTAACTTACGCTTTCTTGCGTTTGTTTCAAATTAAGTTATAAGAGAGATATAGGACATTGTCCTGGGTTTAAGCGTACTTAATCATGACGACTCTTGTACAGAAAGTGTACATGGACATTTTACACACTATACGCCACTGCTTTACATCCCTTCTCTTCCCTCCTGCAGAAATAAATAAATAAATAAAAGACTGTGGTTTTGAAACCAGAAAGAAAAACACTTTTAAATTAGATTTAACAACAATATTTTCAATTTCCAACATAATTACTTAATGTTAGAGGATCAGGAATAGGAATTAGATTTCTAGGTTTTCGGGTCTATCATTTTAACCCTTCACACCTGGCGTCCCTGGACGATCATACTGCCCGGGAAATTGGAGAGGAGGAACGGGATGAAGAAGTTAGAAATTGACCTTGGACTATTATGTTACATACATCCCGGGATTTGGCTGGTGTGAATGAGGAAAACCCAGGAGAAACGTCACTCAGGATTGCTGATCGGAAAAATCTGTTACAACTTTTCGACCGAGTGCTCCCACCGGGAATCGAACCCGTGACGGCTCGCACAAAAAACGAGAGCGTTAGCGACTACGCTACGCGGTGGCCACATTATTACGTCATGTACACTCATGTATGGCACGCATTGAAAGTCTTTGTTGTAGCTTAATGCTCTGTAAACCAACGCTTTTATTGTAATATGAGATGAAATTATACATTACGTTAATACAAAACAGTAGAATTTCCGGGAGCTACACAATAAGATACAAATGAAAAAAAATTGTCCATAATTTGATTAGCACGTGACAAGGTTGTTAGAAATTCTCAAGGATATCTTATGTTAGAAGGCGAGATACTACTATACTTTGCATGAAACAAAACATTAAGTAACTTAGCATTGCATGTGGCTAATTAGCCAATTCAGATATGTTAATACCTTTGGCTATAGACGATATATAACACGTGGAAGTATATATATCTTCTTTTTTCTTATTAGAAGGTTTCCTAGGTATTTAATGGAGCTCCTTGCTGCCCTTGTATCAGGTTTATGGATCTGAAGACAAGAGCTAAAAGATAAAATATCTTTGTGAAGTGTTTCGAAAATGATTTACTCAGCATCCATAGCTTTTGTTATAATCTGTGCTCTCAGTGTAGCGAACAGTGAGAAGAAATTATGTGAGTGTAAATTCAGTGATTTTTTCTCCTATTGTGATTGTGCTATTGTTGTTAAAATCAAGTGATTTAAAAACAGTTTTCTGTTCTTGATTGTGTTTGAATATGCGAAATTTGAATGGTAATAGTATGGGCAACCAAACAAAGCGGTGGCTCCAGTGGCGTATGCAGAATTTTGTCTAGACGGGGTTTTAAGTTGCTAAGATTATGCGATTTGAGATGATTTTATAGATATCTCAGTACAGTAAATGCTTATTTTTGCATAATATCTTGCTCAAGAGGAGGAGGGCTTAAAACCCGGAAACTTCGCCTTGTGTACACCACTGGGTGGCTGAGCATTAGATTACTCACCTCAGGTATTTTAAGGACTATAATTATATCCTTTGGAGAATTTCGTATTCATGAATCTTTTAGGCGTTGACGCGTTCCATCATGTTGTTCTCGTTTCATACATTTTTCTATCACAATTTGATTTTTTTTTTGGGGGGGGGGTAAGATCCTTCTTCGAGAGACGCGGAACGTAGTTGGTAAGTAGTATAATTTACATATTTTCCTTCATAAATGTGCTCGATTTTTCTCCCCGCCTACACGTGGTGACAACACTAATACCCTCTTATGGGCCTTCTGGCCATCACAGATTATTGCAACTCTAATCATTTACATGTAAACCAATGGTATGCACGCATAGAATTTCGTAAACAACGGACCATTCCTTCCAAATGTCTAACTTTTCTGTCAATCTGTATCTATAGAACAGAGGTGAGAAGAATATGGGGTGGCGGTTGCAACACTCACCAAAACTTTCATGTCACTACTGGCTCTTTTTCATCTTCACTGTTGTGATACCTCTCTGCTGAGCGATTCTTGTAAAGAAGTTTGCCATCCATGGATATTAAGTCATAGAATTCTGAGCAGATACACTGTTGTAACAGAATATATTTTAGAGTAAGTATCGCTGTAATAGTTTGCAAATTTGCGTCTGTTCTTCTCAGTCAAAAAATGGGAATACATAAGTGATAAACCCTTTCTCTCGAGGCACTTGAACTTGGTCGGATAAGACAAAAGATCAGAAGTTATGATCTTTTACAGCAGATATATCTTTCTTAAAATGAGAAAATGTTTCACTCCATTTGTCAGTTATGCTTCTGTTAAGAAAGTTTAATTTTCTCGTTTTGTCTTCAATATGACACATTTTATTCTTCACATATCCTTACTTGGAAAGAATTTCCTCTACTTCAGCAGCACAATCCTTAACAGGAATTTATGATGAAGAGTTAAGGATACCCACTCATTTTTTTTTTTTTTTAATGTGCAAAATGTTTTTCGTGTCCATTCCTCATAATCTGTTGTTGTTGAGTAAAATTTGTTGTTCTTGTTGAGTTGACATTTTGTCTGAAAGAGTTCTCAAAGCCTTCTTCTTCTTCTAAACTGACTACGTCAGCAAGTACAACATTAGTTATAAACTTCTCCTGTTGTCTTGCTCTCAGCATAACCAAAAGATAGTCAATTTATTTTTGTATTATCAACAACGCAAAAAAAAAAAAAAAAAAAAAAAAAGTCGTAAAGCATTCTTGAACATTTCTACAAGCTTAGGAAATAAAATCATTTCAGTACAACAATTCAAAGAAGGTTAAGGAAAAGAGTCTGGTTTTGGAATTGCCAAGTATACATTTTTATTCTGTCAGCTGAGAGTGGACCATTTCTATCAGTTAAATATTGATGACTTTATTTATTTTAATATCGCACAAATGATATTTACTTATGATTTGAAGGGACATTTTGGCGTACATATAGTTTAACTATTATACATAGAATATTAGCAATAACTTCAAGAAATAGAACGCCAATCTCAAACTCTGTCACTGTATTTGATAAGAAATGATTGATTTTACATCACAGTTCAAAATCTTACTTTAAACTGTCATGGAGACGCACACACTTATTATAAAACATCTCCCGTCACTCTGGCAACGTACAAATAGAAATATATCTAGATCAATCGACCGATATTGCTTGCATTCAGGGTTGCCACACTCGAGACTCACGATGATGCCAAACACGGGTCTGAATTATGCTAGATTTTTGTAAATTATGCCAGATTTTCAAATTATCTTTCCTAACTAATTTTAAAGACCCACCCCTATTTATCTTCATTATTTTAATGAAGTATATTAACTGTATTCATGTACAGCTAACATGATGGTAAATGGCACGTTATAGGGGAGGATGGTCGAATTTATATTTTTTGAATGGATAACATTTTAAGAAATATATACACAACATGCTGCTTCCGACATAGCCCTGAAGCATTTCTTTTAGTGTATTACTAGCTGTCCCCTGACGGTCATATCCCTCCCCTCTCAAGTTGTAAATTAAAAGGGACAGAAACATCCCAGATAACCACACATTCAGGTTTCAGTTGACAGTAATAAAGCTATGGGTAAGTAAATATGTTTTGCAGAGTCACGTTTGCTATTTTTGAACATTTGCGTTTGCTCTGAATTCAACAAAAAATTAGAACCGCAGAAATACTGACAGATTTCATTGCTCCAATCATCGCTTCACCTAAAAGGAATGATTCCCGGCAGTCCTTGAACCATCTAAATTTTCGTTCTTTTTCTGCTCACCAGAGAGAAGAATGAAATTATGCTAGATTTGGCCAGGATGCTAAAGTCAAGATGCTAGATGCTAAATGCATGTGAATTATGCTAGATCTAGCACCAAGATGCTAGATATGGCTTCACTGCTTGCATTATATATTTCTTCTTCTTCTTCTTCTACAAAATGCTCGAGCACTGTTGCCCTGATTACAAAGGAATATAAATAAAATATACCACGTTGTCGTTGTAAACCTTCGAGATATGGCCATAGATTACGTCAATCCGGGTCTGTTTCGGTTAAACTAGGTCGTCCGGAATTCCTACTTGTAGGACTAATATTCAAAGCGATATAAATCGTATTTAACTTTGTTAAATGAAGCATCCAAACACCAAATCTCATGTCTATAACCTTAAGGGATTCTGAGATGTAGATTTTTTATAGTAATAGTTGTAACCCAACCCATCTTTCTTCCTTTCTAGAAGCGAACGTTTCTTTATTTTACGGGTCATTCTATTTGAAAAGGGGTTTTTGAGGGTTTGAAAAACGAATTTTTCACACTGTTCAAAATAATTATTTTCTTTATTTTTCTGTTCGCTATAATGACTTACATTAACATCAATACAGTGGTTCAACACGAGAACCAATATTTTGAGAAATATTGGTAAATTTGAAAAATGCTCTGAACGAGGTGACAGCTAACTGAACGGAGGTGACAGCTAATTGAATGGAGAAGACTTTATACCAGCATGGATGTGACATCACATAAACGAAGGTGACAAGACGATCTCTTTCCAATTGAAAAGTAAAAATTTATAACGAATTTCGAAAAAAGTAGTATTACATAATATAACATTAGTATTACACATGTGCTTAAATGATTGCCAATGTCCAGAACTCAATTGTTGACATTGTTTAACATATCCTATCCTTAATATGAGAGTGGATCAAATATAAATGGGATTTTATTTCTTATTTAAATTCAATTTTTGAATACCACAAGGTACTTACAATTTATTTTTCCACATAGTTTCTCCCTTTGGAAATGCATTTGTCCCAGCGTATGGGCAGCTTTTTGATGCCCTCATTGTATAAAAAAGATGCCCTCTCGTCATCTTCAAATCGTTGCCCTCCTAGAGCTTCTTTAAGCGGTCCTAATAAATGGAAATCGCAGGGCGATAAGTCCGGGCTGTAATGAGGATGTTCACGTGTAGTCCAGTGCATTTCCTGTAGCTTCGAGACAGTTCGAGCTGCAGTATGGGTCGCGCATTGTCGTGCAGAAGGAGAATCTATCGGGGCGATTGGTCTCGTCTTTTGCGACGATATGCAACTCTTGCCGTCTTCAACAGCTCGCGTAGTATTCAGCATTTATTGTGAGTCGCTCATGTAAAAAGTCAATCAGCAACAGGCCTCGCCGATCGAAATAAATGGTTGAAAGAACCTTGCCAGCTGACAGTCGTGTCTTGGCTTTCATTGGTGCTATTTCTCCTTTCCTCCGCCACTCCTTACTGGCTTATTTGGATTCAGGAGTGTAGTTGTGAACCCATGTTTCGTCGCAGGTAACGATCCGACTCAAAAATGCATCACCTTCTTCCGCAAACCTTGCTTTAAGCCTCTGACAGACCTCCAAACGTCTCAACTTCAGATTTTCGGTCAAAAGGTGAGAGCTCCATCTGTAACACTTTACGGAACTGTAGGTCGTTTTTGATGATTGCTTGACAGCTCCTATAGCTGATTCCGACTTGTTCTGCAATTTCTGATAGGCTACTGTTACTCATAGATCGTCGTCAATAATGCCTTTAACTGCACGAATGTTTTCGTCCGTAATGCTGGTCCGAGGACGGCGATCGTATTGCTGATTTTCGACACTTTCTCCTCCTTCCTTGAACTTTTTATGTCAGGCATACACACACGTCCTTGACAATGTTTGATCCCCGAGCTGTGTAGTCAATCTCTGGCAAATTTCTGCCGCTGTAACTCCTTCACGAGCAAGAAATTTTATAATTATGCGTTGCGCAGTGCAGAGGTGCACTTGTTGCTCCGACATCATGAGCGGTACTGACAAAATGGCGGGAAATATCTAACAGCACGCTCTCTCCACTCCCAGCGGTCCCGCCTAAACATAGCAGAAGCGAGCAGCCAGTGCTACCAACTGTTGATGTTCAGGAACAAAATTCCCGTTTATATTTCATCCCCCCTCGTAATTGTTTATTATTATAAGAAGAAATACGATTGCGCATTAAAAATATAGCTAGTTAAGAGGTCTCATTGTGACGAAATTAAACTTCCGCTAATTTTACAGATTTTGTGCAATATCTTCGAAATGGATAAAATTAATCAAAAAGTGGAAACTCATTGTACTAGATAATATTATTTTGCATGAAACACCGTTATCACGACTCACCTATGTACTTTCGTTTTGCAGCCATTACTTAACGTGACAATAAATGTCGTATCTATAAAATGTTCGCAAAGCAAAAGCAGATAGGTGAGTCGTGACAACGGTATCTCATGCAGAATACTCTTGTCTAATATACTGCTTTTCCACTTTTCGATTAATTTTATCTATTTTGAAGATATTACAGATCACATCCCCTCAGTACAAGCAGTAATGAACGTAGGTGACATTACTTTATACGCACGGAGGTGACAAATTCCGTCATTATGGCACTATTAAAATATACCCCTAAGGTTAGATTCTGTTTAACCTTATTTTCAGCATTAATTCTTAAAGAGTAACATTATGATTCAACTAAATTAAATTATCATCTATAAATACCTTCTTATAATTTCGAACGGCGTTGACAGCTTGTGCTGAACCAAATTATAACAAGTGCGATTTCAGACAAATAAAAATGAACAATCACCATCAACAAACTTATCTCGCTTAACTGGCGCCTTTCTTGGAAAGTGCCATAAACTAACAAGTCCTGAGACTACGACAAAAATGAAGGTCAGAAATATGGCGGACATAGGCTATATGTTTTTTAAAATGCATTAGCACGGAGGTGACAAAAAACTGGATACAGAAATGAATGTTACTTTTAATAGCATAAAAAAGCTTATTTCCATCTATTCATTGATATTCATGCGTTAAAAAAGTCGTCTAAAACTTGGCGAATAAAATATATTACTTTAATAATTTCGAATCATTCAAGTAAAACTGTAAGTGGTTACAACGCACGGAGGTGACATATCACCTATTTTGACATCGATATTTTTAAATAAAATTATAAAAATATTACTGAGTTCATTATTAATTTTAAGTTACCTTTGCAATGTATGTACTTACACAATTTCAACGTGTTTTGATTTCTACCTGCCAATCAGCATATCAGTTACATCAAAAGTTCCATTTCAAATAGAATGACCCTTAAATAAAAACGGTCCACTCCAAATATCAACTTTAATGTCTCTAATGTTCAGGTATTAGTAGACATTCCCATCTTATTACAATAATTATAATCTCACCCTTTTCTTCCTGCCAACAGGGGTAAAAAAAAACTGGGTCTGAAAAGGTCGGGAGACGCATGACTGCACGCCGTTCCCCGTTTCTATCTTTGCCCATTTTTTTTAGAAAGTGGAGGGACGCTACGGATATTTTTGGAAGCAGGGGGACGGCGTCCCCCCGCGTTCACCCTCACTTTTACCCCCTGCCTGCCAACACAATTTTCTTCCTTCTTGGTCAGTATCAAAAAAAAAAAAAAAAAACACTGAAATATAGGACTGATTATTTTCAGAGAAGTCCAAATACCAAATTTGATGTCTGTAACCTTATGTATTCTGAGTTATGGACTCCTATAAAAATAACTGTAATATCTGGCTCATTTTCGTGCCCATCCCCTTTTCTTCCTTTGTAGATTAAATATTGAAAAAAGCGCTTAATTACGTATCTTATTATTTTAAATGAAGCCTAAGTACGAAATTTTATGATACTAAACTTCAGGAACATATGGACATTTTAATATAATATTGGCCACTCATAACCCTCCCAACCGTCGAATTTCAAAAGTCCTTCCTTAGTGGTACCTCAGGTCACAAATCCTACGTCCCGTACCAGTTTCAAGTTTCCCGCTTACGCGATTTAACCTAGGTCTCGACCAGTTGATCAGTCACTCAGAACTTTTTTTTATATGTAAGATAGCTTCGTTGTGACTACGCTGATACCATAGGCGCCTTTTGAGTGGAAGACCCGGGTTCAATTCTGAAAGGGAGTTCTTGTGGTTAAGATACCATGTTAAGCCGTAGGTTCATTTGCAACATAGTATTTCTGCTGAACAGGACATTAAACTCAAAAATCTAATAGAAAATATACTACATAAAAATAATATAAAATCCCTCGCATAGTTCTATCAGTTAATTGTAAAATAGGGTTTAGGGACCTCCTTTGATAACATTTGGACTAAAATACAGTAAAGTAACTAAAATGTATCAAATACAGTAAATATAATAGAACAGTCTGTGATGACTACAAGATAACTAACTAGTTTAATAAATATAGCTAATGTAGAAAAAGTACGAAACCGATGGCACGAACTGTTCCTTTCAGAGTCGTTTTGCTTGTGTATTGTATAACGTAAAACATTATTATTGGAAATAAGGTATAAGAAAGTAAACAGTAGTCTAGTTAATAGGTTGAAGGTCGAAAGGACAGCAAACGTGGAAGACAATATCTAGATTACATTGAATTTTTTATGTGGAAGCGATTGCATCAAATAGTCGATAGAAGGCCAACTAGGTTGCAATCTTCCGTGAAAGGTTAACATTCAGCACAAGTTCTAAAACATCTGTTTAATTTCACTTAAGCAATGTTATCTACTTCTTTCTCCTCCTTCAAATACTTTCAAGTTTATAATGAATGCGTTAGAGAAGAGTACTTGTCGCTGTATATATACAGTGAAACCTCCAATATATTATTGGAGAGAACCTTCCCTTATGCGGACACTCTCAAATACGGACACGGACAGTCTTCGTTTACCCCAAACTTTGTAGAAACCTCTTCGTAATGCACAGGAATTACTCTCAGCTCAGAAAAATGAAATGAAATCTTTGAGTTTTACGTCCCACGATTATGCCGGTTAGGCTAAAGGAGACGGTGATGATGAGTAATGAATGAAAAGATGGAATGAAGAAAGTGGGAGGAAACGGGAGAACCCCGAGAAAACCGCGGATTCCAACCCTGCTCCCGCCAAGTGAACTTTGTGGTGGACAAACAGCGTGTGCGTGGGTTTCCTCGGGGTTCTCCAGTTTCCTCCCACTTTCTTCATTCCATCTTTTCATTCATTTCTCATAATCACCGTCTCCTTTAGCCTAACCGTCATAAGCGTGGGACGTAAAACTAAAAAATGTCATGTCATGTCGATTCGCAACCTGAGGACGCCTCATGCCGTGTAAATATATATATATATATACAGCCCAGCATTGATCAAGTATAACATTCTAGCTTATAAGTTTATTTGCTTCTGCTGTTCCGAGCTTAAGATATAAGTAAAAATACATTAGGAATAAATGATAAAGAAACTAAGTGGATAACAATAAGAAATGATATAAAAAGCAATGAGTTTATCAGTACGGGACTGTATACCTACTTTTTCGCCACTTTGTATTTATAAACAAACTAGCAGCGTTCACCCCGCTTCGCTGGGGTCACCCCGGAACGCAATAAACTTTGTTACTTAGATAATTTTTACTTTTTCGCTTTCAAGTGATATGATAAAAACCATAGAAGATTGCAGTAAATGTTAACATTATATCGCCTGTCATTTATGTTAACCCGCCGAGTGACACGGTCATGTGGGTTGCATATAAATACGGTTAGATTTAGCTATGATGAGCTAACAAAGGATTTCTACGTTATGGACACTTGAATGGTCAATTATCTCAAGACACTGGTAATTGAAAATTAAAGTGATATGATAAAAACCATCTAGGGTCCAAATCTTAATAACCCCCCAAAAATGAAAGAAATTGGTTCAGCCGTATTAGCGTGATGAGCTAACAAAGGATTTGTACGTTCTCTTTTATATATATAGATTGCTTTGAATATAGGCGTATCTGTCCAGTTGCGAAAGATCTGTTGTTCACAAACTGTCGTAACTCAAGATACGACTGTTTGTGAAAATGGTTTATATGTTTCATCTTAAGATACGACACAGTGACGTCATCACCACAGTAAAAAAAACACACATTACAGATGTGTCGTTTTGGGAAATTGTAGAAGTCAGTGTATGCAACCACATAGTAAAATATCTCAATTTTCGATTTTTTTGAGATACGACACTGTCGACGAACAATTCCATGGGCTGTAAGTATACTCAATTTGTATGATCTCTGTAACAAACTCTTATCATTTACGGCCAAAGAATCATATCCCATCAGAGTCCGTTATTCAGAGATTTTACTGTACATTAGGCCTACCAGTAGTCATTAAGAAAGTATGGACGTTTATCTTAACTTTAAATGTACTGAGTATATGGAAGTCATATGTCTCGCTTTTGATATGCGGATTTTTAATTCATTGTTAAATGCTAGAGCTAAGCTATATGAATAATCTTTCTGTGTGCGTGGATCCGGGATCGATTTCTGGTGCGATGCTTGCCTTAGATATAGTCCGATTACTGATTCGAACCTTACTTTAAACATGGTCGAAGTTCGAACTTCAAACTAGAAAATTTATGGAAAAAAAAATCAGTAATTGTTGTTATTGATGGAAAACCTGTTATTAACCGTTAATTTGATGCATAAGAAAGTCAATAATGATACAAGTGATGGAATGGATTACTTGTCACCGAATCGCATGGTTCATTTGAGTTACAATGTTTGTCTGGATCTGACTCTTGCTTCTCTTTCCGATGACCTGGACAAATCCAGTGATTTAGACAGACCCGATGACGTAGATGAACAAGATGGTTCTAATAAAGCCGGTGACACGAAATCATCTGAAATATAAGATCTGCAAATTTTTATAGTTGATTAATTTTCGGTTCTAATCGAACTACAAAATTCATTTGTATGATTCCTCGTGTGACCTTTCTAAATTAAGGTATCATGTGTTCAGTATTTCAAATATAATTTCATGTTCATTTGTCTTTCCATGTTGAAAAATAATACAGTGGTTTCTTGAACAAAAATTGTGCATAAAAATTTAACAGAACAATGTTTGTGCTCAATGGGATCTTCTACGAAACGTCATATATTCTAAACGACAAGTTTTGTAGGTTCACTCAACTAAACTTTGACGATCCTTCATAAGCTTATTTTTTCTGTTATTGTCATTTGGATAAACCTTGTAGTTACTTTCAGTGCAAAGTTTTGACACACAGAGACATAAACAAGAAACGAGGAAAAAATTAGATTTAGTGGAAAGACAGGAAGAGCATAAAGAGTCGTGTTGTTAGAATTGCGTACATTAATACCCTCACACATACTCCCTATGTCTATGATGTCTATGTCTATGTCTATGTCTATGTTCGTCATGTTTGGGTTTTACTGGATCTGTCTTGGTCACCAAGTTATTTCGGATCATAGGTCTGTCCAGATCAAACTGGGTCACAGATCTTTCCGGTCAGACTGGGTCACTCTGGGATACGGGTATGTTCATTTCAGAGTAGGTCACGGATCTGTCCAGGTAAGACTGGGTCACTCTGGGTCATGAATCTGTCCAGGTCAGGTTGGGGTTACTCTGGGTCATGGATCATCAACATCACACTGGATCACTCTGGGTCACGGATTTGTCCAGGACAGACTTGGTCACTCTGGGTCATGGATCTGTCCAGGTTTGACTGGGTCATGGATCTGTTCAGGGCAAACTGGGTCACTCTTAGTCACAGGACTCTCCAGGTCAGATTGGGCCACTCTGGGTTGCGAGTTTGCTCAGATCAGACTGAGTCACTCTGGGGCATGGATCTGTCCAAGTTTAATTGGGTAACTCTGGGTCATGGATCTGTCCAGGTCAGACTGGGTCACTCTGAGTCACAGGTCTTTTCGGGTCAGACTGGGTTGCTCTGCGTCAAGAATCTGCCCAGGTCTGACTAGGTCACGGGTCTGTCCAGGTCAAAGTGGGTCACTCTAGGTCGTGAATCTGTCCAGGTCAGACTAGGCCACTCCGGGTTTTCCCAGCTCAGACTGGGTCATGGATCTATCCGGGTCACTAGATCTGGTAGGTCATGGGTCTGACTGTCTCTGGGTCTTCCGGGTCACGGATCGTACGGTTCATGACCAGTTCCACAACTGTATAATACAGTTGATTAATTATATTGTAAATGCAATATATATTTTTCATAAAATAATTACTTGTAAAAAATAAACCAAGGACGATTTTTTTTTTTTTTTACAATAGAGAAATTTACTGGTCAGTACCACATTTGGTTTCAAATTCTGATTTGAGGTCCATATGTGTTAAAGTAGTTTTTAACTTATCTGAATCATAGTAAGTGTGTCCTAGGTACAGTCTTGTTCAAGAAATGATGGCCACTCGCCTTCCTTTAGAAGGCTATATACTGGAATCATACTTAGAAAATCGTAATTCTTTCAGTCAAAGTAAAGAGTATCTGTTGGCCAACGAAAATCCACATTTCTTTGATTTAATTCCAGCTTTGAGTAAGATTACAGGATTTTTCAAAGACGTGTGGATGGAGTTTAAGTTCAAAACTGTAAATTGTCACAATAACAAGTAATAAATATATAACTTTCTGATTTTTTTTAATTTTCTAGCGGAACTCATTCCAGTATGCGAAGTCAACGATGCATACCTGAATGATTGCGTAGTGTCATCAGCTCAGAAGTTATTTGATATCCTTAGCAAAGATGGTAAGTGTAAACGTCTAAAATATTTTACATATTTCTAAAC
Organism: Thermobia domestica; assembly: GCF_964235325.1. Classification (NCBI taxonomy): domain Eukaryota; kingdom Metazoa; phylum Arthropoda; class Insecta; order Zygentoma; family Lepismatidae; genus Thermobia; species Thermobia domestica. The sequence continues at coordinate 244,389,715 of NC_137461.1, forward strand.
ATTGACGTCTTTAACATTTTCAGTTATTTACTCTTTTAGCACGTTTGTAATTGTGGTACTGGACTTTTGGGTTAATTTTCTATATACAGTACGAATTCTTTTAACCCGTTCAATTAAAATTGGTCGTCTTCAAAAGTGACTTTCTTAAAGAATAATGAATGAATAATTAAGGATTTTCAGGTAAGGTAAGCTGGAATTGAATTAAGGTCTATTATGATGTTTGGTGCGTTTACTTTTACACAAACTTCTCTACTGCCCTATCAAACATGCAATAATATTACTTTACATAATTAAAAATCAAAGTGGAAGTACAATTAGCATGTACTTCGTTTATGTGATATCTAAGATTGTGCTGTCTAATTATCAATTCACAAAGGAAGAACATCAAATAGGCCTATACAATTCTATATAAGTTATTGGTAAACTTTGAAACATTCTCAAAATTGATCCTGCTTCCAGTGGTGCACTTCATTTTATCAGAAAGGAATTATTCTATCCAAAAGAGGTTTGGTAGTTGTCCTGATACGTTGCTTGGACTCATCGGACCAGGAGATCTGCACTTACAACAAAACCTTTATACTTATATCACCTGCCAGAATATTATGACCAATCTACCTTATATGTTATATGTTCACCTTGGGTCATAGGGCAGCAACAATGCACTTTGACATTGAAACAATGAGGACTTGATAGGTGACTAGAGGCCTAGGACACTACCGGTACATCAGCGCACACTATTCATTTAATTCATATAAATTTTGGGAAGGGGGTCAATGAGCTCGGATCTGATGCTCAATGATACATATAAAGTACTCAATTGGGTTAAAATCGGGTGAGTTTGGGGATCATTGCAGCAAATGATGTTTATACATGTGATCTTTGAACCAATAAACCCAACTTTGGTCGTTGCATTGTTCTGCTGAAAAATGCCATTGCCACCTGGAAATATAGCGGACATAAAGGGTGTAAGTGATTAGCAATAACCTGTCGATAGTTAGGAGCCATCATGATATCCTTTACATACTCTCCCGGCCTATGTATGAGTACATGAAAGTTCTCCAAATCATAATGGACCTAACGCAAACCTTTTATTGTCCTACTGTGCTTGTCTCGAGTGCTGTTTCTCTGAAAGACGACGGATTCTGACTCGGCTATCGAATGTGATGAAGGCAATATTGTGATTCATCGGACCATACAACGTTCTGCCATTGCTTGGTGGTCTAATAACAATACGCATGTATCCATTCCAGTCGTAATCGACGATGCCATGCGATAAACATTGGTACACGTGTAAGACGTTGGCTACGGGTCAAATATCTAACAGTGTATAGTGAACTCAGCGCTCATACACACTCGTGCTATGGCCATTGTTAAAGCATGTTAAAGCCTTCTGTTAATTGTGCAACAGTTTGCGTACGAATGTCGACAATGTAAGACATCTAATATCTTCACTGAGATTTAGTTGTCCTATATCTTGTCATTTGGGGTGTTCTGATTTCAGCGTTCTTTTCCCACATTTGAAAAACACTAATCACAACAGATCGAGGACACTTGAGAAGTCGCGCTGTTTCAGAGATGCTACTTCGAATATCATCACACTCTGGACCCAATCAAATCATGATAAATCTCTCGCCTTCTCCATTTTACGCACAAGTTGCACACTGACTTATTGAGTGAGATCCCTGTTACTGTGTAAGGAGCGGTTTTGCTGTGTCGTGTGACTCATACATCAGCCCAATGACTTCGTCCAAAAACTAGCGGATTTTCATAATGATTTCGCTGGTGACTGTACGTAAAGAATACACTTATTGCTGAAAGTTCCACGAAACCAGTGGTGGCAAACATAGATCGGATTCACTGTACGAGTGAAAATAATGAATCTCCAAGTTTGATTTTTCGGCCTACTCTAGTATAATGAAGCTGAGTTGTTCAGTTTTGTCTTATTAGATTCTGTTTTTCATTTATAATAAGAAATAGTATAGGGCAAATTCCTAAAGGAAAGAAATAAGGTTTCCAACAGAGTAGTTGTTGGTAGCATTTCTCTTTCCCCTGTAAATTGTAACACTTTAATATGTTCTTAATGCTACTGGGATGTTTGTTTTACCGTACTGCCATTCAATGTTTGGAAATTTAATTTGCCCTTAGTGTTTTTTTCTTAAAGGCAAATTATAATCCAGTTCACTGACGCACCTAGCTAAACTAGTATAGTGCTGCCTAAATGTCTTGAACCGTGGCAAAAATGTGAACTAAAGCTCACACCCGCTTCATACCCACGCATTGAGCCAACATGGGTTCAGCTGTTGCTAAGCGAGAGAGCCTTAGCGGAAGGGAGTGGAATTCTTTGAGCTGATAGCAGCGCATGGAACGGAAGACTTGGTGTCAAGTCAATGTAGTATATCTATAAACTAGTAGAGTGAGAGCAGGATACATTATGGATACAGTGACGCCATTACAGGCTTCAGGGGAGGCATTTCCTCCTTAAGTTTGTGTTATATATATATATATATATATATATATATATATATATATATATATATATATATATATATATATATATATGCACATCATATTTTATTTTATTTAATATTTGTATGTTAATAATGAACGTATGTAATCTTGGATAAAAGAAACTACATTTCTGTTACAGATCCCATAAATAAATAATAAATAAATAATTACGAAGTGTCCCTTAATGTCTTTCTTACTCCCCCGCAGTGTTTATTTTCAATGCGTTCCCTAAGAAATCGAATGCCTGTGGCCATGACAACTTTTACAATGAAGGTATCCATCTTTTGAATGAGTAATGGTTGGTTTATGCATAAATAACAGGATTCATTTTTTCCCTAACTGAAACTTTAGAAGAATCCCACATGCAAAAAGGAAATACATAATTTTTGTATTACAAAGTCTATCGTAATATCCTCATGTAGTTCTCAATTCTAGCTCTTGAGGGTGCTCTCAACAACTAAAAATAAGATTTCATTTCTTCAAACTAAAGGGGGAGAAACTTACCTAATTTTGTAATGATGTATAAGAACTAGCTGAAATGTTATTTTTCTCACCACAGGAAACATAGGTTTACGAAATGTATTTGAACCCCTTCTCTCTTAGGAAACGCATTTCTCTTCTTCGCAGAGAATAGATTTATAAAAAGAATTTGAACTACTCCCTCTTTGAGAAACATATTTTCCTTCTTCGCAGTGGAAAATAGGGCCTAAGTTTGTTTATTGAAAGTATTTGAACCCCTTCACCTCTTAGGAAACGCATTCCCCTTCTTCGCAGAGGGTGAAGAGGTTTTTATAAAGTATTTGAACGTCTTCACCCCTTAGGAAAAATATTTCCCTTCTCCACAGTGAAAAATAATTTTATTGAAAGTATTTGAACCCCTGCATCCTTTAGAAAATGCATTTCCCTTCTTCACAGGAGAGAGAAAAGCTTTATGGAAAATGTTTGAACCCTTCTGCCCGTAGAATACGCACTTTAACCTTTATTTTACGACTTGTCAGTACACTGCCAGAATAGTAAATCCGTTCTTTCCCGCGTGTCACTGTACTGACACAGACCCGCGAGCACACCGGTTGAGAACCAACGTTTTTGGTTAATTTCACTATGGACTATCTCTTCATACAATAAGGCACATCATTTAAAAAAAAATATGTGTGCTCGCGGGTCAAAGTAGACCTTTCGCCTGTGTCTGTACAGTGACACGCGGGAAAGAACGGATTTACTATTCTGGCAGTGTACTGATAAGTCGTAAAATAAAGGTTAATGAAAGTGCAAGAGCAAAAATCCATAATGTCACCCCTTGTTGCCCGTAGATCTCACCCTCCATGGCGATGTGAAGTGAATTTTGGACCAAAACAGCATTTGAGACCTAAACAGCATTATGACACGATTCATGTCAGCGACACCGAAAATTATGGATTAGACACTATGGACACAAATAAAAATGGAGTCATTTTAGATTAATTTTACATGTGACTCCTTCTCCTCTTGACACTCATGGCGAAAATTGGTAACACATTATTATAAGATAGGCTACTTGGGAGATTTAAGATTTTTTGCTAATCGTGTCAAGTTTAATTTTAATTGGTTCAGTAATTGAAGCGCTTGGAGGATAAAGGTTAGCACGACGGGACAAATTGAATGGGACTGTAACAAATTGAATACGACGGGAAAATTGACTTTCACAATGTTGTCCGGTAACATACCGCCTTTGTCGTTTCTAAATATCTGCACTCAGAGGAGAACTCACTACATAATATGTTACGTAGCATGATTAACATATAACACGCGCATGAATCGCCAGAATGCAACGTTTCAGAAAATGTAACATAACATCCTTTATCCTCCAAGCGCTTCAGTTGTTAAGGGATGGAACCTCACATTCACACGAATATAACATTTGATGTTTTCTTTACTTAGTTTCAGACGGTACAAGTTTAAGTTTTACTAATGTGACTGTCCGCAAGAGACGTCACTGGCATTAACTGAGAGAATTTTATCCGTTTGACAGGTATATGCAAATGTCTGCCACTATACCCAACTGAAGGAAAAAGCTTTTCTATATCAAATGCGCCCTTGCTGGCGCTGCTGTCGATGTGTTTTCTTCCGTAACTCTCTCGGAAGAGAAGGAACAAGTTACTGTGGCCGAGATCTTTCAATAGTTGGATACGGACAACTTTGCCACAATGAATTATTTCACGGACTTCGCTGTGCACTGTCCTGTTACCCATCTAAGTAGCCTACGATCTTCACTTGTTAAGACCAAACGACTGAATGACAAATTGGCAACACGGCCGATGTCATTTAGTTCTTTCCCCAAAGCAAACGGATGGTATCCTCCGTAACACAACGGCGGGGCTGAGGTCGAAGAATGTTTCACATATTTTCCGAGGGCAAACTTGAAATAGAAAGCCTCTAATGATTTTGTAGAACCTCTATATACAATTGCATCGAAAGAAGGCATTACCTTGTAATCTCCCGTCTATCTCTTGCGAATAAAATTTCATTGAATAATACTAACAAATGTTCAGACCATACCCATCAATTATTTCTGTGAATATCATATTAACATTATACAGGGGTAAAAGTAGATCTTTCGAAAAGGTAGGAGGACGCATGACTTCAAGCCGCTACCCGTGCCTATCTTTGCCCATTGTATTTTTTTTTTTTAGAAAGCGGGGGGGGGGGACGAAACATATATTTTCTGGAAGTGGTGGGACGACGTCCCACCGCGTTCCCTCTTACTTTTATCACTGACATTATGATATATATTATTGTAATTTCAGGGTTGAAGGATTACGACATGCCTCCTCTCGAGGGCATGGTAGTTCCTTATATGAAAATAGACCAACCTGGAGGACTTTCGTTAATCACAAGGAACACCGCACATTTGGGATGGCGTACATTAAAAGTATACGAAGCAAAGTAAGTATTAGTTTAGTTTATTATAATTATCCTATTTTTACTTGCATAGTTTTCCGTTTGTTGACATGAAAAAATTTGATTTCAAGAAACAATCGAACACTAATTTTTTTTCTCAATTTCGATGTTTCCTAATGTTGTACCCGACAGACATATGCAGTAGGGTGGAACGAAAAAAACAAGTTTTGATTTTTAATTTGTAATAGCACGGAAAAGTTGCCTTTTGGTGTAGATAAGATAAAAATGAAATATGAAAAATATTGGAGCACGTCTTGAGGTGCCGCAAGGACGATAAATTTTCATAAAATTGCAATTTTCGCTACATTTTATTTCTTTTTTTAAAAAAAAGAAGTTGTCAAATATTTTTTTAAATTTCAAATACTGTCAAATAAGCAACTTTATGTCAAAAAGACACACACATACATATTTTATCTTTTTCGATTAACTCTTGAGGTGTCGCATGACCAATAAAATGTTGTAAAAACACACTTTAGGAGCTAAATTTAGTGACATTTTGCCAATAGAAGTTGGCAACAGTGTTTCCATGTGGTGACAAACTCAGATTTGGTGTCAGTAGCTTTGCTGAGTTCAGTTGAGTTGGCGTCTATTGTGTAACAGAACAACGTAATATTTTGTTAGTTTGTGTGCTACTTTATTTTGTGAGTTAAAATGGCTCAGTCTAAACAAGTGAATACAAGACAAATGACGGAATGTCCTATTTTTTGAAGATTTAGTGATTGTGTGAAGTTGTACTGCCTACTTACAAGATGTAATGAAGTGCTACTGTTTTATTGGACATAACTTCAAAGTTGTGTCAGGGAAGTATCCTGCTGTAAGTGAAATATGTGAGACTTTAGTTCCTAAAATAGAACAATTATGGTCAAGAGCTTCTATTCCCACTGTTTCTAACCTTAGAATTTCACAATTGATAAAAGTTAGTCATGCTAAATATAGGAATTTATTAAGGTCTAAAAGTAGAAAAGGGTCAGATAAGTTGGACTTGAACGTCGCAAAATTTAGAGAAGCTAAACGTTTATTTGATATTGCTGCCTGCAAGTGTCAAAACTTTGATACTTGTAGTTGTATAGAAGAAATAAAAGCACGCGTTTTAGAACAAGACTCAAAAAGATCAACGTTCTACCAGGAAAATGGTTATGAGTAATGTTGATAGAGCTATCACAAGCGCTTTGAAGAAGAAAGAAGCAAGAAAAAGTAAAGAAAGACAGAAAACAGTTATGTTTAATCAAGAACGGACACAAAGTAATAGTGTAACAGAAACGGTTACTGACGACATTGACAGCACTGAAGACCAAATAGACCTGACTTTTGAAGAGCAGCTACCAGGCCTTTTTAAACTGAAAAAAGATAGAAAAATAGGTACTCAGATGCGTATGAAATTGCCACCTGTAACTTCCATTTGTGACCGTACCGGAATATCAGATAGAGCTGCTGCAGCTATAACTAGTGCTGCTTTACAGGACTTGGGTTTAATCACAGGGGAAGACAAAAGCAAAGTAATAGACAGGATGAAAATTAGACGAGCAAGATTTTTTAAAAAAAAATCAAAGAAATGTCACTAATGATAGTCTTTATCAGATAATTGAAAATGAGGATTGTTTTTTGATGGAAGAAAAGACAAATCAATTGTTCAAGAAAAGAAAGGAACTAAGTTATACGCGTACAAAAACGTTATTTCAGAAGAGCACGTTTCACTAACAGAGGAACCAAACTCAAAGCTTTTAGGTCACGTAACACCTAAATCTGGCACTGGAAAGGACATAGACGACAGTATACTGAAGTTTTTTGAGGATAGAGGACACAGCGAACAACTTTTGAACTTTACCGTTATTGGGTGTGATGGAACCGTTGTAAGTACTGAACATAATAATGATGTGATTTCTTCAATGGAAAATAAAATAGGAACACCTTCATAATGGTTAGTTTATTTGTTCCACGGAAATGAGCTGCATTTGCGACATCTTTTCTATCATTTAGATGGTAAAACGAAGGGATCAAATGAATTTAAAGAGGAAATAGGTCAACAGCTGCAAAACTGTACTAATCTTGCTGTGGTTACTTTCTTGCCAATTGAAAATAACCTTCCTCTTTTGGAGAACATAAATGATTTCAAGTACGGATCGAAAATATTTGTTGGATATGTGTATCGCTGTATCAAGTGGAAATTGTTCGCTAGATTTATCTTTAAGAAACTCTGGAAAACTTGTTCACTCCAGGTGGCTTACATTAGCAAACCGTATACTTAGATTGTTTGTGGCAACTGAGAACCTTAAGACTCTAGCTGAGTACATTGTAAAATTGTATGCAACTATGTGGTTTAACATTAAGTTGAAACTTTCATGTACTTATAGTTCCAAACATCTATTTAATCTTATCTCATATTCACGCTCTCTCTCTCTCTGATGATTTTAAGACGTTCTAGATCCAGTTATTCAAAGAAATGGGTACTTTGCTGCTGCAGAAAATCTCCTTTTGTCCATGCTATGTGATGAGTGGAAAAATGTAAGAGAACTCGGTTTACGACGTGTTTTAAAAGCAAGAACAGAAAATATAGGCGGATTCAGGAAGTTTAAAGTTCCACAGATAATCTTTGACGCAAAGGTTTTATCGACATGATATCATGGACTGAAAATGACGTAACTGAACCCCCCTTGGTAAAACATGTTCCCAGTACTTCTCTCAAAGACTTTATATGGAAAACATCTGAAGCTCAACCAAATAGTCAAGTGGACCTGCTTATCGACTTTAACCGGCTTCCTTATTATACGCAAGCAGTGAAAAGAGTTGTGAAACTGGTGACCGAATAGGCTCAAAATGTCTGTGGTTCATTCGCAAGTGAAGGATATATAAGACCGAAAATTTACTCACGTGAGAACATGCCAAAATTTGATTTTTAAAAAAGTTTAATGTGTCAATGAAGTAGAAACAAACATTTTGCAGCTGTAACATTTGTAATCATTGTGGGTATTTTAAACGATAAAAAATGAACTTTCATTCTCTTTAAAAGTGTACTATGATATTTTTTACGTGTATTCTAATAAAAATATATGTAATTGATTCCACGAGCTTTTATTTCAACCTCATTTACTACTATTTGTTACAGCAAAAATAGTTCCCAAAAATTTCAAAATCAGCAAAAATACAAACCTTTTCACAATAATGTTTTTAAATTATATTTCGTAATTGATATTTTTTTCCGATTCTAATACTTTTATATATATGAATTTACAACTATCTTTCGTAGCATTATATGTACGAGAAAACCATAAATAATTTACCAAAGTTTATAATTTTTCAATTTTTAATTTCTTTTTACAAACTTTAAGCTCTTTGCGGCACCTCAATATGTTGCAGTATAACAACCAAATTTTTTCTTCTTCTTTTTGAACCTAAAAGGCAACTTTTCCGCACTATTACAAAACTTAAAAAAATAAAAAATAAAAATTGGCCATTTTCGTTCCACCCTAATATGCAGTTAGGTTTAGAGACAAAATAACCTTTAGATTGGTTATTTCCAACTTATACAATCGAAGAAATAAGAAAAACACGAGAGCAAGGAGGGGAGGGAAGCCTAGGTGTTGCGAGCCAAAGATACGTACGTAAACCATATAGCCACAAGAGAGCTTCAACATAAACTGTAGGTATTCATTCTTTTTTTTTTTTTAAAAAAAAAAAAGAAAAGAAAAAATCTTCTATTTATCCAACGTTAAAATTTACGTTTAATAGACAAATCAAATACAACGTAGTTTTGCCTGTACTTTCAACACAATTGATTTCCGTTGGTTCCAAAGAAGTGAGATAGATATAGAATTTGCAACTATTATGTTTTGCATTGACCTATAAATACTATACTGAAATGAAGGAGAAAATTGCAATTTTTGTTTAAGTTTCTGAGAGAGTAAACTTTTAAGAGAAAGATAAGTAAGTAAGGGAAATTTATTTACGTAAAAATAAAGTGAAAACGTGTACCAGCCTGTATTTTTCTTGTTTTTTTTTTTGGGGGGGGGAGGAATCACCTAGCAGACGTATTGTTTGGAACCACAAATGTAAGTTTTAGATCCTTGCATTTAGGGTGAGAGCAGAAGTAATGAAATCACTTGCCTTGTCCATTGGAATTTTTGAAGTCTATTTGGCTCCAATTGAACCATTTAAGGGCATATACTGGGAGAGAGGTATTCACTTGATTTAATACTGCCTTGAAATGGATGCAACAGCAACATGATAATGAAATGAAATGAAATTTTTAAGTTTTACGTCCCACAATTATGCCGGTTAGGCTAAAGGAGACGGTGATGATGAGAGATGAGTGAAATGGTAGAATTAAGAAAGAGGGAGGAAACGAGAGAACCCCGAGAAAACCCACGACCACGGTGTTTGTCCACCACAAAGTCCACACGGCACGAGCTGGGATCGAATCAGCAACCCCAAGCACCGGAAGTGAACGCTCTGCCACTGACATCTATGCAACCACGCACAACTTCTTTCCGTCAAGCTTAGCAACACGCAAAGGCGTGTCACCAGGAAAAAAAGAAGAAATCTTTTAGTTTAACGTCCTACGATTATGCCCTTTAGGCTAAGGGAAACGATGACTAAAACAAGTGAATGACGATGGAAGAATTGGTGGAATGAGAAACTGGGAGGAAACGGGAGTACTCTGAGAAAACTCACCGATAAGATGTTGTCCACCACAAACTTACTTGGCCGGGGATCGAATTAAGTATTCCACCCACCAGAAGTACAAATGATAGAAAGAAAGAAAACGTAACCTCTATATGTATGTAATATTGCTAAAGTACCGGTACTGTATTTTTTAATATTTGTAGTAAAAGTGATCTAATTTTCAACTTAGAATAGGCCTAGTTTTCTTATATTAAAGAAAGGTGATTTCAAAGAAGTTTTTATTTCATATCATAAGGTCTTTTTGGTTATATTGCTTCAATGATCTTAATTTCTAATATCCGGATTGTATCCAGAACTTGTTAATCAGTAAATTATGATTGAAATTTCGCTTTATAGGCGCCTCAAATTGTTTGTAAGTTATCTGAGCTGACTCTTATTTGTTCGTATCAACTGTCAGCGTTTGCAGGCCTAAGTCAGCACTTCCTCTTGTATTACCAGTAGAATTTTTTTTAGAGAAAACTAGCCCTTTTTTGTGTTACTGTATACACATCTTCACATCAACAAAGATTTATGCTGACGCCATCAAACTGTGATCTCGTATTCAAGGTTAAGCAGACTGCCAAACGATAATCTCATCTTGTTTATAAAAAGTTACGGTCGTGTCCATTTAAGAAGAAAGGGAATATATGTATAATAGCTTACTCAATAATGCGAGTGACTTCCAAGTGAAAATATTCAGCTTATGAGTGATAGAAACAAGGTTTTAGCCACTGTATTAACTGTCTTTGCTATTTATTTATTTATTTTTTAAATAACCATTAGCTTTAGAAAATTGATTGATTACGAGAAATGTATGAAAGCATTAATTGGCAGATGTATAATGTTTAGAAATCAATGCTAGCTTTTGATTATTATATCTCATTCATTGCAGTGTTTATTGGCATCATGCTATTATTGCTAGAGTCATAATGAAAAAAGTGAAATGAAATCTTTCAGTTTTACGTCCCACGGTTATGCCCGTTAGGCTAAAGTAGACGGTGATGATGAGTAATGAATGAAATGAAGAATGGAGGAGGAAACGGAAGAACCCCAAGAAAACCCACACACACGGTATTTGTCCACCACAAAGTTCACTTGGCGAGGGCTGGGATCGAACCCGGGACCCCAAGCACCAGAGGTGAACGCTCTACCACTGAGCCACCGCGACCCATAGTGTCATAATGGAAGACATGTGATGGGAGCCCATTCTCTACCCAAGAAGTGCTTGGATGCAATGCAATCTAGCCCACAAATTCACCATTTCTCCCAAAGATCGTAATGGAGGAGGCCAGAATTCCTTGGTGCCAAAAAAAAAAAAGAAAGAAAGAAAGAAACAAAGAAAAGAAAAAGAAAGAAAGAAAAAGACAAAAGACAAAAGAAAAAGCTTTGCAGTCCAAATTTTGGGCAATTTTTGGAATACTTCGCCACACTTAAAAGCATTATCATTATGAGGTTCCCTTTCCCTAGGCCTTCTCTCCTCAAAAATCTCACGGGTAAATTCAGGGCACACTTGCGTTGGGGAGTGCAGCGAGTCCGGACCCTTCCCCCAAAGAACTTTGTAACTTGACTAATATTCATACACTTTCTTAACATAACTGTATTTGTTTAACAGGCCTCATCACTGCGAATTTAAAATACAGCTAATTTTACAGTAATTATGTGATATCTTCAAACAGATAAAAGATAATCGAAAAGTGGAACAAGACCTCCCTAGACAATATTATTCTGCATGAGATACCGTTATCATGACTCATTTATCTGATTTCGATTTCCAGACATTTAGAAAATCTGCATTTATTTTCGCGTTTCTAAATAACTGCAAACGGAAAGTTACTAGGTGACTCGTGATAACGGTACCCCATGCAAAATAACATTGTCTAGGGAGGTCTTGATTATCTTTGATCTGTTTGAAGATACCACATAATTACTATAAAATTAGCGGTATTTTACTTTCGCAGTGATAGGGACTCTTAACAAGGAAATGTTATAAGTAGCCTAAAGATTTTATTTGACACCTATCTTTCTTTATAAAAGTAACCCAGTTTTATCAGATTTTCTGAGAGTATAAGTGGCAGTAATAAACAGTTACTTATCGTCTTTTCAGGTGCACAATAAAACAGGTTTAATACTCCAATGGCATATTAGACTACCACCAGAGAAAACTTGCAGGTGGTTTTATTTGGTGCCAGGGGTGCGCACCTGGAGGACTTCCATTTCTCTCTCTCTCTCTCTCTCGTGTATATATTTTTCCAGATCGTAAGACTTTTCTAACTCACGTTCTCTCGAAATTAGAAAAAATAGTAGTTTATAGTTTTCAGGGCTTTGGTTTATAACTCCTTAAGATATTTATCCTGTCTGCCGTTGTGTGTCCGTTCTTCCGAGAGACCAAAGAAATCTCAAGAACTCTTATGAATGTCAATATTGAAACCGGAACTTATAGTGCATTTCTATCGATTCCGGTTTTAGTACAGCGTTAAGAATAAAGATAAATTGTATTCTCGGTTGAGTTTAATTGATTGCTGGAAATCGCTACTTCCTATCTATTACTGATTTTTGCTCTATAGTGATCAACGTTAAAACCGGAAATAGCTGATTTCTACCACTACCGGTGGATGGGTCATCTCCATTAACGAACTTCGTTCCGAACTTCTGAACCTCCATATCCTGGCAAAAAATTTAGAGTGAACTCGGCCCGGGAGTTTTTGAAATTTTTTGTAGCCCCGACAGACAGGGATAGATAGGGTAAACATATGATATAAAGTTTTGGTGAAAATGAAATGAAATCTTTCAGTTTAACGTTCTACGATTATGTAATTTTAGCTAAGGGAGAGGGATGATTTTAGGCAAGTGAATAACAATGGAAGAAGTGGTGGAATAAGAAAGTGGGAGGAAACGGAAGCATCCCCCAGAAAGGCCATGGACACAATGTTGTTCACCACAAACTTAGTTGGCAGGGGATCAAACCAGGAACCATACGCACCAAAAGTAAGCACTCTACCATTGATCCACGTGGCCCCTAAAAGGGTTTATCTTAAACCAAACTCCTTAGAAATACAAATTACACCTCCAATCTATCGTTAAGAGATCTTTACTGTAGAAAAGTATTATTTTTCCTAATGGTTCAGGCTATAATCGTATAAGACAGAAAACAACTATTTTGTTCACATATATATTTGTTTGTATTTGTTCACATACATATTTGTTTGAATGTTTTTTTTTTCATTTGTGCTTTTCTCATTCTTCACTTGTAGTATTTGTGTGTATGCTTTGTTAAAAGTGTCAGTTTTTTTTTGTTTATATCATCTTAATGTATCACCTGTACTTTTTGTTGTATATCACCATATATTTTGTACTTAACTGTTTGTATATATATATATATATATATATATATATATATATATATACAGGGGCGGATCCAGGATATGATCAAGGGAGGGGCTAATCCATATTTTGTCGTTTTATCCAGTGTAAAGCAGGATTGAAGTCCATTTTATCCCGTGTATACCTGAGCGTCAAGGGGGAGACTATAGCCCCTATAGCCCCCCTTGGATCCGCCACTGTATATATATATATATATATATATATATATATATATATATATATATATATATATATATATATATATATATATATATATTGTATAACTGAATGTATTTCCTTGACAAGCGTTAGTTGGTAGAGTAGCAATATGCTGAAGCTCGTCCGCTTGAATAAAGCCTTTTTCAGTTCAATTCAATTCAATTCAATATAAAATTCATTCGTTATTTTATGAGTGTTGTGTATGCCGGAAGAAAAGAAACAACAACAAGAAAAATTGGGATCAAAATAGTTCACCTGGTGGAAGCGATAGACGCAGACTCAGTGGTAGAGTGTTTACTTCTGTTGCATGGGGTTCTGATTCGATCCCGACCATATAAGTTTGTTGTGGACAACATCGTGTCCGTGGATTTTCTCGAGGTATTCCCATTTCCTTCCTCTTTCTCATTCTACCAATTCTTCCATTATCGTTCAGTTACCTTAAACATCATCTCCCTTAGTCCCGTTTGACGTTAAATTGAGATTTTCATTCACAATACCATGTACTGATGTCTTGCTAGAGTCACAATAAAAATTTTGATAATAACATATCTCAGCATCAGTTTTACTTGAAAAGTGGCGCGATTATCCGTAAAGTATGTTTTTAGCTTTACAAGAAATAGATTTTTTTTTCCAAAAGATCTATTGATTCACACATGTCTTATTTCTGGACTTTTTCCGTTCTATGTTCGTAATATTAAGGGATTCAAGTTGACATTACATTAACTGTAACACTTTCCGCTATACACATACTCTATGAAATTTATAGTTTTTATTATTTTTTTTGTTTCTTTTTAAATTAAAGAGTGGATCCACAGGAATACGAAATGGAGCTTAAGATGACTTTTGACTACTACACTATGGCTGGTCAATACGATGTTAAAGGACGCCTACTTATTCTCCCAATTGAAGGCTCTGGACCAAGCAACTTCACAATGTGTAAGTATTTCTCTATTACTCTGTTGTCTGTTTGTCTAACTGTTCTACCTCAATACAAGTTCTTCGCCTATTATCGTAACATAGCAAGGTGATAGATAGCAAATCAGTAATAGAGGTGGTCAGTTCTTTCCTCTATAGTTGAAAAAGTGCTCCGGCAAACAAAATTAAAAGTTTGACCACAAAACCGTAGCAGCACATAAGTGATAGAACTGGTTGTGGGACAATTGAGTTACTTGGGTTATGACTTCTGTTCGAGTCATGCGGATCTGGGTTTCGCTTCTTAGGCCTAGTCTGATCCATTGATCCAGGCAGACCCAGAGAAGCCAGGTGACTCGGACAGATCCGGCGACTTGGAAGAACTTAAAATATCAACTCTGTAGCATTACTTCGTAATTTATTCAAAATTAAGAGCTTGATCAGAAATCGAAGTAGCGCAGAAGTGATAGAAATGGTTATAGGCCAGTTGAGTCACTTGGGTCATGACTTCTGTCCAGATAATCTGGATCTGGGTCTCGCTTCTTAGACCTGGTTTGACTCATTGACACGGGCAGAACCAGGTGGGCCAGGTGGGTCGGGCAGAAGCTGAAATATCAGTAGCTGAAATATCAGCTCTGCACCATTACTGCAGAATTATGTAATTGGTCAATTTATTTGTTTTCCCATACTGAAAATAATACATTTGTTTTTGAAAATCGGTTATTTAAAAAGTTAATTAACGCTATTTGTGCTCAGAGGAAATGTTTTATATTTTAAACAATAAATTTTACAGGTTTCATTTGGTTAAATTTTGAAAATCCTTTGTAAGAGAAACATGCGACCTATTTCTCGGTGGTTCTCACCCGTTTATACTTTGACAGCGTTGTAGTTATATATTAGTGTAATACTTTGACACACACAGTGACGCAAACAACAACCGAGAAAGAAATATAGTTTTAGTGGTAAAAGACAAAGAGGGAGAGGGAGGGAAGGGAGGAGAGAGAAGAGAATGGTTTTGTTAGAATTATATTACGATCCTCACACTTGCTTCCTTGCTTCCTGTGTATATGATGGTGTTTCGTCATCTCCGGGACATACCAGGTCACTTCAGGTCTTGGGTGTGTCAGGTAACATCTTTACTTGGACATGGGTCTGTCGAGATCAGATCGGGTATGGTGGTTCATGGATCATGGATTACGAATTTTGGTAACTTGTTCCATCATTACAGCACAAACAATAAGTCTAACAGTTGGAAAAAATGGAAGCTAACCATCTGCCAGCGTTGGTCATACGTTGTAATTTGCCCGTTTTGCTTACAATATGCCTACCATTTACCAACCAATTGTGAATCTAACCCCTACTATTTAACCAACTCTATGTATATGGAACCCGGCACTTCTCCCATCTGCGCCTAGATCCTCCTAATGTTCGTTTTCCGATTGCATTTCCAGGTAAAAATTTGAAAGCATTTCTGGATACATGACCTACTCGCATGGGACTCCTAGGCTTGATAACCCTAACAATGTTTGGTGAACAGTATAAATTATACAGTTCCTTGTTATGAACTTTCCGTCATTCCTCATTCCCATCCCTCTTGGGTCCGAATATTCGTCTCAGGATCTTGTTCAATCTACGTTCTTCCCTCAATTGCGATTCGGAGTGTGAGATTGAAATTATTGGATAAAATGACAGTAAACTATTGGTAGCGAACTTACACATTAAACCACGTCGTTATAACATACTCGTATTTTCAACTTTACTTTTTGTTATCAACTACCAACTATGCCCACAATTAGCCTTCATCTACATCGACTCTACTGAACGTGGTTCTTATGGAATAGGTTGATAATTGACTTTGACTTTGATTTTTATTTTAACGTCAATTTCAGGAGCGAGGCTATATGAGACGAGAGCTACTGATTAACGTGAAACCCGAACCACATGAGCTCTCGCCGGAGCTTATTTTATAAATAGAACATTTCCACAATTGCTAATGTTTACAGTAGAAAGAAGGCGGCGCGGTGGCTCTGGTGGAGCGTTCACCTCCGGTGCTTGGGTCCCTGGTTCGATCCCAGCTCGCGCCCTGTGGACTTTGTGTTGAACAAACACCGTGCGCGTGGGTTTTCTCGGTGTTCTACCTTTTCCTCCCACTTTCTTCATTTCACTCATCATCACCGTCTCCTTTAGCCTAACCGGCACAAGCGTGGGACGTTGCATAACCAGAGTTCATCCCAATAATATTCAGAAACCACTGAAATGTGAATTTCGAAAAGAAAAGGGCAAATATACCCTTTTGAAAATAAACTGTTGTATTAGAACAGAGATGCAACTAATACAAAAAATTTGTATTTATATTAATAGATAGTTTCATCACATAGGTTCAGGCTGTACAACATAAACAAGCCTACAGTGTAAACAAGCCAAAAACTTTCACAGATGGAATTAGTAAATTTCCTAAGTATGATATTAATTACTTGTGTTAATATTATTTGATTTTATTTTTTGTAAGTTTAAGAATTAGGCAACTCTATGCTCTCACGTCACACGTATTTGTTGCCACTTGAATACCAAGTGGCCTAAGTCCAAAATCAAAACTTGGAGACGAGATATTTAATAATCAATACCTCATAGGAAATTCATATGTCTGTTATATTGGCTACCAAAACTGTAATTATGGAGCTTATAGGCTAAAAAATTTACAACAAACCCTGGGCTACGGATGCGCACGAGACGAGTCGAGACAGGATTTTCCTGACAAAATTCGAGTCGAGACACGGCTCCTCCAATAGAAAAACATACATTTTTCGAATAAAGACATCACTTTTGCAGCACATTTTCGAGACGAGACAGCCACAAATCTTGTCTCGTGCGCATCCCTACCCTCGGCAGACAAATATATACTTATATATATAGAAAGAACTAAATGATGGCATTGATTCATTTTTTTTTTAAAGTTTAGGTCACTTGGCAATCAAGCACTCTATTTATATTGGTCCTGTTTCCTTAGAACAACAATTTTCATTGTATTTTTAATACTTTCTTGTAAAGATGGTTTACTGTACATAGTTATTTAACAAGTTTGTGTTTTCTGTAGGAAATAATTCCTTATGGCGCAAATTAATATGCAGAAAGCTTAGTACAATTCCCTACTTAAATATTGATATATTTGAAATATTTATTCTAAATTGTATAAATTAGAGCTATTTTAATTGTATTTATTCCTAAGACAGTTATGTTTAAGACAAGGATGCAATAACCACTCTCCCACACGCCCGGAGTGAGTGGTTCATAGGTGCGGGCAAGTATTAATATCATACAGAAGATAAGTAAACTATTTGTATTATGAGATGTGGACTAGTAGCTTTTCTTTCTTGGGCTAGTAAAATTTGTTGCTTATTTGCATCCCTGGTTTAAGATCTTCCGTAATTTTACATCCTGATGGGGACACTCAGTCTAAGAAGTGTACAGGCTTTTTCAGGCTAGCCATCCTGAGTAAGGTTTTCCTGGGTTTACCTCATTCACAAAAGACAAATGCCGGTATAGTACCTTATATACATGTCCCAGACTCCTTCCTTCCTTTCCCAATCCTTTCTTCCTTCCCTTTCCTCGGATACTGTGATCGCCGAAGGACGTCATCCGTCATTCGTGAAGGGCGAACATGGGCATAGATGCCGGAAGCCCAGAAATTTAATGTCTAATCGTAATCTGTAATTTTTCATATTTTAGTTAATTTAACAGGGATTAGTTTCATAATTTTGTCAATATTCGTTTTACTGCATAATTAAATAGAAAGTGTTTATGCGTTTTCAAGTAACGTAAAAGTAAACCACTTTTCTATAGGTGAATTAATAGAACCTGCAGAGAATAGGTATATTATCTGCGCGGAATACGATAAACATATCAAAAAAGATTTGGATGACATTGGATGTGTGTTATTATACTGGCCTCAAAAATCGTTGATTTTTAAGTAAATTATAGGAATTTTGTTCATTGCCAGCACAGTCTATATAAATTTGTTATAAATTGAAACATCTACGGCCAAGAGTTAAATATTGTTTGTCGAGTTATTTATATTAGTTTATTTGGAAAATATAAGGGTCTCTACTGAATTTTGCATGCAGCTGCTATATTTAGAAAGTGAAGTTTGGTCATTGAACTTCACTATTGGTCATTATTGGTTTGACTACCGATATTCCTTAGTAAGATAGAATAAATGTCTATTCTTTGGAATAAACCCGAGTCGTGGTGAACCAAAAGTTTTGCTTACACACATTGTTTACCATGCCCTGATCATATTTGAAGAATAATTGTAATAGCGTATTCTATTTTACCGCCTGTGACAGGATACATTCTACATTATTCTAATAGTGCTTATGATGATTTGTGATTGTTTTTGTTTCTATTTTCAGATGACTTAAAAGTTGTTTACAATATTATCGGTAAGCCTGTGAAGAGGCATGGAGAGTTGTACATGAATTTGACGAAATTCAGAGTGACTGCTTTTCCAGCCTGGGCGTCCTTCGACTTTCACCAATTGTTCAACGGAAACGAATTACTAAGTATGTGTTATCTAGTATGTAAGGAAAAGTACGGTAATGTTAAAAATATATTATTTATTTATGCTAATTATAGCATTAATATGATCAAAGGCACCGATCTGTCGCAGATAGACGGGTGTAACTAGGACATTTTAAACAGCAAACGATATCAAATAGGTATATTGACTGGTCTTTGCAAGTTAAACATTTTCAAGTAATACATCTCTAACGTAAACTGTGTCCAAAATGACAGGTGTCAGCAAATTTCAGAAATTGACCTTCAATCGAGTCTAGTACTTTCTGCTAGCAGGAATCAAGCAAACGGAAACCAATTTCATCAATTTAAAGATTTAATATTTTTAGTTTATATAATTCAGTTGGGGCATCACCAGAGGGAGTATCCTGCGGTCAGCTCAAAAAATTTAAACAGTAAGTAGGATGAAGCTACATTGTTTCAAAAGTCTTCGAAAGACGAAAAAAAAAAAAAACTTCGGTATAATTACGGAATCACTGTGCTATGTCTACCCATAATGGAGGACAAGAAAACTTCACACATTCATGTATACATTCGAAAATGAAATGAAATCTTTCAGTTTAACGTACTATGATTATGCCCTTTAGATACGATAATTAAGGCTCGTGAGCGATGATGGAAAAATTGGTGGAATGAGAAGGTGGCAGGAAACGGGAGTCCCCCCCCCCCCGAGAAAACCCCGGACACAATATTATCCATCACAAATTTAATTGGCCGGGAAATATACACATTCGAAACACACGCACTGAAATGTTCATTCTGCAAGCAATATTCAACGACGTACACTGCTTTAACCACTTTTTGTTTAAAATTCGTCAGTTTTTCCTTGTTTCTTTCTATTGGTGACATATCTAGTCAAATTTAGTCAACTGAAAATGTCAACATCTCAAATCCCTACAATACGGGTTTCGTTATTTATCACTAAAGTCGTTTTTGATGGAAAAGGGTAAGTCTATTATTCAAGATTTAGGATTTAGATTTCTGGGCTTTCGGCATCTATGGCCATTGAGCCCGTCACGTTTTGAGTGATGGCGTCTCTCGGCGAGCACACTATCTGGGGAAAGCAAAGAAAGAATGGATTGAGGAAGGAAGGAAGCGGTCTGGTGCCTACATGTTAGGTATCACCTCTGGTGTGAATGAGGAAAACCCAGGAAAACCTGACGTGGAAAAGCTTTTACACCTTTTTCGACCGAGTGCCCCCACAGGTGATTCTATCATCGTATACCCAATATGGAATTGAAAGAAACATCTTGGAGGACTTGAAAAACTGAATTGAAGGTATTAATAGTCATATGGAGTCCATTTATATTAACTTGACGTAATATTCAAGAATTGTGTAAGTAGTTTCAAAATTTAATGAACCAAAATGTCTTTATCAGCATTCCTATCTCTGATTGTACTTCCAGTTCACACTTCAGGATTCATTACTAATCTTAACTAAGGTACCTAAAAATCAGTCACATGATCCATTTTCATCACAGTTTTAATTTTTGACGCAGCTTTTTTTTTTTTTTTTTTTTTTTGCAATATCGTTGCATTCTTCTTGTTAACGTTTATTAGTTTTTATCTTAGCTTTTCATTATTCTTTGCAGATATTGCTCTAATTTTCTTACATACGTATTGTTTATTTTCGTTTTCTAAGACCTTTTGGTATTTGTAATATACCTCAAGATTTAATTTAAAAGGGATCAACCATTATAAATATTGTTGGCTTCGTGTTAACTGTATCAGTTTTAGAGTATTAACTGTTCTATATATATTGTGTGATATTTTGTTCTTCATTTGAGTTTTCTGAAGAAAAAAAAATATCAATCACAAAGATCATGTTATATCGCAAAGTACTTGCAAGTTATATATATATATATATATATATATATATATATATATATATATATATATATATATATATATATAATTTGATCACAAGTCATTCGATCTTGATCAAATTTAGCATATCCATAGATATTGACTTGCTTAGTATGCAAGTGAAATACAGATACTTATCAGTTTAATGGAATTTCCTGAAAAACAAAAAGTGTGATTTACCATTTTGGTATAGAATAGAACCAGCTTTCACTCTCAAAATAGCTCTGATGAGAGGTGAATAATAGCAGGGTGGCCCAAAAGTAGGTATACACCCCTACATTGAGCAAGTATAAGATTCTAGGTTATAGGTTTATTTGTTTCGGTTGTTCCGGGCTTAAAATATGAGTAAAAATACATTAAGAACAAATAATAAAGAAATTAAGTCTACCTGATTGATAACAATAAGAAATGATATAAAAAGTAATGAGTTGATCAGTATGGGACTGTATACCTACTTTTGGGTCACCCTGTATTATACCATTCCATGTGCAGTACATCACTCATTTCGTGAGAGAGGATGAAGCGGAAATCTGTCTTCTGTTAAGATTCGTGTCTCCAAAGTGGATTATAGATGTCCGATTATGTTCACATTCGGTCATTACGAGGGTCAAGGAAGTATTCAATTTCATCCCAATGTTCTCCAAACACTTACACAATAGCTCCAGCTGTCTGAATGGTCACGTTTAATCGTGAAATATGGCATCACCGGCCCCAAAACAACATCTGTACCTTAGGATACATATGATCCCCTAAAATGGAGAACAGTGGCGCAACCGTAGGCATCAGGACTCGACCAACTAAAAACGAGAATATTGAGGCCCACATCACAGAGCTGCCACCATGCTTCACGGTTAGACGAAGACACTCTGGAACACATGCTTCTTTAGGTGTCTGTCACATATTTACTCAGCCCGTGGTTTGTAGTAAGGTGAAAGATGATTCATCCAACCATATCACACACTTCCAGTCGTCAGTGATCAATATTGCATGTTTGCAGTACAACTGGAGTCATGCTAAAGCATGATAGTCTCTTAATGATTTCGCCTGTGTAGCTTTACCAAACATGTCCATGTCCTTCCATGGCCTTCGGCTAACCCCTTCGTCTTCAAGTACGACTTTTCTGTTTTGATATCGTTCATTAATTGCAGTCTTCGTGGCCCCTCCTTCTCTTTCCTGCCACTATATCCTCTAGCACAGGGATTCAAAACCTTTTACACTGACGTACCACCAAATTATTAATACCAACATAACTCGTACGTGCACCAAGAGTGGCTCGGGTACTACCAGTGTTACGGGTACCATAGTTTGAAAAAACCCTGCTCTAGCACGTCCTTCATGATAACTAGAACCCGGAAGTTGAGGAAAAATCCTCTTTTTTTACAATTACCCGAAGACGAGGCTTAACACAATATATGTTCATTTTGGGACATTGTAGACCAGAAAATGATGAACTTTATTTGTCCTTTCTTGCCTTTTTCGGTGTTTTTCTTTCTTTTTCTTCTTCTTTTTTTTGTTTGCTTATTGGTCCTTTTAAAGCATTTTGTAGGTCTTAACGTCTTTCTTTTGCACTTCATCTTTCGACAATAAATTTATTGGCCATTAACTCGAATCACCACCACCTCTTAAAACATATTTTCTTTAGTAAAGGAAATCCTAATGATAAGACATTCTTTAGCGACAAGATTGATAAGACCAGATATGCAGCAATTACAAGTCAGATAAGGGGGCGTAACAATGTCCTTCAGCAAGTGGGGGGTGATGGTGAAGAAGTTTTCTTATTTTAGTTTGTACTTCAGTTTGAGGAAGAAGGCCAGACCGTTCACCTAATAGAAGCGTGTATTTCTTGAGCATTATAGTCATTAAATACGTAATTCTAATTAGCTTGAATCTTAATTTTACGTCCTTTCTTCCAATTTTTGGGTTCTTTTTTTTATATAGATATTTTAGGTCCTTTTATAGGTCCTTTTTATGCAATTTTTAGGTCTTCAACTTCGGAGCCCTAATGAAAACCCTTGTTAGCCGCTGTCCCAGACATAAACGAGATGAATACAAATAAAAATTATATATTCCAGAAACGATACTTTTCGAAATTCCAGACATACATCGTACTGACTATTCTTTATAAATGCTACAGGAATGTATCTATCTATCTATCTATCTATCTATCTATCTATATATATATATATATATATATATATATATATAGTGGCGGATCCAAAGGGGCTATAGGGGCTATAGCCCCCCTTGACGCTCAGGTATACACTGGATAAAATGGGTTTCAATCCTGCTTTACACTGGATAAAACGGCAAAATATGGTTTAGCCCCTCCCTTGATCATATCCTGGATCCGCCCCTGTATATATAAACTCATGTAAACAAATGCTTTGTGTGAGCCTGAATCTTGTACTGGTTTTCTTACCTTCATGTATAAATTTACTTGTTGGTAATATTTTTTTTAAAATCCATATTTAGGCCTACTCCCGGGTCGAAAAAATCCCTCCTCAGTTTTTAATTATTCCTCTCCCTATAGTAAAGATAAATTAATTTTCGTATATATCTGTTGGATTCACCATCACAGTCTATTTGATAACATTTCTATAGTGACAACTATAAGTTTTTAGCGCTCTCTTCCTTATAGTGTTCGCTACGGATTGTTGTTAAAGGAAAAAGCAAAATATGAAACTAAAGACGTTAAGGGTAGATATGGATTAATTTAAGTCAGTCGCGCGCCCATAAATTTTTGTTGGGAGGGGTCCCAGCTTTGGGAGAAAGGGTCCAATGCTACAACCTACTAGGTAGCCTTATACGTGCTATTAAATGGGTACTATTAGTAGTACTGAGGGTACTGCACCCGAAAATACTATTGAATAGGTAGGCCTACTGCACCCGAAAATACGAAGTAAGAAGATTACTTCGAACGATTAGTAATTGTAAAATACTTTCACCTATATTTTCAGAAAAAAGTGATAGAACTAGATTGTTTTCATAAGAGAAAGAAAATGAAATCTCTAAGTTTTACGTCCTATGGTTCTGCCGGCTAGGCTAAAGGAGACGGTGATGATGAGAAATGAATGAAATGGTGGAATAAAGAAAGTGGGAGGAAATGGAAGAACACCGAGAAAACCCACACACACAGTGTTTGTACTCCACAAACCTCATTTCGCGCGGGCTGGGACCGAACCAGGGTCTCCAAACACGAGATGCGAATGCTTTACCACTGAGCCACCGCGGCCCCTATAAGAAAAAGAGTAAGATCAAATTTTCATGTTATATCAATCATTTCCCTGTCAAACAAGTATAGTTTTATTGAGAAAGTATACAGATGTATGTTTAGTTAGGAAGATTCGGGCTGGTTCAGGCCCTGTGACCGTGGCTGCGCCCCTGATATAAGTACCGTTACAGGAACAATGTACGTTTGTCATTCAAAACTTGGAATTAAGTAAATTATTGCCTTTTTCGTGGTTTTAATTTTCATTGGCTTTTTCTTTTCATCTCCTCCGAACAATTAACTTGATATCCAGTTGACATTGACACCGAAAATTTCAGCAGGAAATTTCATTGTCCTCGCACTGTACAAACTATACAAGATTTCTCCTCCTTAGACGGAAGTCACCTTACGGAGGTTACTGCTTATCCATCAATGGGTCAAGGTAATACTCAAGCAACAGCGTTTAACTCTTTCCCAAACCTTTTTATTCATAGCGATGCCTCAACTACAATGAAAAATCAGGAAGACAGTTATAAAATTAAGTTTTCGGAAGATTTTTTAAAAATATAAAAGTGGGTAATTGAATGTAACTTCAAGGACTGGTACTTAGCATTTACTCTCCTAAGTAATACCACTAATTTTATACTATGTTATTAACAAAGGTTTCCAGGATCGCTCTAATCTGTTATCGTAGTATTCTCTTGTCGAACATGAAAGTTCCTGTCATTTTTGATTAGGTTACAGTGGTGATAGACAAACGTTTTTAGAAGCTGGGCAAAGAAAGAAAGGGAAAAGAAACTTTATGCGGACCGTATAATTATTAAAAATAAATGATTAAGTTGAAGTAGTCGTCCGTATCTCTTCAAAAGAGGACATTTCCCTAAAATCCCCCACGATCATTTTAGGGCCTGATATAAAAAGTTCTTCGTATCTCCCCAAAGAGGATATTTCCTTAAAATCTCCCACTATCATTTTAGGACCTGAAAAAAAAGGAAGTTGTTCGTATCTTCCCAAAACAGGACATTTCCCTAAAATCTCTGATAATCATTTTTAGGCTCTGATAAAAGAGGAAGTTGTCCGTATTTATTTAATTATTTATCAACACAACAGGCATATGCCCAATTAAAGCGTTGAAATGTTATAACTCATCTTTACAACAGTTTTTTCAGTGCTTTACAGGACACTGTACATATATCAATTTCGTCATGTTTTTGACATAATTTATTGTAGAAAGAACATATTCTCCAAATTGGTGACTTCAGCACTGTTGGTTCAAGCCTTTCTGCAATAAAACTAACTGAAAGAACATGGAAGTATAATGAAGATATAAAGTTTCAGCAATCGAATTTATTTTGAGCTATTTAGAGGAAAACAATATTATGCCTTTGTTCGAATGAGTAAATATTAAAACGGTCTACCAGTGTACTATAGCTTTCAAGTGAAGGGTAAATTCCAGTTGTTTTGTGTATCAAATATCTTACAAGGAACGGACATGAACGTGTCATTCAGACATCCGAATCAAACCTAGTCCATTCGATAAGCATAACAAGGATATATTCATGCACAAAAGATTAGGTGTCATGGACAACGAAGTAAGTCCCTGGGGCTCATTAACCCTGCTATTATAAGGAAAATCGTAGACAAGAAAGTGAAATAGCTATTGCATCAACACTGTTTATTGAAAAGTCATGGTTTATAGTTTATTTTCCTCAGCATGAAACAAGCTTTCCAGAGGTGCTATGTATTGGGGCCCATAACGTACTTGAATATTGAAAATTGGGAGAATGTTGGGAAAATTCCCTCCAGAAATCCCTCCCATCAATTTTCTACCCCTATGGAGTGGCCCTGGGTAAAAACACACAATTCAAATGTATCTTTAAAATACTATAGGAGATAAGAAATGTGTCTACCAAGTTTTGTATTGTTAGAAGAAATAGATATGAGGGAAAATCTTGTATACCAATACACGCTTTCCCCTCATACCTATTTCATCTATCAATACAAAACTTGGTACACACATTTCTTATCCCCTATAATATTTTGCGAGAGACTTTTAAAGATTGTGTGATTTTACCCAGGGTACCTCCAGAGGGGTCGAAAGTTGATGGGAGGGATTTCTGGAAAGAATGTTCCTAACATTTTCCCAATTTCCCCTATTCAAGTACGTTATGAGCTCCAATACATAGCATATCTGAAAAGCTTGTTTCATACTGAAGAGAATGAACTATAAACCATGACTTTCCAATGAACAGTGTTGATGCAATAGCTATTTTACTGCGAGTCTACAATTTTCCTTATGAAAACAGGTTTAATGAGCTTCCAGAGACTTACTCCGTTTGTCCATGGCACCTAATTTTTTGTGCATGAACTTCTCTTTGTTATGTTTATCGAGTGGACTATTTTTGATTCAGATGTCCAGATGACAGGTTCATGTCCGTTTCTTGTTAGAAATTTTGATTGAACTCTTTCAGTTTGTTGGCGATATTTTTGTGAGGGGTTCCAAATCACAACAGAGTATTGCAACTTGCTGCGTACGTATGAATAATACATTTTCAAGAGTATTGCAATATTTCTAAAGTCCTTACCACTTCTAATTATGAATCCTAATAATTTAAACGCAGCATGACTAACATTTTTGATGTATTTAATGAACGTTAATTTAGGATCAAATGTAGCACCTGGATCTTCAACTGCATTAGGTCTACTTATAGAAGTATTATCAAGCTTATAATCATATTTAACGGTACTTTTGTTTCTGGTGAATGATAATACATTACATTTGTGTATTATTTACTGAACACCAATTAGCAATACTCTCTAAATCCTGTTGTAAATCAAGACAATCAGGAAGTGTCAATCAAGACAATCAAAGAGAAAGGTCTGTATAAAAGAGGACATCTGATTGTCATATTCTCCTTTTTATTCGTTAGATTAGGAACCATCTCATGGGTCTGATAAAAACCTCTCAAGAAACCACGTCTGGCCCGCAGGGCGTAGTTTGCCCATCATTGAGTTTGAGTAATTACTTTCACTACAGTCTCTCTTAATCAGTGTTCGGCATGCAAGTAAACAACACTACGTACTTTAGTAGTAAGATTATGAAAATGCCAAATAACGGGTTAAAATTAATGACTTGGTGCGGTTGATATGGCCAATTTTGCGTATGCTGCGAAATCACACTCTGTACTGCAATCAACGAAAGGACTGAGGTCACATGTACGATGCCACATACTCAGTACATGTTCCGAAAACAGGCATGGGTCCCTAGTCAATCAGGAGGCAAGTGTATTGTTAAAGAAGATCTTCTGAAATTACAATCTGAGGAACTTATAATAGAACGTCGAATTATTTTTCTTTAGAAACTCAAAATGCAACATTCTTCGTTTGTATCTTCTTAAAATAACATGAACATTGATACTGATGTCAATATATTGTTCAAATCATAAAATCTTATTCGTAGCACATACCGGTACTAATCTCAAGTAAGAGGGTACAACGGATCTTTGCTGCGACATTGTATGCATCACACCAAAACTGAAATAGGATGTTTCAGTCTGATATCCCACAATTATGTCTTAAAAGTTAAACAAGACAGATGATTAATGAAAATGAATAATTAGGAGGTAATTGATAGAATGAGTATGTGCGAGGAAAGGGAAACACCGAGAAAAACTACGTGATCTTGTCTAACACAACGTACACAACCTTGAATCGAACCAGAGACCCTTCGTACTACCGGTGAGCGCTCCACATGCGCCATCTTGCCCGGTAGAGCCACACCAGCTAGAAATTTCTTTTACTACCATTTGCTTGCGCCGTTTCACGTAACAAGATATTTTTATTTTTCTCCTTAACTATATTGTACGTATGCCAATATGGCTACCATTATCGGATAATCTAGTGGTATCTACTTAGACACTACTCCATCTAACTACCTACTATAGTGCCATAACAGACTAAAGACATGTTTGTTTCTCTACGTATTTCACAAGACAATGTCTATCTTTATTATTGAATTTCTATCAGATTCATTACGATTATTGTAGAATTAAAGTGGATGCGACGTCGGCCAGATCTCCCGTAATTTTAAATTTAAAAATATGACTGTTAGAATTGACGGGAGTACAACAAAGGCAGAGGAAACCATACATGATTCATTCTCTGTTCACATAACACTAAAATAAGATGGAAAGATATTTTGGAACAATTAATGTAGAAATCATCCTGCAATTAACGCATGGAAATGAAATCATCCCCTCTCTCTTCCTGCTCATCATAAAGTGGTAATTGCCTTTACTTATTCAGATGGTGAGAAACTATTTGGCTTACGTAAATATACACATCAAACAATTGAAAATGTTTGTGAGTAATTCTGAGCCGTATAATTTTCCCATGATTCATTGCTTGAACCTTGGCCTTCAATTGTATAATTTTTAATGTGAGATTCTCAGGCTTTTTGTTGACTGATATATTGCTGACAGTATGGTCTCTACTGCGTCATTTCAGAGTTGCACCTGTTTCTGAACAAGTACATGTGTTGAAATCCCATATACGTAAATCACTGTAACTACTCATTTTCTTTCTTTCCGTTCCTTCTTAAAGCGTAGTGGCTGTTAAACCCAAAATGATTCCTGGGTAAGCCATTCAGAAACAAGTGAAAAGAATCCTCAGGACTAATATAACACTCGCAGAATTGTTTTCTGGAGGGGCGAGCAAAAATGTGGAAGAAAACGGGAGAACCTCAAGAAACCTACAGTACGTACACTGTTTCTGTCCCATTGAGTTCATTTGGCGTGAGCTGAGACCAAACCAGGGACGTGGTGGATTCAAGAGCGGACGTCCAACCCTCCCCCCCTTCCGAAAGGCTATCTTAAGCTCAGTTGATTTTGCGATAAATATACTCACTTTTATTCTCTATACATTGCTTGAACATTCCTGGGCCTGAAAATACAAATCTGGTGCCTAGATAATAGCCAAAATACTGTGTACTAAATTAGATTTGTATTATTATGTCCTCTGATTTTTGGAACTTTCACCGAAGTCAGAAGAAAAATTTTTTGAGCAACTTCTGTATATAGAGGAGAGCTTAATTACACGCCTTGTTACTCGACTAGACGTATTATCTATCTCCAAGACATTGCTCTTCTCAAGATATTGACAGTTTTCATTGATAAGCAATCCAACACCGCCAAACTTGTCACATGCTGATTCTTTGTAATAGGAGAGGTGAACATTCATATGCTTCTCTTATCTTGCTTAATCTGACGATGTCCCAGTTGACCTTCCGTAGCCCTCTACTTCTGATGGCAAATTTCGCGTTATACGTAGCAATGGTCAGTTTTAAACAGCAATGTGTTCTATAGCTCTATGAATTTTTAGCATTTTCTGCCTGCATGTAATTCCAAACGTTGCCTTGTCCATTCACAATTCGACTTCAAGAGAATGAGGACTTTGGCTCATCCTGCCATGATTGGTGAAAGAAGTTCCTAGCTGTTTGAGAAGAATCACCGTACTGGCCAAACTTTTTATTGATGGCACTCTCTGTCCACCCTCCTATCATTAGTTACGCGTAAACTTGTCAGTTTCTCTGGTAAAAATTTCCAGTTTGCACAACTGGAAGATACAGTACGATATTTGGTGGTGGATCCGGTCAGTTCCGCAGATCTTCAATTGATTTTTAGCGTCGCCTTGACGTCAGATAGCAGACACTCATTGTAGGCTTCCACAACACGCCATTCGGGAGAGGGAGTGCAAGAAAGTAAAGACTAAGAAATTAAAGAGTTTAATAACAGGAACTAATTACGTCAGCATTACCATGGGAAACTTCAACGCCAGAAAAGAACAAAACAAGACAAACGAAACAAAATAACAGAAAGAAATTTCGAAATAGCAAGAAAGACAAATGTAGAAAGTTTGTAATAGAATTTGCGGAAGATAAGAAGATTTACTTTATGAATCTAAACGTTCCATAAAAAGAGTTCCTCTAGGAAAAGTTCCACAAAAAATGGACATGGCGATTCTCAAGTGAAAGGATAAGCCAAACGGACTACGTCATGTCAAGCAGAAGATGTTTGGTTGAAAATTGAAATATTCTAAACAGGTTGAACACAAGGAAGTAACAATCGAATAGTTTGATGTAAACTTTACTTCCGAAAACCAGAAAACTTATAGATCAACTGGAACATATATAGAAAGGAAGATTCTTTCAAAAGTAGCATAATGTAGGCCTACTTCATTGAAACAAATGGGACTAAACAACTGTTTTGCCTCACTCGAGGAGGACGTGAACATATTAGAAGCTAACAGAGAGATAACAAACATTTTGATGGATACTGCCACGAAGATACGAAATATTACAAGAAAGAGTGAGAAGATAATCTCCAACGAAACACAACATGCAATGAATGAAGGAAAAAAGGATTATGATGACAATGAGATATCTAAATCCTAATTTGTGGAACTTTGAAAAGTAATACAGAAATCGCATTATAGAAGATATAGAAAAGTTTAAAAGTGCGGCAAAGCAGCAGAGCTTAAATGTCAATGGACTGAAGTAAATCGAAGCGTTGAAAAGAGAAGATGGCAAAAGCACTAAATGCTGTGAAAATGCTATTGAACAACAAATTATATTCATGTGATGAACCTTAAGTGAACGAAAGTAAGGAAAATGTAACAGATAGCTCAGTGCTGCTAGAAGTTCAATTCGACATAAGAAGCATGAAAAGAAGAACGATACCAAGAGATGAAATTATTAGACACAGAAACTAAAATTGACAAAGAACGAGAAAGATCTAATCATAGCTTTATATATTTCCTGCCAACTGTTTCCTTTTGTCCTGCTCCAAGATATGTGATATTACAACGCAAGAAACATACAACGCAGTCACTGAACGAAAAGCAAAAAGTCCCCCCCCCAAAAAAAATGAGATGAGTGCTTATTTCGTTAGAGCAGTTCTCGTTCCATGGAAAGAACCGATTGTACACCAACGAGAAGCTAGGAAGGCATCACGTCATACTATGGGTGAATCACACCGAGTGACGAGAGCCGAGCATTTGTGTAATTTCACATGAGTCTGGTGATCTATTATTTTCTTCTTTCTTTAATACAAATAAAAGATTAACCTTCCCCAAACCAAATTAATTGACTTTCAATATTGCAAAAAAAGAGAGATGAGAACTTCATCAGTTTGCTTAGACACCCATTTTAAGATATATCTTGATTGGTGTGAAATCGCTAGAGAGGTTGGAATGGAGTCAGTCGAACACTTCAAGCGATAAAAATAATTGAGCAATTCGAGTAATTTCGCATGCCCATCTCTACCACGGACCTCATACATCAGAAATTAATGTTCTCCCACTGAGAAACCAGTGGTTCCTCGTATATATATACTGTATATTTCAGAATATATATGCCGCAATTTCATACCCAAAAGTATAGGGCTGTCTTGCTATTGCGACATTTGAAGTGGTGCTTTGTTTACTGAATAGAACCACGAGCTTCAATTAACCTCTAAGTTTACCCCTTTCCTCGCCTACAGCTGTAGTATTGAACGTTTTGCAGATTGAATTCCACCTCCAGTGGGTAAAATTGAGGGAAATGTCTATCTGATTATATATTTAGTGTAGTGTTACAGTAAGTTCAGAAAATATATCCGTAACGTGCTGTGAATTTTCTTGTAAGAAAAATTGAAAAATTGAGGTCGTTTTGGATACATATATATATATCTATCTATATATAGATATATAGATATAAAGTATAAGAGTATAAATATACATAAGCATAAAAGTATATACTGTATATATATATATATATATATATATATATATATATATATATATATATATATATATATATATATATATATATCTTAAGCCGAAAATTTTTTTAAAAAATCGAAAATGAAAAAAGTAATGAAGCTTTGAAATGTTAAGAAAATAAAGAAAAATTAACGAATAAGGAGAAATAAAAGTAATTGCAATTAATATGGCAAGATCTTATTAACAGAAATTTTTGTGCTGAGTGTATCTATAGTCTAATGATGGTCTCTTACAATGTTGATGGAAGTTCTAGGGAAACTAAAATCAATGCATGTTCTGATGTAATATACCTTATTTTTGTTTTGCATTTAATACATTTGTTTATTTTCCTTTTCTTTATAGTTGCTAATGTCCATTTCTTTGGGCTATTAATTTAAATATATTTTGTTGCAGGTAATACAATGAATAAGTTCCTGAATGAAAACAACAAGGAGTTAATTGAAGATTTGAAAGGACCTGTTGAGGACGCGATGAGTGAACTATATCATGGACTTCTGAAAAGGTTCTTTGATCATGTCCCTTACAACCAAATATTTAATGGACTTGATACTAAATAAGAGGATAGCAGTGGTTCCGTAAGAATTAATAATCTACGAGTAGTGAAGGCGCAAAATGACTGTTTGAAGTGAAACAGCTTTTATAATATTGATAAATAAGTAGTTATTTTCTTGTATATGTGTGTGTGTGTTTATCATTACGACAATAAAATGAAGTAGCTATATTTTCTTGGATGTAAAGGATAACATAATAACAACGACAAATATTTTTAAATACTTCAAAAGAAACAATCCATCTGTAGATGTAGAAATTGCCTGGTACACTAAGATGCAAAATACTCATCAGCAAAACTGCGTAACACAGAAATAACTATAACTCTTTATAACAGGCTTTTTTTTTTTTTTGGCAATACATCGAGGGCCATGAAGCATGGAAGTCAATATTTATAATAATCTACCTGTAGATAATAATGATTTTTTTTTTTTTTTTTTTTTTTTTAGTCCTTTCATTCATATGTGGAATGATTTCACTGTCTTCTTTGAAAGAAGTTGTAATTTTTATAGTTTGATTTTGCTTACATCTTCAAATCTACTTTAAACATAGCTTACTTCATGAAAATTATTATACTATACAGTGTATTCCACGCCTGTGTAACCAAGCCAGAGAGACTTGTGAAAGTTTTGTACCACGCACTATCGGCGGGTCTAGGTCAAAACCCCCACAGCCAAAACCCCCACACTCAAGAAATGTCAAAACGCCCACACGATCGGTCATAACCCTCACACAAATGGACAAATCTCCCAAACGCACGAACGGTCATAACCCCCACAGCCAAAACCCCCACACTCAAGAAATGTCAAAACGCCCACACAATCGGTCATAACTCCCACACAAATGGACAAAACAGCCACACATAGCAACGGTCATAATCTCCACATAAATGGACAAAACTCCCGCACAAATGGTCAAAACTCCCACATGCAGAAATTGTCACAACTGCCACACAACTGCCACACAAATCCCCCACACTCTGAAATGATCGTCATTTCACGTCTTTGTTGTGGCTCTTTATGACGCCCAAGAAAAATAGTTGCAACATCAGTTTAAGTGGAATAAAAAAATGTTATTAAAAAGTACAAGGGCAAGACATGCAACCAGGATCATTTTAGAGTGTGGGAGATTTGTCCGATTGTGTGGGGATTTTGTCCATTTGTGTG
The DNA here is from genome assembly GCF_964235325.1 of Thermobia domestica. NCBI lineage: Eukaryota > Metazoa > Arthropoda > Insecta > Zygentoma > Lepismatidae > Thermobia > Thermobia domestica. The sequence continues at coordinate 244,423,489 of NC_137461.1, forward strand.
GCAGTTGTGACAATTTCTGCATGTGGGAGTTTTGTCCATTTATGTGGGGATTGTGACCGTTGCTATGTGTGGCTGTTTTGTCCATTTGTGTGGGAGTTATGACCGTTGGAGGTTATGACCGACTACCAGTGTGGGGGTTATGACCGTTCGTGTATTTGGGAGATTTGTCCATTTGTGTGGGGGTTATGACTGTTTGTGTGGGCGTTTTGACATTTCTTGAATGTGGGGGGTTTTGGCTGTGGGGGTTTTGACCGGTTCCCCTATCGGCATGGAAACGTCGTCTGGCAACAAATCAACAGAGTTGCCAATCCAAGATATAGAGTTGTGTGTTTTTTTTTTAATGGCACTATTATAAACTCCAAATCTATATACTAAACGAAAACCTATCGTTCAGTGTTGCAAACTAAGGACACTACAGTATCATAAATATCCACACGTGTCTTAAGTTTGGAGGCTTTTATATCAAATGATTCGGACGTGGCAATGGGCATCCAAAGTCCTTTAATATTGAATACTATAATCATGATAAAATGTGTTTTGAATTAATGAGAAAAAAGTTAACTTCTTTTTTCAAAAAGCTTTTTTTTTTCTTTCTTTCGAAAAAGCACTTAGATAACTACCACATCCAATCACACATGTAGTTTCAAATAGAAATAAAGATTATAATGCAGTTTACAGCAATTTGATATCTGAAACGGTTCCGGAGATATGGTAAACATTGCATAAGTTTGCAACATTATTTAAAAATTATGTAATAGCGGCAACTTATTGTAGTCACAACTACCAAAAACTAATGCTATAACGTCACCATTTTAAGCAATATAGCAATCTCTACCCATGTGTTTCATATCCCCGGAATGGTATGAGATATTAAATTGCAGTTAACGGATTGTATTATGATCTGAAATCCTTTGACGTGATATTATACTTATCTTTGGAACTAAGGCCTTTTTGAAAAAAAAAAAAAAAAAAAAAAAAGTAAAATTTTCAATTCATTGTAACTTCTTTCCTGTTTGTTCGAAAACCTCATGCCACGATCGTAATATTTGACGCTGAGATTCTGTGAATGTCATACTTCTGTTGCCACTTTTCTCATACTTGCGTTACTAGTGTTGTAGAGGTCTCTAAAAATTTGGACGTTTCTGATACTGCAGCGTCCTTAGTTTGCAATACTGAACAATAAATCTGATCATGTAAGTTTTCGTATGATATACAGATTTGAAACTTACAACAACCTGGTGTAATAGAAATAATAATAATAATAATAATAATAATAATAATAATAATAATAATAATAATAATAATAATAATAATAATAATAATAATAATAATAATAATAATAAAAGAACTAAGTTCAGAATGCTCCAAGAGCATTGCCAGAACGAACTTGAAAAGAATTAACTTTTCTTAGTAACTTCTGCAGATTTTATACCAATTGTTCTATATACGTTATTTATATACTCATTAAAAAAATTCTTGTAAGATATCTATCCATTTATAATTTCCTTGAGTACTAAATTTGTTACACATCTTTTGTTTAAGATATCTGTTGAAAGGTTCCACGTTTTACGAAGCCATATGCTCAAAGTGGAGAGCTCATAATTAAAAAAAAAAAAAAAAAAATCGCAAAATATCATCTCTATATGACAATTCCCGAAGTATTGTCCTTAAATCTCCCGAAATCCGAACTTTTGTGGCCAATATCTGGGGAATGGTGGCCAGTTGGGCAGTTGCCATCGGTTATTATTTGGTGCCAAAATGTTCAGTATCTTCTTAAGTATTTATCACCATCAATATGATCTTTTAATGACTCATGGTTCCCAAGATATCTCTCTTTAAATCTTCCAAAATCGAAACTTTTTCGGCCAATATCTCGGCAACGGTAAGAGTGACGCGAAAAATTCCACCACTTCTTTGAGATAGTTTTTTGATGCTCTATCGAATGGCGGGCTTAAGATTGAAAAGTTCTCAAATAACAGACACACACTCATAGGGACATAGAGAATTCAATAATGAACTTTTTAAGTTCGTTGAAAAAAAAAAAAAAAACAATTTTGCGTTGGGTTGGCAAGCAATGCCTATCTGGTTGAATATTACAGAGTATGTCAGACAATATCTCCCGGGCCGCGGTGGCTCAGTGGTAGAGCGTTCACCTCTGGTGTTCGGGGTCCTGGGTTCGATCCCAGCCCCCGCCAAGTGAACTTTGTAGTGGACAAACACCGTGTGCTTGGGTTTTCTCGGGGTCTTTCTGTTTCCTCCCAGTTTCTTCATTCCAGCATTTCATTCATTTCTCATAATCACCCTCTCCTTTAGTCTAACCGGCATAACCGTAAGGCGTAAAACTCAAAGATTTCATTTCATTTTTACAATATCTCCCTGTAGATATTTGCTGATACAACATTTTATATTTTCGTCTCCTTGGTTTCTGTAGTATCACAGGCATGGGCGCCCGAAGAGGGAGGCAGGGGTGTCGAGCCCCACATGGCTTACGAAATTGTATAAAATTTCTTAAAATTTTCTTCATACAAATAAAAAATACCAAACGTAATATAGCTACCACGGATTTGAGTCCCCCTAGAAACTTTTCCTCGGGAGCCCATGGAGTAGAAGTTTTTCTTCATGGAATGTTTATATTATATATACATTGTAATATTATATTTTATATTTAAAAAGAGTTTGATTTTCAATAAGTGAGGGACATTTAACTACAGTAAATCTAAAGGAGAAATCAGTAATAGTACAATGATTAAATTCAATTTCATTTTAAAGAAAACACAAAAATAAACTCTGATACAAAGCAATGGGTTAAAAAACATAATTAATGGTGTAGGTACTCGAAACAGTTATAAATGAAAAGAAAGGTCAGGAACAATTCTAAAGTTTGTTTCAAAACAAAACTGTTTCTGGAAGATAGAATTATTTAACATGTTTTTCTTCATTTTTTCCCACTACGGTTCTGTACATATATGACTTTGTCATTATCAGTTGAGTACTAACGTTATGTGTGTAATCAACTCTGTTATGTAAAAGAAAAATTACTGCATCAGCTCTTGTAAGCAATTGTAAATATGTAACCTTGATTTGTTATGAATGAATGGTGACGGATATTACCTTGAATTTGCGTGTTCAAAAGTAATCTCCGGATATTAAACTTCTTGATTGTATGTAATTAATAAATAAGGTAAAAATATCTTTTATGCGACGTCATGAATCTATTAGCTCTCTATTTCTGTCCTTTTAAAGGAAAATTTAAATAATATCGTCCTTTATTTGCGGCTCAATTCCTTGCATCTCCTTTATAAGAGGCCTAATCACTGCGAAATTAAAATACCGCTAATTTTTCAGTAATTGTGTTTACATAGAAGATAATCGAAATGTGGAACAAGAGAGCGCTAAGCAATATTATTTTGCATAAGGTAACATTATCAAGTTACCTAGTTGCTTTCCGTTTACAGTGATTTATAAACACGAAAATAAATGCCGATTTTCTAAATGGTTGGAAATCGAAAGCAGATAAGTGAGTCGTGATAACGGTATCTCATGTAAAATCATATTGTCTAACGAGCCCTTGTTCCACTTTTCGATTATATTTTATCTATTTGAAGATACATAATTACTGTAAAAATTAGTGGTATTTTAATTTCGCCTTGATGGGGCCTCTAAAGAAGTTTGCTTTGACATAACACTTTTATATATTTGTCCTCTTTATCTTTGTAACCATTCATAAGGCAGACAAAAATAGATGTATGAAGTCAGAAATTAGGTATTATGTTCGTTTATGAAGGTGGTATTCAAACCGGAAGTACTATAAATTAACCATTTCCGGTTTTAACGTTGATCATTATAGAACAAAAAAGGAGTAACCGATAGTGAAAAACGAATCCTGCAATCAATCAAATGTGCAAAGAATACACTTTACCTCCATCCTTACCACTCTACTAAAACCGGAAGTGATAGAAATCTACTACAACTTCCGGTTTCAATAGTCTACTACATAGAGCGAAAACGATAAGAGATAATGAGAAAGATTCTTTTCGAATTGAATTATTGTTCTAAGAATAGATTCCATCTTCTTTCTTACCCCTCTACTCCACCAAGTAGTAGTAGAGCTCATTCGTGGCTAAGCGGTTAGTGTATACGCCTTTGGCGTGGGAGACTGGGATTCGATTCCCGGCGGGAGCTCATGTGATTCGAATTCCACGTTAATTAGTAGGTCCAAGTCTCATATAGCCTCGCTGCTGAACGTTAAACTCAAAATCAACTCAAATCATCTCGACCAAGTAGTAACAGAAATGAACCACTTATTTTGTTCCTTTTAACATTTCAAACATTACTTTTAAGTCTGTACGAGATCATCATTGCTGTCGAATATTCCACATTTTTTTATTGCTAAGCAAATTAATCATAACTAGAAATTTCCATTTAGCTTCTAAATGGAATATTCAAGGTTTATCGTATTAACACTGCTTTTCTTAATACTGTCATTTTTATCATACAACTTAGAAGAAACTAAAATTTTATCCAAAGTGAATACTTATATTACTAATTTGTGTTGCAGTTTCGGCAATATATCATAATAGTCATATTGTCGTACCTATTATCCATAATAGCATTTTAGACTTTTAATATCTTTACTCATACCTTCAAGGCCAAGTCTGTAGGATTGCACAAGTTTTCATTTGCATGGCTCCAGACCTAATCAAGGCTATAACAAACTTGCTAGTTCCTCGACTGCAAGCTTGTTTCAGTTTTGACAATAATACATAATATAGGGCTAGCTATATATATATATATATATATATATATATATATATATATATATATATATATATATATATATATATATATATATATATATTAATTGACACACCTATCAAGCATGACTTTAAAATTTCCACTTGGCAAAGCCATACACAGAAATAACCTCTAAGGCTAAGTCTAACGCGCAAACATTCTTGCGCAGCCTTTATTCTTACATTTGGTCTAAGCATATACAGGTTTTTACGTCAAAGCTATCTGGACTCTGGAACAACTGGAAATCAACTTCAAGAATCTCTGACAATCTGAAAATTACCCGAAAACTTTCTATCATAGGAAAATTAGAAGACTGTTGCTAACCCAAAAAAAAAAAAAAAGTTTAGTTTCGATAAACTTACAATTGCAATATTATAAGTAGAATTCAATACAATTATATGTTCGGAATACAGTATATTAATTTCACAAACAATTAAATTGTTGCGTCAGTTTTAGGAAATTGAAGTAATGAACACTCATTGATAAAGAGTTTTCTGATAAAGTAATTATGCGCTACATAAAACAAAAACACTTAATGTTAAGCCATATATAAATTATTATTGAAAATAAAATGTTTTACGTATCAAAATAATTAATTGACTTTACATATTAAATTATACTTTTATACATGATTAGGTTTGCCACCTCTCTCTAAGAATGTAGTCTGATCCCGACAAAAAATAAATAAATATATAAATAAAAATAAAATTAAAAAATATAAAATAAAACCATCATTCCAAATTACACATTGTTTGGCGGCACACCAAATTATCCAAAAGACAAATTATGATACAGAAATTTTTAGTGGTGTTTGGAAATTTCGATCGACTATATGTGCCACCAGTGGCGTATTTACGATTTTGTTTAGGTGGGGGGCTTTGCTAACTTTAGTCCTAGAAATGTGAAAATTTACAACATATGACATTTACTTTAATATGGTAAATACAATTTCGGGAAGGGGAAATTAAGCCCGGAAGCCCCCACTAAATACGCCACTGTATGTCACCTACTATGAAAACATCAATATGGCTCCAAAGGTGTTTTTACTATAAGTTCGCAGCAGAGTGGAACTCCAGTTCGAATATCAGCTCCAATGGTATTATTAGTTGTTTGTACCGGATCAATGGTGTGTAACTGTTCAACCAGTCGCGAGCAAACTATACATGCAAATTTTCTATTTCGTGTGTTTTTGATTTAAACTTTTATTGCAATCTTCGTTCATTAATATATGTTTTTCTTTCTTATATTCTTAAGAAATAGTTGCACATACAAATTTCGATAGGAGGAACCAAAGATCTACATATTTTCAATAAGTATGTCAAAGAGATGGCCACTTTATACATAATAATGTACAAGTTTATATAATAATTGATACTTAGTAAACATTGTGGCATGTTCCATATTTTCCTAGAATCCAGGAAATATTTCATTGTACGGAACTTTGTCAAAAAATCTTTTCGCCAGAAGATAATAAAGTTCTCCAAATGTATCTTCTACGGTAGTTTTCATTTGACGAATCACAGCTTTGGCATTATTATTCATAAAATTGTTCATGAATTCAGTGTTGAGAAATCCTGAAAGAACAAAGATAAAAAAAAAATGAAGATATTAATTAGACCCTATTAAAATAATATAACCTTCATTGTTGCAGGAAGAAAGACATTTAAAGTTATTTATTTTTGTAAGAAACATAAATGATACACATATGCACTGTAATCTAATAAACTAAATGTTAAAATAAAAATACTTTTTAAATAGGGTCTACTCATTTCACAAGCGTTAAAATTTTAAAGAGGTTTCATTAACCAAAACTCTTTTTTATATATTTACCTACCCTCTTGATTCGTCCGTCCGAGAGACAAATAAATAAATAAATAAAAAATCAAGAACTACTTGATCAATCTTCTTCGAATTTGATTAGGATGCAGAGAGTCAAAAAATAGGAATGGAGTTCGTTTCTCAAGCTGATATTCGAACTGGAGTTGGCAAAAATCAACTATATCCGATTTTAACGTTAATCGCTATAGACAAAAATTTTAATATCTATAGAAAGACAGTTTTCTGCGATCGATTGGGCTTTCCAAAAATAATTCCATCTCTACTCTAATCTATCGAGGGTGCCGCGGTGGCTGAGTAGTAGAGCGTTTACCTCTGGTGCTTGGAGTCCCGGGTTCAATCTCGTCCTCCGTCAAGTGAACGTTGTGGTGGACAAACACCGTGTGCGTGGGTTTTCTAGGGGTTCTTCCGTTTCCTCCCACTTTCTTCATTCCACCATTTCTTTCATCACTCATCATCACCGTCCCCTTTAGCCTATCCAGCATAACCGTGGAACGTAAAATTCAAAGATTTCATTTCATTTTCATTTTTCTAATCTATCTATTAAAGCCAGAAGTGGCAAAGAACTAATCACTTCCGCTATAGAGTGAAAACAGTAACGACTAGCGAGAGGCAGTTTTGTGCACTTAATTGGGAGTCTCAAGAATATATTCTATCTCCATACTTATTTCCCCATTAAAATCAGAAGTCAGGAAAAATCAACCACTCCTCGGTTTTCACTGTAATCACTAGGACAACCCAAAAGCATAAAAAGCATAACAGAAATTTACACATATGGTTGGTACCTTGAACATGATTGTGGTTGTCTAAGGGTCCACAAGAAACTAATTTTAAAAGCACAATAGAGCATAATTTTAGAAAATAAAGCATGAAAGCATAATTTAAAATATTCTTGGAAAATTCTGTTGTAACTGCAAGTTTAATATACTATATTAATATTTTAAATTAAATTTAACATTGTAAATTTTAAAACCAATATTTACAATGCAAAATTCTTGAGAACATAACAATGCAACAATGAATAGCTTATTTTTATTTCTGTAAACTTTTTGGTGTAATCCTTTGATATGAAGAGAAAAAAGTAAAGAAGAAGAATTTTTTTTAAGCCAACAATGAATATTACACAAGCACTCCACATTATATTGTTATGTGCACCTTTTGAACTTGAGCGCTTTCTGTACTTTTTGGTGGCAAATTATACTTTCAATTTCTGCATATATGGCCCTCTTAGGTCCACACAAGTGATAGAAAAAAATGACTCGAGTAAAGCATATGTCTTTACAGTGTATTAAGTAAAAAGTTCATTAAGTATGAAAGAAACTGGTTACATAAAATATTAATAAATAAATAAAAATATTTAGAATATTTAATGTATACTAATATACATTGTACACGATTAATGTAAAACAATTAAATTAACAATAAAGCATAATAAAGCATAAATTGAAAAATTTAAAGCACAATTCAACAAAAAACAAAGCATAATGTGGGTTGCTCAAGTGATCACTAGTAAACAGGGCGATAGAGAGAGAGGAAGGATTTCCTGTAATCCATTAAGCGTCTTAATAGGTAGAATGAGGAGAACAAAGGGAAAGAAGCAATTTGCAATCTATAGAAGGTCTATAACGAATTTAGAAACCCAGCATTATTATAATCTCTCATATTGATATATTAACAATACCTTGTGATTTACTACAAATGAGCGTCTCGGGGAAACACAATGGTGACATTTTCTAACTTTGGAGTAAACTAGAAAAGGAAGTTCAACATTCCCAACATTTCCATCCAATTCAATACAATGATACATTCCAAACAAGCTTCACCTAACATCTGCAGGTACATTTTGGAAACAAAACTACTTACATAATGTTCTCTAGTTTGAGCCCAACCAATTACACCTAATAATAACTCAATTTCACCGGGGTTCGCGATGGCTCATTGGTAGAGCGTTCACCTGTGGGGCATGAGGTTGCTGGTTCGATTCCAGCTCTCGCTAAGTGAATCTTGTGGTGGATAAAAAACATCGTGTGTTAGGGTTTTTTGGGGGTTCTCTCGTTTCCTCCCACTTTCTTTATACCATCGTTTCATTCATTTCTCTTCATCACCTTTAGCCCTTTAACCTAACCGCGGTACATAAAACTCAAAGATTTCAGTTTCATTGGAAATGTCTTCTCCTGACCCGTTCACGTATGATATAAAATATCCCATTTTAAGGAAGTTCATGTCACAAGCGTTTCTTTTCCTTTTTCATATTTTTAAGTATCTACGGTTAACAAAAGTTCTCCGTATCAAAAAGTTGGGGTGGGAAATGTTTGTAGAGAAAAAAGGGAAAGTAATATGATTCTTCTGAAAGTTTTCAGAGAAAAGAAATTGAAACATACAACAAGACTGTATTTAAAAAAAAAAAAAAAAATGCTTACTGAAGCAGTGTTTCACCTTCTTTTGGTAGAATGTGAACTACTGGTAAGTAATGAATCCAGTGAATACAACGCTTTCTAAAAAATGAACGTACCTAAATGTACCTCTCAGGAGTTATTCAGAGTAGGATTTTTCTTCCTACATGGGGCCTCGTCCATAATAGCATGTAAAATATAAGTTTGATACATTAAACATATGTATAAATTTACCAACCGCTACCGTACAAGATAAAATACTTATATTTGTGTGTAATTTTAGTTGATTTTTCCATTTCATATAATTATAATCAGTGAGGTATTTACGATTTTGTCTCGGGGGGCTTTACTTGTTTCGGGAGGAGTTTTGCTAACTGAAGTCCTGGAAATATGAAAATTCTGTAATATATGCAAAACAATAAAAAGTTGTGATAATATTTCGGTGAGTGCTTAAGCCAGGAAGCCACCCCGTTAAATATGCCGCTCTATAGAATACAATACTAAATATTTTGCGTTGATTCAAATAAAGTATTTTTTTTCTAAGCGTTAACATTTCTATTGAAGTGATTATCACGTCATGCATTAATTAAATGTAGTATTGTACTAAGTTTAAAGTGCGAGATGCAAGTAACAAATGCTTATCCAAGAAATTTGACAGCTAACTGTAAGAGTGTACTTTCTTTTTCTCTCTCTCCATTTTCAAATATGCAGGAAATGAAAACAGCAACTGAGGAAAAATTCCCCTCATCCTCCTCCAAATTCCAGACAGAACAAAATATGAACTGAACTTTAAAATATCTGTAGTGGAGCTACACACGTATTCCATTATTACATGTGTGTTTTTCTCATGTAAATATTTGTTGAATAATAATAATAATAATAATAATAATAATAATAATAATAATAATAATAATAATAATAATAATAATAATAATAATAATAGACTATTTCCCGTCTACGTTTGCTTTTGTATTCATTCTCTCTTGTTAAATTAAACAAAAAAACTACTATGAATACATGAACATAAATTCAACTCTAAACAGCTATAAAAGTTTTCTTTTTAATAAATAGATTTAGTATTTCTCTGCTTAACTCTTTAACGAAAATAAAATTCTTACTGTAATTTTAAGCATTTTATGATACATTAATTGTTATTTGTGTTATTAGTTTATCGGGCCTATCCTACTTGTGTGATTACGCTTCGCCACTGAACACCTATTAATGTCTGTTAAAGTGACACCTTATTGGGAAAGGTACATATGTGCACTTTCCGATGCACAATTCAGTGTGTCAATGATTATGCGGCAAGGGGCAAAAATATCAGCAGGCGTACAGTAGCAAGGGTAAGCCAGTGCTGTAAGAGCACCGCTGACAAGATCAAGTCGTCTAAATATCAAGATCAAGTCGCGAGAGTGAAAAGGAAACGGGCATGTCCAGCCAGGACATCATGCGCTTTGAGAAATATTAGGTCATTAGTTGTGAAGGAGAACTACCCACGCAAAGCAACCCTGCCACCTCATGCAGGATATTACAAGGCATGGTGTGTGGTATCATAAAGGACAATTTGGGACTGAAAAACATCATAAGGCGATGGGGCATAAGTTATCACCAGGGCACATTCAAGAGAGATTCAAGAACGCAAGAAATTTGTATGAACAGTATTTCTCAGGTGACAAATCGCAGTGAGTTGTCACTCAGGATGAAGCCTGGATCTGCCTTGATGACACGAATAACCCCAGGGCCATTTTTTATTCACCAAATGATGCGAAGGGTCAAGGCGAGTTTATCTGTGAATGTTGCGAGAAGTTTTCGGAAGGCTTCATGGTGGTGGCAGGTTTCTGCGCCCGTGGGAAGTTGACAATACATCGCGTGGATTCGAAGGCCAAGGTGAGTACAGTCTACTTTCAACCGAACATCATGGAACCCTTATACACAACGCAAATTCCACAGTTGTATGTCAGGGACGCTCGGAAAGTGTGGATCCACATGGAGAAAGTATCGAGTCACACTGCTATCAGTTCTGTTACATATTATCGGCGAATGGCCACGGAGATTGGTGTGTCTGTTATACCCTTCTCGTCCGTACCTGTGAAGTCACCAGATGCGTCGCCGATGGATTTCTGCGCCTTTGGCCTTCTGAAACCAAGCCTCGCGCGAAGGTGTTCCATCAGCATAGCGGGGCTCTGGAAAACTTGTCAGGCGGTGTGGTCTACAATTCTCCCTACACATTTTCGACGCGCACTGCTTCAGTGGAAATTGCGTTGTAGGGCGATAGTCCAGGCTCGTGGCCACCACATGGAGCATCACCGTTGCTGGAAGAAGGGATTGTCGTGAGCAGGTGAACGCTTAAACTTTGGCCATCTTAGGTGAATTGACCTTTTGTAGTAAAACCATCAGTTAAAAACAGCACGGTAGATTTGGATTTTCCTTCGTTGGTAATGCACTAGCAGATACAGACTTGATTATTCTAAGATTAAGACTCCTGTAAAGATAAATGAATACTATACATTTTCTTTTGTATTCCTTTCGAAAGGATTGATCAATGAAATTACACATTTATTATCTCGTAGATCATGTACAAAGGGTGAAGCATTTTCAGTTAGTAATTTTTAACTTGGCGCCCGTACGTAACAAGAGGCATGATATACTAACATGTTATGCTAACTTGTTTATGATTTAAGAATTATTGGTAGCCAAAGAACTCGATCGTGTAATAACGTATAATTTACATTTAAAAAATTTGACTCAAACGTCAATATATGCATATGGGAGTTTTCTCTCTGTGGTGTGTTTAAGTGTTTAACATGCATCTGTAAGAACCTCAACCTAACGGAATATCATTATCTTTCAATATCAGCCAGGTCACAAAATAGTGATTCCCGGCGGGAGCTCATGTTCTTCGGATTCCATGTTAATCAGTAGGTCCACGTCTCATATAATCTCGTTCCTGAACGGGATGTTAAACTCAAAATGAACTCAACTCAACTCTATATGGCCTTTATATAATGAAACTTACGCTGAAATAAATAAAAACTGTACTTTGAGTTGTAAAATACTTATCTAAGTCCATACCAAATTAGATGAGGAAAAGCTGAAAACAAAATAAAACAAAAATAAAAAGAAGTCATACCGAGGTAAGTTTCTCCATTAAATAAATTCTCTAAATGGAAATGGGCCTTCTCGGACTGAATACTGACTCGAAATCTTCTTAAGTCCATATAAAGGACGCCATTCTTGGTCTTAGGTTTTCCTTCAAGCGTCCATCTTACTTGAGTATCAACTAAAATTGAAAGAAAAGAATTAGTAGTGAAAATTAAAAAGAAAAGTTATCTTCATTTAGGTTTATAGAATTGACGTGCTACGATTGTGCTAAAAATATTTTATGAATTGTTTTGTTTGGTTATTTATTTGATATATATTGTCGGTTTTTTGCCAAGAGCGAGGGTATATAGATAGAACATGATCTACTAAATAAAATGGGGTTTCAACTATTGTAAGTTGTTCGGCATTTTGCGACTACGAATTACCTGGGACCTCATTCACCAGAGACGAAATCAGAGAAAAGAAGATTCACAAACAAAAGGTTTTCTTTTTTCTCTTCTTTTTGCTTTCCTTAAACTTACCAAAACAACATCTCTCAGCTGCACTTCTCTACCATGACCTTTATCTCATTGCTTTTGCACCAACAGACTTAAGTACTCATTTCTAAACCGGTCTCGCAATTGTTGTCTAATAGCACTCAACCTCTTGTATCTCTTGATCAATAATGTCTCTTCCACTCGGTCCAGGTCAGGCACTCCAAATTCTGGAACATCCTGTATGAACATAGCGGGTGTTAAAGCAACAAAATCCTCTGTGTCCTTTGATATATATGTCAGAGGACGACATTTAATTACGAATTCGCAGTCACATAAAACAGTAGACAACTCCTCAAAATTCAAGGAAGCTTTTCCTAGTATTCTTCGCAACAGATTTTTTCATCTCCCACCATCCACCTCACCATGGAGCTCCTGGGGGAATAAATTTCCATTGAATTTTATATACAGAGCAACTCAGTTCTATTTCTTTCCAATCAATAAACTTAAACAAATTATCAGTGCCAACAAATTTCGTTCCAACGTCACTGTACACTACCTTTGGTCTACCTCGTCGTGCAATAAATCTTCTCATTGCCAGCATGAATTCACAGGAAGACAAGGAAGACAGTAACTCTAAATGCACAGCTCTATACACCGCACAAGTAAATATCACTATTTAAACTTTATTTCCATCATTCAATATAAGCGGTCCTGTCAAATCAATTCCTGTTATCTCAAATCCTAACGCATCACGCACTCTATCATCAGGCAAGGGACTTGTAACTGTAGTCATTCTTGCAGCGTCTTGTTTCCTGCATGTGACACATTTTCGAATTACATTCCGTACAGTTTTTCTTCCGCGCAATATCCAGTAATTTTCTCTTAACTTACATAATAAAATTTGGGTTCCTGCATGGTTCATCCTAACATGTTCCTCATTAAACATTCTGTGAACTAACTCATGATCTGACGGAAGTACAAATGGATTCCTGAAGTTCTCTTTATCATCTCTTCTAACAATCTTCGTTTTGACCCGGATCAAGTTTTCTTCGTCTTTGAAAGTCATCAACGTCTTCAATTTCTCACTGTGGTCATTAAAACTCACCTTTTGCATGAGATATATTAACCGCCTTTCTGCAGCGTTGAGCTCCTGTACAGTCAACTCTCCGACATTTCTCTTAACTGGTACAGTCCGACAATTTATAATAGTAGTAGGCCCCCCCGTATGTCCAGCCGAGTCAGCAAAAATTTTCTCGATTCTGATTGGCTGAGAGAGGTCACGTGACTTTAGGCCCCGCCCACGCGGGAAATTCAAATTTTCAGGTCACGTGGTATGACGTCATGAGTCACCCTCATTCTCTTTTATGACCAAGATTTTTGAAATTTGTTCCCTTTTACGGGTAAGATGAGTGTTTCTGATTGGTTGACAGCTGTCACGTGATCTTAGACCCTGGGATATTTGAAAATTTGTTCCCTTTTTACGGGTAAGATGAATGCTTTGGTACCACGATGTTGATTGGCTGATAGAGGTCACGTGATCTTAGACCCTGGGATATTTGAAATTCGTTCCCTTTTATGGGTAACATGAACGCTTTGGTACCACGATGTTGATTGGTTGATAGAGGTCACGTTATCTTAGGCTTTGGGTTTTATTAAAATTCGTTCCCTTTTATGGGTAAGATGAGTGGTTTGGTACCTTGATTTTGATTGGTTGATAGAGGACACGTGATCTCAGACCTTGGGATTTTTTTAAAAAATTTGGATATCCTTTTTGATGAGTGCTTTGGTACCTCGATTTTGATTGAAGGATAGAAGTCACATGATCTTAACCACACCCCCAATGCTAAAAATTCAGTGATATGACGGCGATCCACTCTTGACCGGGGTTTTAGAATTATGTTCCCTTTTATTGATATGTACTGAAGTTCACCTTAAATATTATCGTTTCCTTTCATGGGTAAGATGGTTCTTACCTTATATGTTTACGTATGGAGATCCTGTCCTGGAATTAGTAGCCTATGTCTCTGAAAGGAACAGTGGTGAAAGAGGGGTCCATCATTGTCGCTTGTAGATTTCTTATAACACATTGTTGTGAGTTCGCTTAGTAAGCGCTTCATTAATGGAAATAGTGTTGCCAGATTTTTCTTACCGAAACTGCTCCGATTCTTTTCGAAACGGTTCCGCAGAGTACAAGAAATTTTAATCTAAAATTTTTTCGAACTAAAAAAATTTCAAAACAAAATTTTTCGAACTAAAAAAATTTCAAAATTAAAAATTTTTCGAACTAAAAAATTTGTAACTAAAAATTTTTCGAACCAAAAAATTGAAACAAAAAATTTTTCGAACTAAAAATTTGAAACAAAAATTTCGAAAAAATTTCGAACAAAAAATTTTAAACTAAAAACTTTCGAACTAAATTTTCAAATCAAAAAAATTTCGAACCCCAAAAAAAATTTCGAACTAAAAATTTTAAAGAAAAATTTTTCGAACGAAAAAAATATTTTAAACTAAAAACTTTCGAACTAAATTTTCAAGTCAAAATTTTTTCGAACTAAAAATTTTAAAAATTTTCGAACCAATTTTTAAAAAACAAGTTTCGAACTAAAGATGTAAACCGCATTTGAAAATTTTCAAATCAATTTTTTTCAACTAAATTAAAAACCAAATTTTGGACACTAAAAATTAATTTTTCGAACAAATCATGTAAACCAAATTTTGGATATATTTTCCACCTTAAATTTTCATGATTACCATGATTTGAAAACAAGTGTTTAAGGTTTCAAGAAATAATAAAACACATTTTTTTTTTCAAATTGTTGTATTTTAACGAAAGGTATGTGCTCTTCTCATACAAGGTGATTAACATAATAAATACAGGATCTAGTTTAATGAATATGTTGCACGTGTCATCATCTTCGAATGTTGTAGACGTATCCTGTAAAGAAAAAGAAGAAACAATGGATTACTTTATGAATTTCTTTTTCCTGAAACAATAAAAACGAGTCAATATTGATAAGAGAGAAATAAAACTTACTCGTAAATGATGGATGTGTTTAGTTTCATCTTCCTCCTCGGGTACGAGATGACTGCATTTCTACCACTGATGGTGGTTTATGAACTCTTCTGGGTACTGCATTTTTCTTGGTGTTGCTCCTTTATGGTAAAGGTTCCCCCTTGGATACGAGATGACTGCATTTCTTCCACTGATGGTGTTGGTGGTTTATGAACTCTTCTGGGTACTTCATTTCTTCTTGGTGTTGCTGTTTTGTGGTTAAGGAGGGGAAAAAAAGGGAAAAGGAAAAAAGAAATGGCGGCCTCATTGGGTGTTTACAGTTTTTTCTTCATCTTCTTCTTTTTCCAGTTCCAACTTCTGTTTTTTAACGTACCCGTACGGAACCGTATCATAGGAATTGAGTTCTTTAAATCGACGTTTTGTGTACTGGATGCTGTACATTTTTTCTTCTTTGCGTGTGACGATGGTATGGTCTTTGGTCCTGCATATTTTATGAGGGATGGTAATAGTGACTTGTCCACGGCATTGATTTGTTATCATTTCTTTTAGTGTGTTGAAATTTAATTGCTGTCCTGCATTGTAGTTTAATGTAAAACCTCTATTTTTACATATGTAGCTGGTGATGTTAGTATCTGGATTGTATATTTCTAAGCTGTAATTTTTTGGTCCTCCACTAACAAATGTCTTGATGTACGCTCGTTGGCCGTAAGACTCCATTTCATCCGATAAGCATCCCAAGTACGTTGAAGGTTCAATGGTTGGCTCTCCGGGCTTTTCTGTAAATATCACAGAATCCGTGTCGAAATATAAAACACGTTCCTGCAACATTTCCAGGTACTTGTACAGTTCCAGACGTGCCTGACATGTTGTAAATGCACCTAAAACGACATTGGTGTTTCGGTTTTGAACAGGCACATGTTCATTGTACTCCCAGAACGCATATAACATCGTATCATTGATGGGTACAATTTGATGGAGTTTAATGTCGGGGGAAGTGAGTTTTTCATAAAATTCTTCCGGCCGATCAATAATTGTGGTCTGGCTAAAGTTTGTACGCTGAGAAAGTTTTCCCCATAATGCGTTCACACAAAGCTTAGATAAACTTCTTCGTGCAGGATTATTTTCAATTTTGGTCGGATCCAATGCAATACCTTCACGCTCCAGGACGGTTTGTAGAAATTTTGATTTGTCTTCTTCGCTGACACAGGAACTGGGCCAGCCAGAAGCTTCCATTTTCGATTTCAAAAACGTATTGATATATTCCGTGAACAAGCCACCTGTTTTCGTGATGGGATCATATTGTTCAATGTCATAATCCCAAATTTCAAAGATTTCCACCGGTTGATATCCCAATTCTATTGCTTTCTGTATTTCATATGATACCCAAGTTCCAGTGAGGCATCGCTCCTGGTCGTTGTGCGTACACGTTGCTGTAGGGTCTGGGTTCATTTCTTCGGCACAAGCAGCACACAGTGGAAAGAGTAGTTTCTTGTTGCATCGGTAAGGCAGGAGACCATGATAAAGATGTTGACTTGGTAATATCGTCATTTTGATCAGACCATTGACTTTATTTATTGGTGGTATATTTTCATCACCCTGTAGATAAATTCTAGGATGGCCTACAGGGTATTTAGCACACTTATTTATGTAAGGATAAAGTGAAACAATATCGAAATATTTTATTACTTCTCCTGCTTTTTCGTCGACTTGGTGGTACAATTTCACGCAATTGGTCCTTCCTCCAAAAAAGCTATCTCTTGGATTTAATGGTCTGCGGTTCATGTACGGGTGATTCTTCAGATACGTCGCCATTGCTGGATTTTGTTTTAAGAACTGTTTAAATTCGCACTCCCACATTTCATGTACAATGTACCCCAATTCACGCAGTCTTGCATTTTTTCGTTGCGTTCGTTCATAACGGAATTCCATGGTGTCTTCTGGATTACCGTAGATGGGCTGATTACGGCCTGTAGTAATACATACTTTACACCCGTGATAAAAGCAGCCGGCATGCTCATAGACGTGCTCCTCTAGCGTCTCAGGATCTTGGTAGTAGCCATCAACATGGAATCCCGCAATAAACACTTCTTTTTGTCGAGCCGCATGTAAGATTTGTTTTCCTTCGGTTTTTTCAATGTAGGCCAGCCATTGCATTGCAGCGATCGATTGGGTACTTCTCCATCGATAACCATGTGCCGGTAGAATTCCAATGGTGTTGGGTTTGAGGAAATTCCGGCGGAATACTAAATTGGAAGCACTTGCAATCGTGATCGTCTCCAAGAAGGGATTCACTTTGGTTTCTGCTTCAAATGACGTCATAAACGAAACGCATGCTTGTCGCAGTACATTGACATCTTGAATACAATACTTGAGAATTTCTTTCTGGAAATCAAACGTATCATTGCGATGATCGTTGTACCACTGCATGAACTTGTTCCTGTCTTCGACGGCCATTTCATTTGCACCATAATACTTTGTTTCTGGAAGTGGTCCAATATACGATTGATTCTCCTTGGTGTTGAAGAAATGCGGGAAGTAGCCTTTGGTTGCGGGTAAATTGAACGCTTTGGACAATTTACTTAATGCCATAGGTAGGAAGTTCAACGAGTCAATGAACGTCAGATTATTCAAGGTTAAACTCAATATCTTGGTCCCATTTAATATGACGTCGGGTCTCCATTGGCATTGTTCTACCATGGTCTTTAGAATAAAATGCCCATCGTATCCCTTCGAGTTATGAGCGAGACAGAAAATCCTATTTATATTGGGACGACGTTCCCGCAAGTACTGGAGAAAATCATAAATTGGATCGTCCCCTTGGAAAATATGTTGGCGCTGACCACACGTACTGCAAGACTGCTGGATATTAGCGTTTTCAACACATGCATAACATACTTGTTGTGCAACCAATAAATTCGGAACATGTACATACATATTATCATCAATATTTTTGTCCTGCATAGATTCTATATCATAGAAAATCAACAAGGCTTTCTTTGCGTGCATGAGTGATGGAACACCTGGTTTCAAGCATTGTCGATCAGGAAGCATAAAACATTGATGGGATCCTGGAACAATCTTCTTACAAACATTACAAAAAATCTCATTACAGTCATGAATGCGTTGTCCACTTCGTACAAAAGAATATACTCTGTAACATTTAGTACATTGCTTCACCATTTTGCATACAGGTTCCCCCTGATGATATACAATATTACGATGATTGTTAAAACATTCTTCGCCGTAAAATTGACGATTGCAGTCGTTGCACAATATCGGTGTTTGGTTTTTGTCGCATAGAGGTCTCTGTAAGCATTTGGAGCACGTTACAGGACAATTTTTCACATGTTCATTACGTTTACTATACTTTTTATGGCACGCTTCACAGTAGAACTTGGTTGCAAAACAAGCAGTTAAAGATTGGATGATGTCAAAGTGGCCAGCCAAACAAATCAAATTTATGGGAGTGCGATTTTCATCATTGGGCCCCTCGTACATGATGTCACGGCCTGTGAAACTGGTATACACAGTAATTTTATATTCTTTGAGGTATGCCTGGAATTGTCGAATTTCATTTACACTGGCACCATGATCCAAATTCACTCCTGCATTTGAACACAACGCATCCACTTCATCGTCCACAACACATTTCGATTGATGTTGATACTGCTTATGTCGTTTCATATCTACATTCTTGTATTTTTTCAGGCCAATAGCAATAACAAGGGCGTACGCCAGGCACCTTGAATCTTGATTTTTTACTCGTACAATCCCACGTTTGCAACGTAACAATTCTTCGTTTTGTAGTATTTCTTGCCGCAAACCGCCGTAGCCACGTGGAATATCCACACGATGGAAATGAACGGTGAATGGCTCGTGCAGGAGAAATGCATTATTACTTTGTAAAACTCTTTCGAACGAAGCCCACATCGTTTCCAGTGTTAGGTTTCACGCTTGGCGAAAACTCACCCAAAATGGTTTATTCGTGTTGCGTGGCGATATTACCGATAAACCAACCATCGCCTCATCGTCGACATTGGCTAACAAATGGTCCAGCATTGCTTGGAAACTATTATGCACGTATTGGATAATATCGGTTCCTACGGGTGGTGCATTAAATTGAATTTCGAGCATTCTGCCCTCAATGTTAAATCGTCTATAATGACGAGTGATTTCATTACGAACAGTAAAACCCGATTCGGCCATGGTTAAGAAAGGAGAAAACAGACAAACAGGTAGAATTACGATAAAGTATGTAATGGGAAAAAAGGAATTGACCAGCGTGAATTTACTACAAAAGAAAAGAAGGAAGAAAAATCTTAATCACCTGATAAACAGGAAATCATAACATTCATGATAAATTCTTAACTAAGTAATTCATGTAAAGGTCCTGAGTTTGATTCCCTGGCGGTGACGTTCAGAATCTCATTATGAAAGCACGCGTACTAGAAATCAAAGTTTTTAAAAAATAATTATGTTACTTAAATGAGTGTTTTATTGCTGTCATACTCGAGACCATTACATCAGCATTTAACTGACCTACCATTCTATAGTGATAAAAAGAATGCATGAATGAATGTTTCATCAGTACTGAGATGTGACAAAGTATGCGTAAGCATTTTTCCACTCACAACGACCTTTAAATGATGCGTTTGCAAGTTGAAGAGATTCATCAAACATTAACGTTACACATACGTAATTGTCAAAACAAAATCTGTATAGCGTAAAACTTTTAACCAAATATTCATGCACTCTTTTTTATTTAAGCGGTTAGCGTACATGCTTCTAACGTGGAAGTCACTGCTTCAATCCTCGGTGGGGTTTGTTTCGCTGTCAAGCCTTTTCTGAAATTTAATATTCTCACGCGTTATCATACATTCTTTTCAAAACTAAGCTAAGTAGTTGACGTACACACCTCTGGCCCGGGTTCAATCCCGGGTGGTTGTTCGAATATTACGTTAAGCTGAAGGGTGCGCTAAACTAAAACCATTGTTTCAAACGGCATCGAACAATATTATTCTCAGGCATAGTTTCTGAAATTTTGTAATGCATTCTTTTCAAAACTAAGCGCACACATTTTTAGCCATGGTTCAATTCCTGACGGGAGTTCACATTCAACATTAAGCTGAAGGGACGCTAAACCATATCATTTATCGTGCTTAGTTTTAATGTGTGGGGGTTCCTGATTCGTACTCCCACTTTCCCATTCCACTAATTCCTTCATAGTCTAAATATTTCGTACTAAAAGTAAAACATTGTATGAGTGATCCGTCCACAAATATGAAATAAAAATGATTTTCGAATCATGTGTGAAAAATAAAATCTCACTGAACTTACCTCAAATTCAATGAAGAAAAAGTCGGTGCAATGAAGACACTTTTTAAAAGTAGACCTTCTCATTCGATAGTTGAGAGCGGTGTAGGATTTGAAAAATGAAATTTAGATTTTTATTTAGGTCGCTGTGAAAACGATGTCATCATCAACCAATCAGAAACGAGGAAATTTATAAAATGACATCACAACGAACCAATCAAAACGCTCGCTGCTTTTGTCATGAATCACGAACCAAAACGATGTGTAACAATCGATCGTGACGTCATTCACGTTTCTCAATAGTTACAACATCTAGTATCGCAATTCCGATCATGACATCATCCCAAAATGCTTTCTGCCAGGATCATGTCACTACCTGTCGTAAATTGTGACGACATTTCATTTTCCTCATATTCCATACGAGAATGTCAATGTTTGCTTTTTTCATGAATCATGCTGACACGATCGTAGTAAAACAAAAGTAATACGATCCGCTGACGTTCGCATTTTCAATCATATGTGCTTCTATGTCAACACACAAAACAAAAGTCTATCAGCATTTTATTTTAATCCACGAACGAAAGCGTTACACTGCCACATTTATTTTCTTAAAGTATAAGTGTATCCTTTTCAAGAACCATGGTTCGAAACTCACCAAGCATGATTAAATCCAATCTCATTTAAGCGGTTAGCATACACATCTTTGATTTGAAAGACCAGAGTTCGATTCCTGAAAAACATTTCTTAGGATTTTTCTAAAACTTGATTTAAATTTCTAGTTCGAAAATTTTAAAAGTTTAGTTCGATAAAAAGTTTGATTTGAAAATTTGTAGATGTGATTTACATCTTTAGTTCGAAACTTTTGTTTTTAAAAAATGTTTTAGTTCGACAAAATTTTGTTTCAATTTTGGGTCGAAAAATTTTGATTTGAAAATTTAGTTCGAAAGCTTTTAGTTTAAAATATTTTTTCGTTCGAAAAATTTTTGATTTGAAAATTTGGTTCGAAAGTTTTTAGTTTAAATTTTTTTTCCGAAAAATTTTTAATTTTTTAGTTCGATTTTTTTTGGGGTTCGAAAATTTATATTTTTTAGTTCGAAAATTTTTTAGTTCGAAAAATTTTTGTTTAAAATTTTTAGTTTTGAAATTTTTTTAGTTCGAAAAAATTTTAGATTAAAATTTCTTGTACTCTGCGGAACCGTTTCGAAAATAATCGGAGCAGTTTCGGTAAGAAAAATCTGGCAACACTATTTCCATTAATGAAGCGCTTACTAAGCGAACTCACAACAATGTGTTATAAGAAATCTACAAGCGACAATGATGGACCCCTCTTTCACCACTGTTCCTTTCAGAGACATAGGCTACTAATTCCAGGACAGGATCTCCATACGTAAACATATAAGGTAAGAACCATCTTACCCATGAAAGGAAACGATAATATTTAAGGTGAACTTCAGTACATATCAATAAAAGGGAACATAATTCTAAAACCCCGGTCAAGAGTGGATCGCCGTCATATCACTGAATTTTTAGCATTGGGGGTGTGGTTAAGATCATGTGACTTCTATCCTTCAATCAAAATCGAGGTACCAAAGCACTCATCAAAAAGGATATCCAAATTTTTTAAAAAAATCCCAAGGTCTGAGATCACGTGTCCTCTATCAACCAATCAAAATCAAGGTACCAAACCACTCATCTTACCCATAAAAGGGAACGAATTTTAATAAAACCCAAAGCCTAAGATAACGTGACCTCTATCAACCAATCAACATCGTGGTACCAAAGCGTTCATGTTACCCATAAAAGGGAACGAATTTCAAATATCCCAGGGTCTAAGATCACGTGACCTCTATCAACCAATCAGAATCAGGTATCAAAACACTCATCTTAACCGTAAAAGGGAACAAATTTCAACCTAAGATCACGTGACCTCTATCAGCCAATCAACATCGTGGTACCAAAGCATTCATCTTACCCGTAAAAAGGGAACAAATTTTCAAATATCCCAGGGTCTAAGATCACGTGACAGCTGTCAACCAATCAGAAACACTCATCTTACCCGTAAAAGGGAACAAATTTCAAAAATCTTGGTCATGAAAGAGAATGAGGGTGACTCATGACGTCATACCACGTGACCTGAAAATTTGAATTTCCCGCGTGGGCGGGGCCTAAAGTCACGTGACCTCTCTCAGCCAATCAGAATCGAGAAAATTTTTGCTGACTCGGCTCGACATACGGGGGGGCCTACTACTATAATAAATCTACGCATCTACGCTATCATACGCAACACATTTTGGTACTTGGAGAAACGTCTCAAATACCACACATCTTTGCACTGTACAGTCATCGCAACTATCGTCTTCTTTCTTTTCTTATTTATTTCAACTTCGTCGCAAGCGCTTTCTTCTGTAGGCCAATCAGTTTTTCTTAACTTCAACCAACTTAACTCCAGTCCCCCCCACCAACGGGATTTCACAAAAGTTGCGGCATTACAACCTCTGCTGGAAATGTCCGCAGGATTAGAATTACCAGATACGTGTCTCCAACACGCTATGTCGCTCAACGAACGAATTTCCTTGACTCTATTAAACACGAACACACTCCATGCTTCGTTCTTTCGAAAACAATATAACGCAGTTGTAGAATCAGTCCAATAATTTACGGGAATATTTAATTTCAAACTACTAATAATATTCGCCAGTCGTGCACCAATGCAACATGCTAACAACTCAAGACGAGGGATGCTTATTTCCTTGATAGGAGCAACACGTGCCTTACTGGCTACCAATTGGACTACGGCTTTACCATTATGTTCACTCTTCAATTATACGACACAAGCATATGCATACTGACATGCATAACAAAATATATGCAGAGACCACGACTTCTTTGATTTATCTACCGAGAAACATCTCGATATTGCTATACGTTTTAGCGGATATAAACCTTTTACCCATCGATCAAACTTTCGTTTTACCTCAGGAGATACTTCCTCGTCCCATCCTGCTTTCTTGCGGAAACTGTCTTGTAACAAAAGTTTAGGTACTAAAGTCAAGGTGACAAGAATCCTAATGGATCGAATATGCTATGAGCTATCGCCAACAATTTCCTTCTGGTCACAGGTTCTTCAACACCTTTTAAACTATTCAGATCACACATAATAACATCTCTTTGTTTGTTCCAATACATGTCTAGAACATTGGTACTGTCCAGTGTTGGGCAAATTTCAATTGAATTAACAATTAACAATTAATCTGTAAATTTAATTGTTAATTGCAATTAACAATTGAAATAAGTAATGGTTAATTGTTAATT
Organism: Thermobia domestica; assembly: GCF_964235325.1. Classification (NCBI taxonomy): domain Eukaryota; kingdom Metazoa; phylum Arthropoda; class Insecta; order Zygentoma; family Lepismatidae; genus Thermobia; species Thermobia domestica. Next base: position 244,447,728 of record NC_137461.1, read on the forward strand.
GCAGCTGGCCATTGAAAAAGGAGAATCAATTGCAATTGATCAATTGATTGAAAGTAATTGCAGTGGAAAGTAATTGCAATTGAATTCTGTAATTCAATTGCAATTGAAATTAATTGGCAATTGATTCAATTGCAATTGATTTCCACAGCAATTACTTTCAATTGATTGATCAATTGCAATTGATTTTCACTAATTAATTTTCAACACAGTAGTTCAGAGAGGGCGTGGGGCAATGAAAACTTTAGCCACGACCAATTGACTCACCACCCGTCGTGACCCACGACCCACCGTGACCCACTCTGGCCCACCACCCACCATAAACCACTCTTACCCACTGTGATCCACAGACCCACCAAAACCCATTGTCATCAACTCTGACCCATGATTCACGACCTCTTCTCTACTGATTAAAGAGTTTAAACTTGTAATAAAACAAGCCTATAAAATTATCACTCATCGGAGTTTGAATTTCTACGATCAATCGCTCAAGCACCGCACTAATACTGTAGAGACTTTTATAGTAAGTTTGTATCATTGCCATTATATTTGCATAACGTTTCTCTTTTGTTTTAAAAAACAGTTTGTGTGTGTGAGTGTCAGCAAGTTGAGCACCAAGAGATCCATACAAGACGGTCCTCCGGAATTCGTAAAAAAAGACAATATAACAGTAAGTTGTAAGTGTTCAGTTGTTGTGTAGTTAGTGCAAATAAACATTTATTCATTTATCACAATTAAGTTGTTTTGTGAACATTTATTCATCAGAAGGCAGAAACATTGGTCCTCCGGGCCGGATCACAGTGAACTAGCGTGTGATACAAACTGTGAATGTGTATGTGAACAATTGTTACATTGCTCTTTGTTTAGTGCTGTTCATGTGTGCAGTGACATTTATTAATTCTTCTGGAAACTATGTGAATAGACATAATTGAGAACACGTTCATCAGTGTGGACTTGTGTGTGGACTTGTGTTTATTAGCTAGTGTGAACTTACAATATTTTTCAAGATGGAGGACTCAGACAGAAGCAAGTTAGTGAAACAACGTGGTGTGTGCAAAAGTCAACTGACAAGAATTCAAAACTACGTAAGTAATATTAATTCAACAACTACAATTAGTCAGGTGAAAGTACGTAAGACTGCAATGATTGAGTTGTATAAAAAGTTCGATGAAGTACAATCACAGTTAGAAATAAATTACGAACAAGTAGAGGACGATGCATATAGAGAGGACTTTGAAACTAGTTACTATGATGTATTAGCGCAACTAGAGGATTTTATTATTCAGCGTAGCCAGGAATCTCATTCAAACAATTCCTCAAAAAATGAGAATCAGGTGTCAAATGATCAATTAAAATTGCCTCGTGTTGAATTGCCATCATTTGAAGGACGATACGAAAATTGGCTTTCATTTTCAGACAATTTTAAAGTTATGATTCATAATAACGATAACGTGTCAGTGTTGCAAAAGTTCCATTACCTTAGGAGTGCATTGAGAGGGGAGGCGTATGATTTAATAGCGAATCTGCAAGTTACAGAAGCTAACTATAAAATTGCATGGCAATTATTGAAAGACAGGTATGAAAATAAGCGTTTGATTGCAGCTACTCATGTCGGTAATTTGTTACATATTAAATGTATCACAAAGGAAACTACATCAGAATTAAGAGAATTTATTAATACAGCTACTAGTAACTTGAATGCATTACGAGCTTTAGATTTGCAGACACCACTAGAAGAGGTTTTGTTAGTTCAACATTTCGTTTCTCAATTAGACAGTAACACTAGGCGTGCGTGGGAGTTACAAATCACAGATCATTCTTTCCCTCCCTTATCAGAGTTCTTTGCTTTCTTGGAACGTAGGTGTCAAGCATTTGAAACTATAAAAAATACACCATCGCAGGAAGTAGTGTCAAGGTCAAGGGGCGATAAAAATAGACAGAGTGCTGAACCAAAACAAAAAGAAAAAACAACCAAATCATACGTGACAACAACTCAGTCTTTCTGTAACTTTTGTAAACAAAACCTAATACATCAGTTGTTTAAATGTCCTGCATTTTTAAACGCTGAAGCAAAAGAAAGACAAGACTATGTTCGAGATAATTTATTGTGTTTCAACTGTCTCAAAAAAGAATGTAAAGTTAAGACGTGAAGATCAGGTGGCTGTAAACGATGTTCCAAAAGGCATAATACCTTGCTGCATTATGATGTAATGTCAAAAACAGATGAGAAAACCAGTGTTGCTAATTCACAATCAAGAAATTTTTCGAGTCATTCTAATACGAATAGGGAAAATATGACACAAGGTTCTTATTGCATTTTCAAGGGAAAACCAAATGTTACTGTTATGTTATCTACTGCTATAGTAAATGTACGAGATGCAAATGGTAAATTACATCCATGTAGAGTATTATTAGCTTCTGCCAGTCAAAGTAATTTTGTGACTGAAGATTTAGTTCAAAGGTTGCGTCTACCTAAAAATAAACACCGAGTTCCAATTCAAGGTATTAATAGTGTGATCAGTGAAACAAAGCATTGTGTAGATGTACATATAGAATCAAGAATTCGTGAATTTCCAATTGATGTAAACTGTTTAGTTTTGCTCAAAATAACAGATAACATTCCAAGTAGGCCAATAGATCATGCTGATTGGAATTTGCCGACAGACATAGTGTATGCAGATCCTAACTTTCACCAACCAGATACTATTGACATTTTGTTAGGCGCGGAAGTATTTTTGGATATTTTGCGATCGCATAAACTAACTAGACCAGGGAATTATCCAGTAGTACAAGAGACTGAATTTGGGTATATTTTGGCGGGTAAAGTTCCTACAACAAGTGATTCTAGTATACCACAAGTGTCATTTTTTGTGCAAGAAAGTAACCTTGATAAACAGTTCAGGCATTTTGGGAGCTCGAAACTATAAATTTAACAGTCATGACTCAAGAAGAAAAGCAATGTGAACGACACTTTGAGGAAAACACTATCATAGATAGCAGTGGTCGATTCGTTGTACGTCTGCCAATGAAGCCAAACCATAAACCATTAGGGGAATCATATAATTTAGCTCTTCGTAGATTTTACCAGCTAGAAAGACGGTTGCAGCAGTGTCCAGAAATTAACGAGCAGTACTGTAACTTTATGAGGGAATATGAAGAATTAGATCATATGAAACCAGTGAAAGAAGAACATGAAGATAGTGGTATGAAATGTTATCTGCCACATCATGCAGTATTGAAACCATCCAGTACCACAACAAAGCTAAGAGTGGTTTTCGACGCTTCTGCAAAGACTTCAACGGGGGTTTCATTAAACGACATACTTATGACAGGACCAACAATCCAGTAAGATTTACATTCAATTGTCACGAGATTTCGAACCTTTCCTATTGCTTTTACGGCGGATATTCAGTCAATGTATCGAATGATTAAAGTTCATGAAGATGACATTGGACTTCAAAGAATTCTGTGGAGATATTCATCAGTGGAACCAGTCAAGATTTATGAGTTGCAGCGGGTCACATATGGTGAAGCATCATCACCATATTTGGCGACGGCGTGTCTTCGAAGGTTAGCGGAAGAAGGAAGAAGTAAATATCCTCAAGCAGCGACAGTATTGGAACGTGATTTTTATGTGGATGATGTAAGCTCAGGATGCCATAATGTTGAACAGGCGTTAAAGCTTCAGAAAGAACTTATTCAACTATTGCAAAGCAGTGGGTTTACTTTAAGAAAATGGTGTTCGAACGAGCCAGCATTGTTGGAAGCAGTGCCAGAAGAACATAGGGAAATTCACTTACCGTTTGAATTTGAGTCCGAGTCAGGTGTTTCAACATTGGGTTTATCGTGGAATCCTGCATCAGATAAGCTTCTCATCACCAACAAGTCAGTTAAAGAATGTCTCACGACCAACATACCAACCAAACGTCAAGTGACTTCGACCAGAGCAAAAATATTTGATCCTTTAGGACTCATAAGCCCAGTAGTTACTCCGTTCAAGATTTTCTTACAACAAATGTGGATCCATAAGATCAATTGGGATGATCAAATACCATCAGAGCTCTATCAGCAATGGTTAGACCTGTGTCATCATCTGCCAAGTGTTAACGAAATACAAATTGATAGATGTGTAGTATTGAAGAATTATGTTCATGTCGAGATACATGGGTTTGCTGACAGCAGTCAACTTGCGTACGGCTGTTGCATTTATGTTAAAACTGCGGACATTTCAGGCAAAACTACTGTTAAACTTTTGGGTTCTAAATCGAGAATAGCTCCTATTAAAAAGGTAACTTTACCAAGGCTTGAACTTTGTGCGGCAGTACTTTTGAGCAGGCTGTATCGGAAAATAATTCCGATATTAAACATTTCAGTGAATAGTACTTACTTCTGGACCGATTCAAAAATAGTGCTTGCATGGATATCATCTCCAGCTGCCAGATGGAAGGAGTTCGTGGCAAACAGGGTTGCAGAGATACAGGAGATCACATCAGTCAACCAGTGGCATCATGTGTCGTCAATGGACAATCCAGCCGATATTATTACACGGGGAATGGATCCGAAACAGTTGAAGGAAGCAGATATTTGGTGGAATGGACCCGCATGGCTTGAATCATCTGCATGGCCCGAACAATCAGAAGTGGCAGACGAAGATGTTCCAGAAGAAAGGAAAGTAACGAGCATATCTTTAGCCAGTTATGAAGGTGACATAAGCTGTCTGAAGAAATTTTCATCATTGTGTAAACTATTGCGAGTTATTTGTTTGTGTCGTCGTTTTATTTACAATTGTAAAAATTACAACGAGAAGAAAGTAGGAACTATTTCCACTACTGAAATTGGTGATACTTTACAACAATGCATTAAGCTAATTCAACAGGTTAGTTATTCGCAAGAATTCAAAGATTTAGCTTCGTCAGGCCAAGTTTCATCCCAAAGTGAACTTAAATCTTTGTATCCATTTATAGATAATGAACAGTTGCTACGAGTGGGAGGACGGCTAAAAAACTCCGACTTACCGTATGATAGCCGACATCAGATCATCTTACCACCTAAAGAGCATCTCACCAAATTGATAATTGAAGCTGAACATAGAAGATTGTTACATGCTGGACCGCAGTTATTGATTTCATCATTGAGGCAAAAATATTGGATAGCACGAGCTAAACAAGTCGTTCGATCTATCATTCATCAGTGTCTAGTTTGTTTTAAATTGAAAGCGTCAGCCTCAGAACAACTCATGGGTCAATTACCATCAGCACGAGTACAGCCAGCTCGAGCTTTTATTCACGTAGGGGTGGATTTCGCCGGTCCCCTAATGATTAAGCAAGGAACTAGATCTCGTAAAGTGACAAACGCGTATGTTGCAATATTCGTGTGCTTAGCAACCAAAGCGATTCATATGGAGTTAGTGAGTGATTTGAGTAGCCAAGCATTTTTAGCAGCTCTTCGAAGATTTGTATCCAGAAGAGGCAAATTTTCGAACATCTATAGTGACAACGGAACCAATTTCATTGGAGCTCAGCGAGAACTTAAGGAGCTTCAACAACTACTCAGTTTACAACAATTTCAAAACTCAATTCAAGATGTTGCAGTGCAAGAAGGATTTACATGGCATTTCATTCCACCTAGAGCAAGTCATTTTTCAGGCATTTGGGAAAGTGCAGTGAAGTCATTTAAGTTTCATTTAAGAAGAATAGTAGGTTGCACGATTTTGACATTTGAAGAACTCAACACAGTCATAACATAAATAGAAGCCTGTTTGAATTCAAGACCAATCACCGTTCTATCCAATGATCCCGATGATCCTTCATTTTTGTCACCAGGACATTTCCTTATTGGTGAACCTTTGATGCGCATTCTTGAACCAGATCTAGTGGACATTTCGACCAACCGATTATCAAGATGGAATCACCTTCAGAAAATGAAGCAGCGTTTTTGGAAAAGATGGTCTCAGGATTATCTACATGAACTCCAGCAGAGAAGAAAATGGACAACAAAACAACCTAATATTTCTATTGGAGATGTGGTTCTAATCAAAGAAGACAATACTCCTCCATTGTCATGGAAATTAGGTGTCATTCAACAAGTGTTTCCGGGAAAAGATGGACTAGTGAGAGTAGTGAGTGCAAAGGGTAAAACAGGGACTGTTAAGAGACCAATTACTAAAATTGTACCTTTACCTAAAAGTGATAATGTGGATTGTGTGTAAGTTGATTGACTTGGTTCAATCAAGAGAGGGGAGAATGTAGAGACTTTTATAGTGAGTTTGTATCATTGCCATTATATTTGCATAACGTTTCTCTTTTGTTTTAAAAAACAGTTTGTGTGTGTGAGTGTCAGCAAGTTGAGCACCATGAGATCCATACAAGACGGTCCTCCGGAATTCGTAAAAAAAGACAATATAACAGTAAGTTGTAAGTGTTCAGTTGTTGTGTAGTTAGTGCAAATAAACATTTATTCATTTATCACAATTAAGTTGTTTTGTGAACATTTATTCATCAAAAGGCAGAAACAAATACAATAACGGCGGATCTGACCTTTCTAATATGAATAAAATAGAGTTTGTTCGTGTGTCTGTCTGTCTATCTTTGTGCGGCCTATGGACGATACGAGTGGACCCAAACTTTTCAAAATTTGGTCACGGGTAGCTTGGTCTAGGCCCAAGACCAAGACGAAGAGTTTTTTTTTAAATTCCTTACTAGGGGATCTCCAGAGGACGCTTACCGGAACCGGCCTGGGGACCAGAAAAGTCGACCGAGGGTTACCAAATTTTGGTCAAAGATACCTTGGTCCAGGTCCCACACCAAGGCAAAGCGTTTTCAACAAAATTCGAACCAGGGGGTCTCAGGGGGGCGTTTACCGGGACATGTAAAAGTAGAACGATATCAGTGTCGATTTCATAGTTTTCGCGGTCGCTGAGATCCATGGTGAAACTCCGATCTCATTAACTTCCAAATTCACCGTGTTCGGCTGTAGGCCGTGGGTCAACGGGGGGGGGATACCGAAACGTAAAAGTAATCCAAAATGACCGATATTAGTGTCAAATCCATAGTTTTCGCGGTTGCTGATATCAATGACGACACTACCATTAGCGATGACTTTCAAATTCATCCACCGTTGTATGCGGGCCTTGGGTCACCAGAGGGGGGAATTCCGAGACATGTAAAAATAATCGAAAATGACCGATATTAATGTCAAATCCATAGTTTTCGGGATAGCTGAGCTCAATGGTGAAACTCAAGACCACGTTTACTTTCATATTTAGCCCCCATCAGCTAAGAAAGGGGGGCATTATAAAGGGGATCACGAGATATGTAAAAATAATCCACAATGACCGATGCCAAATCCGTAGTTTTCGCGGTGGCTGAGATCAATGGTGATACTTTCATTAGCGATGATTTTCAAATTTAGCCACCATTGTATGCGGGCCGGGAGTCACCGGGGGTGGGGAATTGCGAGACATGTAAAAATAATGGAAAGTGACCGATATTAGTGTCAAATCCATAGTTTGCGCTGTCGCTGAGATGAATGGTGATACTTCCACAGGCGTTGACTTCCAAATACAGCCCACATCGGCTGTGGGCCAGAGGCATTGTTTTTTTAAATTGGAACCAGAGGATTATAGGGACTTTTACCGGCATATGTAAAAAGTAGTAGAAAATAGCAGATGCTAGTGTCACATTCATAGTTTTTGCGGTATTGGTTGGGGGTTGGTGGGGGCCAGAGGAGATTTTTTCACAATACGAACCAAGGGGGTCTCAGGGGTGGTTCACCGGGACATGTAAAAGTAGTAGAATTTGTGTCGAATCCATATTTATTGGGGTTGCTCAGACGTATAGTGACACCCCCGATAGTGTATACGTTCAAATTCAGCCCCCATTGGCCTTCCCAATGAAAACACATGTACGTTGTTGGATATATATTCACACAAAATATATCCAATTTTAGAAGTGTTTCTTAATTGTTCTCCCGTTGTTCATTTCGTTTACATTGATATTTTATCTGATCCATGCGAAGAACGGGCATAACAGCTAGTACGAAATGGTAAAGTGTTTGTTATGGAACAAATTACAATGAATTCAATTATATAGATAATAATTATAATTAATAATTATTTCCTTGTTGAATTATAGATACTTTTCAGTGGAAAACTGAATAAAATTTAAAAGTCCCAAATCAACGTAAAGTAGACCAACGTAAAGGAAAAATGTATAGAATTTTCCATATAATTAAGCTTACAAACTTAAATGGAAATTTAGCTTAATTACATGTAAATTTTTTGTGTCGTTTTGTGCGCCTATTTTCTCGTTTTCTGCGTCACCGGAAATGGGTCAATGTTATCCTACAAATATGGTGGAACAAGTTAATGCTGTTCCGTCAGGAACGATTTCGAGGTCGTTTCCTTCACATCATCTTGTGCGTGTTTTCTACCGTTTTGTAAACCTATTTCCACGTTTTGCGAATCAATTGTAGTGGGTCAAAATGGGCATTCAATGTGGGAAGAAAAATGATCCACTCTCCCACCAGTATCGAATTTCAAGGTCGCTTTTTCGCATTGTTTAGTGCATGTTTTTACGGTTACTGCGCATATTTTCACGTTTTGTAGGCCAACGAAAGTGGGTCAAAGACGACCTACAAATATGGCAGAAAAAGACATATCCATTCCACTTTCAAGGTCCATTTTGACCCTCTCCCACTGATGCACAAAGCGACACAAATCATGCAAAAAAAAAAAAAAATGTGAAGAAAACGACCTCGACATTCAATGGTGACGGAACAGCATTAAGTTATTGCGCTATACTTGTAGGCCATTTTGACCCATTTTCGTTGTCGCACTAAAGTGGAAATAGGAGCACAAAACAGTACAAAGCAGGCACTATACGATGCGAAAGAAACGACTTCCAAATTCGATAGTGGCGGAACAATGGCTCTATTTCCTCACACATTGATCGACCATTTTGACGCATTTCTGGTGATGCTCAAAACGTGGAAGTAGGCGAACAGAACTGTACAAAATACACACTAAACGATGCGAAAGAACCAACCCCGAAATTCGATAGTGGCGGAACAGTGAGCCATTTAACTCCCACTTTAAAGCCCCGTTTAACTCACCTCAGATGATGCACAAGACGAGAAATAGGCGCAGAAAACTTTTAAAAAAGGCACTAAACGATGCGAAAGTATCGATCTGCAAATTCGATAGTGTCGGAACAGTGGGTCATTTTCGTCACACCTTGGAGGCTCATCTTGACACACTTCTAGTGACGAACAAAAAGTGGAAATAGGAGCAAAACGTAACAAAACAGGCACTAGTCAATGCGAAACGAAGGACCTCGAAATTCGGTAGTGGCGGAGGAGTGAGTCATTTTAGTCACACTTTGGAGGCCCATTTTGACACACTTCTGGTGACGCGCAAAACGTGGAAATAAGGGCACAAAACGGCACGAAGCATTCACTAGTCGATGCGAAAGGAAGGACCACAAAATTCGGTAGTGACGGAGAAGTGAGTCATTTTCGTCACATTTTGGAAGCCCATTTTGACACACTTCTGGTGACGCACAAAACGTACAAAACAGGCACTAAACGATGCGAAAGAACTGACCCCGAAATTCGATAGTAGCGGAACAGTGAGCCATTTAACTCCCACTTTAAAGGCCTGTTTAACTCACTTCCGGTGACACACAAGACGAGGAAGTAGGTACAGAAAACTTTTTTAAAAAATAGACACTAAACGATGCAAAAGAAACGACCTAGAAATTCGATAGTGTCGGAACAATGGGTCATTTTGGTCACAGTTTGGAGGCCCATTTTGACACACTTCTGGTGACGCGCAAAACGTGGAAATGGGGGAACGAAACAGCACGAAAATTCAGTAGTCGATGCAAAAGGAAGGACCTCGAAATTCGGTAGTGGCGGACAAGTGGGTCATTTTTGTCCCACCTTCGAGGCTCATTTTGACCGTCTACCAGTGACGCACAAAACGTCGAAATATGCGCACAAAAGGGTACGCGGTGTGAAATTAACGACCTTGAAATTCGATAGTGGCGGGACAGTGGGTCATTTTCGTCCCATCTTGGAAGCCCATTTTGATCCACTTCTGGTGACACACAAAACGTGGAAATGGGGGCACGAAACAGCACGAAAATTCAGTAGTCGATGCAAAAGGAAGGACCTCGAAATTCGGTAGTGGCGGAGAAGTGAGTCATTTTCGTCCCACCTTCGAGGCCCATTTTGACCGTCTTCCAGTGACACACAAAACGTCGAAATAGGAGCACAAAAGGGTACGCGGTGTGAAATTAGCGACCTTGAAATTCGATAGTAGCGAAACTCTTGGTCATTTTCGTCCCATCTTGGAAGCCCATTTTGACCCACTTCTGGTGACGCACAAAACGGAAGTAGACGCAGGAAACGGCACAAAACGATGTGAAGGAAACGACCTCGAAATTCATTGGTGGCGGAAGAGCAATAATTTGTTCCGTCATAGTTGTAGGCCCATTTTGAGCCACTTCCGGTGATGCACAAAATGTGGGAATAGGCGCAGAAAGCGACACAAAACACGCACAAAAGATGCAAAACAAAGTATCTCGAAATTCGTTGGTGGTGGAACAAGTTAATGACGCCGTGAGCACGAATATAAGTATATACTGTAGTTCTTACCGGGGGGCACGGTGGGTCAGAGGTAGAACGTTTACCTCCGGTGCTTGAGGTCCCTGGTTCGATCCCAGCTCGCGCAGTTTGGACTTTGTGGTGGACAAACACCGTGCTCGTGGATTTTCTCGGGGTTCTCCCGTTTCCTCCCACTTTCTTCATTTCATTCATTTCCCATCATCACAGTCTCCTTTAGCCTATCCGGCATATGCGTGGGACGTAAAACTAAAGATTTCATATAATTTTTTGTAGTTCTTACCATCAAAGCTGAGAACTGCACGGTCCAATTTTTTAGCCAAAGTAGAAGCCCAACCGGAATAGTGATGTCAACCAGCCCGGCTCGGTTCAACTGAGCGTACAGCTTGAGCTGGCTTGGTTGGGATTACCCATCGACTGGGCTCAATTGAGCCAATGGCTTGAACCGGCTCGGTAAGGGCGAGTTATCGACTCGGCTCGATTGGAGCTAGTGGCTCGAACCAGCTCCGTTGAAACGAGTCCATAGGCTGGGTTCGAGTTAGCTTAACTGAGCCAATGGCTCGAACCGGCTCGGTTGGGGTAAGCAATCAGCTCGTTTCGGTTCGGCTCGTGTGAGCCTTCGGCTCGAGCTGGCTCTGTTGGCTCGGCTCACTTCTCGGTTCGGCTCGATAAGTGAATGAGCTGTGAGCGAGCCGCTTGAGTCGTTGACAACCCTAAACCCGGGTCGAGCAGTTTTAAACATGTTTGGCTGGAGTCCCATAACTTCTAACAATTTTTGCCTCGAGCCCGAATACTTGCTCCTCCTGAACTCAAGCCAAGAACCTTGTGACCGATGTCCTTGCCTCCTGAAGATTTCTTGACTACCGAGATCGACAGTTAACTAATTTTTAGTATTCCGATACAAACCGCCTATGCCGGTACACTTTTAAGTTTCTTTCAGCAAAATTCCTCCACCACAAAAAACTTCAAAAACTCACAATCCCTTTTATTAACAGCTATCTGTAGAAATGCTTTTTTAATATCAGATATTACCCCTATTTTATGCTCTCGAAATCTCAACAAAATGTCAGTAATCAACTCCACAAGGTTAGGACCTTTCTCTAAACAATCATTCAACGAAGGTGAATTTCGTACTTTACACGAAGCGTCGAAAACTGGTCTAATTTTAGTCGTTGATCTTTCTTTGAAAACAGTCCTATGCGGGAGATAATATCCCGAATCTGTAATCTCATCTGGTGGGACTACTTCGATTATTCGATCTCGCAACCACTCATTGAACGCGGACTCATATTCTTCATACTTTCTATTTCTGATTAACTTTTTTGTAACCAAAACATATCCTATTTTCTGCTTGTAATCGGTTGTCAGGTAGTTCCGGAAGACATACTTTCCATGGAAGACTGACTTCGTACCGTCCCTCCTCACTAACTCGTACAGTTTCTTTAAAATGATTCAAAGCCTCTTCATCCGATTCTTTTCTGGATTTCGTTTCTGTTGGGTCCAAAATTCCTAATGTGTCTATCTTCCACAAATCTGATATCTTTGCATTCTGTGTCAGTAGTGAAATAACATTTAATGTTGAAACTTCATGACAGCTATCTTGTTTGTTTATCGGCACCTTTCTCATCATAACCCAGCCTAACAAAGTTCGAACAGCAACTAATCCACATTTTATCTTATGCACTTTATTTGTCATAAGTAGACTTCGGATTTTTGCATATTTGCATGTTTTTTTCCTGATATGATATTGATATGCTCTTTAAACAGAAATTCGTTTCAGGTGTTTTGGGGTAATAGAGCAGAGTTTTATAGTGCATATATCTGCATATTTTCGAGGTTATTGCATGTTTATGTCGTTACTGCATATAAATGCATATTTAAAGGAACGACCAAATTGATAATTTTTAACGTCCAACAATTTACCTCATAAATGGAATTTCAAGTTTCTAATATAAATAAACTCAAAATCTTTAAAGGTTTACTGTTGTCGGTTTAGAATATCTTTCAAGGTCATGTGAAAGGAGAATAACAACGGCTAAGTGATTCACCCTACCGGCAATGATGCATGACTGTCACCTTTCTGGAAGAAAATGTAAGTAACCATGTCAAATCACCTACAACAAAATTTCTACGTCACCCATCTCGGAAGTTGAAGTTACTATTGTCGCGTATGTATGTATTTGAAATTGTGTGGTCCTGTTGAATACCAAAAGAAAAATCTGGGTCCATTTAGTTGTAGTGCGACATCTTCAAATTTGAATTTTAACTAGCTCAGAATGTCCAAGTTTGTCCATTTTTTTCCACGCAGGGAAAACTTTTGTACCATTCAAATAAATGAGGGATGGCCATTTTAAAATTTGGCCACTTTGATCACTCATAGTGCAACATCAAATTCGAATTATGACTAGCTCAGAATTTTGTATAATTTTTGTCCACTTTTGTCCAACCAAAAAAAAAAAAGAAAAAGAAACGTTTGTACCATTCAAATAAACGAGGGAGGGCAATTTCAAAGTTTCAACTACTTTGATCAGCTGTAGTGCGACATCTTCAAGTTCGAATTTTAACTAACTCAGAATTTTGTAAAATTTTTCTCCATTTTTGTCCAACCAAGAAAAAAGTTTGTACCATTCAAAGAAACGAGGGAGGACCATTTCAAGGTTTCGGCCACTTCGATCACCTTTAATGCAATATCTTCAAATTCGAATTTTATTTAGCTCAGAATTTTGTCAAAATTTTGAACATTTTTGTACCACCAAGGAAAACTTCTGTACCATTGAAATAAACCAGAGACGGTCATTTAAAAATTTGGTCACTTCGATCACTATAGTGAGACATTTTCATATTCGAATTTCACCTATCTTGATGGTACAAAAATCTACCCAAAAAAAGGAGAAAATTCTAAGCTAGTTAGAATTCGAATTTAAAGATGTCATACTACTGGTGATCGAAGTGACCAAAATTTTGAAATTATCCTTGATTGTTAATTTGAATGGTACGAATGTTTTGATGGTGCAGATATGTTTGGAAATTGGACAAAATTCTGAGCTAATTAAAATTCGAACTTGAAGTCGCACTACAGGTTATCGAAGAGATAAATTTTTGAAATGATCCTCCCTCGTTTATTTTAATGATACAAAATGTTTTGTTGGTGGTACATGAATGCACAAATATTGAACAAAATTCTAAGCTTGTTAAAATTCAAATTTGAAGATGTCGCGTTACAGGTGATTGAAGTGGCCAAAATTTTGAAATTGCCCTCCTTTGTTAATTTGAATGGTACAAACTTTTTCTTGAATGGACAAAATAGACAAAAATTCTGAGGTAATTAAATTCAAATTTGAAGATGTCGCACTACAGGTGATCAAAGTGGCCGTAACTTTGAAATAGCCCTCCTTTGTTAATTTGAACGGTACAAATTATTTTCTTGGCTGGAATAAATGGACAAAAATTGGACAAAGATGTCGCACTACAATTAAATGGGCCCGAAAAATCTTCTAGAAGTTTTCTTCTGAAACAATGGATTGAAACTGAGAGACGTTAACAATTCATAAAGAATATATATTTTCAAAAGTGTATGCCAAACAAGTAATATTTTCAAAGTAAGTAAGCTTGTTTTCAGAAGAGGACATTTCCATTTTATTAGACAGCAAAAGCTCAAACTTCACCAGGGCTCTATTTTTTGGCCTTCTTATATTTTCATAGCAGTTTCAAGTCTGGTAAGGAGTATATGCAACTATGAAACAACCAGATGCTTATATATATATATATATATATATATATATATATATATATATATATATATATATATATATATATATACTCGACAGAGTTCATCCTAAAGAAACTGTCGAAAAATTTATTTCGGGAAGAAATGAACAATTTCGAAAATGATGTTAAAATATTTGGTTTACAAAATCTAAAACTCGTCACAGCGGTTACTTTCTGAGATAAGGAGATAAATTCCCGAGTTTTTCTTTAAAGAGTTTATGAGAGTATTTAAATATAAGCTTGTGTTTCTTTGATACGCACCTCGGTCTCTCGAAACGTAACTTTCCTACTAAGTCTTCTGTTATGTTTTCCATAACTTTACTTTCTTCCCCTTCAAACTCCATGTCTCGCTCAAATTAGTTTATTCTATTTAAAGTATCAATATTATGCATCGTAAATTATTGCTGTTTAAAACAGACAATGTTACGCTAGAAGAAAATATTCTAGAATTTACACATAATTGGATACAAAAAATAATTTCCAGTGGATTTATTTTCATTTAAAACAAGCTTATTGAATACAGGCTTTTAATACAATAAAAACTGCCTTCAACAGGCCCCTTATTAAAAGGAAATTTATTTTAAACGGAAATATATCACGGTCCCATGAATTCGGTAAAAAAAAAAAAAAAAGTATTAAATTCTCTTCATTAGGCGGAACCTGTGTTGCGAACAACGCATGTTAAAATATACTTCTTAACGGAATTTTTCAAGTTCCAGAATGCAGCATTTAAAACAATTGTAGACATTTTGTAAGAGGTAAGGTATATGAACTACGTTGTCTGTAAAGGTCTTTGTTTATTTGTTCCCTACTTACACATTTAACCTTTAGTCCACCGCTATGTAAGGCCCTAGGTACTGTGCGAGTTTTTGAACGAAGTGCAATGTACAGTTATTTCCAAATACCAATAACTCGTTCTCTAACTGGTATAGAGACATGGAACAAGGAGTATAATATACACAACAGATCAAAAGGGAGTCAAAAGTAGAGGGAAAAGGCTATATATATATATATATATATATATATATATATATATATAGTATATATATATATATATATATATATATATATATATATATATATAAAGTAGGTGTATTTTAATTTCACATACTGGGCTGTTTGAACCCGAAGAAACCAAATGTATTCAAGAAGCCTTGGACGCTTGCGGAGCTGAAAACATTAAAAGTGAACTCGTCTCAGTCATTTCAGCTCAATTTCAAAGATCATAACAAGATTAGAAGAAGGATGATTAGGACTTTGTAATACATTTGAGTAGTTTGATTCAATAACGGAACAGACTCCGCCAAGACCAATCGCACAAGCATGTCTTCAAAACGCACAGTTAATAGACGCGAAAAATCCTGGCATACAATTCTTGTCTAATGTAAATAAAGTGTTCCTGGGAACAACGACGCACGAATTTCAGATTTATCGGCAAGTAACATTGCTTGTTTGAAATACTGTCCCTAAACACCCCGTGACATGGAAGGAACATTTTCAATGTACAGCAATGTTTTGACTGATAAATGCAGGTTTTTGCCAGAAAACACCGAAAAGCACATAGTTGTGTATTGTAACATGAATGCATCATAATTATGCACCAAGTATATGTAGTTCAAGTAATACAAGTTTATTTCTCTAAAGATAATAAAATTCCTCATTTAACTTTAGCTTTTGATTGGTGCATATTTTCCTTTTTTAGTGCATATTTGTATATTTTCAGTGCATATTTTCGTGATTTTTAGCGCATATTTGCATGCATATTTTGCCGTTTTTTAATGCATATCGATCCGAAGTCTAGTCATAAGTTGACCAGCCACATCTGCACCAATCAATAATTCTATTTCTGTATCATGACCTCCGAAGTCTGACAGCCAAATTTGGTTCCTTTTCATTTCTGCAACCCATGGCCCTGGCTTCAAACTTGGTATTTGAACACAAATAACAGATCTTTCCAACACTTCTAACTCATATGAAAACTCTTCTTGCATGTCGCAGACAGTGATCGTATAACAATTGTGTTGTTCCTTATTTGTTTCAACTCCGCCAAACAACATATGTTTCACGGTTTCTTTTCTTTGGGTTTTAAGATTCAGTTCTCTTGCGATCCGCTTCAGAATGTAAGAGCGCTGAGAACCATTATCAATTAAAGCTCTTACTTCACGCATTTGTCCGTTCACATTCATTTTTACTTTCACAGTTTGTAACAAAAATTGATCACAGGGATTTTGGTTTGTAAGCGTACACGTTTTCGATTCTTTACAATCACCGGTACTTTTACCTTTTCTTTCCTCACTCAATGGTCACATCACAGAAAAATGATTTCGTTTACACTTAAAACAATTGACCTTCACTTTACAAGACTGACTTTGATGATACGGCTGAAAACACAAAAAACAACATTTATTATACAAAAGAACTTTCTTTTTCTCGTCCAGTGATATGTCGCGGGTCTTGGAACAGTTCTGTTCACGATGTGATTCTTCACAAAATAAGCACTTCCTACCTGCTTCTGTATCCAATTTATAATTTGACAACCAGTTACTAGCTGTGGGGATTTTGTTTTCAATTCGCATTTCTTTCTTTGCGTAACTTGTTTTAATACTTGTGACCTTGAAGCCTGTTTGTGCTAAAACGATCCTTTCTTCTCCTTCCACTTCATTTTTCAAAAACTTCAATAACTGATTCATTTTACCACTATACGTTACAACTGATTCATTTTCAGTGCTCCTTGTATCAGTTCCTGAGTACCTTAACCATACTCTTAAAAATTCTTCGGGCAGACATGATTCAACTAAGGGAAACAGTACTGCTGCGAACTTATCACTATTCATACCAATCGATTCTAAAGCTCTCAACTGTGATTCTAATTTATCGTACGAACGAGGAAGCGATAGCTTGTTGGATTGGTTTGACACATTCTGTATCAAAATCCCTAACAACTCTCTGACGTAGAATTCAATTAACAATTCCTCACGACCGAACCTGTTCTTCAAACTCTGAATGACCTTATCGTAATTTTGTGCTGTAGGAGGATAACTGTTTACTACTTCCCAGACTCTGGTACCTTGTACAACGGATTGCACTAAGTATTGAAATTTGTCCTCTTTGTCAATGTTCTTGTTTTCGTGTATTCTCTTAAACTGTTCCCAGAAACCTAGCCATTCGCTAATCTGTCCTCCAAATTTCTTAAGCTCTAATTTTGGTAGTTTCAGTTTTTTGCATGAATTAACACAACCAGTAGAATTATTGCTGCTGCCTTGCTCACTTTTTTCTCGTAGTGTGACTTAATGAACTGCTCATAATATAACACTTGCACTTCGTCCCACATTGACTTATATTCTTCTATGCTGTTATATTCATTTTCATATACACTTACGTCAATTGCGTCTACTTCTTCTGCTAACTGCTCTAGAATCTTTGTATCGCAATCAGCAAGTTCTGTACTCAGCCTATTAACTAACTAACTAACTAACTAACTCTATGGCCTATGGAGCCCGGAGGTTCAATGCCGCGTTCACAAAAGCTCTCCACTGACTTCTATCCTTAGCCAATTGGATCCAGCTTCTTTGTATTCCTATCTCTGCGAGACCCATCTTAATATTGTCTTCCCATCTGCGTCTTCCTAATGGTCGTTTTCCGATTGGTCTTCCAGTCAAGACGTTGAAAGCGTTTCTACTTTCTTCCATTCTAGCTACATGACCTGGCCACCTAAGCCTCCTAGACTTGATGACCTTAACAATGTTGGGTAAATCGTATAAATTATGTAGTTATTCGTTATGAAGTTTCCGCCATTCCCCATTCCCGTTCCTCTTGGGTCCGAATATTCGTCTAAGGATCGTGTTCTCAAATGCTTTCAGTCTATGTTTTTCCCTCAGAGTAAGGGGCCGCGGTGGCTCAGTGGTAGAGCGTTCACCCCTGGTGCATGGGGCCCCGGGTTCAAACCCTGCTCCTGCTAAGTGAACTTTGTGGTGGACAAACACCGTGTGCGTGGGTTTTCTCGGGGTTCTCCCGTTTCCTCCCACTTTCTTCATTCCACCATTTCATTCATTTCTCATAATCACCGTCTCCTTTAGCCTAACCGGCATAAGCGTGGGACGTAAAACTTAAAGATTTCATTTCATTTTTCTCTCAGAGTAAGCGACCATGTTTCGCAACCATACAGAACAACAGGCATGATTATCGTTTTGTATATTTTAAGTTTCAAATTTCTCGACAGAATTCGCGACGATAAGAGATTTTGAACCGAATAGTAACACGAATTCCCTGCTTTTAGTCGACATGAATCGTGAATATGATTTTCGTCTGTTAATATTGATCCTAGATATTTGAAAGTATCCACTTTATCAAAAGTATTATTTAATATTTTAACGTATTCGCAATTTGCCGTATTACGGTCCCGACGCAACTCAGCCTATTTAACTTCGTAATATACACTCTTACTTTTTCTTCATTCGGACTACTCTGCTTCAATTCTTCTTTTGCACTAATGATAATCTTTGTATACAATGTACGAATGGGTTTATGTAATGCGATTAACTTATCCATCGTGGTTTCACTAGTTACACTATCACTTCGCAATATATACAATACCAAACTCTATGCTCCACGCTGATGCGCCAAAAATATTAAATCTATTAATGTCAAGCTTAACTACTTTACTGTAATTTCACTAATTATACTCTAATAGTTGCTATCAATAACCTAAACTATATTTTCCAGCAGTCTCCAATCCATGTGCAGACCATAATTGTATCGGATCTCTTACATTCATAACAAAACACTATAATTCCCACGTTGCGTAGATCATGCATTTATTCTCAACATTCAACTACTTGGTACAATGTCTGTTATACATCTTCTTAATATAGCCAAAACTCATTTCAGTAATCTCTAGGCAAGACAAAAAATTATTTTCCTATAAAACAGAAGTTCCATGAAGACAAAGATGTCCCAATTCCACTAAATTGTCTTTCTTCTTCTTCTTTTTACTGTTCTACACTCGTTTATCTCAGAACGCTACACCGTGTATGTGGATTTTCTCGGGTGTTCTCCTATTTCACACTTTCTTCATTCCACTATTTAATTCGTTTCCCATCATCGTCTTCTTTTGCCCTCACGGCCTAAACGTGTAACGTAAAACTAAATTGTTTCATTTTATTTTGTATTTAAACTACGTATTTTGTCGTGTGTAAATGGATTCAGACGCATATTAAGCCCATTGATTACCATATAATATATGTTGAACACAATACACTTTATCATTGACAAAGGACAACTGGACAACCTTATTACCTATCTCAGGGCTTTATTAAACCTTCATCCTACTCTGGTCACTTTGCTTGATGGTCACTGCGATATTGTTCATTGAAGCTATACACGAGATATATACTGCCCAAATGATACTCGTCAACAGGAAAATATTTATCAGAGGGAAACCATGTATATTTCTTGTTGCACGCGAGTTATGTTGTGGTCGATTCTGTTGAAGTTGACCACTCCATACTTCCACCTATCTCTCAGCTGGACGTTGTAATCAAACTTTTGCGTGTCACATGTACGGAGAATTCCGTAAAGTGATTAGCAAATACACTAACCCAATTCAAGTTTGTCACTTCTTTCAACACTGAAAGAAACTCTTTCTCCTTTGGATTGTTTCTTCTTAATTTGTGATTGATTCCCTTTAGGGTCTTTCATCAGTTGGAATATGACTTGGTTCCCATCATGTGCTATCCTAGAGTGTCTTTTTCTCCCTGGAAATTACTTGTTATGGCAATCTTCCACGTTGATTTATTCTTTCCGTATCAATACTCTGATTAAGATTCATCCTCCCAACATGTATTTCACACTATGTGGGTCGAACATATTTTGATTTACTTCTCACTCGGAAAAGTTCTTGTTAGAAAGCGAATTTCAATTCCATTGGACTTGGCTTGCTTTCAGATCTAGTCCTGTGTCTTCTTTTCTTACCAATATCAGAAACAAAATGAAAGCTTTCTACTTAAAAGATTACAACAGATTTAATTGCAGACATCATCTGTTAAGGCCGTCTGCTTTTACTCGAATAAAACTCCTTTTCCTTATTTCTGCTGCTCTTCTGTTCTCTAAAGTTGAGTATATTTCAAAATTTGTTTTCAAATAACTGAATATTAAAAAGTGATCATGCTGAATTTTATAATAAAGGAGATATATTCATAATTTTCATGTACTATAAACGGAAATATCATTTTCTAAACTTTTCTGCTCGTATTTCGTTCTTTTGTAAGTGTAATTCTTTTATTGTAATTTTTATTAATCTTTCAGAGTGTTTAATGCCAGTTTCAATGATTGTTTTGCATGAACACTGCTTAATTGAAATTACTTATTTTATGTCAAGTTTCTCCAGTAGTTTAACTTCACAGTTTAATTTTGAATTCTTATTAATAGTACAAGATTTAAACAATTACACAAACAATATTTTGTATTAGAAAATGTATGTTTTTCATTCATTTAGGACTGGTTTTATGATCTTGAACAAGACCACTGCTTTTAGAGGAAAGCGACGTTCTTCTTGTGGAAGAAAACCATGAAATTCAGAAACAGAGAAACGCCATGTTGGTTTATAGCCACTAAACTAGTGACTTACATACGAACTTTAATATGATATTAAACTCTGTAAACGTATTATCTCGGTTTTATAGAAAGTGAGTTTATTAAAATAACTTGTGTAGAAAAGTATACAATTATTTGGCACTCTAAACGATTAATTATAGGTAGCTAAATGTATAAACAATATCCCCCAAAATATTCTAAACTTACATAGAGTTATATTGCATGGTCCTGCTCCGAAAATAGGCAAGAATAAAAGTCTTCCTGTGACATTATAATCTGCTTCTATTGTGTATGCTGGTGCAAAAATATTAAAATGAATATAGTACTTCTTAGGATCAACTCTGAAATGAAAAATTCAAGCGAAAGGTTTAAATTTATTGATACAAATAATGTTAAAGTTATCGACAATGAATCAGTCCTGAGGAGAATAACTGATGTTTCGTCTATGCAAGTAAAGTTATTCGGAACGCTTGAACATAAAAATGAAGACATACATATTAGGTTACAATTTAAACAACATATAATATATATTCTGTATTAATATTTGTATAACTGCACGTTGGTCGATAGTTAAACTAAAAATAAGTAAATGCTATCAGTAAGGACCTCTAACAAAGTGGTTTTCGCCTATATAGTGTACATCGAGGAGAATTCTCGTCTGGAAGAATTAGTTCTATTATTAACCAGTTTCAAATAGACGAAGCTTCCAAATTTGTAGCAAAAATATTATTATTCATCTATGTACATTTAATGAAAAATCACATTTTCAAGTTATTAAGATTGGCTTATTCATTATGATACATACTTTTCAATTCGATACAATTTAGTTAATACTTTTGTGTATGGCGTGTGGTGGTTGAGTAGTAATAAAGTATTAATATATTCTTAAGATAACTAAAAAAAACTTGTGTAAATTTATGAGATGTCCTTTACCTTGACTTCCCTTAAGTCACCACTGTCAGTATACTGCTATATTCTTTCAGCCTAGCACCATTAGACTGTTCTCAGAGTATAAATACCAAATGCAAAATAATGACTATATTTAGATAATCAACAGGTTAGACAGACATGCAAGAGGCAGGAGGTGTGATAAACCAAATTTAAGATGAAAAACACAAAAAGCTACTACTCTGGTGCGCATATGGAGAAATCCCCAAGGATAAAGTTGTGTAAGCATTTTTGAGGAAGAACACTTCAAGTGCTGTTTCAGTATGATTAATTGTTGCTGAATTCATATCTGCCTATGCCACGCTGTAACATTAACTATTTCTCAGAAAATAATAATAATAAAAAGTATTTTTTGTAACATACAGAACTCAAAATACGTGTTTGTTCCACAAAAGTTTGCTCACCGCTCAACAAAATTTATATTAAAGTTGGCATGAATATTCTTCGATGTTCTAGAAAAGCGATTGCTGGACTCAAAACTATCAAGCACCCAGTTGTCAGTGTCACCAACCTATTACAATTATTTTTTTTCGATCTACTCCTTACCATTCAATGTATCTGCGCCAAACGTAATATGAATGTTATTCGATACCCTAGGAACATTATTTTCTTGAAATGACTCTGCAACGGTTTGTAGGATATTTGATATTTTCTAATGATATTACATATATGTGAAATACATGATGTATTGTACCAAACTTGATTTTATATCAGCTCGAACATTAAAATTCCGATCAAATTTCAGTTACTGATTCACGCAAGTGTCACTCAACTTCCTACATTTGCAAGATGGTGTGTATGGGTTTGGTTTAAGTTGCACCAAACAGTCTTGCATACAGTGGTACAGGTACAAATAATCAACTCCTCACAAGGTTTGGAATTGGTGGCAATGTTAATAAATACGGGACAGGTTAATTATTCTCCATTTTCCATTTCATTGTTAAAGGGGAAAGCAGAACTGGGTGCTGCAAATGGACTTGTCTTCACACTAATGCCTGGTAATGGGAACGCTGTGTGTGAAAGTAAAGAGAACATATGGTTGGTAGCAGTTTCTCTATTGTAATGCCCTTGGCAAACATTCTAGACAGAACTTCATTGATCTGGTCAGCATTCAACGCGCCATACACTTTTCAGAAGAAGATTTCATCGTCCCTAAGGGTGTGGTCGTTATGGACTGTATCAGCTCGTAATCCTCTCTGGAGGTGATTGTGCGGTGCAAACACATCTCAATACGTCTTCTTCGTATGTTCAGCAATGCACGAAGTTGAGTCACATCCAGTGGTAGGATGGAAAGCTGGAAGAAGCTGGAGAACTTGTGGTTCCATCTGCAGTGTTTCAACCTTGGTTTGAACTGGAATGCACTTTCTGTTCCTTCCTGTCCCTGCTATCATTCACAGTTTCTGGCATGACATCATGTGCAAACAACTAACCAGAAGAACTAAGATGTCAATATCTCTTGTCGAGACTACAAAGCTTCTTGCTTTACTATTGACGCTGTGTAAAATAACCCTGGGGTCAGCTTCTTTGTGTTTTGCCTGCAAGTCATTAGTGTCGGGTTGCATCAGAAGCTTCAACCCTTTCCTCACCCCTGAAGTCACCTGCAGCAACTTTGGTCTTGTTGGATGATGTTTACAGAATCAGCTGGTGTGAGAGAAATCTCATTTTTTGTTATCGTCAATAATAAAGTTCTCCATCCTTCCATGAAGAGACACATATCTGTTATACATTGGTTTCCTGATTCCCACAGAACATTACTCACGCCGTTTCGGTGTGCCACTATTGAGAGATGGTAGAAAAGATGGAAAGTGATATAAATGTGTTTAAGTGTTCCTCACTTTGGAAAACATTTTAAACAGAAGTATCTGCATGGTCTCCGAAAGTGTGTACTGCCTGTGGCCTTCCAATTACTCTTGGCTTGTTCATCAATGATTACCTGTGATTCGCCGTAAAGTTCGGTTCAGACAAGGAATAAGATCAGTTAATATTCTAGCAAGAATTATTTTTGAGCCTGAGCGAAGCTGTCCATTTGCTTCTGCAAGAGATAGAGGAACAACGAACAGTTCATGCGTTATAATGTTGTTAAGGTTAACTGAATGTCGTGTTTCATATGCAGCAAATAGTCGCAGCAGAATGTTCCTGTCAGCTCTCACTTTTTTAATTTTCCCAGTTTTGCATTTGATTGATTCATTTTATACAGACATACAAAAGTGAGATACTTGTTTTGAGGCAGCTTCTCCCTAAAATTTATCATCCTTTCTTCAGTTGGCAGAAACGTTCGCAAAGGCATCCAACCGATCTGTTATTTCTGCGTTGCTGTCAACAGGTCATTCTCAATGTCCCGGGTAGAAAAGTCCTTGTTTGAAATGTTTTGCAGTGTCTGAGGCGTGTTACTTGAGAAAAGGCCAAATCTATGCAAAATCAATGCATTTTCATATCTTGAATCCAACTTCATTCTGCCTTTCATTGTTTCATTGTGAACATAGTTTTTATTGCCTAGGTCAAAAGCAACTTTCGTGGGAAAGTTGAGATGGAAATTGAAAGACAGAGCCCATCTGCTGAGAGCTGAGGTGCTCCTCATGCCAATAATGCCTCTTCCTTTCTTGCCAATGCAGCCAAGCCACTCTAATCTCGGCTAACTTGGTTGAAACGCAGTGGAGAATGCCTGACAGCAAAGTTACTAGCTTCAAACTCCTTCTTGATCTCTTCTGGAAGCATCTCGTTCAGGTAGATAGTGCCTCAGCAAGAGTAGTTCACGTGATTGTAGTGCATAAAATATGTCAATATTTGCTGGAAAGCATGGAGATGCAGGTCTCAAATTCCATCCCTCTGAGGACGAGTAAACACTAGAAATATATGGACCATCTGGATATATCCTCACCAAAACATTGCTCGCGTTCTCATTATTTGCAATGAAAGCTGGTATGATCGCAGTAAACTGTTCTGATTGAAGCAGTGGCACAAGTACATCAATATGGTCCCTTTTTGTTTTCTGAATCATGTTTAGGTCCTAGATTATTCTCTTCTTTGAAACTTAACAACTGTGGAAGTAGTATCCTCCATACAGGCATACAATTTGAAGAGTGCTATGGTGAGCTCTCATTCCTTTCGAATAAGATGTTCGTGTTAGTATCCGATTGGCAGGTTTTGCGCCAATTAGATTGCTTTAAACCAAGCTTCCAATAACCGTGATGATTGTACATATCGGAATATGATATAAAATTTCTAATTTTTTAATCATATTACGTCCTTATTGTAAATAAAAACTCTTATTAGTAATGTTAGTTGCAGTGAACTTACGTTCTAAATCTCCTGCCATCTAGCGACTTTCATATAAGTCTACAATGTACCTATCAATCTTGATACACAAAAGATTGCATAGTGTTGCACTTTTTCTGACGAATATTAGAAAACAACGGAGACCTAAATTCGGTGGCGTACGGTATATCTGTATTACGTAGACCTTGAACTTTGCGAAAATGCTGTATGCCAACTTCTCCTCAAAAATGCCTACTAGGTAAGAGGTTCTGTACTTTGGTGCCCAGAGTATACTCTACAGCCTTCGTAAACAAAGTGAAAGCTGGTGCAATGATGCATTGTATTTCAAGGTGTCCTCTTACATTACGAACTAGAAATGCAGATGATTCTTTAGGCATCAGCTCCTCCTCCTCCCATCTGGAGGAGGTGTCTGCAGTTTCTGAAACCTGAGTGGTACTCCTCACAACATCTCTTCTGAAACAGAAAACATGTATGGATGTATGGGACAGATCATTATGCTACTTACCAACTCGGAGAGATGAAAAAATCCAAATTCTAAGAGATGAAAGTTAAACATACAGAAAACATTGATATATAAATTATGTGGTGCATCACTCTTAGAACACACACATTCAATTTTTGTCATTATAGAGCACAACACTTCATGATTAATGTCAATAATTATGAGTGAGATTAACATTGTAACACACAACACTAATTATATTATATTTTTATATGGATTTCAAGAGAACCGAAATATGAAAGTTGTATCCTCATGAAATAACAATTACTTTGAAGAAACAAAAAGAAATGTACACCGTCATGGTAGAAATTCCTTTTCCAGAGGTCTATCTTCTGAACTTGATCTGGAGATCAAATCTTGCTGACATTGTGGTACTCGGGCACTTCAACAATGTTGAGGTACAGACAACGCAGTCCTACTGAAAGTCTCTGATAAAATGCCGTAATCCAATTCGTCTCATATCACAGCCGATAATCCAGTAACACTTCTAATTGCACTTACTGGAGATCACTATGCTCAGAAGTGAGCATAAAGCACAAAGTGTTTTAAAGTATTACTGTGTATATCTTTCTCATTGAGGAAATTTCTGATGGTTCCTTTCTCTGCCTCGAAAAACAGCTCGAGATAGGATACTGTTGTTGCACCCTGCTATCACACTGTTCATTAGAGTGTTAGGTTGTAGTAATAGATAAAACCATCCCAAACACTTCCCCTGGAGTGGATGGAGATATTATAATTGTACATATCTTCTGGTTATTGTATAACAAGTCCGGCAATGTACTGTTCGAGCCACAGAACAACCATCATGATGTAGGTTGTATCCTGTCCTTTTATCCACTCGCCAATCAGAGAATTTGTATTTTTTTTAACTAAAGTTGATCTTCTACAAGATACGTGTCACTGCAATACATTTCCTTTTGTTAGGAAAACTCCACTATTTCAACACAGTTTCCTTGGTTAGAGTCAAACCAATACTCATTAACCAAGCTCCACTATCGGTTTGAGAATAATCTTCAAAAGAAGAGAACAACACATTCGCCGTGGTGTTGTCTCTTGTGGATGAATCTGAACTACCTTTCTTCCCTTCGTAGGTTGACAATATCTTTTGAACTAGACTCAGGGGTCGATGAGACTCGCCATCCACTTACATGATTTTGAAATAGCAAAAAAATACTTAATAATAGTAATATCGTAGTGTTGAGTATGCTATCTTATTTTCTAGTCTTTCTAGGTTATTTTCATATCAGACACTCCTATAAACAATACAGTTTTGGCACTGAAAACAACTTTTAATCATCACACTACGCATTAATTTCATGAAATTATAATAGCTCGTTACTAAAGCACCCTTAATACATGCTGCCCCCTATCTAATTGACGGAAGCATTCACATCAGACAAATGCCGGGGTGGTACCTCACTTATAGGTCCCCGGTCGCTTCCTTCCTTCACCAATCCTTTCTTCCTTCCCTTTCCCAGGATGGTGTGCTCGCCGAGGGACGTCATCGCTCATGTGCGTGACGGGCTAAATGACTTTAGAAACCGAAAGCCAAGAAATCTAAAATTCTAATCCTAATCCTAATTGACGGAAGAAAGGGAGACAACAATCCTTCTAGTCTGCTGAAGCGGTAAAGTTTGTTCTGACAATTGAAAATTATTGGTGGAATATCAAACATAATACAATGATAAAAACATAACACTGTTAACATGACAACATTTTATCCTCATTTCTCCAGCTGACAGTGAGCATGTCGTCTGCACAACAAACATGCCAACCTTCTAAAGAGAGAGATGGCACACAAGGGATAATTTTGAACATGTAAAGGGTTAAAGTACTCTAACGGTATGGACCACAATGATAAATAAAATCATGAATATTCGCAAAGGTTCCCAGAACATTACAGAGTTATACGACAGTATTGATAATTTTTCTCATAAAAATGAGCCAAATTAAAATAACACATTTTTAAAACCGCAGTGCATTGTGGAAAAGGAAGCGAATGTCCGGTACTTAGCCCGAAGAGCCGTTACTACCACCGACGTTAAACGGGTTAGAGATACCAAATTGTTTCTAAGGTGTGAAAGATCCTTCTATTCAAACTCAAAGTTTCGAAGTTCGCTGCTAAAAATTTTGTGATATTTAAAGCAATGCAATTGAGCAGAGTGGGTTGTAGTAAAAGCAGCCACACTCTTTTCTCTTGCTGTTGTCCAAGCAGGTTAATATATTGTAACTTTTCATTTAATACATATACAAATAGCCATCTGATAACTTCTTAGAAACATTGGAATGCAGCTGCACAACATAGACTGAAGTCGCAAGAAAATAAGCAATCACAAAGAAAATGGATCAAAACATTGCGATCTTGACCAAGAATTTTAGAAATGATCCAAAAAATGCATCAACGATTGCGATCTTGGCTAATAATTAGTTTTTGGATCAGGGGGGACAGTTTTTGAACGGCCCCTAGATCGAGTTTTCATGTTTTCTACGGAATAAGTACACCATACTGAGTTAAGTAATAGTTTGGGTTTGGCTACACTATATGTAGTTCTCCAGATGTAAGGTATAAAAGAAAATTGTTGATTGAAAGTTATTGGATCTTTTTGATCAAAAAGAGAAAAAAAGTGTTCTAGCTCTCTGTAGTTTCCAAGTTCCAGCATAAATTCACTCTCCTTTTGCCTCCTTTTGCCAATAAATGTCGAAGGTATTAAATGCACTGACCAATATGCATCTCTGAACATACCATAACTTACTGATACTATTAATTACATCTATACATGATTATACCAACACTATCGTATATCACTATGTGGTGCATAATTAATCTTTTAAATTATATACTTCATATATCAATTAATTTATTCACATGATGGTAAAGAACAACATTTACACTGTAATAGGCAAATGTGCATGTATCTGCATGTCGATATGCAGACGAAGAACAGAGGTAACTCAGCTCTTCATACTTTATAGTGGAATCCCAATAATTTCGTTCGCTCATCTTACTCACAACTGGTAGTAAATCCCAGATAACACATATACAGGGAAAACGTGTATTAATCACAATCAAATAATAAAGTATATTTTCGAATCTGAACTCACGTAATAAGTCTTTCTTTGAGCAGTAATTTGAGTTGACCAGTTCCAAATTGGCTCTTGTCCATTTACAGAAAGTCCCAGAAAACCGAGAAAACTGTAGGATCGATGCGTTTTGTAGAATTAGAAATATTTGAGGATGAACACACTGAAGTATTCCTAATTCTACAAAACACGTAGATCCTCTATTTTTAAGTTTTCTGAGATTTTCTGTAAATGGACAAGAGCCGTTTTGGAATTACACGACTCATTTAAAGACTTAAATTAGCACCACTTAAAGCCTTGTAAATATACGATTTAAATATTTGTGTGTTTCACTTTTATGACTATCAATATATATATTTTTATGTACAAACATTATTGAGGTTCTACGCTTTAATCTTTACCATATATACCAATTAGCAAAATAAAACAATTATTTAAAGTCTACTTCGGAAAAAACACATGTGGGCATTTTAACCTAACGATATAAACACACACACAAATTAACTCATATTTATTTGTGGAAATACTATACTAATGGATTCTACACTTTTTTTCTGTTAACTTATATCCATGTACACAATTCGGGACAGGTTCAGTTGAAGGGCACCATCACATAGATGTTCAAACATTATTATTTTTTTTTTCACTATTTGTTTCCTAACGACCTCTACAATCTTACTTTAGTTGAAGTTTGCCCATGAACTGACGTCTGCAAACGTATCATGTTTAATATGCCTGCAACCCTGTGTGCCACTGAAAAAGCAGGTGCGAAAAACAAGCATCAACCTGTGCTATGTAGCTAACAAATACTACAAACCAGCTTTGTATCCATTAAGGTTCAGGGCAGAGTGAAACTGTATTTGGAAATTCAATTCCCATGATTATGTCCCAATCCTAAAGGAGATGGTGATGATGAGGGATGATAATTGTAGAACGATGGAAGTGGGAGGAAACGAGAGAATCATGATAAAATCCGCACACAGGGTGTCTATCACATGAAGGTACAATGCTTGCAAGGGGTGCATTCATAAAAGCAGGTGTATTAGTGAGAGTGGTTACATGCGTAAAGGAAGCCAAGTGGAAAAACATGTATTAACATGTGCTAGGTGACTACTAGGAGCAAACTTTGCATTACAATTCTATAGTAATGAATAATATTTGCGAACGCTGTTTCTATATTTACAGATGATTTACATGTTACTCGCCTATACGACGGGGTGTTGATAAAGGTTGAGCCTTAACAAGAAAAAAATAGCTAGGAAGCTGAAACTCCCACACTATTCCACATATTTCCCTAGTAGATCAACGCGTTTGCGACATCTGTCCCGTAACTTTTTAAGTCTTTGTAAATAGAAGTCTTCTGTCTACTACTGTAAACGCTCATCTGTAGCATCAGTTGCCCCTTGAACACTTCGAAAACTGTGACCTTCGAGATGAATTTTGAGATTTGGGAACAGATAATAATTGGATGGAGCTAGATCAGGAGAATATGGGGATTGAGGAAACACTTGAAAGGCTAGGGTGATCAATGTGTCCTCTGTTCCTCATTATCACTCTTTCCTGCTTTTGTTTCTTCGTCAGAAGCTTGGGGATCCACTTTGCTGCAATTTTCCTCATATCCTGTCATTATGAATAATGGTACCAACTCTTTCACGTGATATGTACAAACCTGTAGCAATCATTTGGGCTGATATTCGATGATCTTCCATTATCATGTCCTGGATGGCTTGTATATTTTCCGGAACAGACACAGAAACAGGCCTGTATTGGATTTTGCACTTTCAACATTAAAATGGCCAGTTCTGAAGTTTGCCACCCAGTGTTTGACAATTGCATATGATGGTCCACGGTTCTCCAAAGTTTGTTTCACTTAATCGTAGATCTGCGTCGAATCTTTCCCTTGGAGAAAAAGAAACTTCATTACAGTAATATGCTTCTCTGGACTGAAGCTTGTTGGAGGTGCTGCCATGTTCATTTCGGAAATGAGAAAGAAAAGATGTTAATATCATAGAACATTGCATTTTGCAACTTAGTCTGTACAGATCCTGCTCTATATACCCTGCTAATTTCAGCTTCCTATCTAAATTTTTTCTTGGTAAGGCTCAATCTTTATCAGCACTCCCTCGTATAAATGAGTTTCTCTTCTTTTGAAAATTAACAGATTTTACCTGTATTTTTTAAATGTCCTTCTCTGCACAGAAAGTGTTCACACACGGTAGATTAATGCTGAAAGTCTCAAACATGACCCAACACTTTATCTACGTTAAAACTTCAGCTTCAGTTTTTTTTAAATGGAAACATACCACTCCTTAGTAGAAATTTTCAATATATACATCTACGTTATTTGATCATACATACTAATATTTAATAACTGAACAAGTGCTTACTCTGCTGAAGTAAATTTCAAACTAGTGAATCCATAGTGTTTCGTGTTCGTAAAAAGCACACTAACTCCGAGTATTCCAATTCCCTGATCTAAGCTGACTGCAGGTACATAAAGTGGCTCTAATTGAGGAAGACGCAATTGAGGTATCCCTCCTGAAAATGAAAGAAGAAAGAAAACATGATACTTAAAGGTGGATTTAAAACCATAAATAAATCATCTTGCTACACCAATCTCAACAGCAAAGATTACTCTATATTGATACTATAAAACAATATACTATTAAATGGAAGACACATTTGATGAACTACGAAGAAAGTAGGTAACTGAAATTTGTACACTATCAAATGTATTTTCCATTTAATAATATATTGTTTCTATTCTGCATTTTGTATTTCCAAACTGTTTTCGGTAAATGTAGGAAGTCTTATTAACCCTACAATGCACGATCTTTTTTAAATTTTCTGTAAAAAAGACGACCCGCTCGGGAGAGTAACACTCCCGGAAGTACGTTTTTCCGCGCGCTACTCTAGACAGCTGTTTTACGCGCTATTCTAGCCAGTTGTTTTAAGTTGGTCCCAAAATTTATATCATGAAGTACAAGCGGAATAAAACGACCCTATATCATGGAGTACAAGGGCATAAGTACTACAACTACTTATCTGCATAAAAATAAATAAATCATTTTTATAAGTATTATTTTCATATTATTTTAATTTAATAAGTGTTATAAAAATGTAAAAAAAATGTAAAAAAAGCTTTCCTCGGGCGGGGTTTGAATTCGCGCCAAAAGATGATTTTATTACTAGCATGTAGCGCTAGCCCACTCGGCCACTGAGGCCGACAGCAGCAAGTCTTTGTTGTCTGCTATTTGAATGCAACGTGGCAAGAAGTGGATAACGCCAACCAATCAGAAATGTGTTTCTCGTTTCTACTTCCGGGAGCATTACTCTCCCGAGCTAGTCCTTGAAAAAGTAGTTCTGCACATGGAAACAAGAATGAGTAACGGAAGTACCGGTACGCTTAATAGTACCATCTATGTGGAAACTGTGGAAGTACAACTAGCTTCAAATGCTTCCAATCTCGTTCAATATGCATTAGTAACTGCATACCGTTATGTAGGAAAGCACAGTTCATTTACCACTATGACCCATATCTGTCCCATTATGCATTGTAGGATTAAACAGCCATATCCCTCCGTCTTTAGACATGAAAAATGAAATGAAATCTTTGAGTTTTACGTCCCATGGTTATGCCGGTTAGGCTAAAGGAGACGGTGATAATGAGAAATGAATGAAATGGTGGAATGAAGAAAGTGGGAGGAAACGGGAGAACCCCGAGAAAACCCACGCACACGGTGTTTGTCCACCACAAAGTTCACTTGGCGGGGGCTGGGATCGAACCCGGGACCCCAAGCACCAGAGGTGAACGCTCTACCACTGAGCCACCGCGACCCCCCGTCTTTAGACAGATGTCAGGGCAAAAGCAGGGGAAAGAGATAGCAATAAAATTTGCATCTACTCCTTTAAACCGAAAGTAGTGGAAATTTACTATTTGCTGTTTATACGAGGATTTCAAAAGATTAGTACAATTATCTAGAAGGTGACAAACTAAGAACACCGTTGGATATGCATTCTGTAGTTGAGTTTTTGTGAGTTAAGCATGGAAATTCTGGAATCGCTAGAACAACTCTTTCTGTTTATTCTTCCTTTCTTTTTTCGACAACTGAATTACTGAAGGTGCGATGATTGATAAGCTTGAGACACAAAGCGTCATTAAGATTCTCCTTCTTCAGGGGAAATGAGCAAAGCAAATCCACGAAAAGATGAAAGTAGCCTATGAGGATGAAAGCCCATCCTATGAAATGGTATCAAAGTGGAAAAGGCTATTCGAAAGTGGAGACACGCGACCCTCGCGGACGTCTCTAGATCAAGAAGACCATCTTTCACTGATGATATCGCCTTCACGGAGAAAGTTGAGAAAATCATAACGGAAGACAGGAGGATAACCATTGAAAGTGTTACGAGTTATGGGTCAGCCTGGAATATTATTCACAATTAGCTGCATCTTCAGAAAGTGCCAACCCAGTGGATGCCACGACTGCTCAACCTTTTCAGAAAAGAAACCGCTAGGACGCTGCAAGAAAACTATTCCATGTTTGTGAGGTAGATAAAGAGAACTTTCTCCGCAAACTAGGACAACGAATGAAAATGGGTTTATTTTTATGACCCTGAAACAACGAAATGAGGAAACAATTAAACCACCCCTCCTCTCTAACCCTAAACAGGCTCTAGTGTACAAGTTTACCTCCAAGGTGATGGTTTCCGTTTTCTAGGACTCTGAAAGGGTTGCTGTGGCAGATTACCTACCACAGGGACAAACTATTACTAGTACCTATTATTACCATCTCCTGACTAAATTACCAGATGAAGTAAAAACGAAACGTCACGGATTGGGCACAAAAGGAGTGCTGCTGTTGGGAGACAATGCACCAGCTCTTTAAGCCATGCCTTCATGATGATGACAGTGGAATTAGGATATGAAAAATTGTCCCACACCTATACTCACCGGATAAAGCACCAAGTGACTTATTTTTCTTCCCACAAATGAGGACGACATTTTGACAGTAGGGATGACGTCATTTCTGATGTTGAACTGTGGATTCAAAGCCAAACTGCAGATTATTACGTAACGGAAAGTGGAGAACCGCTGACAAAAATGAGTCACTAGGCACGGTGTCTACGTAGAGAAGAGCTCTGTGCAGAATTCTTCAGACTAAATTTCTTCTAAGTAATTGCTGACTTTTCGATACCTCCTCGTACATTGGTTACAATAGAGCAAAACTGGTAACAAAGAGCGAGGACTAGTTTTCAAATATCGATCCATCAATTCAAGAATAGCCATCTATATTCATCCCTATTAAAAACAGGATAAGTAGCAATCTTCTAAAAAAGAATCAGTTCCAATATTGATTTTCTTAAAACAAAAATGCGACAACAAAAATCATTTTTCTGATACAGGTTTAACATGCCAAAAATAAGTTTCATTTTCGTTCTTACCTCATATCTAAAACTGGAAGTATTAGAAACTGATGTACCTGGTTATTTTTGTTCTTGAGGACAAATTAAGTAAATTACAACAAAATAAATTATTGTAAATTATTAATTATCCAAAATTCCACTTGCATGCAAGGGTTTGTTCTAATAGTAGCCTTTATATTCTAAAATAATATTCGTTTGGGGGGGAAGCTCAGCCCCCGCTGTTATTTTATACAGTAGATTATTGGAAGAAACTCTTTACGCAAGTAAGCCTATTATTTTGGTTAGTTAATAGTTTGAAATACTTTACTTTTTCGTAATTCATCTAACTTGGCCTCTGGGCGGTGGACCTGGAGGTGGATCTGTATTCTAGAACCGTACCTGTGACGTTTCTGTTCCGCAACAAAATCTTTCTTTCTGGATGGCTCTTATGCTAGCAGATATAATTGTAGCTATTTAGCTCTTTTACTATAAAGGTAACCGAGAAAGTTCTGCTGTTTTTTTTGTGAAAGTCTGTGTTCAATTGGCCCTCACACACTGAATTGAATGCGAATGGAGATAAGGTGAAGGTCAGTTGTTGGTGTGGGTATATCCAACACATTACCTTGTTGTGGAGCTCATGTGGTTCGGATGTCAGGGTAATCAGTAGGTCTACATTTCATATAGAATCGCTTCTGAAATGGACGTTAAACTGAAATCAAATTCAATCGAATCAAACTGAGGTTAAACGCCGCTGCAGCGGGCCGGAAGATAAATCAGGCCTTTTGTGAGGGTGTCGTGACTATATGGACAGTGCAGAGGTGGTTTAAAAAGTTTAAGAACGGTGACGAAATACTTGAAGATGCACGTGCCGCAAGAGAAACACATGTACAAAATGAAGATCTACAGGCAGCAATTGAGGCGAAGAGTGACCAGACATGTAAGGAATTGGGACTACAATTCAGTATGAGTGAAGAAACCATTCGGCAGTAACTCCATGAACTTGGGAATCATTACAAGTTGGGTCAATGGGTCCACATGATTTATGTCCGGGCCAGAAGGTAACGCAAGTAGACACCTGTGTTTCTTTGCTGTTTCGTCCGAGAAAGGATCCATTTCTGAACAGGGTGTTGACATGTGATGAGAAGTAGGTCCTGTACAAAGCTCCACGGCTCCGTCATCATTGGTTAGCATCCCATGAACAGGTTCAATAAAAGCCAAAACCAGCACTACACCAGAAGAAGGTCCTCTTGTATGTTTGGTGGACTGCTCAATCGGAATCTACTACCAGCTGGTCAGAGCATCAGTGCAACTGGGTAGTGTAGCAGTTGAGCCGTGTTCAACAAAAACTCAAAACTCTGGAATCAGCACTTGTGAATTGCAAAGGGGTCCTCCTGTTAAGAACAACGCTAAGCCCCACGTGACTAGGATGACACTGGACAACATTCTACGCCTTGGATGGGAAACACTATTGCATTAACCATACTTCTTAGACATTGCACCGTCCGATTATCGCCTGTTCCATTCATTGGACAATCACCTTAGAGGACACGAGCTCAAACCCATAGTAGAGGTGTAAAACGCACTTGATATCTTCTTTGCTTCACGGCCCAACAAGTTCTAACGCAATGGAACCCATGGACTTCCAGAACGTTGGTAAAAGGTCGTCGATGCTGATGGGGACTATTTTAGATCTTGCAGCAGCTACGTCTTAGGTGACATATTGATATTCGAAGGTGTTGGGTTAAAAAGCGACAGAACTTTCTTGGTTAAATTTATAGTTAGACATACAGTAGTACAATATCACGAGTCAACTGTACCATTCTGCTTTCTGTATTGAAGCAATATAGGTCTTCTTTCAAAAATAAGAATTAAGTCTTATGTGTTGAACACTGAAACAATCATATCAAATTTCTAATTGTATGGTATTATTAGGGCTGAATAATAATAATAATAATAATAATAATAATAATAATAATAATAATAATAATAATAATAATAATAAAGATTATGCAAAGACGAGAAATATAGCTAGAGCCTTTCTATTTCAACTGTGCAATTGCTGGCGCTGCTGTCGATATGTGATTTCCCGTACCTCCCTCAAAAGAGGAGGGATAAGTTGCTACGGCCGACATCTTTCAATTGTTGGGTGCGGAAGCGTTGCCACAATGAGTTATACCACGGACTTCGCTGTGCTCTGTCTTGTTAGCCATCCTAAGTAGCCTACGGTCTTCATTCGTCAGGACCAAACGATTGAATGACAAATTGGAACACAGCTGTGGTCATTCAGTTCTTCTCCGTAAGCAAAGAGAGGGTTTCATCCGTCAGAGGGCGGCGGGGGTAAGACCGAAGTATAGTTCGCAAATTTTCCGAGGGCAAAGGTGGAAAAGACAAGTACTACCGAGAAACATACCTAATCAAGCTGGACAAAAATGAGATTCATGAGTGTAAATCCTCATGATTAGCTTTTGAGAAAATTGAAAAATACTAGAATTTCTTTAAAACCTTAAAAATACTGATACTCTAATGTAACCTATCGCTACATAATTTCCGATTAAGATGAACCTAATACTGAAATATGGCATTATTAAGTTTTTAAGCATGACTAAGCAAGATGACAGTATACAGTTAAGTGAATTAGATAGACAAATTGCACTTTCTCTCTCTCTCTCTCTCTATATATATATATAGGGGTTGGACAAAAAGTCTAAAACGTTTGCAAAAGTGTGAAAATCATACCTAGTATCTTGTGGGGCCTCCTTTTGCCTTCAAAACAGCTTGGATCCGACGTTGAATGGACGTATATAGCTCCTGAATCGTGGTGTGTGGAATTTTGTACCATTGTTCCTCCAAAACATGCTCCAGTTCCTTAAGGGATCCTGCTGGTGGGTAATGAGACCGAACACGCCTTTCTAACTCAGATCACAATGGCTCAATGATGTTCAGATCTGTTGATTGTGGGACCCAAGGGAGGTGTGATAGCTCCTGTTCATGTTCCTCAAACCATGATTTCACCGTTTTTACAGCGTGGCAGGGTACCAAATCATCTCGGTAGATGCCATCACCATCAGGGAACAATATTTGGGCCATGGGTAGAACCTGGTCCCCCAAAATGGCCTCATACGCCTTAGCATTCATCATTCCATGCAGGGCCGTGATAGGACCAGCAGAAAACCACGATATCACTGCCCTACTGTAACAGAACCACCCCCATGCTTTACAGTTGGGAGCAGACAGTCTGTATCATAGGCCTGCGACGGTGTTCTCCATACATAAACACGACCGGTTCTTGAAAACAAGGTGAAGGTCGATTCGTCGGACCACATTACGTGTTTCCACTGCTCATGAGTCCACGCCTTGCACCACTGGGTATGCCTCTTCACATTTACTGCTGTGACCAGGGGTTTGACGATAGCGGCCCTGCCATGAATTTTCACTTTATGAAGTTCCCGAAGCACTGTTTTCGATGCAACCGGATTCTGTAGGCCGGAATTGAGTTTAGACGTAATTTTCATTGCAGTACTCTTCTTTTTATCTGCTACAATCCGTTTTAATGCCCTTCGGTTCCTATCTGACAGGATTGTCTTTCGACCACTGTTGTGCTTTGCAGACGTCGTTTGCCCAAGAATTGTGTATGCTCTCGTGACATTGGACACAGTGTCTTTCGATACCCACACAATGTTCACCACTGTTGCCACTGAAGCTCCAACCATACGGGCACCAACGATCATGCATCTTTGGAAGTCTGTCAGGTCGTCCATTTTACCGCACGACTTTCACACCACGATACTCACAGGTGAACTGGTTACTGCTGACGGAAGAGGACACGACACATTGAAAACAAAAAACGATCGGCAACCGCAACATATGTTGTGCAGTGGAGGGCCAAACTTATGTGTCCTGTATGAAGTGTTTTTAGATTTTTTATCTACCCCTTGTATATATATATATATATATATATATATATATATATATATATATATATATATATATATATATATATATATATCGTCAACAATTTGAGGAAGAGTCGTATCTCAAACTCTCACTTTTTTTAAACATAAAGAAAGAATAATTACGTGGAAGGAAAGCAGTTGAACGTGTTAAAACTCGTCACCTTATTCCAGACAATAATTATGTGGAATTATTGATCAATTATAGCATATTTAACTTTTTCCTCCTCTGTGGATTTATGCAGGATGGCCCAAAAATACGTGTACATTCCTACACTGATCTGCTCACTGTATTCCATATAATTTTTTATTGTTATCAAACAGATAGACCTAGCTTCTTTATTACTTGTTCTTAATGTCTTTTTACTTACATCTTAAGCCCAGAACAGCCGAAGCAAATAAATCCGTAAGCTAGAATGATCTACTTGATCAATGCACGGGTCTGTATTTCTTTCACAGATCAATGCACGGGTCTACCTTTTGGGGCTGTATTTCTTTCTTTCTTTATGCCGGAAAAAGTAAGATTTTGAGATATGATCCTTCCTCAAATTGTTGATTTTGTTACTCTTAATATCTTGAACCACTCGACCGATTTCGATCAATTTTTGAACATAGATGAAGTTCGGGCCTGCGATGGTTTTCATCATTTCACTTTGACGATATAGGCCAACGTAGGGGAGGGGGATGAGAAGATATTTAAAAATGATCGAAAATGACCGATATTAGTGCCGAATGCATAGTTTTCGGGTCACTGAAATGAACATTAATACGTCCTATGCCGTTTAAATCCAAATTCAGCACCACAACTTAGGGGAGGAGGAGAAGCGGGATATACATGAATCAATGACAAAGACATGTATTTCACGGGTACCAAACATATTTAAAATTTTTATTTTAACCCAGTGAAGTGGGTAATCGATGCTAGTATATATACAGGATGATTCAGGAAGAATGTTACATAATTCCTCTTGAATTACCCTGCGTATAGTTTAATAATTATATTACTCCAAGATAGGACAATATCAATGAATAAATTGTATCAAGCTGAATAAAACGACATGGTTGAGAATAAATTCTCGTCTACACGTCTCGAGAAAAGCGATTTTTTTTATGACGTCAACATTTATGGCCTTGACCGCCAATAATAATAATTATAATTATAATTGGTAGTTTTCTTATTGTACAGGAACTGGATTAGAACATCTGTAAAATATCCTCGTAAGTAGTAGATTTGGTGTATTGATATTAATTTCCTCTTAATGATGATTAATACTCTGTATACTTCTAACAGTGATACACATATTCCTAACAGATTCAAACATACTAATTATGATGTTGTTAATTCAGACATGATATATCTGAACCATTATGCATATATCTGAATCGGAAAGCTACCATTAGGAACATCTACGCACAGATGGGAAGATAATATAAAGATGGATCTCGCAGGAGTAGGAATACGAGGTAGAAACTAGATCCAGTTGGTCAACGACAGAAGTCAATGGAGAGGTTTTGTAAACGCGGTGTTGGACCTCTGGGCCGTAGAATTAGTTATATCTGAACCAACAAAACTCAATTTTATAGATATATAAGAGGATGATTCAAAACTAATGCCTCCAAGCCAATTACTTGGCCAATATTACTGCAAACATTTTGAATTGTTTCTCGTTAATGCACTGATGTTTAAGCTATAGAATGTCACTTGTTTCATCTTTTTATCACTTCTCGTTACAGAGTAATGGAGCAATCTATGGCATCCAGTGTGATGACGTCCGGTTGAAACAGCGGGATGCCATTGGATTTCTGATTGCGGAAGGATTGCTCCCAGGAACATTCATCTCAGGCAACGTGTCGTGGATACACCACTACGAGCCGGTAATGAAGCATCGGTCTATGGAGTACTGCTATACCTCTCCTCCGCCAAAAAGATCAAAGTTGTCTGGATCTACACTCTGCGACTTTAGCTCATAACCAAACTTAAGGGTCTTCACTACAAAGAAATTAAACTACCGCTAATTTTTGAGTTTTTCTGTAATATCTTCATAACAAATAAAAAATATTCGAAAAGCAGAAACGTAGTGAACTAGCCAATACGATTTTGCATATGATACGGTTATCACAACTCATTTATCTGCTTTCGATTTGCAACTGTAGATAGATTTAGGATCTTCTGCGGATTCTGTAAATAGCGGCATACCAAAAGCAGATAGGTGAATTGTGGTAAAGGTATCACATGAAAAATCATATTGTCTAGTTCACTACGTTTTTAGTTTTCGAATATTTTTATTTGTTTTGAAGATATTACAGAAAAACTATAAAATTAGCGGTAGTTTAATTTCGCTGTAGTGAAGACCCTTAAGGGTCACTTTAAGGGCCAAGGCTACATTTGTGGCGCACAGGTGAAAGCAGCAGCTCGGTGGTGGTGTCGCCATCAGTCACCACAATTCTTCGCTGACGGCACGGAAAACCTTGTTTCGCATTGACGCAATAGTGTTGCCCATAATGGGGACTATGTTGAAAACTGATGCCACATTGCTGTAGCTAACATTGCAAGTTTTCCACTGATACCTGTATTGGTGCTATCTCTCAAACACAAATAAAAGATATCACCTTGTAGGCATTACTTTCTGAATCATCCTCGTAGATATATAAATATATAAATAAATAGTTAAAGAAATTCACTTGATACGTAGGTACATAAATAGAATTACGTATAAATAAAATAATATAAACCATATATACTATATAAAGAACAGATGTGTTTCATTGGTGGCTCGTTAAAGGTAAAGTCAAGGCCACTTGAGCTGAAACGACTTTGCCAATAGGAATTGGGTAATAACGTCTGCCAGTCGTTGCGGCTTTTTATGTCGTATAAAACAAGAATTAATAAAAAAAAAGAAAAAGAAAATAATAATAACAGGCACCGTCTTTTGGATAAGTACTCATTATCTCAACATCGATCCAGGATTTTCCTGTTTGTACTCTCGTAAAATACGGCTTCTTCTTTTAATAGAAGGGATCAAAATAATACGTACAAGTGCGCACCACAATAGAATTTCGTAACTTTTTTTTTTTTTTTTTTTTGTAAAAATACAACACAACGTACGTTAAAGGTCAAACCGATTGCCTAATTAAATTTTCGCGTAAATGCTCGCCTCATAGTCTCTTAATTACATTACTAGAAAGTTATTAAGTCGTCACTGAATAGTTAGTTTATTGTCCGGATTCGATTCCCAGTTGTGAGCTCCTCCGTGACTAAGCCGTTACCGTATGCACCTTTGGTGATGGAGACCCGAGTTCGATTCCCGGTGGGAGTTCACGTGGTTTGGATTCCACGTTAATTTCTAGGCCCCTCTCATACACCCTCGCTGCTGAAAGGGAGGCTAAACTCAAAAACCAACTCAAAATCAATCGAGTTCCAGTTGTATCTCATGTGGCATAGGCCTTCTACGCTGTATAGTGCTTAGTGCACGCCTTACGATGGTTTGGATTCCACCTTAAACTTTAAGTCCGCGTGTTATACAGCCTCGGTAGTGTAAAGAAAACTGGATTTAAACTTCTACAAACAAGTAAAACGGGAAAATAAAGAGGTGTTTTCACAAATGTTTGGCTTCTTTCTTTTACTCTTGGCTAGGTCTTGCGTGTTTGTGTGTGTGTGTGTTTATGTCTGGATGTAACAAACGGTTCTGCGAACTCGAAATATTTTAACAACCGGTTCTCGCGAACCGATGCGAACCGGCTGAATAGCACCAATGATGTTACCATGATTCATAGTAATTCATAACAATTTATATATGTATTACTATCAATCATGGTAACACCACTGGTGCTTTTCTGCCGGTATACGCACCGGTTCGCGTGAACCGGTTGTTAAAATATTTCGAGTTCGCAGAATCGTTTGTTATATAACCAATAAATTGATAAAATAATTGTACGAAAAGAATGAAAGGTCTATTCAACAACATTTAGAAAGAAAATAAACTTTAATAATAAATATGATTTAAATGTTGTTGTATTAAACCCTCCTTAAGTTTTCGGGACGCGAAAGGACTCTGATTGCTTCTATATGAAATTAAGAAGAGAATCTTGACATAAATTTTGAGCATAAAATTTTTAAAAAATGAGACGAGAAAATTTTCCGAGAATCAACATGAGACGAGATAGAATTCGAGACACGACGAAAATTTAACCAAAATTTACAAGACGAATAAGCCTTATTTCTCGTCTTGTTAGCAACATTACTCCTACGAGATGGATACCGTAGTATGAGCAAGAAAGTGAATTGTTTTAAAAATTCCATCATTCACAACCACTTTCCATTTATTTCTTGAACATGATAAATAATTCAGGTTCATCTAGTTATTGCTTAAAGCTAATCTTCTACTCAGATCAAGGTCTAAAGCCAGGAGTCACGAGTGCAGATCACGCCCGGGTTACGCTCTCAGCCAATAAGCAATAGCCTTATCTTCTTGTAGTATCAGTAGCGTCGGTACGAGAAAATCCGACTGCGCTGTGGCATCTTATTTTCCGTAAGATCTTCCTTAAATTTTTCTAACCACGATTCGTCACAGGTTATCACTCTCTCTAAGATTTTAGCCTCCTTCATTTTTTTTTTTTT
The DNA here is from genome assembly GCF_964235325.1 of Thermobia domestica. Lineage (NCBI taxonomy): Eukaryota > Metazoa > Arthropoda > Insecta > Zygentoma > Lepismatidae > Thermobia > Thermobia domestica. The sequence continues at coordinate 244,490,485 of NC_137461.1, forward strand.
TTTTTTTTTGGTTTGTCGAAAATATTCAAGTTTCCATTCTTCCAATACAGGTACCATGGAACCAATTTTGAACGACTTTTTTCATGTTAAACCTTTCATATAAAATACTCGAACAACGATCGTTTCGAATCACATCGCCACCTTTTTGAATGTATGAATCCATTTTCTACATGTAAATTTGTCCAGGACGCAAATTGTAGCCATTTCTCGTCTACCTTTGAACCTTTTGAAGCACTCAAAAATTTGTATGCATGACACATAGTTATTTCCGAACACTATCTTTGGGACATTTGAAGTTTCTATCCCGGATTTTGCCAGTTTGAAAAGAAACTTCACATTGACTCGCCGTTCCATTTTAACACTATTTTTTTCCCCACGAAGCGCAAACAATAAAACTGTTGTTGGCCGGCGCATATTCTTGTGCGACAGATTTTGGTCAAAAAGAAAGGCCAGTCCTTAGACAGCCCTTATACTTGCCTGATATGGCCCCATCGAACATCATACGCTTCCCTAAACTTAAATCGGACGTCAAGATGGAGCATTTTGACGATTGTTCATCGATTGAAGCGAATGTAACGGCTATGCTGAACAATCTCTGTAATTTACTTGAACTACTTACTACTTAATTTTACTTGCTTTACTCGTTTACTTGACTTTTTCCAATCACCTAGAACGACAGGGACACGAACACAGAAACATCGTGGATAGTTAAAAAATTCACAAAGGCTCTCCCATCGGGAATCGAGCTCGGGACCCCGTACACCAAAGGCGCACGTGCTAACCACCTTTTTCTAAAGTTAACTGACTCACCAAACGTGTCTGAGTAACTTACTTGAACTACTTATTACTTAATGTTACTTGCTTTACCCGTTTACTTGATTTTTTTTCCAATCACCTAGAACGACAGGGACACGGACACAGAAACATCGAGGACAGTTAAAATCACAAAGGCTCTCCCACCGGGAATCGAACCCGGCACCTCGTAACCACTGAGCCACAGCGGCCCTCATTTCCATTTTAGTATATATCATACATTCGCCAATTTGATCCCGTTTGAAAGTTCGTTTTATTCTAAAAAGAATGATGTAATGCTTGGATGAATAGTGCAACAGCAGTACATCCTTAACTGAAAGTCAAGATTTTCCTTTAAAAAAATGTCGAAATGTTAAAGGGTTAAACATTGTATTGCTGTTATCGTTCGTGTATCTATCTTTAAAGGTAGAATCCAGAAGCATTCGTTTTTTAAAAATATTTTTTATGTACATCCAGCTACGGATTTAATAAACATAATAAAAAATAATATTCGTGGCTTATGTTACTTACCGGTCTTTTCCATTTCCTGAAATATGCGAAGTGTATTTAAGCGGGCACATTCGTTTAAGTTTGTCTCATTAGCACTGCAAACAGGAATTACATCAGCTGAAAAACAAAAATAAAGCTACTGAAGGAATCAATTTGAACAACTTATAATATTAAGGGCGTTAAGCTAATAAATTTACCAATAAGCATGGATAAAAGTGTCATACTGGTAGAAGCAAGGTAAGTGACAACTAGATTTGAGCTGTTCTAGAAACGGTTATCAAGTATTATAAAGATCTTGAATCTAATATGTGCAAGAGTTCCCTGTGACTACATGGTTAGTATACTTGCCTTCGGCGCGAAACACCCGGGTTACGTTGCCGATGCAAGCTTATGTAATTCAAATTCCACGCTGAGCTGCAGGTCCATATCTCAAATAGCCTCGCTCGTGAAAATGATACTAAATTCCTATTCAACCAACCAGGCATTTTCATATCATTAACAAACTAAACACATAACCTATATTCAGTTAATACTACGATTCCTGGTAGGGGCACTCGGTCGAAAAAGCGTAAAACGCTTTTTTCAGGCCAGACACCCTGAATGAGGTTTTCCTGGGTTTTTCTCATTCACATCATGCAAATGCGAGATGGTACCTAACTTATAGGTCTCAGGCCGCTTCCTTCCTTCCCTTTCACTGGATTGGGTGTAGCCATGAGCCTTTGCAGTTTTTGCAAGAGTCTTGCATGCAAGACCAAGACCAAGACCAAGACTCTTCCACAAGTACCGGCACTACTTGAATTTTTTGGCTTCAGTAAAAATGCTGCTGGAGTGAATGTGTTCCCAGTACTTTATGCAATCCGTGTGAGTCGATCTTATAACGACACTTATTCGAAATAAAGTTAAGTGATGAACCACCAATATATGTATAGAATGTCGTTACTCAAAGGTCCTCAGTTTTAGTTTCATACAAGCAAGGCTACGAAAACCACTATAAAACATTTTACACATTGCATTTTAAATATTACCTTTTATTATGACACATCACAAATAAAATAACTTCACTCCTTAAGTTGGGCATGTAGTTGACATGAGATGGATCCGGAATTATATGTTATTTATTCTTCGTTGCTAAGACAACGAATCTCTATTATAACAAAACAGCAACGTATATCAACTGCATAGAAATTACATGTACATATCCTTTTTCTCATATACTTCTTCTTCCTTCCTGGAATAATTGTGTATAAGTTAAAAGTATATTCTGCCCACAAATACAAATAAAGGTTAAAATACAAGTATCGTTATAATCTGCCCCTGAAGCATATAGCTACAGTATGTCGTTTTCTGAATTGGTTGTTTGCGTTTTCTGTAGATATTGCTCGTTTTGAAGGTACACAGGTGTCATCTTGCGCCGTGTGAGCTTTTTTGGTTGACAAGCCGTGTGCGTGGATTTTCTCGGCGTTTTACCGTTTCCTTCTATTTTCTTCATTCCCCCATTTCAGTCATTTCTCATAATTACCGTCTCCCTTAGTCTTGGTACATACTCGTGTGACGTTAAACTAGATGCTTCAATTCATTTCAAAGCATATTAGTGGCGTTCTTCTACCAAAACTAAAGAGAAATGTAGTATTGGACATCGGTAATTCCGTACACCATAGGTATCGACTACATGGATATGGCCTTGGCTCCTAGACTCAAGCATCCGTTGGAAATTTTTAATGTGTACTCATAAAATTATCTTCGAAATAACATTTAATGTGTGCTCATAAAACTATCCTCGAAATACCATTTTCAAAAGCTTAGTGCATGTGACCGTAAGTTTGATTTCATGGGCGGCTGCTTATACGTTGAATAATTGTTTATCAATATAACTTTTAGCCTTGTTAGGTATACGGTACATCGAGGATTGAGTGATATAACATTACACTGCAACAATAAATCCATATTATAAAATTGAAAGTGACTATGAAAGTGAAGGAAAGTGACTATGAAAGTGAAAGTGACTATGAAAGTGAAAGTGACTATGAAAGTGAAAGTGACTCCTAATTTCTTGAACCACCCAACTGATTTCGATCAAATTTTTTAACATAGATGAGGTTCAAGCCTGGAATGTTATTTGTCAGTTCACCTTGACGGAGCAACGTAGGGGAGGAGGAGGAGGGAGAGATGTACAAAAATCAATATAAATAAAAATAAAAGTGACTAAGTTTGTGATTTAATAACTCTTAAACCAACCAATCGATCTCAATCAAATTTTTAACATGTATAAGGTTCGAGACTGGAAAGTTTTCGTTATAGTTTCATTTTGATGGTATAATTTACGGGTGGGGGAGGGGAGAGGATATATATAACACTCTTGAAACACCTGACCGATCTCGATCAAATTTTGAAGATTGAGGAAGTTCAGGGTTGGGACGATTTTTATCATTTTACTTTGACTGTGCAAAGTAGGGAAGAGGAAGGAAGGATATATATATATATATATATATATATATATATATATATATATATATATATATATATATATATATATATATATATATATAAAATAAAAATATAAGTGACTCTATTTGTGACTCCATCACTCTTGAACCAGCCGATCGATCTCAATCAAATTTTCAAGGTGGATGAGGTTCGGATTTGGGGTGGTTTTTATCATATAATTTTGACGGTAGAACTTACGAGAGGAGGATGGGATGGACAAATGTACAAAAATAAATAAAATTTAATAACTCTTGAACCACCCGACCGATCTGGATGACATTTTCGACATAGATAAGGTTCAAACCTGAGATGGTTTCTGTCATATCACTGTGACGATGCTGCTTAGGGAAGGGGGAGGGAAGAGATATTTAAAACTGATCGAAAATGATCGATATTAAAGTAGAATCTATAGTTTTGGGGGTCGTTGAGATAAACAGTTACACTTCCAATTATGTTTAAGTCCAAATTCAGTTCCGTAGCTTAGCAGAGGGAAGGGAATATATATAAAAATGATCGAAAATGACGAGTATTAGTGTCGAATGCATAGTTTTCGAGGTTGCTGAGTTGAATACTGACACTTCCGATATCGTTTACTACCAAATTCAGCCCCATAATTTGGGGGAGAGGGAGATATATAATAATCACCAAAAATGACCAAATCTTCATGTCGAATTCATAGTTTTCGGCGTCGTTAAGGTGAACAGTGATACTTCCCATCTCGTTTAAATGCAAATTCAGCACCGCAACTTGGAGGAGGGGGAGTAAGGAGATATATAAAAATTATCAAAAATGACCATTATCAATGTCGAACTCATGGTTTTCGAGGTCATTGAGATGAACAATGACATTTCCGATGCCGTACCTCGCAACGTGGGGGAGGAGGAGATATATAAGTTTATGGAAAATGACCGATATTAGTGCCGAATCCATAGCTTTCGGGGTCTCGGAGACGAGCAGTGACACTTTTGATGCCGTTTAAATCCAAATTCAGCACCGCAACTTAGGGAGAAGGAGGGGAGAAATATATAAAAGTCATCGAAAATGACTGATATCAGTACATAGAGTACATATTGGAATGAGTAAAACAAAATCTCAATATTTAGTTGGAAGTTTATTTAATACAAGAATTAGCTAATCTTGGTTGAAAAGAAAAATCTGACGCCTTTAGAGTGTAAAAATAATTTTGCAATTCATGGTATTTCAATAATCTGTACCATCTTCATTTTCTTTCATGCGTGTCAGGGATAGCCTTCCCAGTTTGGGAACCAGTGCAGTGTAGGTTATGTTAAAAAATATAAACAGATTACAAAACGTTGTGATTTATTTTATAAGTAGTGAAGCATGGGCACATTAAAAAAAAATAAAGGTCATCTCCCATATTGCACACTATCATCATATTTACACGAAGGTAAAACTATATTATATTTAGAGACATACATTGTATTTCGTTACTATTGGCGCATTGTAGAGTTTATTATCCCCTAAATCGAGAGTAAAATTTACCTATGAAAAGCATAAGATTTCTTAAATGCAAGACTTGCAAGACTCTTGCAAGCAAGACCAGAACCAAGACCAAGGGTTCCAGTGCAAGACCAAGACCAAGACCTAGACCTCCCTGGTCTTGGTCTTGGTCTTGCATTTGCTCATCACTAATTGGGTGCTTGCCGAGGGATGTCATCCCTCAGAAACGTGAAGGGCTAAATGGCCTTAGATGCCAAAAGCCCAGAAATCTAAATCCTAAATCCCAAATCAGTTAAAGTCTAGAAAGTATAACGTCGTTGCCTTCCCGCGCTTCGACTTGTTCGTCACTGGGAGTGTGATACGAGGATAGCCAATCACCACCCTCGCGATGAGTAAGTTAGGCAGATCTGAAAGGTTTTGACTGGCTATCCCTTTGCCACACCTCAAGTGACGAGCAGGTCCAAGGGCGGGAAGCCATCGACGTTATACCTTCTGGACTCTAATACTACACTGCGGGACGTTAAAAAGCAATATCAAGACATTTGTAGAGTGTATAGAGTATGTAAGGACTACAAAATGACTAGCATTGCAGCTTCGGAACGTAATGTGTGCTCCGGGCACACCTCCTGGAAACAGCAGATGGGGTAGAAGAGAGACAGAGACTGATAGTCCAAAATTTATCGTCTCGAATATTGGCAGCAATTCCAGCATGAATTGTTGCTTATCGCACTTTAAATTATTATTTCGAGTCATATGTCCCTCTTTTAGACGAAATGCAGTCACAGGGACGCTAATATTGAATCGATTCCCCCAGGAAGGCAATACCTTACTACGCGTAGAACTGAGTTTTACAACGGTCCGAGAGGATAGGCTTCTTTTGAGCGTGGCTATGATGGATCGGATAATCAATTCCGAACACTCACATGAAGTCACAGTTGTTGGGCGGCGAAAGTCCACTGATATAACGGGGTACATTTGTACGCATCGTTTTGCAGTGACTTCATTTGACTGCACAGTAGATTAAGCATCAAAAGCAGAGTTTACCTCAATTTTCATCAAATGAGTACCTACCGAATCCTAGAAAGGAGAGGGGGTAAAGATGGCCGGTGCGTGGTTCTTACCACTTCATCTCGTGTATAACCCGCGATCATAAAAGTGTTAAGCTTTCCTTTAATACTCTTCTTGGACGGAATTGGCCTGTTTCAAATGGAGAATATAGTTACCACTACATTTTCCACAGAAAATATACTCATATAGGACAAAAATGATAATGTTTTGTCTTGAGAGACAGTAGAGTCAAAGGCAGAAGTTTAAAGAAATAACGGTAAGACTAAAAGAGAAATTCAAATCAATATAAATAATTTCGATTCGATTCCGAGGCGAATATTTTCGGGGAATGACGAAAATAACGTTTGAACTTCGCTGTCGCAAAAAGTACGCAGCCGATCTAGCTGAAAGAAACTTAGCACACAAGAAGGATACTAACAAATACCAGGTCTGAAAGGACGCTACTGGAAATAGGTTGAGGAGGTGGCAGTTATATATATATATATATATAGACAATGGGCATTTCAACTGATTTTTTGTTACTTTATAAAATACTTCAGAGACAGCTGATTACGAAAATGTTCCTTTCGTTCAAGAGTTGATTTTAACTAGTTAAAATTTCAGGATTGAATTTCGGTCTGGTACTCGTGTGTTTAAAACAATGACCACAATGACTTTGTATGTCATTTCTCGGCTCAGAGGAAATTGTCTTCACCGCTGAGTAGGGAAACGGCATTGAGAAATGTAGATGCATGTTTCTTTAACTATCTACCTCGTTACTACTAAAACTACTAAGAACAAAATATGTAACAACTTAAGGTTTCTTAGAAAACAAAAATATTTTTGTGTTTGTGGTAAATTATTTGAATATGCTTGGATATCTAAAGATATGGCTATATAGTGTACCAATTTGCTAGATTATACAACAAAGTGTATTGTTGTATATTTGCTGAAACATATATACATATATATGTTGTATATATGCTACATATATGCTGAAAAATTACTCAGTAATAAAGTCAATGCGTTGAATTTACTAAACCACATAAATATGTAACTAGTGTTACTTTTTCTAGCAGTACAGTGCAACACAAGCAGTGCCTATAAACATTCAAGTTTTCCAACTCTTTTGAAAGCTGTATTGTAAGCTACACGTGTATAAGTACACAGAGACTGTTGTGATAATAATATTATTTAGTAATTTTACGTAAATGAGCATTGTCTGAAGCCTGAGTTACTACACTAACTAATGTCCTCATGCACAGATGCATGCATGATATAAGCACAATGATTTGATTTGATAGTAGAGTGCTAATTTCTTGTACGCAAGTTCACCGTAGATTTGATTAGAATTGTATACAGAGAGGAGCCGGAGGAACTTTACTCAAAAGAAATCATTTTTACAAGTAGAAATTATCTAAATTTTCAATACTAGGAGCTTACGATGTTAGTTATGTCTGTGATCTTTCTAGGAATTCTTCAGTACTATTATAGAACTACTTTACACATTGACAATATTTATTTCACTGTCATTTTCTTGTGGAAGTAAAACACAAGGGAACATATTTGTAAATTGTTTGTATTAGTTCATGAAATGTACTGTATATAACTGATATAAACGCCAGAGTTTGGTAACTAATGGTCCCTGTAACAATTTAGAAATCACCTGAGGTGTTTTGAGCACATGAGTTAACATTTAAATAAACAAACAGCTATGATAGCCCAGTAATATAACAAACTAGTTCCAGTTAACTGATTACTGAATAAAACGGAATGAAATATTTTGTTTCATGTCCTACGATTATATTCTGTAGTGTAAGAGAATGATTAATGAAAGCGGAGGATTATAAAATAATTGATGGAGTGGTCATTTGGGAAGAAATGCCAGAATCACTAGAAGAGCCATGGACACAATGTTGTCTACTATAAACTCACGTGACCTAGGATAGTAATCAGGGACCTCTCACGCCAGAGATGAGCGCTCCACCCCTTATCCACCATGTCTAATAATTACTGAATGAGTATGAACATTTGTGATACAGGAGATGAACAAAAATGTGGAAAAAAGTGCTATAAAATAGGTAGCCATTTCAAACACGATTTGTGTCTAAATGGCAGGTGTCGCTATGGCCACCAATAGATGGGCCAGTTATAGTTCAGCGACTGGTAAGTGCAGGTTTCGTGAATCATGCCTGAGCTGACAGAGTTTCAAAAAGGACAAATTTTTGGTACTCGTATGGTGGGCTTCTGTGACGAAAGTAGCGGAAATGTTTGGTGTATCAAGAGGTACAGTCTCGAAGATAATGACTGCATATGAGAGTTACGGGAAAACAGCATCAACGAAGCACCAGCCTGGACGCAAGTGTGTGTGTTGCGTGACAGAGACGGGCGTACATTAGGTAGGATTGTGACCAGGTAGAAAATCACCATGGCGTCAAAAGTCACAGCTGAGCTGAATACGGAGCTTACAAACCCTGTTAGCGTCAAGTCAGAAGAGGAGTCCACAAACAGGACATTTATGGATGATTTGCAATTCCCAAACCACTCGTGATTGTTGACCATGCTCCTATACGGAGAGAATGTTGCGACGCCCATAAAAACCGAACAACGGAGTAGTGGAAGAATGTCATTTGGGCGGATGATTTTTCCTTTACATTGTTTCCCACTGCTGGCCGAATTTACATGTGGAAAACGCCAACACAAGCATACGATACAGACTGTTTGTTACCAAGAGTGAAGCATGGCGGTTAGAAATGCGCACGAGTCGAGTCGAGTCGAGATTTAAGCTTGTCTCGACTCGTCTCGAGAAAATATTGTCTCGACTCGATTCTCGACTCGAAAATATGTTTCTGTCTGGACTCGAGTCTCGACTGGACAGTCTCTGTCTCGAGTCGAGACGTCTCGAAATTCGAGTCGAGGCAAAATATACGAGTTAAAATATACGCACACATCAGCCAGTCCATTATGACTACCTACCTGTCAGTATGTCGACCTTTGGCACGGATAACAACGGCAACACGTCTTGACATGCACGCAATGATCCTTGGTAGGTCGCTGGAGAGAGTTGACACCACATATGCACACATAGGTCACCTAATTCCCGTAAATTTCGGGGAGGGGGTGATGCGCCCTGACGTCATGTTCAATCACATCCCAGATGTGTTCGATTGGGTTCAGATCCGGCGAGTTGGGGGACCAGAACATCACTTGGAACTCGCTTCTGCGCTCCTCGAACCACCCTATCACACTCCTGGCCTTGTGACATGGTGCATTATTTTGTCGAAAAATGCTATTACCGTTGGGAAACATGGTCGTCTGCAAGCAGTATGCGATACGCCTCGGCCGTCATGGTGCCTTGCTCGAGCTCCACTAGACACATGGATGCTCACGTGAATGTTCCCCAGTTAATAATTAAGACGCAGCCAGCTTGTTTCCGTCCCGCAGTACAGGTGTCAAGGAGCTGTTCCCTTGGAATACGACGGATTCGCATCCTCCCATCATCATGATGAAGAAGTTATCGGGATTCACCAGACAATGCAACGCTCTGCCACAATATCAAGGTCCAGTGGCGATGGTCACGTATTCATTTCAGTCGTACTTGCCGATATCGTGGTGTTAACATTCGCTAATGAATGGGTCTTCGGCTGCGGAGGCCCATTGTTAGGAGTGTTTGGTGCACTATGTATTCAGCAGACTAGTGTTGTGAAGGAGTGGGAAAAAATGGGCATTTTGGGTAAAAAAAAGTTTTTTTACGGTTTTCCCAAACTTGAAAAAAACCAGAAAATTTGGGTAAAATAGAAATGTTCGAATATTTTATTATATTATGCTTTCAAAATTAAATCTATTTTGTATTTACTAGTTTAGAGTTGAGATAATTGAGTATTTATGTTTCTTGTATTAGAATAGGGAAATTTTGTGCATAACTCATCCAAACGCTTCAAAGTTAGCGTGATAGAACGGAGTTATGGCTACAAAAGAAACTAAAATATAATTCTAGTTGGTTTAGTTAGTATAGACGCATTAAAATCTGAGCAATCTTATGAAGTTCCCCCTTGATGGCAGGGAAGTGTTAAAATAACAGGGCCAGAATCATTTTAGTTAATATGTTAAATCAAACATGTATTTTATAGAGATGTCTTCCTTGTTTTATTAAACTTTCCGGAAATTTTGAATCCATTAGAAAAAATAATTTGTTCGGAAATATTGGCAAAAACAGGAAAATATAATTTAAAAGCTTTTTTTTGGCCTGGTGCTAGTCATCTTAGTTGCTGTAACATGTCTGCAACGACGAAACATGACGAAAATCCGAACTAATTGGGACCACAGGTAGTTCGGATTTTTGAAAATGACCAAGGAAATGCCATTGAGGCTTAAATACACTGTACGGTATGCTCTTTTATCGATACAGTGGTTATAAAGTATATACAGTAATTACAATACCATACGAAAGGCTACTTACATTTAATGTTTCTGAAGAACGAGCTAGTACACTAAATTACACTGATCTTGTAAGCCACACTTAAAGCTTATAGGCCTAAGAGAAAATTAAAAAAATAAAAATATGTATGACAAACAATTACGTATGAATGAACTTTTATAAAAACGCTGACTTCACACAACGTCGAGGACACACTATTGTTTGTTTATCGCTAGCGTTATATTAAGACGAAAAATAAAAAGCTTCTAGGGACCGCGTTCGGATTTTTGACGATCGAATTATCGACGTCCTACTGTATATACAACGTATTTCGCTAACGGATAAATACTTAGAGCAACAAGATTTAATTCTACTTTTTAGTTTTCTGATTTCTGGTAAAATCCCTCTTTATTCTTTGTATATTTTTCTAATAACTCAAAAAGAGAGATGATCTATTTTACATAAACACACATAATTTATACCGCACAAGTGAGTAAATTTGAGCAGCGAGAAAACTACGTTGATTTGAGCAGCGTTTAAAGGGTTGAGTACGTGAAACTTCCGTTCGTTATTATTACAGACTAGCAGAATACCCTTTTTCGCACGGGGAGAATACGTTTCATTTTGGTCACAAAGAGCACTAAAACTGTCACAAATGAACTTATGGAGCCCCAAACTATGAATTCGACATTAATATCCGTAATTCTCAATTATCTTTACATGTCAACATTCCCTCTTAGAAGTACTAATAGGACTGAAAATGTGGATTTAAACGGCATCTTCTGTTCATCTCACTGACCCCGAAAAGTATGGATTCGACCGTCATTTTCGATCAAGTATATATCTATATCTATCTTCTTTTCTCTCTCTCTCTCTCTCTCTCTCTCTCTCTCTCTCTCTCTCTCTATATATATATATATATATATATATATATATATATATATATATATATATATATATATATATATATATATATATATATATAATGAGCACAATATATAGCACAATTAGTTCTCAATGTTCAGACTTCAAAATCTACACTTTTGAGTAGAACAGCATTTTTATAAAAGATAATTGAAATATAAGCACGTACGCAGGAATTCTTCGCAGCACGTACGAAGAAAAATGAAATGATATCTTTAAGTTTTACGTCCCACGATTATGCTGGTTAGGCACAAGGAGACGGTGATAATGAGAAATGAATGAAATGGTGGAATGAAGAATGTGGAAGGAAACGGGAGAATCCCGAGAAAACCCACGAGCGCGATGTTTGTCGACAACAAAGTCCACACGGTGCTAGCTGGGATCGAACCAGGGACCCCAAGCACCGGAGGTGAACGCTCTACCACTGAGACACCACGCCCCTATTTATTTCGGAAGGGTCAAAGGTATTCGGGGGGTCAAAGTTCAATTTGAGGATAAATTATATTAAAATTTGTAAACTTGCCCCTAGAATTAGACTAAATTTGTACAAAAATAAGGACATCAAGGGGTCCGGACCCCCAAATTTCACCCCCTGCGTTCGTCCCTGTTGAAATATCTACGTTTTATAGCCTATTCCAGACAGCAACGTAAATTACGAAAAGACAGCATAACATTTTTAAAACATAATTCATATGATAAGAAATGTACTCACATTGTCCTTGGCAATTTTAGAAAAGCGACTATATTTTTTTGTCACATTGGAGATAACTACTCGATGTTCCTCTACACACTACACACTTATACGTACGTTTAAGAGTCAATAAAAATTTTCATAATTCGAAAATATTTACAGCTTTCTTGTCTGACACACCAAGCAACAAAGCACACGACCAACTTAATGAAAGATACTTCATTGCTGAACAATTCATCACACGACATTTTAGTGTCCCCGAAACCGAGGTCGCTTGGAAAATGTTCAGATTCACAGGATCTCTTGATCCGCTGTGGTCGGAACTTCAATGTTTTCCGCCTGTAATTGAGCACAAACTCGAGAGCGCGACGATTTGAAGTTGCTTCTCAATGCAAAAAAAAAAAAAAAACTAAGATTTTAGATAGAAACCTTGGTTTACTAAATTGCTTTTCTCAACGTGTCCGCAAGTAAAAAAAGTGAGTGGGCTTCGATATCCAAAAACGTTTCTGCCAAAGCATACAAAGAAACAGTAGCACAATAGTTTCGATAACATCTTGTGGTCTTTAGGTAGGCTACACATCTTGTAAGAAGCTAAATCCTAAATTGTAAAGATGGTTGGAGGAAAGGGTAGTTTGGACTGCACTCGTGGCCAAAACAAAAGACTCGTAGCCGGCTTGTATAGATAATTGAATGCTGCATCTTGAATGCACATTTCCATTTACTAAATGCCTATTTGTGAAAGAGAGAGAGAGTCTGACTTTTGCTCACCGCCCACTTTTGCCTTATTGCTTTATTTATCTCAGGAATTCAACCCTCAACTTTCTATCTCTAATGGCCATTGAATTAGCGACAGACAAATTTGTTGGGAGACATCAGTCTTTTCAGAAAAAAAAATCTGGTCGGCTCAGGGCTTTAAGTTTATATTACTGTGCGAAAAAGGAATCAACAAAGGGAAGTTCGAAGACGTACCAGCGAAGGAAAAATTACTGAATATCATTAACTGGCTTCAAGAAGGAACAAAGATTCGCAGCTCTTTCTCCTGAAAGAAAAAAGGAAAACGAAAACAAACAAACAAAAATTGATTTTCAATAAACCTATACATTTACTATTTGGAATTTTTTTAGTTTCTTTTCAACCTATTTTTAAGACAGAAAAGGAAATATTCCGCTACCATTAAAAGATGCAAGTTGCCGTACCGTTGCGTACCAAAAGAAAAATCGACATATATATATAATCTCCCTTCCGTCAAGTTGCGGAGCTGAATTTGGATTTAAACGGCGGAAGTGTCACTGTCCATCTTAGCGACCCCGAAAACTATCGATTCGACACTAATATCGGTCATTTTCAATAACTTTTATATATCTCCTCTCTCCTCAAAGTTGTGGGGCTGAATTTTGATTTAAATGGCATCAGAAGTGTCATTGTTCATTTCAGCGACCCCCGAAAATTGTGGATTCGACACTAATATGTCATTTCCCCTCTTCCCTTCCCTCAAGTTGCACCTTCAAAGTAAAATGATAAAAACCATCCCGAACCTCATCTATGTTGAAAATTTTATTGAGGTCGGTCTGATGATTCAAGAATTATTAAGTTAGAAACATAGTCACTTTCATTTTGATTGTAATAGATAATCTGTCGCAATAGAAAACATGTATTTGTTTACATACAGGATTTTGTAAATAAAGTTTATGTAAGTGTCTATACTAAAATATTAAATAATAGTAATTATATGATTTAGTACATTAGTATTAGAGAAATTTGCCTACTGCTCTTTCTCTTAAGAAGTAATTTGGTAATTGAGAACTCAGTTTTATTCAAGAGACCTATTTGTTGCAACAGAACACTTCATGTTGGTAGGCTTGTATGTAACTGTAATTAATGCATGTAACTGTATGTAACTGTAACTTCTGTAATTAATGATCATCCACGAATAAAGGACATAACAGATATGAGTGTCGACTATTAATTTTCAACTAGCTGAACCTGCTCTCTCTACACAGTGCATCATTCTCATATAAGAGCATGAATCTTCTTGCCATTCCTCATATCTGTACATGTCCCTTTACAGATACAAGCGAAGAACGCCTTCATAAAAATCGGCAAGTGGTATCACAAAAGGGAAATTTTCCCGACTATTTTTTTTTCAATATCTCGCCCCACTTGCAAGATTTGAACCGACTTGTGGTTGGAATTCCTAATTCATATATGACCAGTGTTTTTTTCTTTTTGCATGCATTATGTAATAAGTAAATAAATTACACACACAATTAATTATGTCAGTTATATACGAAGTTTATTAAAAAAAAACTCTCCAAACAATGAAGATTCATCTTAGACTGGAGAAATAGTTATCCTTCGTTTTCTTATCATTTGGTCATGAAACAAACACCTGAGAGATATACAACCCTATATATAACTATGTGATGTTGGAATATATAACTCGAAGGGCATGAACCTTTACTTTTTTTTAAAAAAAAAATCAGTACTTCCAGTGTACCCCTGAAAATTTAATAAAGAACTAATAGCCATGTTTCTTTAAAATATTCATAAGAACCGGACCATTTACACAAAATTTGGAATCGACCAATGGCACACTTGTGGGTTCAATATCTCATTGTCGAAAGGACTGGGGATGGGGACAAACATATACGCATAAATCTAGTATTTTAATACAAATAATTGGAATAGTTTTATTTTCGAGTGCTATATTTTAATATTCGCAATATTGAAATTTTTGAACTTATATTTTTCACGCGTTTGAAAAAAAGGATATCATTACTAGTAAAATTAACCTAATACAAACATTTTAATATTTTTCAATAGTAGTAGAAAATGGAACGATCTGGCTCAGACCTGGATCAGCGTTAGCCAACTCACAAGCCCCTGGGAAAATGACCACCGTGCACCGTGAGCCCACGGCCTTTTACGACCTCCATTTTAGGGGTGTATTCGTTCCCTTTTATGACCACTTTTTAGGGGGTGTATTCGTTCTCTTTTACGAGCACATTTTAGGGGGTGAACTCGTTTTTCAACCCCTATGAACAAACAGCAGAACATCAGACTACGTAACATAACGAACATACAGAAGAGCAAATTGAACTCGTTCTCTTTTACGACCTCCATTTTAAGGGGTGAACTCGTTTCCTTTTATGAGCATATTTTTCAACCCCTATTTTAACATAGGAGATAACACATACGATTACGAACACATAGAAGAACAGATAACACATAACACTATGTAACACACAGCAGAACAGGTAACACATAAGAGTACGTAACATAACAAGGGTGTACTCGTTCTCTTTTATGAGCATATTTTTCAACCCCTATTTTAACATAGCAGAAATTACACTGACACTACGTAACACACAGCAGAACAGATAACACATAGCACAGCTAATAAAAGAGCATGGCTTATTTTCCAACCCTTATTTTAACATAGCAGAAATTACACTGAGACTATGAACACACAACAGAACAGATAATACATAGCACAGCTAATAAAAGAACATGGCTTATTTTTTAACCCCTATTTTAACATAGCAGAAATTACACTGAGACTATGAACACACAGCAGAACAGATAATACATAGCACAGCTAATAAAAGAGCATGGCTTATTTTCCAACCCTTATTTTAACATAGCAGAAATTACACTGAGACTATGAACACATAGCAGAGCATAAGACTACGTAACACACAACAACCTCCATTTTAGGGGTGGACTCGTTCTCTTTTATGAGCATATTTTTCAACCCCTATTTTAACATAGCAGAAGACTACGAACACATAGCAGAGGTGTATTCGTTTTCAACCCCTTAGCATAAGACTATGCAACATAGCAGTCACGAACACATAGTAGAGCAGATAATAAACACAACAACCTCCATTTTAGGAGTGTACTCGTTCTCTTTTATGAGCATATTTTCCAACCCCTATTTCAACATGACAGAGACTACGAAACATGGCGGACATAGCACAGGGGGTATATTCATTTTCTCCACCCCTAATGAAATTACATAGGAGAGCAGATAATACATAAGATTCGTTCCCTTTTATGAACACTTTTTAGGGGGTGAACTCGTTCCCTTTTATGATTACTTTTTCAACCCCTCTTTTGAACATTTTAACATAGCAGAAATGACATAAGCATGTCCTCAAACTACTGACCATCGTACACAAAGGTCAAACTCGTAAATGAAACAACATATCGAGGTGCTGTTTCCACATTTAGTAATTGGTCATCAGGTACCACAAGTTCCAAAATTAGTGGTCATCGAGGTCAAGGCCAAAATACTTAAAACCAAATAACTCTTAAATGGATCCACATATTGAGGTGCTGTTCCCAAATCTAGTAACTGCTCATCAACTACTACAAGTTCCAAAATAGTGGTCATCGAGGTCAAAGGTCACAGTACTTAAAACCTAATAACTCGAAAATGGATCCACATATTGAGGTGCTGTTTCCACATTTAGTAATTGGTCATCAGGTACCACAAGTTCCAAAATAGTGGCCATCGAGGTCAAAGGT
The DNA here is from genome assembly GCF_964235325.1 of Thermobia domestica. Taxonomy (NCBI): domain Eukaryota; kingdom Metazoa; phylum Arthropoda; class Insecta; order Zygentoma; family Lepismatidae; genus Thermobia; species Thermobia domestica. The sequence goes on from NC_137461.1 coordinate 244,507,341, forward strand.
CAACATACTTAAAACCCAATAACTCTTAAATGGATCCACATATTGAGGTGCTGTTTCCAAATCTAGTAACTGGTCATCAGGTACCACAAGTTCCAAAAATAGTGGTCATCGAGGTCAAAGGTCAACATACTTAAAACCTAATATCTCGAAAACGGAGCCACATACTCAGGTGCTGTTTCCACATTTAGTAATTGGTCATCAGGTACCACAAGTTCCAAAATAGTGGCCATCGAGGTCAAAGGTCAACATACTTAAAACCCAATAACTCTTAAATGGATCCACATATTGAGGTGCTGTTTCCAAATCTAGTAACTGGTCATCAACTACTACAAGTTCCAAAATAGTGGCCATCGAGGTCAAAGGTCAACATACTTAGAACCAAATAACTCGAAAATGGATCCACATATTGAGGTGCAGTTTCCACATTTAGCAAGAGGTCATCAACTACTACAAGTTCCAAAATAATGATCATCGAGGTCAAAGGTCAACATACTTAAAACCTAATAACACGAAAACTGAGCCACATATTGAGGTGCTGTTTCCAAATCTAGTAACTGGTCATCAACTACTACAAGTTCCAAAATAATGATCATCGAGGTCAAAGGTCAACATACTTAGAACCAAATAACTCGAAAATGGATCCACATATTGAGGTGCTGTTTCCACATTTAGCAAGAGGTCATCAACTACTACAAGTTCCAAAATAATGACCATCGAGGTCAAAGGTCAAAACTCGAAAACGGAACCACATATTGAGATGTTGTTTCCATATTTAGTAATTGGTCATCAACTACCACAAGTTCCAAAATAATGATCATCAAGGTCAAAGGTCAAAACTCGAAAACGGAGCCAAATATCGAAGTGGTGTTTCCACATATAGTAATTGGTCATCAATTAGTACAAGTTCCAAAATAATGACCATCGAGGTCAAAGGTCAAAACTCGAAAATGGAGTCAAATATCGAAGTGGTGTTTCCACATTTAGCAAGAGGTCATCAACTACTACTACAAGTTCCAAAATAATGATCATCGAGGTCAAAGGTCAAAACTCGAAAACGAAGCAACGTATTGAGGTGCTGTTTCCAAATCTAGTAACTGGTCATCAACTACTACAAATTCCAAAATAGTGGTCATCGAGGTCAAAGGTCAACATACTTAAAACCCAATAACTCGAAAACGAAACCACATATTGAGGTGGTGTTTCCACATTTAGCAAGAGGTTATCAACTAGTACAAGTTCCAAAATAATGATAATCAAAGTCAAAGGTCAAAACTCGAAAATGGAGTCAAATATCGAAGTGCTGTTTCCACATTTAGCAAGAGGTCATCAACTACTACAAGTTCCAAAAATAGTGACCATCGAGGTCAAAGGTCAATCTCGTAAATGAAACCACATATTGAGATAACGTTGTGTGATCTATTCAATTTTGTACAAAGCAGAAAAAAGTGAAGAAGGAATAAATTTGAGAACATAATTTTAACTAGCGCAGAATTTCTGTACCTTTTTGGGCTATTCAAAAGAAAGCAAAGATATGCCATATTAACTAGCTGAAAATTATTTAAGCAAAACGAAGAAAGCGAACATGTACCATTTTACTCAAATTAGGATGGAGTATTTATCTTTGTATGAACCAGAAAAAAAAATGAAGAAGGTCCGTTTTGACTAGTTCAATATTTCTGTACAATTTTGTACTACCCAAATAATCACAAGAAAATCAAAGAAGGGTCATTTTATACCTTTTTTGTGCTATTCAAATAATAGAGGGAACAAATTTCAGTGGTCTATTTTATTTTTGTACCAATCAGAAGAAAAGCAAAGATATGCCATTCTCAGACTTTTATACCATTTTGTACTACTCCAATAAACGAAGGAATACCAACCAGAAAAAAAAAGAAGTGAAGATCAGGTGGATTATTTTCTTTTGTACCAACTGGAAAAGAGAAGAAGAGCTATTTTAACTAGCTCATTATGTACTGTTTAAACAAACGAAAATTGAGCATTATGTAACTTTTGAACTACTGAAATGTTATATTTTTGTATTAATTAGAAAAAACCGAAGAAGGGTCATTTTTAACAAGTTCATAATTTCTGTAACGAAAGAATAATTTCGATGTTCTACTTTTTATACCAACGAGAAAAAATGAACTAGCTGAATATACGAAATAATAAATTTAAGTGACCTATTCAATTTTGTACTACTCAAATAAATAATGGAGTATTTAGTTTTGCACCATTTTGAAGTATTCAAATAAACAAAGGAATTATAACTTGTGTCAACTCTAAAATTAATTAAACGAAGTAGTGCATTTGAAAAACCGAAGTTGAGTATTTTATACCATTTTGTATTATTTCAACAAACAAAGGAATAAGCAAAAACAAAGGATCATTTTATATCATTTTAAACAAGTCTAATAAACGAAGGCATAAATATGAGTGAGCTATTTAATTTTGTAGTTGAGTATTTTAACGAAAGAACAAAATTGTACTAACCAGAAAAAACCGAAGAAGGCCCATTTTAACTAACTGAGAATTTCTGTACCTTTTTGTAAATTTGAGTGGCCTGTTTTTTGTAGTAACCAGAAAAATCGAAGAAGGTCCAATTTAGCTAACTCAGAATTTATATACCTTTATACTAGCTCAATGAACGAAAGAACAAATTTGGGTGTTCTACTTTTTTATACCAAACAAAGAAGAACCATGTTAACTAGCTCAAACACAATTTTAACTAGCGCAGAATTTCTGTAACGCAAAAATTAATTTGGATGGAGTAACAAGAAAGAAAGCAAAGATATGTCATATTAAATATTTAAATAAACGAGGGGATAAATTTAAGTGATCTATTCCATTTTGTACCCATGAAAAGTGTCATTTTAACTGGCTAGAATTTGAGTGGTCTAAAAAAGGCGAAGAAGGACTATTTTATATAATTTTACTACTCAAATAAACAAAGGAGTATTTAGTTTTGTACCACCGAGAAAAACAAAGAAATTGTACCATTTTGGAGTATTCAAATAAACAAAGGACTTATAATTTGTGTCAACTCTAAAAAGGACCATTTTAAACTAGTCTAATAAACGAAGGTATAAATATGTGTGACCTGTTTTTTGTACTAACCAGAAAAATCGAGTTGGCTAACGCTGATCCAGGTCTGAGCCAGATCGATCCATTTTCTACTACTTTCAATGTTTCCAGTTTTTCCGGAAAGAAATCGAAAAAAAAAGGTTTTTTACCAACAGGTTCAAATTTCGGAAATTTTACACCCTAGATCAGACACACTTGTACTTCGCTTGCATTAAACTCTGATGTTATTTCCGACTCAGTTCGCTGCCTGTCCTGTTTTGCGAGTCTACTCAGCCTACAACGTCTGACATATGTAGTGAGGTGGGGGGCGCCGAACACCTCGACGCTTGGACGTCGTTTCCCCTTGGTTTCGCCACTTGTTGAAGACACTCACGACAGCACTCCTCGAACACCCGACAAGTCCTGCATTTCCTGAAATTCTCGTGCCGTGTGTTTCTGAGTGAATACTTTCTTTAAAATAATACTAAAAATTATATAAAGATTTTCGAGACATTCGAGTCGAGTCGAGATTTTTACGAGCTGTCTCGACTCGACTCGTGTCTCTACTCGAAAACTCGAGTCGAGAAATACGTTTGTCTCGACTCGTCTCGAATTTTCCAAAGTGTGTCTCGACTCGAATTCGAGTCGAGTCGAGTCGAGATTCGAGACATATCTCGACTCGTGTGCATCCCTAATGGCGGTGGTTCAGTTACGATTTGGGCAGCCATATGCTGGTATTCTGTCGGCCCTTACATGAACGTAACATTTTAAGTGACCAGCTGCATCTCGTAGTGCAATCTTTGTTCCCAGATGGTAATGCCGTGTTTCAAGGTGACAGAGCCATTGTTCGTACAGCTCACATCGAATTTTTATGTAATAGCATATTTTGTAAGGCTATATGCATCTTTGTTAAACTTGGTAGGGATTTCAAACAACGATAATACAGCTTGAATTTGAAGTTTTATATTGCATATAAATGCATATTTCAAAGGTTATAACATACGAGTATCAGTGCTTAAGATCATATTCAGCATATTCTGTATTTTTTTTTTTTTTTTTTTTTTAATTTCAAATGTATGCTTATAGCATGCAATATATCCAGATTTTAGCTTGTATTTTCAATGCATTTACATGTGTGTACAAAAGAATGGCTTTTTGAATGGGACGATGGAAGAATGCCTAGTTTATGGAGGACAATAATGTTAGCAACCGATCAGCAGAGCAAAGACGCTTACAATTGTCAAGACGTTAAAAGAAACTTGATAATGATAACGACATTGTAATATCGTGTTGATAATCAATTCAGAAACGACAGACGCGGGGAATGTTACTCAGTGAATGCTTAGCTAGTTGGTGAAGTTCGGCGCGAGCTTAATTAGCAGGGGCAGATCCAGACGGACTTCTGGGGGAGGATGGGTTGTAATACTGCTAGTTAGAGCTATTTTTCAGAGCTCCAAACTTTGGAATTTGTTTTATTTATATATAAAATAAAAAAAGATCCCCCCCTGAATCTGCCCCTGTTAGTCAGTTCCTGGTAAATTCGGACGCTGTATGGAAAAGAAACTGACGGATGTTATTTGCCAGAAACTCCGATTTCAAAACAATTTGAACTATGGGAAAATTATACCTTCAAGGGTTAAATTTGAACTTGGCAGAAAATATTGATACTAAACTTGCTCCTCTCTATAAATATTGTCCAATAATATTCTATTAATGTTGACAAGTTATTTTCTGGCTAAAAAATTTACAAACTGACACAAAAAATGAAGAGAAAGGCAAAACTCATATACTGAAAGGCTAATTTTGGGAAGGAGTAAATCCTTAGAAATGATTTTTTTGTACAGTGAAAACATGTATAAAAGCGAGGCTCTTATTAATTCGTGTAAACTAAGTGCACTCTAAAATACAAATATGAAGATAAACAAGAGATCCTGTCCTCATATCCCTGTTTTTATTGTGATAGTTTGTATGTGTTTTAAAATGTTAGAACTGTCTTAAAAATAAATTCTGAAGAGAAATCCTTAAAAGGTAAAGTTCACCTTCAATGTTATGTTTCACCTACAAAACTCTGTCTCAACTTTGCTGCATGTTGGAAAATACTCTCTTTTATTGCATTGTTATCATATATTATACAGAAGATATATACAGAAAGTTACAGAAGAGGGCAGAAAGATGTACAGAAAGTTAAATAATGAATTAAGAAGAGAAACAGACAGAGCGAGGGAAGAGTTTTACAAAAGAAAATGCGAGGACATAGAAGAATTAGAAAGAGTTGGGAAATATGAGGAAATGTACAAGGAGGTGAAATCTATGGAATTTCGGAGGAAACAAGGGAGTATTATGATGGCAGTAGAAAATAAGAATGGAAAGGTAGTCAGCGAGAGAAATGAAGTCATAGAAAGGTGGAAAGGATACGTTGAAAACTTATATGAGAGTAGGGATAGACCGTGTAGCCTAAATGTTGAACTGGAAAATGAAGTAGGCGAGGATGATAAAGGATTTAGTATTCTCGCCAACACTATTTAATGTCTATCTAGAAGAGATAATGAAAAAGAGCCTACATGATGATGATGGCATTCCGGTAGGAGGTAGAATGATTAGATGCATAAGATTTGCAGACGATATGGCGCTTATTGCAGAATCTGAAAAGAAAATCAACAAAATGTTAGAAAAAATGACAAAGGGCTTTGAAGAATATGGGATGAAAATAAATGTTAGAAAGACAAAAGCCATGGTGATTGGAACGAAGGGGTCTGTGTCAAATATAAAAGTAGGAGGGGAGAAAATAGAACAAGTGAATAGTTTTCGATACCTGGGTAGTATTCTTAGCAATGACATGAAATGCGAACGTGAAATAAAAGCAAGGATAGGAATGGCGAAAGAAGCCTTTAAAAGAAAGAAAAGTCTGTTTTGTGGGACTTTGAACAAAGAGTTGAGAAAAAGACTCATAAAATGCTTCGTGTGGAGTGTTGTACTGTATGGGGCGGAAACGTGGACATTACGTAAAGGTGACGAAAATCGACTGGAAGCCTTCGAAATGTGGGTGTGGAGAAGAATGGAAAGAATTAGTTGGGTCGAGCGGAAAACGAATGAGAGAGTGTTAGAAATGGTGGGTGAGAAAAGAACACTTTTAGATATAATTAGGAAGAGGAAGAGAAACTGGTTGGGACATTGCCTAAGAAGAGATTGTATCATGAGAGACGTTCTAGAGGGTATGGTGGCGGGAAAGAGAGGGAGGGGGTGAAGGAGACTACAATTAATGGATGATATTAAAACAGAAAGATCATACGCGAAAACGAAAAGGTTAGCGGAGGACCGTGGAACATGGAAGCTTCTCAGCTGCGGCAAGTGACCTGCCAATAAAGGCAGAATACCTATGATGATGATGATCATATATTATGTGCATATTTTGACACATTTAAAAGCATAGTTGCATGCATGTTTCATGAGTTTTAAGTGCATAAAAATCCGATCTCTAGTGATGACTAATTGCTAATAGGTATTCTAAAGTGTAGAAAAATGTGAAGGATGTGATAGAATACGAATTTTTCTAAAGGTTTTAATTGTTTTCTAATGCAGGGAGTGAATCACGTAATGACATGTAGCAAAATTTGTGTATTCTGTAAATATGTGACTAATAGCCGTAAGTCTTAAGTTGTGAAATAACTTAATTTCATTTTCTTTTTTTTTTTTATTGGGTTTTATGATATTTCTATAGTGTCTTGTGAGTACTACAAAGTAACAGATAATGCATTTATCGATCGAGTTTGTTAGGTATTGGGTCTTTAAAACCTCCAAAGTATTTAATTTAAGCACAAGATGGTAGAAAACTACGCGTACCGATTTCATTCTTATAATAAGGGACAAAAGATAATTTTCCCTTGAAAAACATGCATTTTTTATTGTGAAAGATAATGCCTCATTATTCCAGTAACAGAGACGTTCCTACTTGAAACGAACGTCAGGTCCTTTCAGCCCAACATTTATAATATTACATTGCATCAAAGTGAAGAAGTGATGGGCAAGGGCGCCGATTTCTCTGTAAATTGGGGGGGGGGGACATTGAGATGCAGAAGGTATATATATGAGGATTTTAAGACAAATTGCATTCAAATTATGACAAATATTGTATATTCATAAATGCAATAGCGGGCCCACATGAGCTTGGTTTGGGCCGGGACCCCCGGCCCCCCAGGATCGGCACCCTTGGTGATGGGTTTTCTTTTCTTGGAGATGTAGCTCATTACTTCAATGTCGTAATTGTGACATTTTTTTCCGACAACTTAAACATGAGTCAGTCGTAAGTAACAGCTTGATTACCTTTGTTGTTGTTTTTTTTTTTTTTTTTTTTTTTAACATATTTTCCTATTTAAATAACAATAACCATACGCGGCACCACAGTGGGTGCAGTGGGTGCATCATTCACTTTGATTTTCAGCTTTCCTGCAATAATCCTTTCTATTTTGTATATTTATTCTTTCCTACGTTTGGATATATTTGAGTGACTTCTGAAGTCTCTCATAAGTTATTTGCTAGCATACGGTGTTTTTCATTTCTTTTCTATTATTAAGTAAAACTTAGGGATTATTTTTGAGATCTTAAAAGGCACAATATTGCAGAGCGTTCTGGCAACTATGTTAGGATTTGTTGTCGCTTCCCAGTCTGCATCCACATTACCAAAATCCTGGCGCCGCCTATGCAATTAACAGCTTGTGTTGCTCAAAAAGATTACTTCGTGAAGCATCTAAAGAAAGGAAATACCGTTAGAAGCGATAGTTGCGTTGAGCTGAATATTTTTCTACTCTGACACTGGTATGGCGCGTCACCTGTGATGCACAATTTGATTTTTTTTTTTTTTTTTTTTTTTTTTATAGAAAAGTCGCTCGGAACTAACGGAGATGAAGAACAGTTGAAAACACTCCGTAAATGGATTAGTGATTTATTATTTGTGACAGTGGCGTATTTAGGGTAGCTTCCGGGCTTAAGCCCGCCCCCCCGAAATCTTTCTTACTATAGTAAAGTATATGAAATATCTTGCTGAATTTTCACATTTTCAGGCAAAGCCCCCCCCCTCTGAAAGTTAGCAAAGCCGCCCGAAACAAAATCGTAAATACGCCACTGATTTGTGATATAGTGAAAGTATTGGATTAAAGAGAAAATAATGGGATATAGTTTCCATACAGACAGGAAAAAATACAAATTAAGTTATTAAGTTGATAAAAATAGAATTGGAAGGTGAGTTTATAGGAAAAGAGGTGTTCATGCACTAGAAGATAACTTTAAATACATTGAACATCAACAAAGATATATAAAAGAAACTACACAGACATTGAAAGTAAAATGTGTTTACGTATTCGTGGCGGTGGCTCTTGAGGGAAGTCAGTTACATTAGTAAGAAAATAAATAACGTTTTATCGCTTTAAGAGAATGAATCAAACTTAACATATGCACTACTAGAATTACTCATAACTCTTGCAATATACTGCTAAACATAATACTTTTTATTATTATTATTACAGTATAATGAAAGCAGGTTAAAATTTCAAGTATAGCTTCTCGTGTTCGATTGTCTGCAGCCACCTTCCTGCAAGTTCCTCTTTTCCACGTCGATATCACATCTTGTTCTTAGAGGCAAAGAAGTTAGTCACTGCTGCTGGTTGGTGAAGCATCGTAATTTCAGTAAGTGCATCACGGACTGAAATGGGTAGTAATGCGAAGACGCAAGGTTAGCACTGTATGTCGGGTGTGGCATCTATTCGATGCTATCAAGTTCCTAACTTTCATGGTAAATTTCTTGAGCAGAACACGCTTTCTGTTCAACAAAGCAGAATATGTTTGGCATAGTGAAGCATACATCCTCTCCAGCTCTTTAGAATAAAAATCGACATTCATGATTCGATCGTTAGGAATGAACACAAAATGAATTACCCCCTCGTAATTCCATTATAGAGAAAGCATGACTTTATCCTCGAAACTGGTCTGTTTAACGACTGGTTCCGGAATTTGGCCCTTGCTCAAACACTGTTTTGCACATTTGGATTTCGGGGAAACACAATTTACGAAGGATGTGACAAACATTTAAGGGAACGCACAAAACACATTTATTTTGCAGTAGTTTTCGCCATACACCCACCTCTATCCTATTCTGAACCTGAACTGGAGTCAACTCATGTGGCACAATGTGCCAGATACTCATGGTTATCCCGAGTTCGTGAAAGTGACGCCACGTGCTATAGTTGTTTTGAACTTGCCAAGTTGCTTTGACAATCGTTCTGTCCTTGTGAATGAATTTTCCTCAATGGTGGTGTATGTCTGAATCTGTTCCCGGGCGGACAGTGGCTGATCTTAGTAATGTTTACAACATACATGAAATTTCTGGAACCAAGAAGTTGCTATGTTGTGGTTGATTCCACCTTGCCCTTTCCCATGACAAAATGTTTGGGTGCTACCGCAGTGTTTTTCCCGGTGTATAACTCACACAGTAAGAATTCACGCATCAGACGTTGTTGAAACCTCATTGCCACTATCACTAAAAGCTTACTGAAGATACTGACGAAGTGATGGTCTCCGTGTTAAATAGTCAGTTTCCCACATTACCTCTTGCGCCAGGTTCGCCTTGTACTTACGATCAAATACAGCGTATGCCTGTGGCCGTTGTTTGGGCTGAGAATATTGCAAAACTTATGGCTTACCTTTATAATTCTTGTATCGATAAAATGTGTACTAATTCCTCTAGTCTGCAGTAATGAAATATCAATTCTTCTCGATGTGAATTCCCTGTGGAGCCTCCACTGCATATCATTAAAATTTTAACTTTTCAATCGCTTGAAACTATGGATATGGAAAATTTACCTAATGTTTTAATTTTGTACAAGAGGTAAATATTCTACCTTTAGTTTCAAGTAATAAAATCCTTAGAATGCAGTATCTCTGAAAAGCTGCCATTTAATATTCCTAAAATGTTCGTGAAATACCTAGTGAAACGAACTCTACACCTTTCATACGCGGAAGTACAAATAAAATAAAGATGTAAATTCTCAGTAAGAAATATTTGTTGTTGAGAAGAAAAACATAACTTAATTTGTATTAATTCTGATACAATACTTACAGAGTCTTAATGCTAAACTTGATGTTGGAAGATGAACTGAAATAAATAACAACACAGCACTTGCAAAACACATCATCATCTTCATGTTTTGTAGCTGTTCGTCCAGTCACATAGGTACTTAGCACAATGACCCACACGTGAGTCTAGTTCCACGCGGCCAAGTTCTTGTTTTCTTCCTTCTGTATACAGTTATAAAATGCTAACTTGTCTGCAAGACTTAGGGTCTTCAACAAAGATTTAATGAAGATGCAAGCAAGTCGACAGATAGCGGGCAGACATAGCCTAGTGTTGTGACGCGTTTGGTCAATTGATGATCCGTCATGTCTGTCGTGGGTTCAAGTACCACTGAATACTGCAGTCTTCTTTAATTACTCTCGATTGTTTGTGTTCGCTTGTCGTTTTGATACAAAGTAATATTTGATTAATTAAAGTTAACACAAGCATTTCCACACTTGGCAAGGGCGTCCATGTTGTGGTTTCCAAGGGGGGGGGGCAAGTATAAGCGACGTTTCAAATATAGTTTCAAATTTTGCTGTAACTAATGTAAAAATTCTATTGAGTTTTCAATATTCCCAAGTACAATTTCCTCTTAGGGGGGGGGGGGGCAAGCGCCCCACCTTGCCCACTGGGCCCTCTGTCACGTAGGTGCATAATTTAGGGAGAGCAAGGGCGCAATTGACCCGTAAGTTTGGGACATATATATACGTAGATAGAAAAATATATACAAAAAAAATAGTATTGTAAGCTTAACATATTAATGAAAATACTAAATCTTTACTTATAGGCTAGAAGGGGGAATTGGGTGGAGAGATTAATTGAGCGGAAAACTTTTTAAAAATATATATATATTTAGCATTTCAGTATATTTTTATGGAAATTAATTACACATAAATTTTGGGTGGGCAGATGTTTATCAGAAAAAAGCTTAGATGAATTTTGAAAGGTGTAATAATGAGAAAATAAACCAAAAACTGATTTGTTTGAGAAATGACAAATCTGAAACCGAGTTTTAGGTTTGTGTGCGTTTTGGTTTGAGTCATAATAAATCGTGCATCTGTTAATGTTTGCTACTTAAAAACATCATGAAGATGGTGCCATGAAGAGCAGCAATTTTCGATCCTCACTGTGAGGCATTTAAAATTTTTTTTAAAATTTGTACCTCTCAATTACCCCTAGAGGGTAGTTGGGTGCATGATGTGGGGGTAAATGGGTGGAATGCCTTAAGTGAAGATTTTTGCTTCGAATTAATTTAAATGCTGTGCTACCTTTATCTTTTGTGGTGTACACTTTTGTGTTGCTGCATTATTTGTTCTTACTAAGCTATTTTATTCAATTTAGGCCTTCAATGGCCGTTGAGTATCCCAATAGTGCTGATGCTGTAAATAGAACCTGTTTATCAATCCAGAGTTCCATCACATGTTCTATTGTAGTAGTTTATAGTTATTTAGCATTAGCCTTATTACCTTCTCCTATGTTTGTGTAAATAACAAGGCCTGCTCTCTCCCTCTCTCTCTCTCTCTCTTTTTTTTTTTAATTTTCTTTACGTTTTCAGCCAGTTTTGACGGCTTAGTTTTTTTCCGTATGTGATACATTTTGGATTAAGTTCACAGGAGAGTATACTATGGTGTAAACAATAAATGGAAGACTGGAAAAAGGCATTCAAATATCTTTGAAATTTAGAAATAAGTTACTTCTTATTTTGCGTAGACAAAGTATGATTTTTTTTTCTTGACCTCATAAAGCAATTTGCTTTTGAGTGGAATACAAGTTACATACACCAAATGAAAGGTTGAGTTTTCTTCATTTACACCGAATCACCCCCACTACACGGGTTTATGAACCCTGGTAATGGTTTTAATCATTTTGAACCCAATTACCCCATGGAAATCAGACCAACACCAATAAAAATGTTGAAGCATCAAAAGTAAAGCTGCCGAAAGCTTATCAGTATCACAGTAGGTGCAGAAAAACTGCAAGAAAAAAAAACACCTATAACCTGTGAGGGAAAAAAAGGTTAAAAAAAACATACACCCCAATTCCCCCCTTCTTTCCTATCAGCTATTCTACAAGTAACAACGTGTCCGTGGATTTTTTCGGTGTACTCACGTATCTTCCCAATTTCTCATCCACCAATTATTTTATCATTAATCATTTGCGTTAATCTTATATCTCCCTTAGCCTAGCTTGCATAATCGTGTTACGTTAAACTGTAATATTTATTTTTATTTTTGATATATTGTATTTGCATCTTGAAAGAGCTTGATTCATCAGCTTAATCGTAAATTATAAGAGCAAGAAAGACAACCTAGAGTAAGAAAAGATGACATTTCGAACAAAAATGTATTCTCGGACATTTGGCTTCGAATTGCAATGCGGAATCCATTGATAGTTTAAGTCCCTGTAAAGAGCATGGTCGTTTTTAATTGTTCTCAATAATTCAAAAGAGTTTAACTTGCATTTCTCTACTCTATAAACTTCCGAAGTTTATTTCATCCAATGATGTGACTTGCGATACACAAGCACCAGCATCAATAAATTTTCTGCGTCTGTCTGCTTCAAATTGCTACTCGCTATGAAACACCTTGTGTTAGTTTTAACTTTTCCACTACATATTTCTGAATTTCACATAATTGTCCTATTATCAGTTAGTTATAATTAGTTCCTGGAATTTTATGTAATGTCAAATCCTAAAATATATAATAAAATGTAAAAAATATGTAAAAAATGTCAATTCATAATTAAATATGAAGTATAAATCTTTACTTTTAACATTAGTCTTTGTTTTCTTTTAAATTTCTTTCCTCACAAACGGGGATGTTTAATTTGACAAGACCTAAAGAAATTCCAGTTACAATATTAGAATTCTTTCATAAGTTGCTCTTGATCTCCTGCAATGCATACTGGAGGATATAAATCCTGACAAGTCAATGGCGACTGCTTTCAAACCAAATGCAGAGTAAGAGAATTAAATCTATCAAATCTCTAGTTTGATGTGGAGAAGAAATTAAATTGTAAACCGAAGGTTTAAGAACGACTCAAGTTATAAATCAAACTATGCCAAAGATTATATATCATCATAAATGAAATATGAAAACGTTTCAAAACGAAGAAAAATAACGTATGACTTTGTAAGTGGAGTCAAAGAAACATAAAATAAACACACCAAAGACGAATCATTGATCACATAGTGAGCCTGGTTCAGTGTTTAAAACGCTCGAGCAGTAATCTGGAGGTCCTCGGATCGGATCCACAGTGGGTAAGTTTTTCTGATAGTTTAGAATTTTGGTGGATATTGATCGGCGATGACAGACGGTTCATTATTTTCAGAAATTTGAATAATCACATATTTGAATACTCAGATGTTTCAATACTTAAACTATCAAATCTTCAGGAATAATAATAGTATTAATAATAACTATCTCTAGAAGATTAAAAGCTAAGAGCTTATTAACGCTAACCTCATGCTATTACAAGCAGAAACGTGACATTTGGCAAGAATATTGCGATTTTATTTAGTGTTGCCCACTAGTACAAGAATTTGTCATCTTGTTCCTAAACAAAACAAACAAAATCGAGACGAGAATTAACATTTTACATTCGAGACGGGACAAGGCTAACTCAAATTATCGTGTCGCTTTGGAGATTAGAATCGAGACAAGACTAGAAATATCGTAAACATTTCTCGTCTAATCTAGATTCAGGAAATAATGTATGTCCGTTCTTCAAGTAACAATTACTCTGTAGGCTGAATCTTCTATGCTATTTTGTTTCTTTGTATTTCGGAGCTCTTCCAATTATGGTCTGTGTAGTTACTTTTGTAGTAAGGCTTTTATATTTAATTCTGCATATCCTAAAAGTTATTTTATTATATAACTTACCGTTTAGTGATATTCAGTTACTTTTATTACAGATATTTTTCTTAAAACGTACAGTACAATACATTCTACATGAAACTTCAGTGGAACGCTTTCGTTTAATATTTGCGTACTTGCGGAGGCGTGTCTTCGAGGTCCGGACGCCCTCCACCAAATCCTGATTCTTCTGTAAGTTTTGCCTAATTTTAGGACAACTTTATAAAATTATTATTATTATTATTATTATTATTATTATTATTATTATTATTATTATTATTATTATTATTATTATTATTAGTAGTAGTAGTAGTAGTAGTAGTAGTAGTAGTAGTAGTAGTAGTAGTAGTTGTTGTTGTTGTTGTTGTTGTAGTAGTAGTACTAGTAGTAGTAGTATTACTGAAGTTTTGTGAATTTAATGGTTCATGCTGTTCCAGAAAGGTTAAGCGCTTTGTTTCTGGTTGTTTCAGCCGCAGCCCTCTCAGCTCTAGAGCTTATTAGATTTATCTCAGCTCCTACCAAGTATGTGTTTTTCTGCACAAACGTCGTGTGTAGGTTTACTCGGGGTCAGTTTTCTCCCACTTTCTTCATTCCACTATTTCTTTCATTCTGATCATCGACGTATCCTTTAGCTTAGCTGGCATAATCATGCAACGTAAAAGTTAAAAACATAATTTTTCGTGTCGCTCTTGTGAGTTCAGCATTCCTACTTTCTACATGAAATTTTCCTAAAAACCTTTCGTTTAACATTTAGCTAGTTGAAGGGACGTACATAGTGGGACGTCCTGGTTGTACGGATGCTTCTCTTCAAACCCGACTATTTTGTAACTTTTGCTTAATGTTAGGAGGTATTTTATAGATTTTAATACAATCTGTCTTCATACGGAATTTGCCTTCTGTAATATTATTATTACTGGAGATTTGAGACCTTAATATTAGTCCTATTCCAACAAGATTAACGGCACTTTCGGGCTGTTTCAGTGGTACACTCCTGTTGAAATAAACTTGGAAACTTGTTCAGAGACTAAGTTCTAAAGTGCAAGCCTAGATTTCTCACCATTCCCTAGATTTATAGAGGAGGAATTTTAATTTTCCTTCTGTTTTTTGTGTAGAAACTACCTGCAAAGTGTATACTTATGCGCCGCCAGTATACAAGCTTGTAGAACCGCTCAGTTTTCGTATAGAACTTGTGAAAGTTGAAGATCGAGGGTTGGAAACTCGGTCTCCGATATTTAATTTAATTTAATTTTTTAACATAAAGCTTGGTGAAATAATTAAAGTGTAATATTTTTAACATATGTAGATTGCAAATGTAATTATTTGATATTAAAATTTGTGTTTAGTGTCTGTGTTGCATGTTTGTTTACTTTTAGTTCAGAACAAACACTTATAGGACCTCTTGGTTTGAAATTTCTAGAATAATCAATGACATTTCGTTGGGTGAAATTAAACTGAAGTAAATGCAAATAAATATACCGAAGTTGATATTAAAAAAAATAGTTTTTTACATTGTATAATTCTGTATTGACGTATAAGAGATACCTTGGAATGATAAGTGTCTAGAAGGAAAAGAAGGGGAATAGGTGTCAGCTCCTGAACAATATGAAGATCAAAACTTCGTATGCCTTAACAGAAACTAACTGTAAGTAGGATTTGTCTTCATCACGATCGATAGTAATGCCCTTTCTTTGAGTAAAAGAATTTGGATTATGCACTATATTGACATTTTAACAATATATATATATATACGAATATAAAAAACAATAGTTCCAATTTACAATGTTTTGAATGGATATATGGAATGTGTTGGAAGTGTCGAAGGAAAATATTATTTCTAACAGTAGTAGTAAATAGTGGAAGAAGTTACGAACAATTCCGGAATTGCAAGGAAACAATAACATCTCCTTTTGATCGGATACATTTATGACTCATACTAGTCTCTAAGGATGAGACCTATGTATTCAAGAATTGTTTCCTAAACACGTTACGCTCTCAGACATTACAAATCAAGGTTGTAAACATCTTACGTCATGTTATTCGCCTGTGAAAAAACTCGTCTCAACTCTAAGATAGATAGAAATGGAATATTTTTCATGTTATTATGCATAAGAAATATCAATATTGTAAATGATAAAAGTTTCCTTAATTACTTCAGCGGGAATCGAAACCAGGACCCATAAATTACGAAACGAATGCTCACGACACTGCTCAAAGACAACTCTGTTATATAAGAGGAAAAAATTAGTGTAAGTAGGAAATTGCACACGTTTACGATTCAAATGTTTTAATAAGGACGAAAAACTCTGATTTCGGTCATGATAAAATACTGTAGTTCAGAGAATTCAAATTTAAATTAGAAAACAAAAAAAGACATACAAACACTCGAAGACATAAAGGAGAAATTGGTTTTAAGACTCATTCGATCCCTTAACTGGAACCTAGTACCTTAGACCCCTTTTTCTGTTGAAACATTAGTTAAATTTTCTTCTCTAAAGTTTGAAGCGTTAAAAGTTTAAGTTTTTACCGTTATGACTTCCTCTGAGAGCTCCCACTGCCCTCCTTTTTCCGAACTCCTCTACCAGTTGATTGTTTAAAGTAGTATTTTCTTAGTGAGCACCAGTGACGGCTATTGAGGGAAGTCATATAAGTTTTTTAAAAAATGTCGCTACAGTCTATGGGGAGAAAGCTTCTTCCAATTTCAAACAGCCAGTTAGAAGAATTAGTACATCAAATAAGGTCTCTTCCCTTAGATAGTAGCAATAAAATTTAATTTTTGAGAATTTTTGTTCACTAAAACTCCTTCAATAATTCAAAGTGGCTGAAAGGTAGAGCGTTCATGTCTACTGTATAGGGCCCCATGTTTGATCCTGACTCGCGCTAAGTGGGCTTTGCAGTGGGCAAACACAGGGTGTGTGCGTTTTCTCGGGGTTCTCCTGTTTCCTCCTACTTTCTTAACTCATTTCTCATAATCATGTCTCCTTTAGTCTGCACAACATAAAATTGCGACATAACACTGAAAAGTTTCATTTTTCCTTCAATATTTACTCTGACTGGTTGTCCACCCGGAAGAAAAAAAAATCTCCTCAAGAACTACCTGATGGATCACCTTGGTTAGGATGTACCTGGTCAAAACCTAACGAAAGACTTTGTTCATGGAAATAATGTTCAAACGGAAGTGATAGAAATCTACCACTTCCGGTTTATACGTAGGTAACTATAGAGCAAAAACGGTAATATTGACGAGAAACGGTTTACTGCAACCAATTAACAGCCTTAAGAATACCTTTTATAACGGTAACCAGAAAAGTTCTGTCGCTTTTTGTGGAGGCCTGTGTTCAATTGGCCCTCATACCATGAGTTGAATGCGAATGGAGATAAAGCAAAAGTCAGTTGTTGGTATGGGTATATCCAACATACTACCTAGCTGTGGCAATTCAATTACACCGTGAACTTGCGTAAGGATAGAGTGAACATGGGACCTCCACAGAGCGTCATAAAGGCGTGTATGCTGTACGAGTTCAACCTGGGGTCAATTGCCTCTGGAGTGGGGGAGAAGATATGCCAGACCTTTGGTGATGGTGTCGTGACTACGCGGACAGTGCAGCGGTGATTTAACAAGTTTAAGGACGGTGACGAAAGACTCGAAGACGCACCATGTGCTGGAAGATCAACACATGTACAAAATGAAGATCTTCAGGCAGCAATTGAGGCAAACAGTGGCCAGACATGGGAGGGATTGAGACTACAATTCAGTGTGAGTGAAGAAACCATTCGGCAGTACCTCCATAAACTTGGGAAGCCATAAAAGTTGGGTCAATGGGTCCCACATGATTTGACTCCGGGTCAGAAGTTAACGCGAGCAGACACTTGCGTTTCTTTACTATCTCATCTAAGGAAGGAGTCATTTCTGGACACGGTGTTCACATGCGATGAGATGTGGATCATGTACAAAGCTCCACGGCTCCGTCCTAATTGGTTAGCATCCCATGAACCGGTTCTTAAACAGCCGAAACCACCACTGCACCAGAAGAAAGTCCTCCTGTATGTTTGGTGGACTTCTCGCGGCATCGTGCATTGGGAACTGCTACCAGCTGGTCAGAGCATCAATGCAACTGTGTACTGTCAGCAGTTGAGTCGGGTTCAAGAAAAACTCAAAACTCTGAAACGCACTTCTGAATCGCAAAGATGTTCTCCTGTTATAGGATAACGTTAAGCCCCATGTAACTAGGATGATCCAGACCACTCTACGCTTTAGATGGGAAACATTGTTGCATCCGCCATACTCCTCTGATCAGCTGGTAGCAGTTCCCAATGCACGATGCCGCGAGAAGTCCACCAAACATCGTTCGATTATCACCTGTTCCATTCCTGGGACAATCACCTTACAGGACGCCAGTTCAAATTCCTAATAGATGTGCAAAATGCACTTGGTGCCTTCTTCGCTTCACGGCCCACCAAGTCTTCCCGCAATGCAATCCATGGCCTTCGAGAACGTTGGCAGAAGGTCGTCGATGCTGATGGGGTTATTTTTGATCTTCCAGGTACATCTTAGGTGACATATCGATGTTCAAAAGTGGTAGGTGAAAAAGTGATAGAACTTTCTTGGTTACCTTTATATTTTCATCCATTAACCATAACCCTCTACTAAAACTGGACAACTTCTGGTTTCAATATTGATCTACGAGTACATAGGGCAAAACGGATAATATATAAAAGGACGTGGTTTCTTGGTGTCAGTTTAGGATTCTAGGAATATACCATCTTCTCTCTCTCTTAATTCTCTAGTCAAACTGGCTCTAGTCAAGTAAGTTTGTTGCGAGAACATCGCGTCCATAGGTTTTCTCAGTGTACTCCGTTTTCTCCCACTTCTCACCACCATTTCTTCCATCATCATTCACATGACGTAATCATCGTCTTCCTTAGCCTAAAGGGCATAATCGTTAAATTAAAATATTTCATTTCATTTTTACAAACCGGAAATGGCAGAAACGAACCACTTCCAGTTTTAACGCTGATCCCAGTAAAGTGAAGATGGCTATAGATAGTGAGAAGCAGTTTTCTGTAATCTAGTAAGTGTTTCTCAAATATTTTTCGTCTCAACTATAATCTCTCTACCAAGACCGGAAGTAGCAGAAATCAACCCCTTTCCGGTTTTAACGTTGGTCGCTATAGAGTAAAGACGCTAATACAAAGCGAGAAACGGTTTTCTGAAATCAATTAAGCATCCCAGGAACATATTCCATCTCCGCTCTAATTTCTCTACTAAAACCGGAAGTGGAAGAAATCTACTAACGGTTTCAATATTAATTGAGAGAATATAACGCCATACAAGCATAACTACTTCATGTGGCGGACACGGGGCACTATTACTTGTTTATGATTCGGCTTCCCTCAGAGGTGCTGCTGGTTCACCCCATTCCGTCAGGATGAACGAAAGGTACAAACCGTTATTCATTGTTTCAGTTCGTGGTATTCCACTTACGAACTTATTAGTATTTGCTCAATATTGAACATATTGGGTCACTTTCCGATTATAGTATAATATCGGGTGCTGCAACATAAGTGTTAAAACCAGGATTGGCAAGGTAATTTACTTGTTACGTATTTTACATAAATTACGCGTAATTTACTAGTAATATACGTCATGTAGAAAACCAGTTTTTTACTCAGACGTAGAAAACTATATTTCTTTCATTAAAACTAAGATCATTTTGAATAGTCGGTTATATTGTAATCTTAGTTTTCTTATTTAAGCATTAAAACATTATCTTCTAAACATTATATTTAAAAGTAATGATTTCATGCCAAACCATAGTAATGAAAGATAATTTTGGATTGTCCCTCGCCGGCCCACTACTACTTTCCACCTATTAGCGCACACACAAGCACAACCACCCAACATATAAGCACACATTAAAAATATGTGTTGGTTCGGATATGTTTGAAAGTATCAAGTAACCTTTTGATTAACTTCTATTAGAAAAGAAAAAGAGATTGACTGTTAGGCTCATTTCACTTTCATATTACACACACTAACACACACACATAACTGATACGAAGAATACTGAACAGAATATTGAAATAATGAAATTTTAGAATAAACTGATTTGTTTTTCTTCCACGTTCCAACGATACTGTATATACCACTTCACTTAGCATGGGGACATATTGAATTTTCGATGTAAAAGTTATTATTTAAACACACACAACTGAAAAAAAAATAAAAGCACCCAACAGAACATTATACTACATTTTTCGGAATGTACTAATTTATTTTGCTCTTTTCTTCCAAGTCCAACAACAACACTAAATAAATTACTTCCCTTAGCACTTGACTATCATTTGAACTTTTAATGTAGAAATTTCTCATGGTCATAATAAATAGACAAAACTGAAGAAAATACTCAACAGAATATTGAACTACTTGTTTCTTCGTTGTTTTGGAAAGAAACAATTTGTCTTTCCTCCTAGTTCGAATACTGAATATATTTCACTTGGTTAGAATAACACTGAATATATCATTTCATTTAAAACAGCCATTAATTTAATTCTTAAAAAAAAAAAAAAAAAAAATGTACATGCCATTTCCATTATAGTTTAGTACAATTCGAACACAATACTCTTAATCACACTAATATTCATAACTTAAGTGGTCTTGTAATTTGAGGGTGTAGTATATTTGAAGTAGTTTCTTCGAACGTTCGAAGCTGAGCCGTTCCTTGTGACGTTGTGGACAAAGGACCAATTTGAGAAAAGTTTTTCAATTTGCGCTGAAGATGCTAGGATGTTCAGTAACTTCATAGCAAATGCCGACAACTCCTTATGTTGCCGAGTAGCGAAATACGAGAATGTGCGTGGTGTTGTAATTCCCTTCTTCATAAGTTCTTCAAATTTTCCACATTTTCCCCGATATTGCTGGTAGGTAGTTATTCCTGAAGGGCCGAGGTTTTCCAAGAGAAACTCCTCTACTTGTTTGTGATGCTTTTCTCAGACATTGCTGAAAGTCGTCATAAATGGAGACCACGAAGGCTTACCATTGTTGTTGTATTGCGCAATAGTTTCTCCCACGGCTTCTCTGGCATAAAACTTTTCTCGATTACAGAGGGTTTAAAACATGAAACATGATGAAATGGGTTTTGAACAGTCACGCGTGCAAACCGTATTATACAATGCTACTTTACCAAGCCAATACAAAATTCCCAGTTTATGCTTACGGATTAAGTTTTGCAAAATCCAGCTAGATTCCATACAATTTTAGGAAAATTTTATTTTAAAGCTCGGCGCGTAGAACGTTTTCTTTTAATTTGTAGACCTGTTTCTAATTTTTTACGTACTTTACGTATTTTACGTAAATTACGCGTATTTTACGCGTCACGTAGAAAACCTTTTTTTACGCGTAATTACTCAACCCTGGGTGACTCCTGCCATTGAGACAAGAAAAAACGTTCTCTTGAACTTTCGGCTATCAGACATAGTTTCGGATCTACAAGGTGTCGAAAGCGTGGGAAAATGACTTTCGTACGCCAATAGTTCGGAAACTATCCAACATAAAGGGAGAGGGTGGGTTAAAAATTCACTGAAGAAGTCATACGTGCTGTATTGAATTTTACATGTTTCATAATCCTACCATGCACGCGCAAGGGATTCCCCAAAGGAACGTAGGGAGTCCCGGATAATCTGTCAAATGAAAATTGGTCTAAATGGATATGTATTGATAGGGTTTCTATCAGGTAACAATAATTCGTTTGTATTAAGTCGATATCTGGAACAAATACAAAATGGCGGACACCTTCATGCTCGTTGTGTGTGGTTGCATAATCGCCAGGTACAGATGCTGGCCGACAGTGACGTTCTGAGTATTAAGTGTACCGAATTTGTACTCAAATGCTCTAGAAAGACATCTGGAGAGTCGGTAGAGCACAATAGATGAAACAGGGTGATTCGCATGTGTGGAAATACAACGAAAAATGTCCAGAAATGCACTCATACTAAGTAAACGTGAGTTCGAAGCGTCGGAAATGTAAGGAATAGCATCAAGAACATGAAAGCCATTGCCAATTCACCAATAACATTCCATCAATCCGATGCAATATGATCTGCACGGTTGCATATCGATAAGGATGCAACAACTGAGGCCAAGTTGAAATTGTGCAAGGGGACTCACAAAGAAACTGGGTAAACTAAAGGAACTAGTAGGATCGCATGATCGATATTGGAATGTGTGTATTTATATCAACATGTAGCTAATGGACAAATGTCAACATGTCCCACTACTGCTGGGACACGGTCCAACGTGCAAAAACTAGGAAAATAACGTTGTAAATTCTGCTATTACCTCTGGTGCACTTTTTAGTAGAACGTAACTAGAACACGATTTTATCAATGTCCCTATTTGTTTGGGACATTGTCCCACAGTCGACACATATGAAAAGAAATCTCTTAATCCATGGTTCAAATTTTGATAGAGTGTACACGTCTTCTAGGACATATGACGTACTCGAAAAATAGGGAAATACCTCCAGAAATTCGTATCTTACACAACAGTGCACATGCCAAGACAAAGACGAAAATGAACCAATTTGGCACATGTAACACTACTGCTGGAATACCATACATATGAAAAATGAAACGACATGAGAAATAGGAAGAAACGTCTTAAAGCTCTGATTGTTTACAACTGTGTAGTAGGATTAACAAAATAAAACACACAAGCATGTCAGGAGGCTGTACAAGAGCGCTTGCCACACAAAATGGGTACTCCTCAAAGAAATGAATACAGAGAAAGAGAGGCTTCCTCGAAGCCTTAGGGCTAGAGAGCTCGCTTTCGCTCGCGTGGTCGCAGTTTCTAATTTTACTGGGAGCCCACGTCCTTAGATTCAAGACCTGAGTAGTTATTTTCCTATTTTTCGCACGTGGGACGGTGTCCCAGCAGTAGTGGGATATGTTGACATTTGTTCGTTAGCTACATGTCAATATCAGCACACACATTCGCCACATTTTAATATCGATCATGTGATCCCACTAGTGACATTCATTTAGTTTATCCAGTTTTTAGTGAGTCCCCTTGCACAATTTCAACTTGGTCTCAGTTGTTTCATCCTTATTGATATGCATGGGGGTACGGTGGCTCAGTGGTAGAGCGTTCATCTCCGGTGCTTGGGGTCCTTGGTTCGATCCCAGCTCGCGCAGTTTGAACTTTGTGGTGGACAAACACCGTGCTCGTGGATTTTCCCGTGGTTCTCCCGATTCCTCCCACTTTCTTCATCCCACCATTTCATTCATCTCTCATCATCACCGTCTCCTTTAGCCTAACCGGCATTATCGTGGGACGTGAAACTTACAGATTTCATTTCATTTCTTATTGGTATGCAACCTTGCGCATCATATTGCATCGGTTTGAGGGAATCTTATTGATGAATTGACAATGGCTCTCATGTTCTTGACGCTAATCCTTACATTTCCGACGCTTTGAACTCACGTTTACTTAGTATGGGTGCATTTCTGGACATTTCCGGGCATTTTTCGTTAAGTGTTTCCACACATGTGAATCACCCTGTTTCATCTGTTGTGCTGTACAGACACTCCAGATGTCTTTCTAGAGCATTTGAGTACAAATTCGGTACACTTAATACTCAGAACGTCACTGTTGGCCAGCATCCGTACCTGGCGATTATGCGTTGGATAGTTTCCGAACTATTGGCGTCCGAAAGTCATTTTTCCACGCTTTCAGCACCTTGTAGATCCGAAACTATGTCCGATAGCCGAAAGTTCATGAGAACTTTTTTTCTTGTCTCAATGGCAGGAGTCACCTCCCAAGAGTTTTAACACTTATTTTGCAACACCCAATATATGTATAGGTGTTGCCACATGACACATCAAATAACACAAACTTTTGTGCAACGAAAAAGAAAAAAAAAAAAAGCTGTGTCAACATCAAACCTACCATAGAAGTCATTTCGTAATTCCTTCTTCTTCTTCCTTGCGTGAAGAAGAAAAAAAATAGGGCTAGAAATTTCTTAAACCAGTTTTTTAGTAGATCAATGTTTTAAGGGCAAGTACATTGCTTGAAGTGGCAACCTAATTTGAATGATCATCAATTTTTAATGTCAGAATGCTTGGTAAAGCTGTCATTTAAGTGCGAAGTACGAGGTAAACTATGATAGTTAAGGTGAATATTTTCCTACGAATTATAATTCTAATGCTATGTAAGGATGCAGTGGTTATTGCTGTGTTGTATAAAGTACCGTAATTCTTTAAGACGATTGCCTAACGAAGTTCAGTGCATCTATATGGACTAAGACAGAAACACTTCGCAAAGGCAGATTAAACCCTAAAACCTGACCTCAATCCCTTTTGCTTTTTGCTCCCTGAGTCCCTGTATAACTGGTGTTAAATGAGTTGCATTTCTTGTTTCGTGACAACTCTTGAATAGCTCGTTACTACGTAGTTGAATTGAATTAATTTCTTTTCTCGTTACTTACACTGGATTTCATTGAATGAATTTGAAACGAATGAACGAGTTCATTTCAAGGTGAATGATATTTATTAATTTTCGGTTAGTAGGCCATTTCGTATTCCTTTTACTTTCTATCACTTCTGTAAATTTAATTGAATGAGTTCCTCCTTACTTCCTTTGTCATTAAGAAAAATATACAGGTTGTCCCAGGAGGAAGGGGCAATAGTTTGGAAAATGGTTGAGTTGAGTTGATTTTAGTTTAGCGTCCCTTTCAGCAGCGAGGCTATATGAGACGTGAACCTACTGATTAACATGGATCCGAACCACATGAGCTCAGGCCAGGAATCGAGTCCGGCTCTCCCACGCCAAAGACGCGTACTCTAACCGGTTAGCCACGAGGGAGCTCCTTGGAAAATGGTAGTATGGGTGATTTTAGGCAAAATAGTTCGTTTGAACATGGGTCCTAATCTCAACGGTTTGACAGCTACAGATTGTGAACTATTTTAGACTTTATGTTGCGTTCACTCTGTAATTATTCTACAGAGGTGGAACATAGCGGATTTGAAAGGTGATGGAAAGACCATTTCAACGATATGCAATATGTGACAAACACCAAACATTCTACAGAGTTTACTAACAGTCTCTGCACAAGATTCACCATGTTTCTGATACGTTTTCACTGTGACAACACGCTGTTCCATCGTGAACCGCTTCATTCCCGCTTCATTCCTAGCCGTACAGAGAACAGATGACGGTCATGCGCAATGTTGCCACAGTCCTAGCTCCAGAGTGGGCTGAAAAATAGTACCAAATTGAAACAAAAAGGGCTGAATTCATCATTATTTCATACCAGTGTAATACATGGCTCTATAACACGAAACTAAAAGGGGTAAAGTTCTATAACACTCCTCCCCCTTTTCGAAGAGTCCAAATCGAGAAAGTGTTATTAAAAAAAAAAATACTTTTTAAAACCATCTAAATAGGAGGACCCGGTGTAGAACCGTTTTCTTGTAGAATCTTTGCAACGACACATAAATTAGAGACTTACTTTAGCACGCACTGGTCTTCTTCAGAACACCAACGTGTGTGTGCATGTGTGTTATTATTATTATTATTATTATTATTATTATTATTATTATTATTATTATTATTATTATTATTATTATTATTATTATTATTTCAAGTTAAAATTTCCACCACACTGCTTCTTTCTTGTCTTCATGCGCGGCGCAGATGAGCCCATCTAGCGTCATTTGTTTCCCAGTATAGTTTGAATTACGAATATTCCACAAAAAGTTCGTAGCGTTATGCGGTTCAACGTCACAGAATGAACGTTCAACAGCATTTTTTAAGAGTCCAACACGCAGTATGGGTAACTGTATTACTGACACTTTTGAAAATGTGACAAGTATTTGTTAAATGGTGCTGAATTGGGTAGAATTGTACCAACTTTTTCACTGAGTGGTGAACTCCCCTGCAACTTCGTTACTCGACAGACGTTTCTACACTTTCTTAGTAAAACTATGGTTGCTCTTGGAGAGAAATGATTGATGCATCCTAAGAGACTCTACACTACGAAATTAAAATACCGCTAATTTTACAGTAATTATATGTAATTATTATATGATATCTTCAAATAGATAAAAGATAATCGAAAAGTGGAACAAGACTTCCCTAGACAATTTTATTTTGCATTATGTACCGTTATCACGAGTCACCTAGTAGCTTTCCGGTTGCAGTTATTCAGAAACGCGCAAATAAATGCCGATTTTCTAAATGGCTGGAAATCGAAAGCAGATAAGTGAGTCGTGATAAAGGTATCTCACGAAAAATAATATTGTCTAGGGAGATCTTGTTCCACTTTTCGATTATCTTTTATCTATTTGAAGATATCACATAACTATCGTAAACTTAGCGGTATTTTAATTTCGCAGTGATTAATGCATTCAAGATTTGATCTTACTCTATATCTGCATTTTTCTTTTCTTATAAAAACAACTTAATTTTCTTATTTTATCTGAGAATATAATTGGCAGTACTATACATTTACTACTTTTACTATCGGATGAAGTGAATAACATTAGTTCAATATTACATGGAAGGAAGTTACTAGTAGTGGTGCATTCCCCCAAACTTTAGACCCTCCCCAACACAAATTTCTGGGTGCACTCTGAATGTCATTTCTCCATCCGTGTTCTTTGTGTTATTTACTTATGTAGAAGCCTCCACATTTTCGTTGCTTTTCGATGTCTGTGATACTGTAGCGTCCTCAATTTGTAACACTGATCAATTATATGTGAAGTATTGTAAGTTTAACATGTAGATTTGGAATATCTAATAATCTGACATAGTGTCACAAGAGTAACTATAACTTTATGTTTTGTTGGCAACATTGCTATGATCAGGCGGTGTTGCGGATGTCAAACAACGTACCTCTGACGATATTTTCATGGTACGAAATTCCGATGATTTTCTCTATTAGTTTAAAAGTTACAAGCACATATCAAGATCAATGGTCCATTTTGTAAATTCAGATATTTAGGAATCAGTGTTGTTATCCATTTTTTTCTATTCATATGTCTATACACGTCTATAGACGTGTATATCTTACACGTTTATAGAATAACTATAGGGTGAGTAATAAGTAACATTAGGTAAAAATAGTTCACAACCTTTTCTCTGAAATCGTTGAATAGGCCCGCGTAGCTAGTCGCTGACGTTCTCACTTTTGGCGCGAGCGGTCTCGGCCTCGATTCCCAGTGGGGACAATTAATCAAAAAATGTAACGGCTTTTTCAGGGCAGCCATCTTGATTGAGGTTTCTTCAGGGTTTTCCTCATTCGTCCAGGCAAATGCTGGGATGGTACCTAACATAAAAGTCACAGGCCGCTTTCTTCCTTCTCTTTCCCTTTCTTCCTCACCAATTCCCCGGACAACGTGATCACCGAGGGACATGATCCTCATTTAAAAAAAGACTCACAGAAACTGATCTTCAACATTCTCTCCGCCAATTAAGCTTTCTAGTGGACAAACACCATGTGCGTATGTTTTCTCTGTGTTCTTCCGTTTCCTTCCACTTTCTTCATCTGACTATTTCATTAATTTCTCGTTATCACCATCTTCTTTAGCTTAGCCGGCATAACTGTGGGACGTAAAACTTAAAGATTTAATTTCATTCCATTTCAACACACTCGTCCCGCTGGATACAGAAAGATTAAAATATGCATTTCTTGTTTTAAATTTTTTTATTTTACTTTTAACTGCCAACTGATTTAAGTATTTTTGGCCCCACTTTAAAATTTAACGAACGCAGATTCCGCCATGATCCTCAGTTATGGACAGTAACATATTAGGTTTTCTTTTTAGAAGCACCAATAAAATTTTGTTCAAATTAAAGGAGGTCATTCGTGATTAATATGCTTTGAGAAAGAAAATAATTATATAACGCTGAAAATTTATATCACGCAAATATCAACAGGTACACATTCTTCGATACGTTGTGCGACATCATCAGGTTAAAAACGTTGCCGGTCAATATAAAGTTTTATTTTTCATATTGCACCTCAGGTTATTAGTAAGTCACTCATTAACTCCATGGCTTATGGAACCCTGAGGTTAAAAGCTCTCCATTGTTTTCTGTCCTTAGTCAACTGGATACAGTTTCTACTTTGTATTTCTACTTCTGCGAGATCCATCTTAATATTCTTCCTCATCTGCACCTAAGTATTCCTAATAGCCGTTTCCCATTGGACTTGCAGTTAAAACTTTGAAAGTGTTCCTACTTTCTTCCATTCTGACTACATGACCTGCCCACCTGAGCCTCCTAGATTTGATGACCCTAATAAAGTTCGGTAAACCGTATAAATTATGTAGCTCCTTGTTATGAAGTTACCGCCATTCTTCATTCCCGTTCCTATTGGGTCTGAATATGCGTTTCAGGATCTTATTCTCAAATACTTTCAGTTAGCGTTGTTTCCTCAGAATAACCGCCCATACTTCGCAACCATACAGTAAAACAGAAATGATTATTTATGTATTTTAAGCATCAAATTCCTCGACAGAATTCGTCACGACGAAATATTTTGAACTGAATAATAACACGAATTTCCTGGTTTTAGTCGGCGTTTAATTTCTTCGTGAATATGATTTTTGTCTCTTAATAGTGATGCTAGATATTCGAAAGCATCCACTTTGTCGAAAGTATTATTCCATATTTTAACGTATCATATTCATATTTAGTTTTCTCTACAGTTACTTGTAAACCTATGCTTCTGCAAGCGTTCAACACTTTTGAGACTCACTTCTTAGGTAAATTTTAGACTTTCAGTCAAGCAGCTATTGTGTCGAGACTACTTATCATAGGATCATAGTTCATACCTTATTTTGTTTGCAATAAAGCAGTGTTCCCAACTGTCCCAGTCAGATTTCCCTAATATGTACCCAAGACAATAAAACTCCCACTCAAAGCGGAAAAAAAATATTTTTTTTAAAGTCCCCGTTTCCTGCGAATTTCTCCCCTTCGGTACGCGACACGGTGAAAAGCGCTATTTTCGCTAGTTCGATTCTATGACTGGGTAGCCAAATTTGAGGCGAAACATTACTCTAAATTGTATTCTGGCTGCAAGAGCCCAACTTGAAACGTAACATTTTTACTCTAGTTCGTAGCTGAAGTTAGAGGAAAAAGGAAGAAAGAAAAAGAAAAAAAATGGCTCGACAATATATTCCTTTCTTACGATACAACTATAGACCAGTAAGCACAACGTCACTTAAATCCAGACTCTTGCACACTAATGGCATTGCCGGTATGGTGAAAGAGGGAGAAGAAAAAAATCATTTCTAAACAACACCACATACCCTGCAATCATATTTATTTAACTCTCTTGCAAACAACGTATAATATTAAAAATGGCATTAGTAAACAGACAGCTAAACTCAATTGTCAAAAAAAGAAAAAAAAATGATCTGTATTCGATTTTTAAAGATTTCAGAAAACTTCTAGCACCAACACAACTAAAGACGAGTAACAGCAATATTTGAACAGTATCCTCAATAACAAGATTTGTTTACATTTTCAAATAAATATCAGGACATAATCTTTGGTAGGCTGCATCACAGCAAGTGAAGGAAATTTCAGACACATTACTGTTCACAAAACATCTCACAGCAGAGGGAGTAAGCATGTGGCTGTGTCGACTAACCTTCCTCCCCAAACACATAACGTTTCCACTACTTCCGCAACCAACTGTTAAGGGGATATTTCCCTCGGCACAACTTAACATTTAACAGCGGCGGTAATAATAATACTGTAGAAACATTATAGGAAGTACAAGACCAACCAGTAAATTTGACTCTACCCCTGACACCCTCACATCGGAATGTGAGCTCTAGCGTATGCCCACCGTCTTTGACGCGTCTTGCTAAACTAGTGAATAGCATTATAGCTAAGACATGACATGAAGACAACTCGAGGATTTACATAAAATTTGCAGTGTAGCAACTTAGTACTTAGATTATGAAATATATATATATATATATATATATATATATATATATATATATATATATATATATATATATATATATATATGTTGATATGTTGTGATAACCAATACGGAGTGTCCACTACCGGACAGACATGAGCTAGCTGTTGCTAATCAAGATTTTACTTCACTAACATAGTGGTCGTAAATAGACGATACGGAGTGCCCGCTACTAGACGAACATAAGCTAGATGGTAACGAGTGATACATTATACATCTACGCAACTCGGGAAATAACTCCATCTAAAGCAAGAGAGAAATGGTGTTGATATCAGACTACCCCATCGGCGTATGATTCGACTTACTGGATAGAGATTCACTTTCGTTTACTCGGACATGTTACGGACAAGATTTACTTGAAATGACATTAGGGACATTGTAGAACTGAAATACATATAATATATAAATGCACTGAATAACCAATGATTAATGGATGTATATATATTGTCTTTAGTTTATAAACGATTCAGACCACAGAATAAACACACGACAATAATAGTATAGCACTGGATATTATAAATGGAGACGACTTGAACGAACTACATGAACGGTGGACAAATTCCCTCACAGTTCCGGGACGACATTCCTTTCATAGAATTAGATAAAAGATAATGAAACATAGTTATCTGGGACGGTGACCCAAAGCTTACCCAACCTTTCGCTGCTTACAAGTGGAGAGCACAGACACCACAGGCCAGTTCAAAGGGCTCCAGTTCGGACAGCGTCCTAGGGTAGTAACCGGTCTTCAACGACCTCACAGGCATCTCGGTACATGACGATCGTAATCATAGGCATAGGCACAGCTTGACCAAATGACAACCTTCTTTGATTGATAGCGATCAGATACACTCCACCAATTCTCTCACCAGGTAGACAATCTCACTGCAAAGTTGCTGAAACACTCACATTCACACTTCGACCGCAGACGGGAACTTCACTGAAAGATGCATTTAAGTCACACAAAAGCAGGTGGAATCAGACGACGAGTAACAAAGGACGGAGTCCCATATTGAGGAGAGCAGAGGACGGGGAATCGCTACTTCAAGAGGAAGAGGCCATACACAATCGAGCTTGGTCCCAGAGGCAGTTCTTGGGAAAGGACTGTTAAACTTTCACTTACATCACAGCAAACGATTAGCGAGTATCAAGACTATCCTAGTAATATCCTGTACGAGCACGAGCTGAGTGTTCGTAGGTAATTTATTGTAGTTCACTGCACGCACACTAATCTACCATCACTATTCAGTCACAGCACCTCCTATTTAAAAGGTTCGTGATGGGAAACAATCATTTCACTGCATGACGAGCAGTAATTATGTCAAAAGACAGGACGAAAAACTACACCTCCGTTCTCGCCACCACCATGTTTTCCCGGTACAAAGAGCTAAGACAAAAGGGAGCGTGCGCCTGCATCCAACTCGCTCTCCGATTGGTCGCTCCTTACTACGCATCAGAGCGTAGTATCGAAACAACAACTTTAATAATAAAATATATATGACTCTATAAAAATAGAATTTATATGAATCAATGTTTATATATGCACATTTATAATAATCCCTCTGTTTAAACGAAACACAAATTTCAAATTATTTCAAGCAGGCAGCGCTATATTCAGAAACTGAAAGATATCCACTCGACACAAGTCATAGACATATAAAAGAAAAGTAGCATACTACGACTACACACACGTGTCCAATTGTCGACCATCTTGAATCCTTCATGAGGGTCGAGAATTGAGAAAATATAAAAGAAAATAACATTTACTAAGAGCTGATTAGACATTTCTACGAATAATCTCTTTGAGAAAATGTAACGCTCAAAGAGGAACGTTACAACGGACATGTGAATGTTTAAAAAAAGCTTTGCTTTATTCCCAACAAAACGAATCATTATCCTGGGTAAATAGTTTTGGTGCTAAAGTTCATTCCGACCCATAACTACTTTTTTCCTAACAACTATTAACCTATTGTTATTCAATAAGCTCTAGTGTCTAGACTCTTAATCGTAGGATCATAATTCGTATCTCATTATATTTGCAATGAAGAAATGTTTCCAACTGTACCACTCAAATTTCCTTATTACACACCAGAAGTAGAAAAATCCCACTCAAATTGGGAGAAAGAGATTAGAGTGCTTTATCAGAAAAAAAAAGCACATTTTCTTGAATTTGTCCCCCCAGGAGAATACTAATGCCAAATGAGTGCTACAGTTTGAGAAGTTGCTTTATTACAAACAAAATGAAGTACGAACCATGATCCTACAATGAACACTTTTGACGCTAGAGCTTATTGAATAACAGTACATCAGTAATTGTTACCTAAAAATGGGGAGGGGAAATTTAGTAAATCAGCTCTGGCACCAGGATGATTTATTCTAGGATTTTGTTTTTTACCTACTTGGGTTAGTAATGAAGCAGCGTTTCCAATCGTAGCACTTGCATGTCCCTATCATGTACCTGAGGGGAGGAATTCCAACCCAAATGTATAAAGAACTAGCGGGAAATTCAATTCCCTTTTTCGGGAATTTATCTCCTCAGGTACACGACAGCGCGATGGTAGTGATACCGTTGGAAATATTGCATCATTAGGAACAAAATGAAATACAAACCATGATCCTACGACAAATAGGGATAACACTGTAGCTACTTTACTAAACACATTAACTAAAAATGTGTAATAGGGGAAATATTCAGAATTTTTTTGAAAAATCTTTATTTATCCTACGATCATGGTTCGTAACTCGTTTTGTTCGGAATGATGCCAAGTTTTAAACGGTACCACTCATATGTTCCTATCATGTATTTGAGGACAGGAATTCCCGAAAAAGAAAAAAATATCCTGGAAAATCCCCTTTTCTCCACTTTGGGCGGGATATTCCGGCTTCTGGCATATAATAGGGAAATTTGTGTGGTCCAGGTGGAAACATTTCTTCATTACAAATACAGTGAAACCTCTACTAACGGACACCTCTATAAAGCGGACACCTCCCATAACGGACATATTTTGTAATCCCCAAACACTGTAATAAGAAAAAGCACATTGGCAAACCTCTCTAAAGCGGACACTCTCTAGTACGGACACGGACAGTCTTTCCTGTCTCTTATAGGTATTATTTACCTCCGTATTACGGACACTTTCTCTAGAAACAAGTTGAAAAGTACAGTAAAAAATAATACATTTTTTGTGATTCGTACGTGTGTCAGCACGGAAGCAGATGAGGGTGTGACAAAATTTTGCCTCCTCAACTGTCTGCTCAAGATTTCGGATCTCCGTTTAACAACATCCTCATGTTCTTTGCTTGCATTCTACTCTCACCCAACCTGTTTTAGATACAAAAGTGATTGACAGTTGCCCGCCGTTTGGGATGATAAGTCATTCTACTGTCTGCTGGAATCTCTAACTAAGCAAAAATCAAGTTTGGTATTTTTTCCCCGTGGGTACGCATATTGTCTCAAAAGTCATTACTGGACTGCAATTAACTCACAAATTAAAGCAATACACCGAAAACATAGTAAGTAGCGATAAGTGTAAAGTGCAGGGAACTATAACATCTTATTTCCAGGTTGTGCCTCGAACATAGTGTATTGGATGGCGCAAGATAATGCAGGTACAGTAACATTTTGGTAATATTCGTAAATACATGATTCATGCAAAAATATTTTTCTAATTGCACAATACCTTGTACTAATTTACCTAAGAATATATTGAAACCTCTTTAAGGCGGACACCTCTCTATAGCGGACAATTTTTGATTCCCCACGGCTGACCGCTTTAGAGAGGTTTCACTGTACAATACGAAGCAAAAAACCTGCAACATGAAAGTTTAAGTTCATTGTGAAACTACGCCTAATAACATAGGCAACCAACCTAACGTCTTTGTGGCACTGATCACGCCAGGATAACCTTTGGATACGTCCCCCTGCACACTTCGTTCGGAGCAAGAAATGCATAGACCACGTGACTACAAACCACAAATTTCTCACAAGATGGAGTAATAGAATGAGGTTCATCTCACTTCTCTTCTCATTTTACATCCTCAGCTTTAAAGAGAAAGAGAAAGACGTCAACGTGATAAAAACTAAATAAAGAGGAATATGAGAAATACAAAAGAAAAGAACACGTGCGCATATATTGACAAATGACACATGCACTTCAAAGAGGACCACCACAAATTTTGTTATGAACCATATGTAATAAATAACTGTGAGAATAAGCAACCCACAAATACATAATTACACGTTGTAAGTGTTATATTACACATATTTATTTAAACAAATAAAAGTGCTCGCAGAAAGCTGAAAATTTCTTTAAAACCTCAACCATAACTGAAAGAAGAGATTACTTCTCTATTGTTTTTCTTCGTAGCATCCATTTACATGGAGAAATGAGAAAGAGAGAACATCTTAAGAGATTCGCACGTATACAACATCGGAAACTACTAAATGGAAAAAATTACACGCTTTGAATGGGATTCGAACCCAGAACCGTAGAATTAGAAATCCCCACACTCTACCGATGTAGCTATTCTGATACAGATACCCTGTTCCCTCCATCATTACCTTTGAAAGATGGAATAGAGTCTGCAGAAAACTAGATCTAAGATGTCCATGACAGACCGCCTATACCCTATGTCTAATTGATACTTTAAAAAGCTAGCTATACACGTGCATAGAAAAGTAAAATTAAATGAATAGTTAGTCAAAATGTTGTTGGTGCCACCTAATTACACATCACTTTGTCTGTCTCACTCTATCTCTGACTATATAAATCGAGGAAGAAGAAAAATATTAAAGTGAGACCACAGGAAGAACAAGCAAAAATAAAATGGGACTGAGTTTCGAACACGAGTCTGCAGAATGGAAAATTAGTCTTCTAACCACAAAGGATATGTTCCGGTCAACCCTAACGTTATCAACAGATTCCAATTGTGAAAGTATTACAGCGATACCGAGGAAAGTACGCCTACATATTCAGATATTTGGTTTCAATTAAGTAGCCCTGAAGAGGGCTGGGAAGGGTGTAGAAGGTATTGTATTTAATATCGGGTATAGTCGCCATTGACTTCCCTTATGGCTTCTAATCGCCAACCCATTGAATTAACAAGGCGAGCGATGAAACATGGAGTGCAACAAAGTCCCTAAGCTTCTTCAACTTGCTCCCATAAAGTTTCAGCTGTTCGCAGTGGATTGACCGACCAACGTTCACGAAGTATTCTTACAACAGCAGCCCACATGTTTTCAATGTTATTCAAATCAGCATCTCGAGGTACCCATTCGACCAGCTTGAGATCAGGTTGCCTTTGGATCCATGATTGAACCACAGCTGAATCATGCACGGAACTGTGGTCCTGTTGTAGCTGAAGTATGTCGTCACCAACATGTGCTTTTATTTCAGGGAGCATAAAGTCGAGAAGGTCTACATATTTTTGACCATTAAGCCGACCTGTAATTCGGTGGATACCACCACCACCTGCAGCCTTGCATATCCACTCTCAACAGTGAATCATCACATGACCCATTCGCGCTGAACGGGCCATATATTGTGGATCAAACCGTCTTCCAGATGGGCGATACACACGTGCCAGCCCAAAGTTTCCAGTGGAAAATATTTTCTCATCTATAAAGACAACAGTGTTCCAGTGACGAGCAATATTTAGCTCCGCAAACGCCAGTCTATCGACTTTGTGATCTTCTGTCAATCTCTCATTAACAGCATCCCGGAAGGACCTTAATTAAGCCTGCGGCCCGAAGTAGCCGTCGGAATGTCGTTACATCACCTGAAAAGGCGGTTGACTGTTGCAGTTGTCGGGAACACATGAAAGGCTGTCGGCAGCATTGATCAATTAATCGTTGCTCTTGTGTCGGTGAGGAAACTCGTGGCCGACCACTTCCAGATTTTCGAGTTAGACTTCCAGTTTCCTCATATTTTTTCCACCACCTGAATGCTGTTGCACGATGCACGCCTAATCGAGCGCCCGCTTCAGGAACACTCAATAAGAGCGATAACACTCTCATGTACAGAATTATCATATTGTGCCATTCTTACACACGAAAGTAAAAGTTCTGGAACGTCTTTGAATATAGGATAATGCACAATATTGCTAAACATGACGTCGTATTATGAAAGGCATGCGCAGAACAAGTAGATGTGCCTGTAATCAACTGTTGTTGCACGCAAAAATACTCACTCACTGTTAGTAACAAAATATTTTCAATTTCTTAAATCCAATACATTAGAATATCTTTTAAGAACATAACTTCCATCGAGTGGTAAGCATAAACACAAACTCGTAACTATGCAATAGTTTACTTCCATCAAACCCCAGATGCACTTTGCAGATTTAATCTGATTTATTTGTGCAATTTAGATACATATAAGATTACGACTTGTCCGGGAAAATTGTTCATACTCGTCTAAAACAGTTCTATTCTATTATTCGCCACTCGCATGCATTATATGACAAACAACAAAACAAAAACAAGTAAAGTGCAAATACTCTAGACCCGCGTTTCCCAACCTTTTTCAACTTGCGGCACACTACGGGTGTTAATTGGATTCTCGCGGCACACTTATAGATATCATTATTTGTAAATATAAAACACAGTGGTATTTTTTCTGATTACTGATCTCCTTCTCACAGAGAAGAAAGCTCTATCACTGGTTTTTCCCTGTGGTAAATCATGCTTATTTTTCATTCTAATTTAAAAATAGAAAACAATTGCAATGAAATATTGGACTCAGGTTTTTAAAAATACGCTTTCTTTTTAAAAACTGTATCCAACCTTTTACTAAGGAGGAAGATCACTAAATAACGAACGAACAAACAAATCTCTTTTGCTTTTGAAACACAAATGTAGGTAATTTGTCGAAAGGATTGAATGCTTTTTTAAATTTTCAAGTTACAAAATAGTCTGCAATAATAAAGAAGCAATAATGCTCATAACAATGATAACAAATACTTTTTTTCAACATTAGAAATGTACAGAATAGTAACCCGGTATGAAACAAAATTGTAGATTCATAGTATAGTTTCATAGTAAAATGAAATACAAATATACACTTTTCCCTACGTTTTGCATTTTGATTGCTATAAAATAAATAATTTTGTTTCGATTCCTCTCGGCACACCAGTGTGCCGCGGCACATCAGTTGGGAAACTGTGCTCTAGACAATATTTATCAAAACGCTTCTAGAGAATTAAGATATAGCCGAGCGGTTTCATAGAGTGGTCTACTACCTCTACCTTTTCGTGTTCAAACCCATATGAGGTTTGTGTCTTTTCTCTATTTTTTTTTTTCGTGTGCTTTCACAATGAACGATCTTTCTATAATTCCTATAAACTATAACTTACAAACCCTAAACAAAATACATATGTTTATTGTAATATTCTAATCTGGATTTTTATGTTATTCTCTTCTTTTAGCTCGTTGAATTTCGTATGCTTTTATAATTTCGATTAATGAATATTTCCAACAAGTTAAGAATCGAAGTGAGAACGCTAAAATCTAGAGCTAACACCGAACCTATACGACATTGAATTCAAACAAGTAAAACGATATGATCGACAGTTTAATATCAAGTTCTCTCATCACTTTGTGACTAGATACCGCCATATGGATGTACTGATTTTACAATAAATTCTCTTTAAGTAATAGTTTGCACAACTAAGGTTTCATATCGATTCATGTATTTTGCTGATCAGTTTCTTCTTTTGCTTAGAAATTTCTTACCAACATTACATGGTTTCTTTCCGGCAGGAGCTCATATGGTTTGGATTCCACATTAATAAGTAGGTCCATGTCTCATATAGCCTCGCTGCTGAACGGACATTAAACTCAAAATCATCAACAACAACTACATGGTTGTTCTGTGAAAATTAGTAATTTATTATGTTGCATAAACCACATTTTTCACTATTACTGAAACAGTAAGAAAACAAGACAACGTGGGTAGACAATTTGCTACGTTTTTACAAATTACTATTTGTCACCTACCAAGCAATTTAGAAGAAACAGATTATTCAATACATTAAATGTATAGCACAGTTGTGAACCTTCTTTTCGGATGTATATTAAATCATTTGCTCTGTTCCCTCTAATTGTCTGTCTCTCTCTCTCCCTCTCTCCTTGATACTCAGTTTTCTCCAACTTTTATTTTTGCTTGTTCTTCCTGTGTTCTCATCTTTATATTTTTTCTTCTTCCTCGATTTATATAGTCAGAGAGAGAGTGAGACAGACAAAGTAATGTGTAATTAGGTGGCACCAACAACATTTTGACTAACTACTCATTTGATCTTACTTTTCTATGCACGTGTATAGCTAGCTTTTTAAAGTATCAATTAGACATAGGGTATAGGCGGTCTGACATGGACATGTTAGATCTAGTTTTCTGCATACTCCATTCCATCTTTCATAGGTAATGATAGAGGAAACAGGGTATCTGTGTTAGAACAGCTACATCGGTAGAGTGTGGGGTTTCTAATGCTACGGTTCTGGGTTCGAATCCCATCCCAAGCGTGTAATTTTTTCCATTTAGTAGTTTCCGATGTTGTATACGTGCGAATCTCTTAAGATGTTCTCTCTTTCTCATTTCTCCATGTAAATGGATGCTACGAAGAAAAACAATAGAGAAGTAATCTCTTCTTTCAGTTATGGTTGAGGTTTTAAAGAAATTTTCAGCTTTCTGCGAGCACTTTTATTTGTTTAAATAAATATGTGTAATATAACACTTACAACGTGTAATTATGTATTTGTGGTTTGCTTATTCTCACAGTTATTTATTACATATGGTTCATAACAAAATTTGTGGTGGTCCTCTTTGAAGTGCATGTGTCATTTGTCAATATATGCGCACGTGTTCTTTTCTTTTGTATTTCTCATATTCCTCTTTATTTAGTTTTTATCACGTTGACGTCTTTCTCTTTCTCTTTAAAGCTGAGGATGTAAAATGAGAAGAGAAGTGAGATGAACCTCATTCTATTACTCCATCTTGTGAGAAATTTGTGGTTTGTAGTCACGTGGTCTATGCATTTCTTGCTCCGAACGAAGTGTGCAGGGGGACGTATCCAAAGGTTATCCTGGCGTGATCAGTGCCACAAAGACGTTAGGTTGGTTGCCTATGTTATTAGGCGTAGTTTCACAATGAACTTAAACTTTCATGTTGCAGGTTTTTTGCTTCGTATTGTACAACGAGATACGGACATAATCTTAGGGTTAATAGCGATGTGTCAGGATTTTAAAAAAAAAGTTCTAAAATTTACTCTTTTCTTTTCCCCTTCGTCTATGTTTGTGAAGTCACTGTCCCCAGGCATCGCATGCATGACTGTAAAATGCCCATGAAACGTATTCTTTGATGCTTCCCCGAAGGTCGATGCCATGATACAGATCTATACCAAAAATCCCCAAAGGCTTAATAAGACCTCTGCATTTCGTTCTGTTCTTCTCCTATCATCCCCTACTATATTTACGTAATTAGCATACGCTATAACCTGGTGAATATCATTCTGCTCTAAACCCTGGTTGCTTTTTGATTTTCCTTAAAGTACCGGTACTCCAGACCAAAGTTAAACAATAATGGCGAAAATGCATCTCCTTGTTTCAGGCCATTCTCAACATGAAAGCTTAAAGACAAGAATTTTCCTACGCTGACATACTTTAGGATTCATTTAAACATATCTTAATCAATCTAACTAGCTTTATCGGTATTCTAAATTCCGTAGGGATGCTATACAATGTTTCCCTCCTAAGGGAGCCGTAGGTATTACTAAAATCAATAAATAATCGATGTACTGGGTACTGTATTTTCAGATTTTCGAGTACTTGTCGAATGGTAAATATCGGTCGATAGTTGATCGATTTTGCCAAAACCTGTACTGATAATCTCCAATAATTTAATCTGAGTTTGGGGTTCATCTTGCTAAAAGAATGTTTGAGAGGATTTTATAGGCTGTTAGTAAATGAGAAATGCGCAGATAATTATTCCAACCAGTTTTGTGCCTTTTTTGTAAATTTGAACAATGATTGAATTTTCCACTCTTGTAGCAATTCCTCCTTATTCCAGATAAGGATAATGAGATTATGTATCTTGTTCCACAGTATTTCCTTTCCAACTAAAATTAACTCGGGCAAAACTTCGTCTACACAGGGAAATTTTTAATTCTTTAATTTCTTTATATGCATGTCGAGTTATTACTATTTCAAATTTACATGTTAAACACAAGCTAACTATATCACATTACTGTTCGGTGTTACAAACCAAGGACGCTACAAAATAACAAACTTGCAAATTTTATAAAACTCTACAACAGAAGCAACAGTATTAAGATGGACGGGTCAATGCATATCCAAAGTACTTTGGAGTGTAATAGTATGATCATGATGTGACATACCTCGATTAAATAGGAACAAAGTTACAAGAAATTGAAATGTTAACTGTTTTCGAAACGCTGTATTTCGAAAAACTGCTTAGATATATACCACTCCCAACCACGTGGGAATTTTCAAATTGTAAAGATCGTAATGATGTTCCCAGCAATTTGATATCTAAACGGTTCTGGAAATGTAATAAATAATGGAAAAGTTTGCAACACTGCTTAAAATAACGTAATTTTGACAACTTGTAATCATACGAGGAAGGATCAAATGAAAACCTTAAAAGTTTATTATAAATTTCAAATGGGTTCTGCTATTGCTTTGAAAGCTGGCAATATTGTTTCTAACAGTATTCTCTTTCTTCAGTAGCTGGTAAAAGAGTCTAGTCAAACAAGCGCCAGCACAGGAGAATTTTCAAGATGACCGTCCCACTGTGCACATGCACCGCATTAGAACAACGTTCGATGATCCGGTTTTTGAGTAGGGAATGTGTGAAAGAAATTCTGTGGAGGATGCTCCTCGACCGGGACAGGCTCACCACGTAGTGACCGAC
This sequence comes from Thermobia domestica, assembly GCF_964235325.1. Taxonomy (NCBI): domain Eukaryota; kingdom Metazoa; phylum Arthropoda; class Insecta; order Zygentoma; family Lepismatidae; genus Thermobia; species Thermobia domestica. The sequence goes on from NC_137461.1 coordinate 244,548,277, forward strand.
GACAATATTGCGCTACTGGAACAGCTTGTAAAGGACAACAGGCGTATTACCCTGAAAGAAATCGCAACAATAATAAAGATTAACTTTGGTTCAGCTCAACACATTGTGCATAATGTTTTGCATTTCAATTAGGCATCAGCAAGGTGGGCCCCACGTCAGTTGACTGCTGAATTGAAAGATCGTCGCGTCGACGCCTGTGAAGAACTTTTGCGTCGTTTTAACGCCGCGGGTGATGCATTTCTGACAGATTTGTTGCAGGCGATGAGACTTGAGTTCACTATCATCAACCACAAACCAAGAAAGCGAGCAAGGAATGACGGCATAGCTCTTCGCCAAAACCAAAAAATTCCTCACTCAACCATCAGCAGGAAAGGTCATACTCACTCTCTTCTGGGATTCTAATGGAATAATTTTGGAACAGTACATGGAAAAAGGAGTGACAGTAACCAGTACCTCGTATTCAAACATGCTGAAAAATCAACTTCGCCCTGCAATCAGGCGTAAACGGCGAGGACTTTTGTCCTCAGGAGTACTCCTACAGCATGACAACGACCGACCGCATACTGCCCGTTTGACCGTTTAGACTATCGATGACATAAAATTTGAGTGTCTCATTCATCCGCCCTATTCACCAGACCTTGCCCCCAGTGACTTTCATTTGTTTGGACCACTCAAAGAAGCGATGGGCGGCAAACATTTCAATAGTGATGAACAGGTAAAAAAATGCGGTGCACGAGTGGCTACAATCTCGATCAAAAGAATTCTTCCACCGAGGTATCCATGCACTTCAGAAACGGTGGAATACTTGCATTAAACGTCGAGGGGAATACGTTGAAAAATAAGAGGTAAGATTTCCTTTTCATTGTTATATTCTAACATTTATTGCACTTTTAAGGGTTTCATTAAGGGAATTCTCCCTCATATTTTCCAAAATATATTTTTATAATGATATAAAAGCAGAGAAGAGTAATGAACATTTTAAAAGATGTCCACACCACAAATACGCCAATTTAAGCAGTGTATCTATCTACCAATGTTTTTCACGTCAGAAACGATTTAAGACATTGTATTGCTGTACACGGAATTATGATCGTTATATCTATTGAGAAAACAATTGGTGCCATTCGGTGTAATTCTTATCTAAGCACTTATTTCGAAACAAAATTCTTTTAAGTCAAATTTTCAATTCCTTGTAATTTTGCTTCTGCTTGTTCAAAATACGATCATACAATTCGGCAGTAAAGTAATTTGGTTTGTATTGCCGCATGTTTCTTAGTACTTGCATTATTACTTTTATAGAGGCCTCCAAAGTTTGGTTGTTTCTCGATGCTCGTTGTACTATACCGTCCTTGTTTTGTAACACTGGATAATAAGTGTTTTTTTTTTTTTTTTTTTTTAAGTTTTCCTGTCACGTGTAAATTTGAAATGTTTAATAACCGGATGTAGTGCTACGAGGAGCATGTCGAAAGTTTTTAGATACTAAAATTCAAATAGCATTGCTGTACTGAAACGTGTCATGTTTAGAAGCATATTCCCTCTATGTAAAAGGTATAATTGCAAAGCTGCAAGTTTATTTTTTGAAAATTACAGGGTTGGAAGCGTAAGTTAGTTTGAGCCTGTTAGCCGACAAGACTGAAATTCGAGCGACGTGATTTTCGTGCAATGATCTCTTACGATTTTGAAAAAGGCTTAACGATCGTTTACAAAAGTGTTTCAAAGACTTTGTCCCTTCATACGCAACCATTTCTAATTGCTTTGCAGAATTTAAACGTGATCGACAAACCTTGACAGAAGAGCCTCAGTCTGCGTTCACAGCAGTTATGGATTAAAATGTCCACATCAGGAAGAAATCTTATGAAAGAGGATCGCCATAGACTCAGCTCAGTCCATAATAAAAGACTCAGCTCATCTCAGACTAAGACTGCATCTCAGTTTTATCAACCATTGTAGTCCCACGTCCCACCATGGGTCCCACGTGTGCTTACGTCTAAGCAAAAAGATGACTTCGTAGAGTGATGCTTAAAAGTTTTTCGCAGGGGCAAAGCAAATATGTTCATACCGTCACAGGTGATGAAACGTGGATTTACAACTATGCCCCTGTAACAAAACAGAAGTCGACAGTATGGTGTCTTCAAAATGAAACTCCACCTTCGAAAGTGAAACGAGCACGGAGCGTGGACAAAGTAATGGTGGCATCTTTCTTCTCTAACACCGTCACTCTTCTCTAACTTAGATGATCGACATAGTGACAGCAGAGTCCTCCGTTACTTATTGCTTTCCGAATGTCTTTGAAGCTTGGAGATTTGCCCACCCAAAGTTTCCATTGTATCACTTTCTCGACAATACACGGGCTCATACAGCAGCGAAAACTTCGGAGTTTCTACAGGAAAGTGAAAAAGAAAAATCAAATATTTAAGTTTTAGGTCTCACTTTTATGCTGGCTATTCTAAAGGAGATGGTGATGATGAGAAATGAATGAAATAGTAGAATGATGAAAGTGGGAAGAAATGGGAGAACCCTGAGAAAACCACTCACAAGATGTTTGTCTATCACAAAGTTCACTTGACGCGAACTGGGATCGAACCAGGGATCCAATCACTATAGGTGAAAATTCTACCACTGAGCAAACAGGAAAGTAGAATTCGTATTCTGCCTCACCCGGCTTATTCTCCAGGTTTACCTCTGTGCGACTTTTCCTTCTTACCAAAGCTCAAGAAAAAGCTTCGAGGACGCGTTTCAAAATAAGTGAAGAGGCTATTGCAGCGTGTAATAATGAAATTTCTAAAATAATAATAATAATAATAATAATAATAATAATAATAATAATAATAATAATAATAATAATAATAATAATAATAATAATAATAATAATAATAATAAAACGAATATTTAAGAATTTTTGACTACTGATTTTTAAGAATGCAAAAGTGTATTTAAGCTTGTGGATATTAATTTGAGAAATTGTAAAAGGTTTTATGTAAAATTTTAAAAGAATATCTAAAAAAAAAAAGAAAAGAAAACTTTTGTCATGACCCTCGTACTTCAAAAATATAACTTTTTATTGGATTGGCAAGACTTGATCTGGTAGTGTTGCACACTATGTCAAACAATGTTCCCGCAAGGTACGATTTTTCAGGGTTTCACTGTGAAACTTTCACATCTATTTGGTTAAAGCTTACACGGATGTATCATGCGAAGTTATCTGACCTGTATATAACTATCAAGCGACCGTGGTTGAGTTCCTCGGCCTTGGATTGAAGTTGTCTCAATGTTTTACCCTCAGCCTTACTGACTCCTCCGCAATAACGATTTGTAAATAATTGTTGAAAAAGACTTTTTCTAACTTGGAACGGTAGGTAAGCAGAACTGGTGAGAGGACGAAATGTGTGAAGTAATGGAGTTCCGGAACTCCATACTGTATTTATAATTGGAAGCGCTGAAACGATGATTTGAAACAAAACGAAAATACATTTCAACAACAAGAATCACAACAAAGTTTGAGCTTTGTGGTTATATGGTCAGCATATTTGCCTTCGGCGTGGGAGACCTTGAATCAATTTCCCGGTGGAACCTCTTATGATTCGGACCCACATCAAAGTGTAGATAAACGTATCATATAGCCTTGCTGCTAAAAGAGACGATAAGCTGTACGCAACCAACCACAATATAGTTTTATAAGGAACATTACTCTCCAGACTCATTATAGTAAACATTTTAGTGATTAGCTCAAACTTTAGGGATTATGCAGTGGCAATTTTATTAAGAGATAGTAATGAATGTTCAATTTTTTTTTTTGTCCTGTACAACGTTTTTCGGTCAGTAGCAACATTGCTCTACCTACGGATGAGGGCTAGGTTTGCTAATAGGGGTCCTCGTTCCGAGATTTCCCTTTTTCTAAGCCTGCCATATGTCCCGTATTTTACGGGACAGTCCCGATTTTGAACCCGAGTGTCCCGCGTCCCCGTCAATTTAGTCAGGACAGGCAAATGTCCCGTATTTTAGTCCCGTCCCATTTCTGCCCTCAATATTAGCTTATCGATATCAGCAAGATGTAATGTTTAGTGTTTAAGAAAAGAAAATTATATTTCGTACAATATATGATTAAAATTTCATGTACCAGTCTTCTTTGTGTGAAAATCTCATTATTATTATTATTATTATTATTATTATTATTATTATTATTATTATTATTATTATTATTATTATTATTGTAAGAATATTTAATTTTCTTGAGTCATTCTAGAACGCGCACTATTGTGTCTATGCAGGACACTGTAGGTTCATGATTTTTTTTTCGTCTGCTACATTCTTAAATAGCATTTATTTGGGTATCATTTTTTAAAAATAAATCTCATGTAAATGCATAACACTCATGAGAAAGTTCTCCAGAAGAAAAAAAAAAATCCTGAGAACAGGTTGCACTACAGATTATTCATTACTTCTTTGTATCCATTTCAAGTAATGGAGTGAAAATATTTCCAAAAAGTGTATTGTGTTGTAAAGTTGTTCTTTTTTGGGGGGAAGGGGTAATGGAAGGTATGCCGTATTCTCATGAGGAAAATATGGCAAGCTTACCTTTATCTCCAATTTTTCTCGTCAGTACCCCCTTCAGAATATTAGCGATCTTTTTTAAAATAGTTACATCAAGGCCAGTTCAGAACTTGCACTCACATAAACATTCTTGCACGTTGAAAACGTCTCGTTTTAGGCTATTCAAAATTATTGTCTGTCTTGTAAAAATTGTATGAATTATATCGTGGAAACCTGGGCAAAATTACAAGACAGCTATTGAAGCTTGCAATTGATTCATCTAGAATCGCAAACATTACCATTACAGTCAGTGTATAGCAAGAAACTAATTGAAGATGTTTTAGTAAGTCAATGTCCTGGAAGATACTGATTGTCTGCTGTTCATAATTATAAAGCCAGAATGTCTTCGGATGTAAACAATGGTAGTAGGATTAACTCCACCGAAGAAAAAGGGGTGGAAAGAAAAATATTCAACAATGTTGGGAAAAGACGGTTGTAATCAGAGGAAGGTAACAAAGACTCTTAACTTTGTGTTCGTGACGCTTATGCTAAAAATTGTTGTTATTTATTGTATCCACACGTGGTTATATAAGCGTTTCTTTTTCTTTCTTGAACTGCCTATATTTCTTGTTTTTCTTTCTTTCTTTAAGGACTGGATTCGTGCTTGATCAAGGACTTAGCATACAGACAAACAGCAGCAGAGAGCGCAGGGGGAAAGGACCATTAAAGAAAAATGGAGTGGGAGAAGTATTAGGGGTCATGCATTCAATGTCGAAGGAGTGAAGCGAGAGATTTACACCTTTCATCAGTCACAAGCTTGGAGCTATACCGGCAGTATTACCTGCGATCTTGAAGGAACAACGTTCTTCTTGTTTCATTGCCATTTTGACATCGTGATGAGATTCGCTGTAGTTTTAGCTCTTTTTAGCACGTGTATCGTGCTTGGACAAGCTAAAATATGTAAGTAACATCTACCATAATTTATTTTTGATATAACAGATATAAAAACAACTAAAGTTTTCAAACTACCATAGTTCACCAAGGGCAGTTGTTACAAAATCTAGTTTTTGAGGAGAAACACAAAACGAAATAAAGGTGTGAATTTCTTAATGAATATTCTCCTTTTTACAACTGGAACAATTTTGAAACAAGTAGGCCTGGCACCTTAAGAGCTAGATGCACTGAGAGGCAGTGGCGGATCCAAAAGGTAAAAACTGGGGAGTCAGCCAGACTATGATATAGGTATATCGTGAATTTAAGGCCGCGGTGGCTCAGTGGTAGAGCGTTCACCTCTGGTGCATGGGTGTCCTTGGTTTAATCCCAGCTCGCGCCAAGTGAACTTTGTGGTGGACAAACAGCATGTGCGTGGGTTTCCTCGGGGTTCTTCTGTTTCTTCCGACTTTCTTCATTCAACCATTTCATTCATTTCTCATCATCACCGTCTCCTTTAGCCTAGCCGGCATAAAAGTGGGACGTAAAACTTAAAGATTTAATTCTTATTAATATCATGAGTTTACTATTAACTTTCAAAAATATATAAATAATAGCTTAAATTAGTATTGTCATTCAAAACAGGGGAGCTAGGTCCCCCGGGCCCGGGCTAAATCTGCTGAGAGGCCTCTGCAAATACTTAGTAATATAGTGTAAAAAAGTGAAATGACTCCAAAATTGACATCCACCTGTAGTACATTAAGGTAGGTATTTTTGAATTAATATTTTGACCCCCCCCCCTAAAAGTTATTTTAAGATGTGAGATCGAAGGTGTGTGCAGAGTAGTGTCATTTTAGATTTTGCCAAGACTCCATGGATCGAAGTTTACATTTTATATTAGTGTATTAGCGTAAAATATATTAGAAAGCAAGTGTTCCCCAAACTCAGGGGGAGAGATCAACTGCTAATAATGCCCCTGGTGTCAACTTAAACAGGTATTTCTGGTCCTACGATAAATCTTACAAGGACAGTTATTCACTGCAGTAATACAGGGGCATGTGGCTCAATGGCAGAGAACTTACCTGTGGTGTGTGGGGTCCTTGGATCAATCCCCAGTCAAGTAAGTTTGCAGTGGACAACATCGCATCTGTAGTTTTCTCCGGGTACTTACATTACTTCCCACATTATCCAGTGGTGCCCACCCCCCCTCATGTCCATGACGCACCCCCCTCAATTGTCTGTCCGTAGGTGTTCTTCCATAAAAAAAAATCTTTTCGATTAATTTTTACACCCCCTCAAACATATTTATATAGATTTTTAACCCCCCAAATATTTCAATGACACAGTTTGCGTCATAGCCCCCCCTTGTGGGCACCCCTGCATTATCATTCCACTGACATTTCCGTCATCATGCACTTGCCTCAATATCCGTCTTCCTTAGCCTAGAGGGCATAATCGACGTAATCGTGGGATGTTAAACTGAGATATTTCATTTCATTTTAGTGAAATTGTCCAGCTAATCGTTTTTGTAGTTTGCTGACAAGAATTGAAGATCTTTATGAATTCAAACTTCACGATAGCTGAGATTTAGTGCACCTACAAATTAGGGGAATTATAAGTTCAAACTTGAAAGAAAATCATAGCTTAGGAATGTATCTTTGCTTGGACAGTGAATATTCTCATGAAAGATTTTTTTTTTTTTTAAATTTTCAATTGCAATTTTGAAATTTCTTCACTCTAGTATTTCAGTATTACTGTCCATACTCTTAATAAATGATTTGAGAATATTTCATAATTCAGTGGCGAATTTAGGCTTCCTTACATCTCATGTATAGTTTCCAGCTCATTCATTATTTTCGAAATAGGCCTAATATATTTCTGTAAAGTCTGAGACCCTTGAAATTGAGGGATACAGGACATAACAAATATTTTAAATGAATTTAAAGTATACGATTTAAAGTATACCTTTTAGGTTAAAGGAGACGGATGATTCATGTAAGTGAATGATTGCAAAAGCAAATTTTTGTTCTTTACCACAAGGATACCCGTAGGCCAGCGGAGAGGGCCAAATGTTTTAAAATTTAGCCCGATACTCTTCTAGGCGTTCCGTCATTACACTTCAAAGATTTAAATGGTAAGAAGGTATAACGCCGTGTACTATTGATTTCTTAGAAATTTATGAAGTATTTTCCGAATAAAACCTTTGAAAGTGAGATAGCTGGCCATGCTTCTTTCAACAAGTCTAAACTATGTGAATCTTACAAGGGAACCTTCCGAAAATGATAGTTGCAGTGAAAGATGTGGCCTATGCCAATTGAAAGAGCTGTAACAGAGATGAGCATTCCCAAAAAATTAGCTGCCCATAGCAATAGGTTCAAGAAATATAAGGGATGGAAGTTCGGGAAACAGCAAGGTTGGACAAGGGGGAAAAGTGCAAATACCGCAAAAAAAGGGGGGCACGGCAAAATACAATGCTGACAAGTGATGTATAGAAAGAGACTTGCCATAATAGGGAACAAATGAAGGCCACCAGTGGGGTTAACAGTGTTGCCAACTGCAATGAAAAGTGTATGTTTTGCAAAGAGCACTATATGTAGTGAGTGCAATATTCAGTGTCATGTAGAACATAAGATATGACGTGTATAATCAGTGGTACAATCTAACAATAGAAAATAGAAAAAACAGAAGTACGAAAAATACGGAAAAGACGAAGTTGGCCATAATGCGCCACATTTGATCACGAGCTGTGCATATTAGAATGAACAAAACAAGAAGCACCGACTATGCAGGAAACCGACGTACCTAGAGTCGAAAAGAAAAACGAGTTCCAAAGTTGGCAGCACTGACCATGAAAATCCAGACAATTCTAATATAGTTAGGCCACTTGCTTCACAAAAAGAAAATTCCGGCAAGAGGCATTAGCCTTCGCATCATTTGCACATGCTCGTCCACATTGTATGTGCAATTGTTCGATGAGACAATGGTCCAAACAGAATATACATTTGCAGTGAGCACAGCGGAATACTGCCAATCCGTCATACATGGTACAATGATCGCCTGTGTATGTCTCGAAACAGTACTCTAGAGGTGTCGAAACCTTTGGTGGTCTTTCTATCACATATTCACACCAGTAGAAAGCAAACATAATCAAAGGCTTGATCTGCTGTGTGTTGCTGTCTGCAGTACTATCACCGCCTATATGATGTATCCAGAGTGTCCCACCTAACTCTGCGACTGAAATAGTTTCAAAGCGAAAAAAAAAAAAAAATGTGACACATCCAGTTGTGCAAGAATGTACCCATGTCAGCGGGAGAGAAACTTCTGTGAGACGCAAGTGCCCCCAAGTCCCCCATCATAGGGTCCGAGGGGCCAACTTCAAACTTTCAAATAGCACCATCGGTCGAGTTATATTTCTTTCGATAAATCATGGAATATGCAACAACGCATATCAGAAATATTTACTATATGGGATTTCAAAATGGCCGCCAAAAAATATCTGCTCGGTGACAAGAACAACGTGTATTTTTGGCGGCCAGTTTGGAACCCGTGCTTCATATGGCAAATGTTTCTTATAGGCGGTGTTGTATCTATCCAGAGAAATATCATCCGCCCCCTGTCCCCATTTGAAATGTTGCGGTTGACCCCTCGAGCCTTATGATGGAGATCCTGGGGACTTGCTTCTTACAAAGTTTTCTTGGCCCTCGACACGAGTACATTTCTGTGCAATTGGATTTGCAACATCTCTTTTCGCTTCGCAGCAATTTGAGATCACAATGTTCGATGCCATGTTAAGACACAACATATATTTGTGGTGGCCATTTTGAAAAACAGGCTTCATATAGCAAATGTTTCCTATATGTATTGTTGCACATTCCATGATCTATCGACAGAGGCACCACTCGGTTCCTGTTGCCATTTGAAAGTTTGAAGTTGGCTCCTGGGGCCCTATGATGGGGATCCTGGGGGCACTTGCTTCTCACAGACTTTTATCATCCCCTGACATTGGTACATTCCTGCACAACTGGATCCGTCACATTTTTGTTCGTTTCTCAAATCTTTCAGGTCACAAAGTTTGGTGAGACACCCTTGTATATTCCCACATACGACCCAACCATGACATAATGTTTACTTCTATTATAGGTTGTTGGCTCAAGCCAACCATTTCATGTTCCCCGACTTGGCATTGCCTCAATCACTCTAGCATGGATGCATTCCGAGTGATGCCTGTTGCCGGAATTTTCTTTTTGTGAAGCGAGTGGCCTAACTATATTAGACTTGTCTGGATGTTCATGGTCAGTGCTGCCAACTTTGGAACTCGTTTTCATTTTCGACTCTAGGTACGTCGGTTTCCTGCATAGTCGGTGCTTCTTGTTTTGTTCATTCTAATATGCACAGCTCGTGATCAAATGTGGCGCATTATGGCCAACTTCGTCTTTTCCGTATTTTTCGTACTTCTGTTTTTTCTATTTTCTTTTGTTAGATTGTACCACTGATTATACACGCCATATCTTATGTTCTACAGGACACTGGATATTGCACTCAATTCATATAGTGCTCTTTGCAAAACATACACTTTTCATTGCAGTTGGCAACACTGTTAACCCTACTGGTGGCCTCCATTTGTTCCCTATTGTGGTAAGCCTCTTTCTATACATCACTTGTCAGCATTGTATTTTGCCGTGCCCCCCTTTTTTTTGCGGTATTTGCACTTTTCCCCCTTGTCCAACCTTGCTGTTTCCCGAACTTCCACCCCTTATATTTCTTGAACCTATTGCTATGGGCAGCTAATTTTTTGGGAATGCTCATCTCTGTTACAGCTCTTTCAATTGGCATAGGCCATATCTTTCACTGCAACTATCATTTTCGGAAGGTTCCCTTGTTAGTCAAGAAGAAGAAAAATTTTAAGTGAAATACACGTAAATCTTCCCAAGAATTTGATTGTTTATTGTAGGCCTATCACTCAACTGTGAGAGACACTAGATTTGTTTGTTAGTTTATTGATTTTTTTTGTCTTTTTAGCAGCGAGGCTATATGAGATGTGGACCTCCTACAGGTTAAGGTGGAATCCGCAGAACCATAATCCGTTTAAGTTATTTATGTTATTTTACCGGTAATCAAACCCGGGACCACACGTTCAGGAGGATAGGAGGACGCGCTATCTACTAGACCAGCAGGGATAGAGCTGGGAGACGTTAGGAAGCTGTATCTATTTATAAGAGCCTGATCCCTCCAGGCCTATTTTATGTACGGTTTTGTTATTGAGAATAGGAAAACCAATAGTTAAGTTTTCCTTCATTAATATATATACAGGGTGTCTCTAAAGTCCCCTGACATAGTGTAACTCTGTTGTTATCAGAGTTACAACAAAATATAAGAGGGGAAACCGTCTCCAAATATGATGTTTTCAATCTAAAGTGAAGGATTTTTTTTTTAATTGGACCAGCTGTTTGAGCTGTACACTCTTTATGGGCCCGTTGGAAACGCAACGTTGCCATTTACCTGGGGTTTGGGGAGGGAAAGGTGGACAAATTTTTTAATAGTATGGTGAATGGGGGCATGTTTGAAATGTGGGCCGGTCATTGACACGTTAGAGTAAAAGACAGTAACTTTGATCCTTTATCTTGTGGGTTCACGTAAACGGCAACGTTTCATTTTCATTTAACATTGGGTGCATAAAGAGCGTACAGCGCATATGGCTATTCCGATTTAAAAAAAAAAAAAAATCCTGCACTTTAGATTGAAAACATCATATTTGGAGACGGTTTCCCCTTTTACATTTTGTTGTAACTCTGATAATAACAGTTACCCAGGGACTTTTGAGACACTCTGTATATATAATTATATCTACTTGGTAGGGATGCGTAAGAAACAAGTTTGCATGTGTCTCGTCTTAAAGAGGTATCGTGAAAGTGATGTCTCGACTCGACTCGGAAAGTATGTTTCTGTACACTTTCATCTGCCTGGATCTTCTTGTATCTCGTCATGAAAGTTCTTATCTCATTTAGTGGACAACCCTGATACTTTGCAAGTCCATGTACCAGTGGCGGATCCAGGGGAGGGAACCCATCCAAGAGTTTGGAGCTCTAAAAGTAGCTCTAAGTAGCAGTATTACAACCCACCGCCCCCCAGAAGTCCGTCCTGGATCCGCCCCTGCCATGTACTAATATGTGCCCCACTAAAGGAAGCTAATGAAGGACGACAGATCATGAAGATAATAGGAAAAAGAAGAAACAGCATGCTTGGCCATCTTATTCGGCACTGCGATTGGATCACCGTGCTGATAGAGGGAAAGGCAGAAGGAAAACCAGGAAGAGGAAGACTTAGGATAGAATATCTAGATGCAGTTACGAAGAAAAGGCCTCATCAAAGTATAAAACAGCTCTACCAAGTGAGAGAAAAGTTTTAAAGTTTCCTTGTCGCCCACCAACCTATGGTTGAGGTGAACAAGAAGACGTGGTCCAAGTGTAAACGCGCGTGCTTCCTGCGTTCACGTACTTCCTTCGGATACAAATCCGAGCAGTGGTTCTGATTCTACTTTAAATGGAAAGTCTCCTCTCGTATTGTTTAGTGCTTAAAAAGGAAGATTATCCCCGAAAAAGTAACCATATATTAATAGGGAACAAACAATAACGCAAGAGTTTATTTTGAAGGGGGGATTTAATATGAGGATAAATTATAACAAAATTTGTAAAACCATCCTTAAAATTAGTCTAAATTTACAACAAAATCGGGATTTCGAGGAAGGTTTCGGACCCCCAGGACCCACGCCGTGCGTAGCTACTTTCTTAATAGGGAATACAACTACGAATGTTTGATACTTTTTATACAGAGCTCAAGCTCAGAAACTAACGATTATAAAGGTGGGACTTCACATCATTGGGCTAATTGAAATATCTACAAATAGAGTCTACACAATGTGCAAATTAAGAAAAATTTTACACCCGCGCAATGTCATCAAGGAAAGTTGCTGGACAACAAACATTTTTCTTATATTTATGCTTCATAAGGAGCGGAAATCGCACTCTTCCTGCAGGGTGTACGTGAAAGAAATAGCAAGAGGCACAGTGGTTCAGTGGTAGAGGTTTCACCTGTGGTGTGTGGGGTCCATGGGTCGATTCCCGGCTAAGTAAGTTATATGATGGACAGCACCTTTTTGTGAGTTTTCTCTGGGACTTCCCTTTTCTCCCATATTTTCATTTCACCAATTTTCCCATCATAATTCACTTGTCTTAATTGTCTATCTCCCTTAGTCTAAAGAGCATAATCGTTGGACGGTGATCTTAAAGAAATAACGTAAATGTTTTCCAAAGTGAAAAAAAATGAAACTAAATCATTCAGTTTTGTGTCTCAGGTAATAGTGTGTAGTCCAAAGGAGACAGAAAACATAGGGACACGATATTGTCTACCACAAACTCATGGCGTAGGAAAGAACCAGGAGCTCTTTGCACCAGAGGTGAACGCTCTACCACTGAGCCACCGTGCCCCTCCCTCATTCTCCAATTAATTGTAGTTAATATCGTCATATTATATGATAATATTCGTTTTGATTTTCCAATTATACATGGATACGAGCTATTCATTGCCTATATCTGATTATTTGGTCTTTTACTTCATGGAAAGATTAAAACTGCGTCTTTCACTTACCTTCTGATGCTGCAATAGATTTATGAAATTATTACATTTCAACATATTCGAGAATTATTGACTTTACATACGGTCCATTACTCCTTGGAGTATACACATTTTTACAGACAAATAAATCACCGTAGTCATAGATCAGGAACATACAATAATCAACCCTGAACTAGGGCTGTACAATATTCATTGTTTATTATCGAAAATCGACATTGATATATTAAGCAACGTGACCGATGTATCGAATATCACAAAATATATAATATTGAAATTTCGCAATATTACCGTGATGGAAGATACCGATTGATTGGTCCTTAGCATTAAGGCGTTAGCTAAGTTTTTCCCTTATCTCGTAGCGATAAGGTTTTTTTTTTTTTTTTTTTCGATGTAACTTGTTTCAGATGCCGCTACTAAAATTAGGTCTAAAATAGAACTTTTACATCAGTATTTTTTAAAATGAAATTCAGAAGGGTTTGGGGTAAGTTTTAGGAAATAATTTTTTTTCTATCTTACCATGAATGGTAAGTTTGTAGTACACACGCGAAAGAAAGTACTTGACAGTTGAGAAATTTTCATTTGCCAATAATTCGGGAACAAATGAATTAATTTGGATCTTTTTGTTGCTATCCTTAGAAAAGTTATAAGTTGATAAGTCTATTGAAGAATACTTTCTTTCGTGACTGTACGTTCTTGGAAAATACTTCAAAACGAATCTGTCGGTGCATTTGCAATACTATTGATCTTCAGATGATTTGACCGCTCATTGACCACTGCCACACAACGGAGGATCAAACAATTTCATATTTACAAAACAGACATTCAACAGTAAATAAAAGGTAAGAGTCACCACGTTATAGTTCTCCCTCCATTTCGTACATTGGGGGTCACGGTGGCTCGTTGGTAGAGCGCTTAACTCTAGTGCGTGGGGTCCAAGTAAATTTGTGGTGGGCAATATCGTATCCGTGGGTTATCTCGGGGTACTGCCGTTTCCTTCCACATTTCATTCCACCAATTCTTACATCACGATTTTATGAACATTGACAGAAGAGAGGTGCCTTGATAATTATTATAATCAAGTTTGTCGTTTTTCTTGTGAATGGGAAGAAACATTATTGATTCTTTCTAGTTATGTGGCAATTCCTCCTTGTTCCAGGTAAGGATAATGAGTCTGTGTATCTTGTTCCACAATTTTCCCCTAACAGCTTAAATTAACTCAGCCAGAATTTCGTGCACGGCCGAAAATTTTCGCTTCTTTAATTTCTTTATAGCAATTTGCATCTCTGTGTGGTTTAACTTCTGGAATATACGGTTCTGCTGTGCGCATTTCTCTTTCTCCAAGACCATTAGTTTTTGGTTGCTTGTTAAACAAATTATTAAAGAAATCTTTCCATCTTTTCAAAATGCTGCCTGTGTCAATTAGGGTTGTTCTGTCGGCTTTCTTTAACATATAAACACGAAGTTTATAGCCTTTCTTAAATTCAGTAACCTTTATGCAGGTTCCGAATATTTTCTTTCTTTTTTTATTTTTTTATTTTACAGTTCTATCATCTTCAAATTCATTAATTTTAGCTCTCAGAAAATCACGTTTCTTTGTTCTAAAAGTTTTGGAAGATTCGAGCCTAATGTACACGAAATTTTGTGCACTTATATCGTTCGGATTTTGTAGCTAACGCGGTTTTGTCTGTTCTCTCTTCTCTGCTAGTTTAGTGCATTCCTAGTCGAATCGTGATTTGTTCCTATGTATTTCCGCGTGCCCTAATTTTTTCTTTTGCTGAAATTTTAATGCTGTCCCTAATTTCAACCCAATTATCTTCAACACTAGTGCGTTTCGAATCTTCTAAAACCGAGATTAGATACTTCAATCCAGTACTCCCCTTTCGCCTGGTTCTCCTCTAATTCCTTTAAATTAAACCTCCCCTTTTCAGATATTGAATCTTTCCTTTAGTCAACGATAATCTTTCTCTTATTATCGTTGTTACTAGGTAGTGATCATTGTCACGGTCAGTTCCTCTAAATGGCCGAACATTAATTATACTAGACTGTCTTCTTGTTCTATATGTTAAAACATGGTCAATTTGATTGTTTCTCCATCTGATGAAGAAACTGATCTACAGATATCCAAAAATAACTTCTCAGTATGTAGGAGTCATGGAATATACCTGTATAAAGCCGTTGAAATTCCGAATGCGATTTTTTAGTAATTACCTTACTTTCTTCTAGCATCGCTCGAAAGTAAAAATAAAATTCTGGTCCGTTTCCGTCTTACGAGCTATTAAAAAAACAAAACAAAACAAAAAATTCAGTTTTGCATTCATCAAGTTAATGGAATTCAAACACAACTGTGTAAGTGTCAATAAACTACTCAGTATGCACTGAAGGTCATTCGTTAAAGCTGGCACATATGTCACTGTGTCAACAGTGATTAATTCTATTGTTAGCGAAAGGTAATTGAGCATTTTGTGAATGTTAATGATATGCGCTCTACATAACATACCCATTTTTATAGGCTGTAGTATTATATGGAACACGTGCTGCGAAAAATATCCTAAGAAAGTGGAAAAGTTTGATGAATTTTATAGACGAGAAGATATACTCATGGCTGTAAATAGATTTGTTTACATAGGAAAGGCGAGAAACCAAACAGCAAATACAGGATCAACCAGTTTTTTGTTGTTGTTGTTGTTGTTATTGTTTGTTTATTATTTATTACGTCGTGAGATCGCAGCTAACCAGGTATTTGCTCTCCAATGATTAAGAGAACATACATTTAGTAACAGACCGGAATTCAATTCTTCGTCAGATTTCTCTTGGTTCCATTTCCCTAATTTCTTATATAACTTCCAGGGTGATTCAGGGACGTCTCATGGCTGTGTCAGGCCCCCGAACTAAGGGTTCCCCACATCAAGGAGAAAATAAAATGAAATAAATCTTTGAGTTTTACGTCGCACGATAAACCTTTTTACGTGCGTGTACAGAGTCTTTTCAATTGTCATTTGTGTTACTAATATTTTTCCTTGTGCATGAATTGCTATACTGTGCTATATCTTCCATATCAATGTTATGCAGCGCTGGCAACACTGCGGTCCGGATGGCAACCCTGATTATGATCTTTCTTCGTCCTTGATGCCCTTGTTATGTTTATTTTCTTTCTTTTGGTTGACTTGCAAGAAATTATCTTTTCCCGTCATTCCTGACTTTCTTCAATTTTGCGGACATTCAATGTTTCCTCTTTCCTCGCTCCGCTCCCTATGGCCCTTAGCACCTTAAATTTCTCTGTTCTCCATATCTTTTCATACTCAATCAGATGGCGTATGTCTGCATCTGATTTGCGCGACAACCATATGGTCCCTTACTTGTCAGTTTTGTATCACAGTTGGTAAAGTATTTCCACTCACCTCACCACTTTATTTTTTATGTATACGTGTCGTAAAACCGAAGGTATATTTTTCATTGAAATAGGAGGGCGCAGTGGCAAAACGCTTACTTCTGATGAGTGAAATCGCTTGTTCAACTTCCAGCCAAGTAAGTTTCTGATGGTCATCATCGTGGGTTCTCTTAGGGTACTCCCGTTTTCTCTCACATTCTCATTCCACAAGTTATTACATCATCATTCACTTGTCTTAAATATTCCTTTCCATTAGCCTAATGGGTATCACTCATGGAACATTAAACTAAAAGTTTTCGTTACATTAAAATAGTTGGTACCTATATTATACTGATATTTGTATTCAGAATTGAAAACGGGTCAGGGAGCGTCTTTATTTATGCATCTGGAATTTAATAAGTAATCTAATCTTACCAAAATAGTAGAGTAGACAGACAGTGTGAGGATGGAATAATAATAAGCTTGAGGTAATAATAATAATTCATCAACATTGTTTGCAGTTTAATGTGCAGCTATGTCTTACACAATATTATTACGTCTTTACAGCTGACTACACAACAATATGCGATGCATCAGATCCAAAGTTTAATGATTGTGCAAAGACATCTGCTGAAGCTATGATAGACCGAATGAAAGCAAATGGTAAGTATAATAAATAATTTTATTTGTTTCTAAATAATCTAAAGGTTTTTTTTTTTGTTGTTGTTGTTGGTGTCATATTTTAATTTAAATATTTCACTCAATCCTTGGCGATAGCTCCGTATTTGGATCCGATATTCAAATATACTTTTACGTCTCATCAGGCACGTAGCAGAAATTTACGGGGTCTGCAAATTCAGTTTAAAGATAAATTATATAAAATTTTATAAAATCACCCATAAAATTAGTGTAAATTTATAGAAAAGTCAGAATTTCGGGAGTAAGTAGGTGATGACCTCCAGGAGCCACCCTCGGTCTGTGCTTCTTTATCTAGGAGTCATATCTAGGAGATATATCATTCCGTTTTTCCTTCATGTAAATCAGCACTCAAACCAGAAATACTAGGATATTTCCAACTACTTCCAATTTTACGTATGGAGATGGTATGTTTCCTTCAAATGCTGAATCGATTATTAGAAACCATTCGTCGTTATATATTACCATTTCTGTTCTGTTGGAATGAACGTTCAAACTAGAAATTGTGTTCTACCACTTTCGATTTGAGCAGATGATGAACCCAAGGGCGCCGATTTCTCTGTAAATTTGGGGAGGCCCATTCAGATGCAGAAGGCATATATGAGGATTTTAAGACAAATTATGCATTCAAATTATATGAAATATTGTATTCATAAATACAATGCGGGGGCCCGGGCTCCCCGCCCCCAGGATGAACATATTCGGAGCCCTTGGATGAACATATTCTTTGGACACTGAATCGATTACCAGAACCGCTTCTCGATATATATATATATATATATATATATATATATATATATATATATATATATATATATATATTACCGCTTTGCTCTATATGAGTCAATATTAAAACACTAGAAAATTTCAAACACTTCCGATTTTGGCAGAATGTTACGGGTAGATATTGTATGTTTGGTGAGACGTTGAACCGATTCGAAAAAAAAAAAAGCGCCTGTTGTTATCTGTAACAATTTTCGCCCTGCGGCAATCAACGTTGAAGGTAGAAATGATTGATTTCTACCAATTCCGGTTTGATTAAAGGGTTATCAAAGAAAATGGTACCTATTCTTGGAACAGTGAATAATGGCAAAGGAAAAAATGCTTCTTGATATCTCTTCCGGTTTTTGCTCTGACACCTGTAGATGGATATACGAATGGATATAGTCGTTTTATATGATTTATTACAACACTTATGCATAGCGTATTGTAGTTTGGAAGTTTAAAAAATATGTACGAAAATATAGAAACACAACCAAATTAATTCGTGTATTAAAGGGTTAAACAATATATAGAGCATAGGTAACGAAATAATTTTATAAGAAATACGTGTGAATTATATACTCTCAATTCATTTCTTTCCTTTCTTTTTCTTTTTTTCTCTCTTTTTTTTTAATAGTTTAAACCAAATCTGCAACTTTGGTAACTTCTTGAAACCCTGCTCTTTTGTTGTTACTAATTCAATCATTCATAGTGTTTGGTTGTGATCTTTTTATGCTCAGAGTTCGTATAAATCTATAGAATTTGCCTGACGGAGTAACCTTGGATAGTACTTACAAATGTAAGCTCTCACGCACATGCATTGCCGTGTTCTTTCACGTATTTACATATATGAGATTAATGTGGGAACACTGGAACGTAATCGTTTACTTTATTCGCCATAAAAGGCAAGAATTAGCCAGGGGTAAAAGTGAAGGAGAACGCGCAGGGACGCCGTCCCCCACCTGGAAAAAATATGTACGGTGTTCCCCCAGTTTCTTAAAAAAAAAAAAATACAATGGGCGAAGATAGGCAGGGGGAACGGCGTGACGTCATGCCGCTACCTATTGTCCTCCTACCTTTTCAGATCCACTTTTACTCCTGGAATTAGCTTGATTTTATAACAGTTGAATCTCGGTCCATTGAAAGGTAACTCTCGCTTTATTAGTAAGAAAATGACGATGAGTAGAGAACGGATGTTTAGGTAGTACAATCATGGAAAATATTCAGTTACAATTTGAACAAGTAGCACTGTCTCGGGTACGTAACGTGAAAGACTTCGGTTTGTATGGCATGTATTTCCTGAGTATTGAAACAGGAATGCTTAATTAATTTGAGGTAACAGCTTTCCGTTATATATCACCATTTTTACAATATAGCGTTCAAGGTTAAAACCGGAAGTGGTTAATTTCTTCCACTTCCGGTTTTCATAGAAAGTTTAGAAAGAATTTTGTACTTATTCTTAGAACTCTGAAACGATTTTAAGAAGCACGCTCTTCGCTGTCTCCTATAATTTTTTGGTCTACGTAACTAGGTAGATAAATACCGAAACCGAAAGTTGTATTGCATTTCTGTCACTTCCGATTTTATTAGAGCGTTAAGGATTAAAAAGAAGATGTATTCTTGGGATACTTTATCTCGGAGGAAACCACTTATCTATAGTGATCAACGTTAAAATCGAAAATGGTTGATTTCTGGTATTTCCGTTTTTAATACCACCTCCCTCAAAATACTTGATTTCTTACTTTTGATGCTTTATATTCTGGCCTAAATTGATGGCGATCCATCTATTAGTTCTTCAGATTTTTGGCCTCTTAGAAACGGCGGACACTCCCACAGCTTAAAGGATATTACGTGGAACATTAAGCTAAAAGGACGGATACTCCATTAGCCTAAAGGGCATAATGTGGGATGTTAAACTGAATGAAGGGCGGACACTCCCTTAGCCTAAAAGATCATAACGTAGAACGATAAAATGAAAGAAGAGAGGACACTCCTTTATCTTAAAGGGCATAACCTGGGACGTTAAACTGAAAGAAGGGCGTTAAATATACATGATGTTTCAAAACAACACCGACAACATTTGGGAGATGACATTTGAAAAATATAGACCAACCTGGGTGCACAAATGCTTCCTTTCGGAGTTATATTGTACCGAAAACATGCAAAAATAAAGTTTAAAGGTGCATAGCTCCAAAACTATGGGACCTGCCGTAGTCGGCTCAAGACTTCACTTAGGAACTAGTATGGGCGCAATCCAAAAATACATGTTCCAGAATCCGAAGATACTCACGCAACAATTCTTATACAGTCAGTTTGACTACGGGCATATAATTTGAAGTACTTACCAACTATCTCTATAAAAATTGTTGCGGAAGTACCGCAGGATTCTGAAACATGAATATTTTTGTCATATCTTTTTTGTCATATCTTGGTGTCAGGAGTCACCTCCCAAACATTGTCGGTGTTGTTTTGAAACACCCTGTATAAAGGTATCTGGCCAAAGCAAACTGCTTAAAATAGGTAGTAGAATAGACACTAAATTTCTAACTCGAAACAAGAAACATTCAATGACACACAAAATCTAAAACTAAAGTCATACAAATATACTGATCGATGTTAGTACAGAACATTTTCATTTAAAGAAAGAAGCATGAAACTCTTGCCGTGAATTTTTAATATAAAAATGTTTACTGTTCCTTCACTTCATATATCAGTCCAATGTTTTTCCAGTACATTATAACTACACATACCAGTGCAAAATTTTACAGCACTGTACACAAAACAATCTGAATATTAAAATATATTTTGGCAATACGTTAATTGCAGTTGCACTTGATAACTAAGGCATTCTTAAACTGTTAATTGACATATTGTCGTCGACCCACATTTTGTCTTAGTCCTTATGAAACGTGACTAAAACGACTGGACTATTTCGAAATATGGGTGTGAAGAAGAATGAAGTATATTTATTAGCTGAGCCGATTCGGAAACTGATTGGGAAGTATTAGACAGAAGAGGAGACAACAGCAATATTAGATATGCTGTAGTTAGAAAGAGAAATAGAAACTGATTAGGGTATTGGCTGATAAGGAACTGTAATTTGAAGGACGTGCTACGAGATACAGTCTTGCGTTTTAAAATTTGTTCCCACCTTTTTTTAGAAGTCTATATTCCGGCAACCGTATATAACAAGTTCTAAGTCTTTCGCTGTACGTAAAGGTTTTACTTGACCAAAGAAAATCGACATTTGATTGATTTAATTTCAACTACGTTTAGGTGAGAGTGTAGGGCTTTCCAAAGAGTTTAGTCACCAAGCTTTTTTTTTCTTTCTTCATATGCCTCTACATGTAGACTTGCATAAATGCTTCCAGTTTTAATCACAAACAAGCAATCAATAAACTACTATTGAAAACAATTCAATATTTTAAACGTTTAATCAAATAAAAAATGAAATGAAATGTTTGAGTTTTACGTCCCACGGTTATGCCGGTTGGCTAAAGGTGACGGTGATGATGAGTAATGAATGAAATGGTGGAATGAAGGAAGTGGGAGGAAACGGGAAAACCCCGAGAAAACCCACGCATACGGTGTTTGTCCACCACAGAGTTCAATTGGTGGGGGCTGGGATCGAACCCGGGACCCCAAGCACCAGATGTGAACGCTCTACCACTAAGCCACCGCGGTTTCTTTAATCAAACAACATCACAGGAAGCTCTTCACACTAAATATAGGTAATGTATTCACAATATTAGACTAAGTAACCGCCACAATCTCTATAAATAAAAATTAAACTATGTGTGTAACTTAATAACTCTGGAATCTCTTGATCAATCTCGATCAAATTTTCAACATAAATGAGGTTCGGGCCTGGGATGTGTTTTCTGTTATTTCACTTTGAAGGTGCAACTTGGGGAGGGGTATGGGAAAATATATCGAAAATGACAGGTATTAGTATCAAATTCGTAGTTTTCGGTGTCTGTGAGATGAAGCGTGACACTTCTGGTGTCGTTTAAATCCAAATTCAGCCTCCTTTAATACTGCTAAGGGGGGATGGTGACATGTAAAAATAATTGAAAACAATCGATATTATTGTCAAATTCATAGTTTTTGGGGTTCCTAAGTTGAATGGTGACAGTTTTGGTGCACTTTATGTGCAAAATGAAACGTGTTCTCCCCGTGCGAAGAACAGGTATTCTGCTAGTTCGTAAATATTGAGAGCCTTATTATAATGTTTAGGTTCCACCACTTATTTATCGAAAAACTCGAACTTCAAAATATAAACTGACTATTTCAACAAGATTCGTGGTTCAGTAATGAATACGTAACACTTCTTCCGTTTTCTTCACGTGTATCTGCTTGTAATCCATATCATTAGACAGATCTAATAACGTGTTTTCATCCCAACAGTATACTCCGGAAGAATAAACAGGAGAAGCTACAGAGGCTACAATTTGTTACGACAAGACGACGACGACAAACGTAGCTGAGGATTTTCCGTAAACTTGTAGTAGTAGTGGCAAAATATCTCTGATAAGTAACGATTGCAGACGACTTCACCTGGGAAGAGGGACTTTGAATAAACGGGGTATGAAAGTGTTAGTACAAAAAAATTGGTAGTCCATGCATGGGCGTTATTTGAGGGGGGCAGGGAAGGCTATTTCCCTCCCTGAGTTCGAGATGTATGTATACTTTATTGCATAGTACAATAATATACTAATGAAAAACGTAAAACTAGGTATGTCAGTCTGGTGCGTGGGGTCCGTGGTTCCATTCTCGCCCAAGTAAATTGCTGCAACGGAGAAGCTTTATGTTCCACGGTCTTCCCGCTAACCTCTTCGTTTTGATACGTACGACTTTTCTGTTTTGATAGATCGTCCAATAACTCTAGTCTTCTTTGCCCTTTCCCTCTTTTTCCTGCCACCATACCTTCTAGGACGTCCATCATGATACATTTTCTTTTTAGCCAATGTCCCAACTAGTTTCTCTCTTTTTTTTCTTAATACTAATCTAAAATTGTTCTTTTCTTCCACACCATTTCTAAGACCCTCTCATTTGTTTTCCGCTAATTATCTCCGTTCTTCTCCACATCGACATTTCGAAAGCTTCCAGTAGTTTTCTTTTAATCATTTTTCTGGTGGACAACATCGTGTCTGTGGATTTTCTCGAAGTACTCCCATTTCCTTCCACATTCTAATTCCACGATCACTCACTTGGTTTAATCAACGTCTCCCTTAGCCAAAAGGGCACAATCATGGAACGTTAAACTGAAAGAACTTAATTTCTTTTCATTTTCTATGTATATCAGAAAGTCCTGTCCTCCCCCCAAGCAAGACCTACAATTACGTTATTGTATCCACTTGAACACAATCGGAGAAATACCCCGGGGAACTTTGTATTTCCTGAGGAGAGAAGAGAACTCCTCCGTGGTGCTCCTTTAAATTATCAATGCATCTTATGCTGTCATTAAGTATCATAATAGACAAAACTTATGTTTGAAAAGACACTTCCTTCACTTATTAAGCGTCTAAAACAATAATAAAAGAAATATTAGAAATATTTTTTTACAGCAAAATGAAAAAAAAATGATGTCTTACTACTATTAATTTGCTGTTTGTTTAAAATAACTTAATGGAATTAATTAATTCAGAATTGGAAACAAATCTCATACAAAGACAATTGCTTTTCGTAATGAAATCTGGTAACCTATGTCTTAGTAACCACAACGTCTCTGGAAGAATGTCCTTGAGGACAAACATCACAAATATTGTTTCCCAACAGTGACCAGGAAATCATTTTTATTTCTTGCGACATACCTGTCCTAATACGTCTTTTAGTAGTGGTATTTCCACTGCCGTTTTAAGCTATCTTATTGAAGGTCACAAATAGTTCTTTTTTCCCTATTACAAGGATTTAATGTACGTATTATGGATATTCAGTGTTAAGACGTAATAGCTATAATAGTAATACTAATACCATCTTTGAGTTAATGCATTGAAATGGAAGAAATACTTGCCATCTTTGTCACATATCAGCTTCTTAACGGATACTGAATACCTATACTGTACAAGTTTTACAAATGTATTTAGTAGTCCTTGAACGACAACCATGTCTCTGTGTGAACGAAAACTTGCTCTATAATAATAAATCGACCAGTTTTACTTATAATACTCTTTCTAAGCTCGCTCCCACTTTAAAAACAGTGCATGACTTGAAAACAATTAAATATGTTAAAAATGTAGAAAATGAGCCTGTAATCTCTATAAAATGCAAATAGAATAAAATAATCGTTCATAATAATAATAGTCCCCAAACCTTTTCTTATGGACTAGAAATTTCGGTGCGTAGTGCATGATGTCGGGCTATTTTTCTTTTTCATTTTGCCATTTTTGTAGCAATGTGCGAAACAAATGAAAAGACAAAAAACATAGTGATTGGAACGAAGCGGTCGGTGTCAAATATCGAAATAGAAAGAGAGGAAATAGAACAACTGACTAGTTTTCGGATTGGGATTAGGATTTATATTTCTGGGCTTTCGGCATCTAAGAAAACTTAGCCCGTCACGTTTTGAGGAATGACGTCCCTGGGCGAGCACACTATCCGGGGAAAGGGAAGGAAGGAAGCGGCCTGGGACCTATAAGTTAGGTACCACCCCGGCATTTGTCTGGTGTGTATCAGGGTGATTGCTGATAAGCGTTTTACCCTCATTCGACCGAGTGACCCCACCGAAAATCGAACCCGGGACCGCTTGCACCGTGACTAGTTTTCGATACGTGGGTAGTATTATTACTGATGACATTTCGATTTAGATGCCGAAAGCCCAGAAATCTAAATCGTAAATCCCTAAAACTATAGTGGTTTCAGATAGAGATTCGAAACATTAGATGGGGGGCGCGGTGGCTCAGTGGTAGAGCGTTCACCTCTGGTGCTTGGGGTCCCGGGTTCGATCCCAGCCCCCGCCAAGTGGACTTTGTGGTGGACAAACACCGTGCTCGTGGGTTTTCTCGGGGTTCTCCCGTTTCCTCCCACTTTCTTCATTCCACCATTTCACTCATCTCTCATCATCACCGTCTCCTTTAGCCTAACCGGCATAACCGTGGGACGTAAAACTTAAAGATTTCATTTCATTTCGAAACATTAGATGAACTTTTTTTTTTTTTTTTAAATAGATAAATCGAGAAACAAGCAAAATAATCATTGCATACTAGTTCCCAAGTGTCTCATTGATTGTTACCAATGGCTTACATATAATTTCATCAGGAAGGATTCCTAAGTGAATATAGTTTCAGGATTTGTGCGTATAAAAATCCTAATCGAAATAATGGAAACGTGGAATTTGAAACATGCAAAATATCTTGGTTCCCAACAGTTCAACCTCACACCAAGCAATCTTTTCATTTTACATCAATAAGCGGCAAATTTAACTTAATCACTTATAACTTTGAAGCATCGTGAAAGTGTAGGGACAAAATACAATGAATGCAGTAGCAGATAATATTTCACAAAAAAAAAAAAAAAAAAAAAGACTATGTTTAGTTAAATTTGTGCATAAATGCGTAAGAAAAAAAATAGAAGATTGTAGGAGAAATTAGTTGAAACAACGGAATTGTAATTGATTTCTGTGTCATTTAACCCTAGGAACACCAAGGTATATTTGGGTTACATGGAACATCAACGGGGGAGGAGGGGGACTCTGAGGCCCACAGCAAACCGGGGGGGGGGGCGGGCCAGGCACAGCATTATTTTTCACGGAAAGTAATTTATCTTGACTAATATGAACTTGGGATGTCTAAGACATCATATATTTTTATTCTCTATTATTACTAGGTTTCTAAGTACAGTGTTGCCAACTATATGTGTGTAATTGTTTAATTTACCATTTTTTATTTGTGTCACTATGACCTGTTTATTTTAGCTGTTTGTGTGGAAAAAAAAGATCAATAGCAACTTAGTACAGTGTAGTATATGTACAAAGGCAGCTTCTAAAAGTATTTTGGTGGTGGTGCAGCAAAGTGGTGTATAATGGGGAAGAGTGGGATAGGCCTATACTTTAGTATTCCAATGAATTCAGAATTAATCTTTTATAATTCACCCGGTTATCCTTGGAATGGCGAAATTCTTTCAAATTTTGTTTCTGCGGAAAGATAGACAGTGTGAAGGACGTTCATTGGACACTATAGGGGATGTCACCAGAGAAGCAGTGTTGCCAACACAAGTTACAATTTTTCTAGTAGCACAACGTCAGGTTTTTGCACCTATGGAATGAACATGTAAAACGTAAGCAAACAAACTATGGCTTGTCTCTCAGTTTTGTAAACTAACACGACTGCAACGTCACGAATATTACAATTGATTCATTGCAAGAAACGTGCCAGTGCTTGCATTTGTTCCATTTGCATTATCAAATAAAATGTTCAAATCACTGTCTTTTGCATCAAAATCTGACAGGGTTATTTCCACTTGCTATATTCGAGCTCACTACCTTTTATGTCAGATTCAGTTAAAAGTTCTATAAGTTGTTTCTTTAATTGAACTTTGGCGAAGAGCGCGGTTTGCAATTGTTCCAATGTTGCGGGAGATTCCCACATACAGCCACAGTCATAGAATAACGAACTGACAATTTCCTATGAAATATGCGTCTTAAGTCTTCCTGTTTTTTTCCAAACATCACAGATGGATAAAACTTTCTGAATACTTTAAAGTTTTAAACCCCCCACCTATTAGTTCCATTCAATGGTTACAGAATTGCTATGGATTGTTTTCGAAAAATGTTGACGCCCCAAGAGAATTCTTTTATGTGCTGGAGTATGGACAGAGTGAATCCATTGTTGAAGTACAGCATGCATTTCGTGGCTAGTTCGATAAAAAGCAACCTCATCATCAACAAATTTACAATAAATTAGTGGAAGATGGTTGTATATGCAAAGAGGAAAGCAGTGGTCGTCCTCGCACGTCAGATGAAAATGTTGATCGTGCCCGAACTTCTTTCCAGCATGACGCTAGAAATTCCGCAAGCAGAAGCGAACTTGGAATCTCGCCGTTAATGGTATGGCGTGTCGTTAAAGGTCTGTAATTGAAACCGTGCAAGTTGCAGTTACTCCAGGATTGCATCCTGCCAATCACGAAGAAAAAGAGAAAGAAAGAAAATTACAATTTTGAACTGCAATTTTGCAAGAAATTTAAGATGACAGTTTTTCTCAGTCTGATTTTTTCGGATGAATCAACGTTGCGTGAATCGCCACAATGAAGAATATAGGGGACTGAAAAGCCTGGCGTAGCCATCGAACTCTCCAAATGTGTTTTCCGCCATTACCATAAGCAAATTTTATAACCCTTATATTTTTTACTGAGGAAACCGTGACTGGAATTACACATCTGGACATGCTCCAAGACTAGTTTCCACAAATTCAGCAAGATTGGGATGATTTTATGTTTGTGGAGGACGGCGCCCCACCTCACGTCCACCATGAGGTACAGTAAGTAGTATCTGAATGATACAATTCCGGGACGGTGGATTGAAAAAGGTATGCAACATTATCTTGTTTATCTTAAATGGCTTTCAAGATCATCAGATCTTATCAATTGCGATTTTTATCTAGATAGGTACACTAATGTCCAAAATGATTGTCGCATATCTATAACTATGTTCTTGTAAGAATATAATTTTATAATGATTTTGCAGGGTATTCTTAATCCTGATACTATGTGTATAATCAGAAAATGTATATTTGTGGTAAATTTCATAGGAAAAGAATTATAAATACAAAATACAAAATATTGCTAAATGGACAAAAAAGTTTTATTTCCGTTTTAATGTTCTTATTTGCTACTCTTTTGACATGAAAATTTCCAATTACATGTCTTTGCTGATTATACATATACTAACATTGTAAGAAATACCGGGCGAATTCGTTATCAAATTATATTCCTACAACATATTTATAGACATGCGACAATAATTTTGGACATGAGTGTACATAAAAGACGGTGTGTATGTACCCCGTATACCTGTTATTCTTCAAAATCTGCGAGATCGAATTGTCACAGCAGTGAATTCAATAATCAGAGATCAATTAATTTGTGTATAGCAATAAATAGACTACGAATTCGACATTTGTCACATAACAAATAGTGCTCATGCTCAGCGCAAAAAGTAAAACTTTGAACTACGTTGCTCATGTTAAAAACATAAAATAAAACTTTGAAGTTTCCTCTATCCAGTAATATATCGTATGTGTCTATCTATTCTCGTTCATTGTAAATAACTATTTTAAATCTGCTCCTTCTTTCTGAATAACCTTATATAATATTGTATACTTTACATTGTATTTCAAGACGACGTTCATCGTCCAAGAGGTGGTCCGCGTCCCCTAAAAATGATCCTTTCGGATTCGCTAGTGCTGGTGAATTAGTAGAAAACTGTTATTTCCTTACTCACTTGTGACAGGTCAGGAGTAGCTGCGAGCATTATGTTCAGACAGCATTCAAGTTCTGTAAACCTAAATGAAAGTGAATGGCACGTACAGCATAACCTTGACACGAACCATTCCTTAATAATAATAACTACAGTAGTTTATGAAGAAAACCTGTTCTGGAAGAGTGTTCTGCGCTCTTTTTTTTCCCCTCCTGCTCAACCAGATCTGGTTCAAAAAAATTGAAAATTGACGACCTTGAGAAAAAGGAACAGAAATTGACAAACAAGTTCTTTTTTCTTGACCTAAGTATTCCAAACGAGAATACTGCAAAAAAACAACACACTGGGAAGAAAGGGAGGCAAGAAGAAGCAATTGTCCTCTCTTCGCATATGAGCAGATATCGGGTGCCTGCGGGGAGGGAGGGGGAATTGACCTTCTCCGAGTTTGATAAATACATACAATTTAAACAATAGTACAATAATATAGTAATGAAGAAACAATGGCGAATCTAGCCCCGAGCCGGGGTATGGAATAGGTCCCCCAGTTTTTTGAGTGACAAAATAATTTAAGCTATTATTTATATATTTTTGAAAGTTTATAGTAAACTCATGATATACCTATCACAGCCTACGTTCTTGCTGTCCCCACCCAGTTTTTACTTTCTAGATCTGCCATTGTGAAAAACGTGAAATTTAGGCCTTCAATTGCTCCCAACCAAAACCTGAAATGATGCTGCTGCCTTACGCAGAAGAAATTCAAACATAAATGCATGCGTGCATGAGGAAAATAACATGCTATTTAGTTGATAATACTTTGTAAAATCTGTATATTTTTAACTCTCGGCGTAAGCACACAGAAGCTTATAGTTCTACTCCAGTGTATGTAAGTGTATGTGTGTGTGTGTGTGTGTGTGTGTGTTCTTCTTCTTCTAAATCTTTATCCCAATTAGCCTGCATCGGCTTTTCGAATCACTGTTCTCCACTTGTTTCTATCTTGTATTACATGCACTGTTACACTAGACTGCAGCATATTGTTTTTCACACAATCCTCCTACTTCTTCTTAGGTGCCTTTGCCCTCACCCTCGTTTATCATTAACTTCTACAGGGTGTCCAATATACAATGCAACCCGGAGTTTAGGATAGTAGAACTTTGAAACCTAAAGTGATACCGAATAATGGTTACAGCAAACTGAAGCCTTGTTCATGCATATATTTTTAAACTAGGAAGCAAAGATTAAATTACACTAGGAACCACACAGTGTTGCCAGGTTTAACCGAAGGCGTAAATCATTTTTTTTTTTTTTTTTTTTTTGCAAAATATGTAAATTGACTCATAACTCATACGTATGGATGTTCTGTCGTTAATTTTCCGTTTGTTTATTTGGAGAAGCTTGGAAACTATGGAGCAGAAAAAACAATGTATTTCCACCGATAACTAATCGGATGAAGTCTCTGTAAGGGAGAACTAGGGAAATCGTAGTTTTTATAAATTAACACTCTGAATTGGCAACTTTGCTGATGTTTCAGTACATCAAAAGATGTGTCTAAATTATGCAATTTCTTAAAACAATGAAAAACAAACTTTGAAATTATCATGATAAAACGTTTACTCACATGCACCCGGCAACACTGCTACCATTAGAAATGAGTTACCAGCTCTACAGCGGATGTCGGGAGTGCCCCTTGTTTTGATTCAAACACTGGTTCACACGTTTCACCAGGTTGGCAGCAACTTTACGAAGTTTAGAAGTGTTAATGTTCTCAGTGGCACTGCGAATGTTCGTTTCCAGGTCTTGAATAGTTCGGGAATTATTCTCGTATACCTTTTGCTTTAAGTATCCCCATAGAATGAATGAATAGTAGTGTTGCCGGGTGCATGTAAGTAAACATTTTATCATTATAATTTCAAAGTTTGTTTTTCATTGTTTTCAGGAATTGCATAATGTAGATAAATCCTTAACACACCTTTTGATGCACTGAAACATCAGCAGGGTTGCCAATTCAGAGTGTTAATTTATGAAAACTACGATTTCCCTAGTTCCCCCTTACAGAGTTCCCATCCCTTTAGTTATTTGTGCAAATGAAAAATTCGTTTTTCTGCTCCATAGTTTCCAAGCTACTCCAACTAAACAAACAGAAAATTAACGACAGAACATCCATACATGTGAGTTATGGGTCAATTTACATGTTTCGCAAAAAAAAAAAAAAAAAAAAAAAAAAAAAAAAAAAAGAAAAAAAGAAAAAAGAAAAAAGATTTACACCTTCAGTTACATATGGCAACACTGTATGGTTCCTAGTGTACTTCAATCGTTGCTTCCTAGTTTAAAAAATATATGCATAAACAAGGCTTCATTTTGGTATAACCATTATTTGTGTATCACTTCAGGTTCAGGTTCTGTCTGTAACACGTCACTCCACACATCCACCTTAGCATCTTTATCTCCTCAATAAGCGACTTCTGGGACTCTGTTTTCCAACATTCTGCTGCATATAATATGCCAAACCAAAATTTTTCCTTTTAGGCGTTAGTGTTTGTGGTACTTTATTCCTCGGTAATTGCTGGCCGGATCTGAAGGGAATTTGACTGGCAAGTAGCGTATCGTCTAAGGAACAAAGCTTGCTGCTATATTTAGCGCCCGAGTTCAACCAGGGACAGGTTCGTCTGGTCTTGTATGTGGTACTTTATTTCTCGGTAAGCACTGCGGGACCTGAACGAAATTTGTTGGCAAATCTAAGTCTCTTATCTATCTATCTATCTAAGTCTCTTAGATAAAACAGTGATTCCCAACCTGTTTTAACTCACGGCACACATTACTGAACACCCCGCCATCACGACTCACTTAGTTGATTTTTTGTTACTAATGATATAAATTATAATAATGTGTGCTAAACCTGGAACAAGCAATTGTAAGCACTACGTATACCGATTATTATTGCAAACACATATTTTTCATTGCATTTACGCAAACCTATATGGAATAAAAATATAAAACATGTTTCACCTCTCGCGAGTCTTGGTATGCTCATGAAATGTTTTTATAATTACAAATTCAGCAAGAGGTTACGGTCACAGCAGTCTTCTGACTTGCTCATATGCGATTTTTATGTCTGGGGTAGTTTCAGAAGGAAAAAAATCTTCCACAATAGTTCACTTTGTTCTGGACAAGTGAAGAAAAAATACGAACGTTGTTCGCAGTATCACCGTGCAAGAATTAGAGTGTAAATCAGCATGTTGCGACGTATTCAGAACTACATCATGTGGGGAGCAGTGATGATTTAAGATTTCCCTCGGGGGGGAAGGTCTCAGTACACTGGGGTGAAAAATATACTATAGTACTATCTAAATACTGGGAACCCACGTTGAGGACGATATGGATTATGGCCACGGAAGGGAATTTCGTAGTTCCAGGGGAAATTTCCCTCCCCGAACCACACTCTAAAACCATCATTGGTGGGGAGCAATTTCAGCATCGGCTTGTCAGCTGACTGTTAGCAAGTATTTATTGGAATAATAGTAATAATATAGTAGTTTCCGTATTATTACTATTATTAGATTTTGTCATGCCCCTCCTGTATCTGCTATTTTCTATTTTTATTTCTTAAGGATTTTCAGGGCAACAATCATTCTAAACGAGCACATTGTGTTTCTTTACTATTTTGTTGTTTTTCTTTTTCATAATGTGCATATTTGCGTAGGGAATATAATATTGACAATGGCATTGCAAGGTCTTCAGAAAAATAATAAAACAATTATCCACTAATGATGGGAATTCAGAAACATTGTATTCCTACCCATAACAAAGTATTTTCGTTATTACAATATGACCAAAAAAAAGTTACATAACAATGCCTGTGAGAAATAAAGAAGTACATATATCCATTATCATCTAGTTGCTAATATAAAAAACGACTATATAAAAACTTAAGTCTTCTTTATAACCTATCTTTATATAGTGGAAATATTTCACGATCTTTATTGCAAGTATAGTAGGTACATCCTCCACTCACTTAAGCTGTAACGTTAAAAGCTTTAACGTTTTAGAAAATTGTTCCATTGGTTGGTTGGTGTTTAGCGTCTTTTCTAGCACCAAGGCTATATAAGAAGTGGGTCTACAGTTTATGGTTCGAATTTCAAGTCTATCCTACCGGAAATCAAACCCATGACCTTATGAACAGACTTGTTTCCATCTATCATCTATTAAGAATTCTTACAGCTCCTTCGTGTCTATATGGTTAACGCAGGAATGCAAATAAGCAACACAATTTTACTAGCCCAAGAAGAAAGCTACAGTAGAGCGTCGATTATCCGAACGTCGGTCAACCGAACGACCGCTTAACCGAACTGTGTACTCGCTCGCACCTGTTACTCTCCCACCCTACCGTCCATCATCCCCCTCACTCCCAAACCAAGTTTCCCACAGTAGTCGTCGCACTGAACCACCGCTGGCGGAACATTGCTTCTAATGGGGCCTTCATAAGGCGCTGCTGACCGGCCAAGCCGCCAGTCGCTGTGTTTCAACAATCAGCACACTTCTTTTTATGAATAAATTTACTGTACAGTACTTCTTTTTGGCAAATAAACATGTACAGTTCGATTATCCAAACAAACCAGTTTTCCGAAGACCCATTACCCCCAATTACTTCGGATAATCGACGCTCTACTGTACTAGCCCACATCCCACAATAGAAATAATTTACTTAATTTCGATATGATATTAAATACTCGCCCGCAGCGATGCTGGTTATTTGCAACCCTGCAACGTATGCGTCTTTGACGTGGGAAACACGAGTTCGATTTCGACTCACATTGGAAAGCTCATATGGTTCAGTTTCCACGTTAAGCTTAGGTCCACGTCTCATCTAGCCTTGCTGCTGAAAGAGACGCTAAGGTATAATCAACTAAACATAATATAATTCATATTCTATATAGTATTAAGTGAAATTTTCATTTGAGTTGAAGCCAAACCCTAATTATGATGACCTACAATTTGAAAAAAATAATGGTATTTGCAAGAAAATATTTCATGCAAGTATCAAGATATTCAAGGTTAATCTTCATATGTGATGACTCGTGTCCTGAGAGAAGTCGTATCAGTAAATAAATACACTTTTACCGAATCATACTAAGGAAACATTAGTGCTCTCAACGGGTCGGGTCGGGTTGAAGACTGACCTGACACGACCCGTAACCCCACCCCAGTAACTCGACCCGACAACCGACCCGAGCTGACCCGAATGACCCGACCCGATAACCTGACTCGAGCTGATCCGAATGACCCTACCCGAGCTGACCCGACTCGTTTGAGAGCACTAGAAATGGTCGAGCGGCATTTTTCTTTTTTTCTCGATCACTTTGCATGGATTGGCCCATATGCATCTTAGGAAGTATTTGGCACTTTTGAGGTTTGGTTGCTTCTTTTTATAACTGATACCAATGCCCGACGTGGGAGAAGTTTATTTTTTTCTTGCTTTAGTTCTATGTGAAGAAATTATTCTTGAAGGCCAGTGTTCTCACCTGCTCGGTAGGCAGGGGATCTTCTCGGAAGGCAGTAGCAAGTCTCTTGGCGGAGACAAAAGGAAATCGTTTAACTACAATGATAAGGGTTGAGGAAACGGGAGAACACTTGTGATTTCTTCCAACCCTTCAACTTTCATTCCAAAATAGGTTCTTACAGGCACGTAGCCAAGGGGGTCCGGGGGAGTCTGGACCCGCCTTCGAGGCTAGAAATGAAAAAAAAAATAAGGAAGGATGAAACAAAAAGAAATGAGAAAAAGAAGAATGAGCGTTAAAAATAGAAAGATAGAGCAAGCATTTGGTTACTCTTTCTTATGAGGAGATTTGAATTACTTGGAATACATGGTGGTGAATGGGCTGGATATCCTGGAAAAGTCAGAGAATTTGAAATTTCTAAAAACAGTTACAGAATTTTCAAAATTTCTGCTACTAATCAGGGAGATTTCAAGCTTTCGATAAGCATAGTGACATTCTGTAACAGCGTATACATTTTTTTAATCATAAATTTTCGTCATTGCTTCTCTACAGTATCAAACATGTCTTTTCAACTGCTCCTTTTTTAACCTGTCATTTGGAGCAGACAGTAGTTGACGGAATAATGGAAACAAAAAAGTTATGTGGAAAGAAAGTTCTGTTAACATTTGATTCAGCAGAGAGGGAAACGCAAATATTTTAAAATATTATGCAAGACATTATTGAATATGTACTTTTCATAATAGTGAATATGTGCTTTTTATAATAGGTGAGGTCATAATGAAAGGAAAATTGTTATATTTGAATGAATAGAGGAAGGAATGTAAATATTGTAAAATCTTTTTCAATACTTTTTTTCATTCCTTTACTTCGAGATTTCTTCATAGTTTCTTTTTAAAATACTTACTAACACACCCTCATTTTATTGTCCTAACAAACCAATATACGTTGCCAGTAAAGTAGTTTAGATTGATGGAGTTCCTGGGTCTTCAGTATTTCATGTTATCCTTAACTCCTCCCCCCCCCACACATATTACGAAATCCTGGCTAAAGGAACCAATATATGTTTCAGTAAAATAGTTTAGAATAATCCAGCCCTTCGTGTGATGACTACAGTACTTCATGCCACGGACCCCCCTTCTTTAAGAAATCCTGGATACATGCCTGGTTCTTATGATTCCGGGACCCACGCCACTTTGATTTTTCTTTCTCGGTAATTAAAACATATTTTACAGTATATATAGTTGCAAGTAAGGAGATACATAATATGAATTTTGTAATTTAAAATTTAAAAATACAGTATGATAATTAATTATAAAGTACTAACTTTATTTCATCACTTTCAGCCCAACAAATGAAATTCAAACAATTCGCACCCTGGGTCTTGGTCATCAATACTGCGTCTTATTCTTTGTCTTGCACAGTCAAGTCTTGGTTCTGCATTCCGTAGTCTTGGTGGTCTTTCATGCTATACAAGAGCCAGGAATGCTAGCCTAAATGAAGACTAAGTGTGATTTTTATTATGATCTTTCGTACTATACAGAAAGCAAGAAAATATGCTCATCGCTACTTGGTGATCACTAAAACAAGGCCAAGAACAAGATTACTATGCAATTCGTCTTGCATATCCAATCTTTATCTTGGTCTTGTGTCGATGTTCTTGGTCTTGGTGAAATGAAATGAAATATTCAGATTAAGATCCCTCGATTCTGCAGCGAGGCTAAGGGAGATGGTGATAATAAGAAATGAATGAAATGGTTGAATGAAGAAAGTGGTAGAAAACAGGAGAACCCCGAGAAAACCCACTACACGGTGTTTCTCCACCACAAAGCCTGCTTAGCACAAGCTGGGATCGAACCATGGACATCACGTACCAGAGGTGAATTCTCTACCACTGAGCCACCGCGGCCCCGCTTGGTCTTGGTCTTCCATATCCAATCTTTCTTTTGGTCTTGCTTAAACAACTTCTAGTTTTGTTCTAAATCCAGACTCCATATTGCCGTAGATATTAATAATGCATCGATTGGCAAAATCAATCTTCCATTTTTAAAAATTAGAGTATACACAAGTACAAAAATAAACACTTACCATAAAAACACTAGCTGCAAGTGTTCAAAATAGATTTATGGCTTCTACAAGATCAATTTAAATATGCTATTTTTAATTAGGCCGCTAGTGAAAAACAGCAGCTTTAAACTCCAGCTGAGTTTAAGCTCAACCTAAACTCACTTGACTAGTGATCTGACCCGACCCGAACTGACCCGAGCGACCCGACCCGACAACCGGACCCAAGCTGATCCGACCCGACCCGACAACCCGACCTGAATTGACCCGAACGACCTGACCCGACATCCCGATCCGGGCTGACCCGAGTGACCCGACCCGATAACCCGACCCGAGGTGACCGGAACCGACCCAACCAGTTTAAGAGTACTAGGGAAGATATAATGAAAGTGACTATGTTCGTGACTTCACAACTCTTGAACCACCGCACCGGACCGATTCGATCAAATTTTCAACACAGATGAGGTTCGTGGATGGTATGGTTTGTCATTTCGCTTTTAATGGTGCAACTTAGGGAGGGGAGATTATTTAAAATGATCGAAAACGATCGATATTATAGTGTCGAATTCAAACTTTTCGCAGTCGCTGAGATCAACAGTGACACTTCCCATGCTGTTTAAATCCAAATTCAGCTCCGCAACATGGAGGAGGGTAACACAAACACACACACTTACACCCTATATATACATATATACAGGGTGTTTGAAACAACACTGACAACGTTTGGGAGGTGATTCTAATCACCAAGGTAAGACAAAAAGTACAGACCATCCTCTGTGCACAAGTGCCTCCTTTTGGAGTTATAGGGAGCCAAAAACATGAAAAAAAAATGAACTTTGAAGATTCATAGCTCCAAAACTGTGGGATTTACCGTAGTCAGGTCAAGAGTTCATTTAGGAATTAATTTGTGCGCTATCCGAACGTACATGTTTCAGAATTCTAAGGTACTCACGCAACAATTTTTATAGGGAGAGTTTGCTTATGAGAACATAATCTGAAGTACTCACCAACTACCTCTATAAAAAGTGTTGCAGAAGTACCGCAGGATTCTGAAACTTGGAAATTTGGATAGGCCACATACTAGTTCCTAAGTGAAGTTTTGATCCGACTACGGTAGGTCGCATAACTTTGGAGCTATAGACCTTTAAAATTCATTCTTTGTTTTCGGCAGCCTGTAACTCCTAAGAGAAGCATTTGTGCATCCAGGTTGCTCTATACTTTTCGTCTTATCTTGGTGTCAGGAGTCACCTCCCAAACGTTGTCGGTGTTGTTTTCAAACAACATATATATATATATATATATATATATATATATATATATATATATATATATATATATATATAGAGAGAGAGAGAGAGAGAGAGAGAGAGGGATTTATATAGATGGATATAAATCGAAAATCACCGATATTAGTGTGGAATCCATAGTTTTCAGGGTATCTCAAACGAGCAGTAACATTTCTGATGTTTAAATCCAAATTCAGTCCTTTGTGCCCAAAATGGATCTCACGTATTCTTCCCGTGCGAAAAACAAAAAATTCTGCTGGTTTTAACTAAAACAATCTGAAGGCCATAAAAAAGAAGAATCCAGTAATAGACTCGTACGGTGAGAGTTCAGTTCATTCTAAATTGGTATTAACCGTTTCTCTAACCTAAGGCTTGACGTATGAAAAAGTAGGTACATTGCAACAAATGAAGAGCTAATAATAATTGAAGTAAGAAGTACAAGATGGATCAGTCAGTCCGTTCTTACGTATTAAATATGTGTAGGTGTATTTGGCATGAATGGTCAATGGCTCAATCTATTTGACTTGCAAGTGCTGTGAAATCAATACTGCAAGCTAAGAGTG
Organism: Thermobia domestica; assembly: GCF_964235325.1. Taxonomy (NCBI): domain Eukaryota; kingdom Metazoa; phylum Arthropoda; class Insecta; order Zygentoma; family Lepismatidae; genus Thermobia; species Thermobia domestica. Next base: position 244,586,007 of record NC_137461.1, read on the forward strand.
ATACAGTGTCACAAACATCAACAGTTTGGAAGCCTCTGCAACAATAGTAATGCAAGTGAGACGGAAGGTGCAATGCAAATATAAAGTACCATTACTTCGGTACTATGATTATGCTGTATTTCGACATCAAAAGTACCATTATTTTGGTACTATGATAATGATGTCATGTATTTCGACATTATGTCGGTACTATGATTATGGTATCATGTATTTCGACATCCAAAGTACCATTATATCGGTACTATGATCATATGATGTATTTCGACACCATAGGCAGGGGCGTACGTGGGAGATGGGTCCTGAGGGTTCGGACCCCCGCGAAATCCCGACTTTTTTGTAAATGTAGTCTACTTTTACGGGCAATTTTAGAAATTTTCATATAATTTAGCCTCAAATTGTATTTGGACCCCCCCGAAACGCTTTAGACCACACCCGAAATAAATTCCTGCGTACGCCCCTGACCAAAGGTACCGGTACCATTATGTCGGTACTATGATCATGATATCATGTGTTTCGACATCGAAAGTACCATTATGTCGGTACTATGTTCATGATATCATGTATTTCGACATCGAAAGTACCGTTATGTCGGTATCGAAAATTTGATTTTTTTTTTCGAAAGGCTTTATTTCGAAAATTTGCTTAGGTAAGTATGATATCCAATTACGAGTTGATTCTCAAAAAGGATTGTAATACTATTTACAGCAATTTGGTACTCTAACCATTACGGAGATATGAAAAATATGGATAGAGATTCATAACACTGCCTAAATTATATTTGTGAGCAATTTTTATTTACTGTACACCAGGGACAGATCTACCCCGGGACCGGGAGCCTGGACCCCCAGTTTTTCGAGTGACAAAATGATTGAAGCTATTATTTATATATTTTTGAAAGTTTATAGTAATCTCATGATATACTTATCATAGTCTGCGTTCTGGCTGTTCACCCAGTTTTTACCTTCTGGATCCGCCACTGCTCTACGGGGGTAAACATATAATTATGATTCAATAAACAGTAGTTTTCTATACTTACAAAGGTGTTGGCTTACTTGTTTACAAGAAATTCGGTCAACTGTTTGTTTTTTCGTGCTAAAAAACCTGTTCTATATTTGTGGTTGAAGTTTTTTTTTTAATATTTTGAAAAAAAAAGGTGGAAGAACGCAGATAAATAATAACATATATAATAAGCTGATGAATAATCCTTGATTTACTGTGCTATGGATGTGCATGGCTCTGTCTCTCCCACCTGTGTCATTGTTGTTGTAGAGGACTCTCAAATTTCGATATTTGTGATATTGTAGCATTCTCAGTTTGCGATATGGAGCTCCTCCGTGGCTAAGCGGTTAACGTACGCGCCTCTGGCGTGGGAGACCCGGGTTCGATTCCCGGCGGGAGCTCATGTGGTTCGGATTCCATGTTAATCAGTAGGTCCACGTCTCATATAGCCTCGCTGCTGAACGGGATGTAAAACTCAAAATCAATCAATCAGTTTCTAATAGCGAAAAATAAATGTTGTTATATTAGTTTTCGTTTAATATGTATATTTTAAATATGTAATAATGTGACGCAGTGTCATTAAAAAATACAACTGTGTTTAGTCTGCAACACTGTTAATCTGGTAGTGTTTTAGAGAATGTCAAATTAATTCCTTCTATCGTTATTTGCGTTATACATAATTCAAACATATTTGTCTCTTAGCTTAATACCTAGTTACAAAGGGGTTTCAAGATAAGAGATGCACCTAGAAGAGGGCGGCTGTATGTTAAAAGTACAAGCCGCCTTATGCAGAGTCGTTTAGTATGGTTACCGTCATACTAAAGGCCTTACTACCGCAGGAAACATTCGTTAGTCGAATTCTCTAGTATGGTACTAATCACGTGTCAGAAGGACTTTGCATAAGCCCAATGTGTTTACTAGTTTTCTAAAGATAACAATCCTTTTAACTACTCTTACCTCATCCTTAATTGCGGTATTTATTATACTAATTACAAGATCATGTGAGTATTTTGTTTTGTTGATGCAACTCGTACATGCACTTACGTGATGCCACTTGTTTTTTGATACCATGTATCTAAGGGCATTATGAGGAATAAAAATCAGTATTAAATTGTGGGAACTTTCGATACACTCTTACTTCTCCTACAGCATCAAATAATTAATACAGTTAGAACAAGAACAAAAACAAGTCCATAAACAATGTTTTCAAGCGATCTAATTACTCGTAATGTGTTCAAAAACATTTACTCTAGCTACTCAAAGTATAGCTTTAAGATTCCTTCTGTATGCGTGTATGCTTAGATTCCTATTATTTGTGATTTAAGACCAAATAAAGCATATTATAACTACGATATGGATGTATATGGATTAGAAACTTAAAAAAAATAAAAATAATAGGCTATAATATGTACTTATGCATCCACTTCAAAATTATTTTTCACAATGTTTACTGTATGCAGGATGAACTTCTACACAACGCTACTAGGAAGATCTCCTTGACTATAATTTCTTTTAGGTTTTCTAAGCGTCAAACTTTGTCTATTTTCTGTTAAATTTATAGGCCGAAAGTGACCTTTCAACATCAAATGAAGTAATTGGACAATATTTGTATAGTGACATAGAAAGTTCGCGCCATGCATCTGACAAAGATTTATTAATCCCCAGGGGTAAAAGTGGATCTGAAAAGATAAGGGGACGCCTGACATTACTCCGTACCTTGTGCCTATCTTGGACCATTGTAATTTTTAGGAAATGGAGGGACGCCATAGATATTTTCTGGAAGTGGGGAGCGATCCCCATCCCGTGCATTCCCCCTCACTTTTACCCCTGCTAATCCCACATGTATACTGGTTAATTGACTCCATCTTTGATAATCCTAGATTTCTGTCACACATGTTATTCAACTTTTATTTCCCTCTTTTTCCCAGTTGCACCTGGGATAGAATTTAAAGTTGTTTTCTTAGGAAGTCCAAGCACTCATAGATTGGTGCCCTTGTGTTTTGAGACAACTAGTTCTTTCAATTGTCGAAAAACGTAATGAACAAAATGAATATTTTCATAGAAAATGAAAATGTCATTTTCTAATGCTAGAAAAAGTATTCCAGAGATTATGAAAATTAGCTACTTTCTTAAAAGGTCTAACATTAAAATGATTAGCAACTTAGAATATATGCAGATATATATAACATTACAAGAACAGTTCTAGAGTATGAATAAACTTTCAAATGTGCATTTGCGTATGAACATATTCAAATTCAGGCTCTAGTTATACCAGCAGTGTATAACATATACACTACTGTTTCAAAAAGTTGTGTATATGTACTATACAGTTTTTCTTATTGATTCAATTAAGTCACGTATATGATATAGAACTACACATAAAAGCAAAATTTACAACACTATTTTCTTCTGTAAAACACAATATATTAGAGAGCTCCTCTAGATATTTGTGAAATGCTGTTATGTCTGTTACGTAGTTCAAGAGAGCGGGTTCGCTTATAAGTACATGCTAGTATTTTAATTTAAGTTTACATCAACGTGTAGTTCGACGTCACATTTAACATCAGTGCTTAAAAGTTTTGGACCGTGTTGCGAACACGAAGTTTTCGTTTGTATCCTAATTATCTTAGATGTATTTTCTCTACATCATTTTCTTTAAAATAAAATGGGCTTTCGAATGAAGCCATGCACATGAGTCACGATGTATAAATTCGGCAATATCTTTCCGATTTTTTCCCGAAAAATATCTATTTTATTTTTCGTGCAGATAACTTGCCCCTATCGGGATCTGAAGGAAGTTATCTGCACGAAAGGTAACCTGAAGTTGCTACATGTACTAGAATATATGTATGTGTTTTGACAAGTTTAATTATAATATGGTTATAAGTATGAAGATAAGGAAGATTTGCAACCAAAATAAATATATTTGTAGCTTAGTTCGTGGAAAGAGGAGCAAGAGGGAGATTGAGGGAGTGTGCGTGTGTATGAAGAAGGAGAGAGAGAGAATGTACTTTCATTCGGAAACGGTAGCCCGTAACCTTATAAGTATCAGGATTAGCTGTAGAACCGTTTATGATGTAATTAAGTACATGAAATTCCAGTTAAACGAATTCAAATTGCAACGAATCAGACGCCCAATCAAGGATTTTTAAAAGGATACCTGATATAAGTAAATTAGAAAATTTTAGGATAGAACATTAGAGAGGAGTACACATAAAGTCCATTTCCTTGTAACTTGAAATGCCTCGTCAATATCAACACTATATGAGACTTGGACCTACTTTTTAATACGAGATTGGAACTAGATGTACGACTGTTGTCGGGCGTCAAATACAGGGCCACACGAAAAATAAGCACAGGAGCTAGCCAGACTAGTCAATTCATTGGAATCAAACATTCCCTTTCAAGTCTTGATGCTACACGAGACGGGATGTATTGTTTAATCACTCGATGTGCGATTAGATCCGAACTACCACTAAGGTTGTTTCCGAATCAAGTACCCCGATAGGAAATTGAATCCTGAGACACACCATATACATCAACCATTTATTCTACACAATGGAAACATGCTACTTATTGTTCAATAAAATAGTATAGTATAGACGGGATGGCAATTTCATCTCTTTAAACTAGTATAACACCCAAAGTATATTTTACCGTTAAAGGGCCTGTCCGGTTTACCTTATGGTCCAGACCCTGTCACGTGATCAGGTCCAAAGACACGTTGCATGCTAAATCGAATTTCTCGAGATTCCAAATACAGATGTGAGATATTCATCTTACCAGAGGAGAATAGCTAGTTGATACCTGGCTGACAATATGAAGGTCTTTGGAAGATCGTGGGAATTCTTTATTTTGAAATAAAACAAGTATCCTAACTGTCGAAGTTTTTTTCGAACATATCACAAGACAAGTATTCTATGTGAGTACCTCGCGTAACATGACACACATCAAGCCATAGTCTATTCTCTGCCAAACCTTTAGTAGGGATGAGCACGAGCGAGTTCGAGCGAGTTTTCATTGAAACTCGACTCGACTCGAAATAGACATCTTTGAGCTCGGCTCGAAAAGTTTCCTCCAACTCGACTCGAAACTCGACTTACGAGTTGACTTTGACTCGAGTTTCGAGTTGAGTCGAGCCAAAACGAGCCAAATCGAGCCAAATGCTGTATGTAGTTTCAAGTATTTTCCTCATGTATCCTACATAGACAGTGTTAAGTATTATCAATCATACTTACTACTACCACTACTACTACTACTACTACTAATTATTATTATTATTATTATTATTATTATTATTATTATTATTATTATTATTATTATTATTATTATTATTATTTTTATAACAACACTACCGTGTGTAAACATGAAAGATAGGCGGTTTGTATCTGAATACTAAAAACCCCTTGACTGCTGACCTTGGTAGTCGTTAAGTCTAGGAGGCAAGAACATCGTTCACGGGGTTCTGGGTTTGAGTTCAGAAATAGCAAGTATCCGGGCTCGAACAAAAAATTGTTAAAGGTTAGAAGGCGTCGGCCAAATATGTTCAAAACTGTTCGGCCCGGGTTTAGGGTTCTCAACGGCATCAGCGGCTCCGCTTACAGCTCATTCACTATCGTGCCGAGCCAACAGCTCACCCAACAGGGCTGGCTCGAGCCGATGGCTCACCTAAGCCGAGTCGGTGCCTTACCTCAACCGAGCCGGCTCGAGCTGTTCGCTCAGTTGAACCAAACTGAGCAGGTTAATATCCCTTCCCGGGTTGGGCTTTTCATTGGGCTCGAAACTACGACCGTGCAGGTCTCAGCCTTGGTGGTAAGAACTACAGTATATACTTATATTTGGTGCTCAGGACATTTGAGTCGTTATAAAAATCCATTGTCGTCTTGTTAATCGAGACGAGACGAGATGCGAGCAGTGTCCTATCTCGTAAGCAACACTAAAAATATTGCACATTACTGCTTACATTTCTCATAGCTTTCACTTTCCAGTCTAATCAGGTCATGATTTCAGAACGAGTTAAAACGAGCTAAACGAGCGAGCCATTTATCAAAATCTACTCGACTCCAAACTCGATCTCAAAACAGTGACTCGGCTCGGAACTCGACTCGAGAAAATTACCTTTGACTCGACTCGAAACTCGGCTCGAATTCGCATACCTAACCTTTAGTAGCATGTTCCGGTCCATATCAGCTATTCATTTCATGCTCACTCCACGCAAAGTGGAAAAATTGCGTGGAAACTGAACTTCGAAAGTTAATCTTTCGAAGCGCATATTTCACAATAGCACAGAATAGATTTCACAGAATAAATTTTTGAAATCGAGTCTATTATCTTGACTTGAATAATAATATGGATTTCAATCCCACGGCCCGCTATTCTCATAAGTTTTTTGGAGGGGGAGATGTCAATAGATGTCTCAATACACTGAGAAAAATCCATTATCCGGACAGCGGTATATTGTAGAAATACAAGGATTCGTTATGTTTACTAAGGAAATCTGTACGGAGCGTACTTTATCCATATGCTACACAGGTACTGCCTTTTACCCGCTTAGATATTACATCATGTCGCTGCAGGATGTCTGACTTCTAACAATCTTCTGTATTTTACATACATATATGTATGTTAAATACTTCAGCTATATGTTATATACGTCCATCTGTGTGTGAGATCCAGGCCGCCTATAGACACCTCTTTCTTTCGCCATGGCTGACGTCATTGAACTACCGTCTTTTGCTTGCGAAACGAGGTTGTTTACAAACGGAAAAGAAGAGAGGAAGGAAAAAATGCTTGGGTAAGTACACTAGTTAACTATTACTTTAGTTAAATATTCCATTAATTATATATTCTTTTAGTGTAACTTGCTTTAATATAGTACTAAGTAAGTAATGTAGTTTATGAATACAATTCTTACTATTGTAAAACTCGTTAATGATTGAGGACAATGGAATGGGTGAATCTGAATTTTGAGAAATCTTTGAATATTAATGTTTTGAAACATTTTACATTTCAAGGTAGCAAAATGAATGTTATGTGTTTATTCATTCCGTTTTATATGTGACGATTTATTACTTGGTGCAGATTTACTACAGGGCTGCTTAACATAATTGCTAATAAACCGTTTTCAGCGCGAAAATTCCCTTGTGTAGTGAAGATTTAGGATTTAGATTTCTGGGCTTTCGGCATCAATGGCCTTGTTAGCCCGTCGCATATGAGGGATGACTTCCCTCGGTGATCACACTATCCGGGGAAAGGAAGGGAAGAATGGATTGGGGAAAAATGGGGCCGCGGTGGCTCAGTGGTAGAGCGTTCACCTCTGGTGCTTGGGGTCCCGGGTTCGATCCCAGCTCCCGCCAAGTGAACTTTGTGGTGGACAAACACCGTGTGCGTGGGTTTTCTCGGGGTTCTCCCGTTTCCTCCCACTTTCTTCATTCCACCATTTCATACATTACTCATCATCACCGTCTCCTTTAGCCTAACCGGCATAACCGTGGGACGTAAAACTCAAAGGTTTCATTTTCATTTTTGGATTTGGGAAGGAAGAAAACGGCCTGGGACCTATATGTTAGGTACCACTCCGGCATTTGCCTGCTGTGAATGAGGAAAAGGCAAGGAAACCTCATTCAGGATGGCTGGACTTAAAATCTTTTGATACTTTTTCGACCGAGTTCCCCCACCGGGATCGAACCCGGGACCGTTCGCACCGAAGGCGAGAGCGTTAGTGAATACGCTACGCGGGGCCACTAGTGTAGTTTAGAAAACTCATTTTTACTAGGATATTTGCAAGATTTTTTTTTCTTTTAGTTTAACGCCCCATGATTGTACATCAATGTAAGAGAGAAGGTGACGATGAGATACATGATAATGGTGGAATCAAGAAAATGTAAGGAAACTGGAAAGTCTTAAGAATAACCACACCTACAGTGTTCACCAAAAGCCTATTTGTCGGGAGCAGGAATCGAACCAGGGACCTACCACGTCAGAGGTAAGCGCTCTCAGAGCTTTCTTTTGTTTAAAGAACTTGTTTACAATGATATATATATATATATATATATATATATATATATATATATATATATATATATATATATATATATATATATATATATATTACGAAGATATTGACATATTTTACAGCCTTACTGAAATTAAAAAAAAAGTAGTCAGGGAGAGCTTACTTGTCAGGTTTTTATTTTTTAATTTAATTTATTTTTATTTATTTATTTTTGCTTTGTTATGTTCCCTAGTTAATTAATGTTTGGGTTACTGAAAATTAAAACCTTTTTAGTATTATTGTTATGTCATCACTTTGGAACCAAAACGTTAGATTTTTTTCTTGTGTTTTCATATAGGAAGTTGGTGAGTTTGTGCCTTAGCACTGGTTTGGTTTCTAGAACGTAATTGAAGGTCATGTTGAGTTGAGTCTTGGTGGGTTTGAGTTCGTGAAGTGTCAGGCACTGCTTGTGCCCCTGTCTTCTGTTTGTGATGTTTCCTGTCTTTGGGCTGTGACGTATTTATGTTGAGGAGTACCAACGCAGGCCGCGTGATATACAGGTAGCTACAACACAACTTCAACAGTTACGAGTGCCAGGTCTTTGAATTTCAGCTTTCGTTACGGCGTGACTAATGCAGTATAGTGCTAGGTTGAAATTCTATGGGTGGTAAAAACGGTATGGTAAGAAATACAACGTAATTGTTATTAGTTTAATTAGTGTTTCTTCATAGTATTGTTTCACTATTTCTAGAAGGAATTAAGTATTAACGAAGTAATGAATAAGCAAAAGCACACATTGATTGACGTTTACTATTTCTCATACTCCATTGAGAATGTTTTGATCCTCAGTTGCGCAAACATCCAGTGTGCGTTTATTTTCTTTCTTTTTTGGGGGGTTTACACTGCCTCACAGATGAGCTCCCTCGTGGCTAAGTGGTTAGTGAACACTCCTTTGGCGTGGGACACCCGGGTTCGATTCCCGGCCGGGGGCCGCGGTGGCTCAGTGGTAGAGGCTTGGGGTCCCGGATTCGATCCTAGCCCCGCCAAGTGAACCTTGTGGTGGACAAACACCGTGTGCGTGGGTTTTCTCGGGGTTCTCCCATTTCCTCCCACTTACTTCATTCCACCATTTAATTCATTGCTCATCATCAGCGTCTCCCTTAGCCTAACCGGCATAACTGTGGGACGTAAAACTCAAAGGTTTCATTTCATTTTTTCTTAATCTCTTGCACCGACCGACCGATCTCGATCAAATTTCCAACGTAGATGCGGTTCTGGCCTGGGAGTGTTTTTAGCTATTTACTTTGACAGTAGAACTTAGGGGAGGGGGAGGAGGGGGACAGAAAAAATAAATGACTTAATTTACTTTGAAGTGTAAAAGTGCGAGCGTTTTCTTCTCTCTCTCTCTCTCTCTCTCTCGCTCTGTCTCTCTCTCTTCACTTCTCCAGTCTCCTCTCACTTTTAGGGCCGCGGTGGCTCAGTGGTAGAGCGTTCACCTCTGGTGCTTGGGGTCACGGATTCGATCCTAGCCCCGCCAAGTGAACCTTGTGGTGGACAAACACCGTGTGCGTGGGTTTTCTCGGGGTTCTCCCATTTCCTCCCACTTACTTCATTCCACCATTTCATTCATTTCTCATAATCACCGTCTCCTTTAGCCTAACCGGCATAACCGTGGGACGTAAAACTCAAAGATTTCATTTCATTTTTTCCTCTCACTTTGATTTCATGATTTCGCACTCTGATGAAAAGTATTAAATACCGCCAGGAAAAGTACTAATATATAACCTCTCTTTTAGGCGCCCCTCCAACCACGCGCCCGGGACACGTGCTTTGCTTGCTCGCCCATAGCTGCGGCTCTGTGAGCTACATAAGTAACATACAATGCTTACGTAATACTTTGGGTCATAAGTACTATTAAGAAAGGAAGAATTGCATTTTTTTAACTTTGGGAAAGGAGCTACTATGGGATTAAAGATAAGGTAGGAAAGGCAACACATTCCAGTCTGTGCTTTCACCCAGCAGACATATTGTTTGGAACCAAAAAAATGTGACTTTTGGAATCTTGTACTTAGGTTCACAGCGGAAGCGACGAAATAACTTGAATCATCCATTGTAGCTCTCCCCGCAGCCAGTTTCTAAAATGTTGGCAATAAGTTTGCGAAACGAGAGGTGACGACTCCAATTTTGGGTGAAAAGTCGCTATAAGAAATAATCGAGAAATTCATTGTCTATAAGCATTGTAAAAGTTGTAGATGTAAACTAAACAATATGTTCTACTCACTGGCGCAAATCCCGGGGGGGGGGGGGATGACGGATACATGTCCCCTCCAATCTTGGAACTGAGGGGGACTTCTCCCAAATAATCCGATTTGAAATGTGTTTTTTGGGAGAAATTTGATGATTTTTGTCCGATTGCTACAAAGGAACGTGAGATGTCCCCCAGAATAAGCCTCAAATCTGCAGCCTCCTAACGCTAAAGACAACTCTGATCCTCCACAACATTGTTTTTCAACTTCATAAGTATTTTGGACATCGCCAAAAAAAGTATGGTAACGGTCTTACCCCCCCCCCCCCCCCAATGTTGAAGACAGATTTGCGCCGCTGGTTCTATTCACATCTTTGTAAACAGGGCGCAACCAATCCTTTAATTCAGGGATCATTTCAGGTTGTTTCGGGTACTTTTGTTCATGTTGTGGTCAAAATAGTTCCGAAATAATTAACACTACAGTACTTACGTTAAGCAATTTTTTGTAAAAGAAAAAGTGCAGAATAATTAAAAGACCCCAGAGGACAAATATAACAAACACCTTCTTCGCCTTTTTTCACGCATCTGTAGCTAATCTTGTTGCTATCGGTAATGATGTATTACGTGTGTCTCTCAACGGAAACTCTGCGAACTAAAGGACATCAAGTTTGTAGTTATTCTTCGTTAGAGGGCAAGGGTAACATAACAATGCAGGATTGTGGAGTAGTGAGTACGCTGTATTTCCAAACTCTTCATCACTTGCGCTGATTAAAACAAACAAACAGAAAAAAATAACGTAAAAACTTTTTTGAACTAATAATGCTTCTCTACAGATGAACATTTTGTTTGCAGCAAAAAGTCGCTAAATGTGTAAGTAGGTAAATCGTCATTTAAAAATCACCCAAAAAAGTCTCCAATCGGATTTTTTTTTGTCGTTATCGTAGGGCGACCATACGTCCCGTTTTGACCGGGACAGTCCCGTTTTAGGGGCGTGTCGCGGCCGTCCCGTCAGTAGATGGAAAAAAGTAGTATTCGTCCCGTTTTATGTAAATGAAAGAAGTAAATAACAAACCCAGTACCTTTACTCCTTTTAAAAGTATTAATAATAACAAAGCGGCAAAAATTGAACTGAAAATCCCTATATTAAACATACTCTATAGTTCGCAGTACTGCTCGAAAGGCAACAGAGGTTTTAGCAGTTGGTTGTGTGTTAAACAAACTTCAACGTGTCTTTCCTTTTTCATAAGTACCCGCTCTGTAACGAAGAGAGAGAGGGGGAACTCTGATATCAAGGCACTGATAAGAACAAAGGTAGATCTAAAAGTCTAGTGTTGCAAGAACCTGTCCCGTTTTTAACTGAAAATTTTATGGTCACCCTACGCTATCGTTGAGGTCGAATTCCCCTTATTTAGCGACTTTACCCAAAATTGGCAACATTGACCCCCACCGAACAACACCCCGTCATCTTGAGCCTAGCCAGCATAATAGTGGGACGTAAAACTTAAAGATTTCATTTCGAACAACACTCCCAGAAACCTACTGTTATACTATTCTCAAACCACCCTTTCGTACAGTTCTCCCTATTCGAAAAAAAAAAAAAAAAAAAAATTGTAAATAGCAGTGTTCATACATAAATATGGAACTCAATTTCCCTGAATTTTGCAGGTTTTCCAGGTATTAATTTTGCAGTTTCCAGGTCTAGTGGAAGAAACTAATAGTACGAGAACACATAAATTTTAAGAATACTATATTTATATATTTGAGAATGGCCACCCTTCTCCCCAATGAACGATTGCAATTAAATATTGAGTCACAAGAAAATAAATAATTAAAATAAATAAAATTTAAGTTGAAAAATATTAAGTTGAGAAGCCTACTAAGGGAATTATATAATACTTTTGTTCCATACTTGAATACATTCAAAACATACAAAAAAATATTGGCTTGGGGAAGAAAAAAGGGCCCGCGAGATTTTAACTGATTCTTGTAGTACTCGACGAGAGAAATCGATTAGTGAAGGAATGTTCAAAATCGGCGCAGGCAAGCATGAAGAAAATCGCATTTTCATGTACCGGTTCAAAATGGGGAAGAAAAAAGGGCCCGCGAGATTTTAATTGATTCTTGTAGTACTCGACGACAGAAATAGATTACTGAAAGAATTTTCAAAATCGGCACAGGCAAACATGAAGAAAATCGCATTTTCGGTACCGGTTCAAAATGGGAAGAAAAAAGGACCGCGAGATTTTAACTGATTCTTGTAGTACTCGTCGAGAGAAATCGACTAGTGAAGGAATTTTCAAAATCGGCGCAGGCAAGCATGAAAAAAAATCGCACTTTCATGTACCGGTTCAAAATGGGGAAGAATGAAGGGCCCGCGAGATTTTAACTGGTTCTTGTAGTACTCAACGGGAGAAATCGATTAGTGAAGGAATTTTCAAAATCGGCGCAGGCAAACATGGAGTAAATGGCATTTTCATGTACCGGTTCAAAATGGGGAAGGAACAAGGTCCCGCGAGTTTGAACCGCTACGATGTATGTTCACGAATGTGCCCGTCTTCTCAAATTTAGTTAATTACTGTGACACTGAAACATGTGACACAGAGTCACATTGTGGATGACTCTGCAATCGGCAACCACTGCACATATACTCCTCCCGCCCCACAGTTTGATTATTTTGATCCATTCCTCACGTGCTAACGGCATGGTTCAACATCTGCAAGAAAGAGGTAAATGTAACGTTCAATTGGCAATAGCTTTTCACCAAATTAAGCTGCATGAAATCTGATTGCATATTTGACATACTGAGAAAATTCTAGCCCGTGGCCATATGTATCACATATCCCACCAATTCATAAAAATTTTGAACACAAAATTACGGTCGTCCGTGTGACGTACTCCCAAAAGGCCTAATGTGTATCACCCACCTCACATTCAATTTAACCACATCCGTGTAGAATTTAGAAAGGAACTTCTTATGATGTATACAGGATGTCTCAAAAGTTCCCTAACATAGGGTAACTCTGTTATCAGAGTTACAACAAAATGTAAGAGGAAAAAAAATCTCGAAATATGACGTTTTCAATCTAAAGTGAACACTTTAAAAAAATCGGACGAGATGTTTGTGCTGTATACTCTTTATGCACCCAATTTTAAATGAAAATGCAACGTTGCCATTTACCTGAACCCACAACATAAGTGAATGAAGTTACTGTTTGAAACGGAGGCTGGCCATCAACATGTTAGCGTAAAAGACAGTAACTTCACTCACTTATGTTGTGGGTCCAGGTAAATGGCAACGTTGCATTTTCATTTCACATTGGGCGCATAAAGAGTGTACAGCGCAAACGGGTCATCCGATTTTAAAAATTCCTTCACTTTAGATTGGACACATCATATTTGGAGATGCTTTCCCCTCCGACATTTTGTTATAACTCGGATAATAACAGAGTTACCCTATGTCAGGGGACTTTTGAGACACCCTGTATATCTTATTTAATATATGTTTGATGTCACTAATGAATTCTTTTATATTCATACTTAACTTAGTGACTTGGCTTTGGACTGCAACTGATTATTGTAACCCATTATTGCTTGAGAAGAAACAAGATATCCGAATCTTCATTTGGAGAAATCAAAGGTCTATTTGAAAGCTGGGAATTACAACCATTAATTTCTACATTTCAAGGTGCGTAAATTATATATTCTGTGTTTATTATTACTATTATTGGGTTTAGAATCAATCAAGCATTTCATGATATTTTAGAGGGATCAAGATGGGTGCCGGATAGATAAGTATTTGAGCGTCAGGCTCTTATTTCTTTTCAATTTAATATTTAATCAATGATTATTTTTCTCCCTCATTATTCCACCAAATCGTATTCCAAGATCATAAATTTTCATTACTCATTTGTGACCGTCAGCCTACATAACATATTCGTAGGACGTAAAACAAAGATTTCGTTATTATTGTTTCTATCTCTTTTCTCCATAGCTGTGAAAAATAATGCCTTCAACATCATAAATTTGTATGCCACTTGCCTGCTTTCGCCTTCAGTCGTCTTACTCTTCGGACATCACGAAGCAAAGCAGGTACTTTGCAGTTTTCATAGTTTTGAAAGGATGTGACATAACATAATGATGTTGGTGTTGCGATGTTCAGTACCGTAGATAATTAAACAATGCTAGTAAACAAATCGAGTAGCAATTGTAATTTTTTAGCTTACATGCCTTTCAGACCGGCCATTTTTTTTTTTTACAACATATTGTTATTTCTACTCTATATGAAATATATTCTGAGGTTGTGTTTTGGGGACGTGGTAGCTCAGTTGTGGAGCGTTCACCTCTCCTGCGTGAAGTTCCTGGATCGATCCAAGCACGTGCTAAATGGGCTTTGTGTTGGAGAAACACTGTGTGTGATTTTTCTCGGGGTTTTCCCGTTTTCTCACACATTTTCATTCTACTATTCCATTCATTCTCATCATCATCGTCTCCTTGAGCATATCCGGCATAATCGTGGAACGTAAAACTCAAAAATTTCATTTCATTTCATTTCATATAAACTTTGTTGCAAAGTAACCTGATAGCTGAAGATACTTTGCAACACATACAAAAAAGTATTTTCAGCATACGAACATAATGTTTCTGTGCAGTGTTTTCTCTCTTCTATTGATACATTTTACTTCCTACACAAAACTGCATGCAGTCTACAAATATTGAGGTTGGACTTACGGTACCGGTGTCAGTACTTAGTACGAATTATTGATATTTGTAAAGAAAATTATGTATTTTCTGGTACCGTCATAGGAACCACGTTCTGATAGTTTAGTATGTCCCACAAAAATGGCAACTCAAGAACAGCAAAAATCTTCGAGATCTGATTTGCCTTGGTTGCTCTTTATATCCAAGAATATCATCCCAACCGTAATCAGTGGAAGATTTACGGGATTTGAGGCTTTCAGGCTGAAGCTCACCCAAATTACAGGATTTCTTTTTTACAAAATTCTGATGTTAGTCATTCCTATGCGTCTACGCTTCAAGCCCTTCAAAAAGTCTAGTCGTTTCTAAATAAAGGAAGTCTTTCTGTGTGAAGTCACTCTCAAACTATTTTTCTGAATCCGCCGCTTTTCGTAATTTATTTTCCAACAAGAAATCCATCCCGACATTTACCTGAATAGGAAATTTTCCTAAAGTTAGATGGCAGGAGGTACCCGTAGTAATAATTTCCTATCTGAGGGGTTACGTTTGATCGGTGCAAAGTAGCCCCGATTAGAGGCTGAAACAACCTTCTCCCAGTTTTATTTTTCTATGACTTTAAAACGTTTCACACTTCAATTTCAACTATTGTCTCAAAGTCCCATTATACACAGAGTATTCTACGAAACTGACTTGACTTTGACGAAAATTCTTGTAGGTGATATCTTTCAAATTTTGTCAGCCTTTACAGTGACTGCTTTCCATACCTCTACAACAACAAACCCTTCAGGTAATTAGAACTGATGTTAACCGCCAACCAAATAGTCAATGTTCTATCTTACGGTGACAGTTGAAACTTTCTCTTTACAGTCCATCATTTTACCGACAGAGGACTGTGAAACTTTTGCCGTATTTTGTGCAAAGTTAATCCTGAAGTGCAAAATAATCCCGTCTTATGGTACTTACAGAATATTAGTCAGTAATTTTCACATTAATTTTAAAGGTGACAACAGTTGGAGCCTAGGGCTGTGTGATATTTAAATCGAACGGTTGATATTTTCAAATATCAAAACATCGATATCGAAATGTTTGATCGATATATCCATATTCTTTTCTCTCTTTCGTATTTCTATATTTTCGATTTTTGATATTGTTTATATTTCGATATTGCTGTATTTTTCAATATTTCGAACAAGTTTCGATAGTTTGTCGATATCGGTTATGTATATTTAAATTCGGATATCGCAAAGCCCTATCGAACCCTTCGGAAATGAAGTTTTTGGCTATGGACCTGATTAGGGATGCACACGAGACAAGACGAGACATAATTTTTGTTACGAAATTCGAGACGAGACAGAGCTCTTCCAATAGAAACGGATCCAGTTTTCGAGACGATACATAACTTTCGCGGCACCTTTTCGAGAGGAGACAATCTCAAATCTTTTCTCTTGCGCATCCCTAGACTTGATCACGAGTTCTCAAAAAAAAAAAAAAAAAAAAAAAAAATGTTAATGAGAAATAACATCTAAATACAATATCGGTAGCTAAAACATTTTTGTTTTCATTCTTCAGTAATGCATTGTTATTAATCTCAGTATTTTATAGTGTATTCTTAAGCTTAAGGTGATGTATAATTAAATTTTGAATTCAGTTAACTTATTTTGTTTCTTAGATTGTTTTCAAAATGTATGTACAAACGTTTATTTTCATTTTTGAGTGTTTAAAGTGACGTATAGTTATTAAACATAGTATTTAATATTGTACTCTTAACGTGAAAGTGATATACAGTTAACTTTAGAATTCAGTTAACATTTTTCTTTCTGAAATTGCTTTAAAAAGTATGTAAAAACGTTTTTTTTCTTTTCTTTCTTGAGTGCTAAAAGTGATGAAAAGTTATTAAGCTTACTACTTTATATTGTATTCTTAACCCTAAACTGATACACAGTGCGTTTTTGAATAAATTAGATCAAGTTATTTGAGTGACGAACACTGATAGAAAATCCTGACTATTACTGGAACATTTTGATTTTAAGGTGAGGACTACTGGTGCAAGGATTTTAAAATATTGTTTTTCCTTCTACTCCTTTTTGAATTCTGACTACATGGTCATTATAGGAAGGATCAGTGAGTCTTTCCAACTACGGTATAGCTCCGACAGATTCACAATGCTCAGAGAAAAGACAAAATAGTATGTTTTCAACCTTAAAGTGAGAACCACTGGCGTTTTTACCCTGCTATGCAAAAGTAAGTGAGTACTCCAATGGGGTTCCAATGCGGTCCCTAATTTCTGCATTTTAGATATATGGAAATACATGTCTCTAAAATGTAAAGAACTGATTTTTTTTTAACTGAAAACTGCAATTCGGTAAGCCTTATGGATACCGAGATATGGGAAAATAAAGAGAGATACTATAGGTATGTGGGTCTTGCATACTTGACGCTACAATTCGGAAAATGAATTAAAATATGACTAACGGCCATCAAGATGATGTCAAATAAAGGGGGACCAACACAGTTAAGGGGTTTTCGTGTTAGATTTCGCTAAAATTTCCGAAATCGTTCATGGACAGTTAATAAACACCAGTAGCAATTTCATCTTAAAGTAATTAGATATATTCATGGGGTGTTAGAACATCATGGAGTCTACCAATATTAAATTTTAAAAACTTTTGAAAATATAATGTGACATTTGTAAACAGTATTTGAAATATGTGTTTACCCAAAACTTCCAGCTAGCACATCTAACATCTGGAGAAACACTGTGAAATAAAAGTGTATGAGATCTTGAAATTTCGGAAACAATTATTGGTCGCAACAAAATTAAATAAGATGGTACTTCTATGGGTTAAATGAGTACCTCAGTACAATTTCGATCGAAAGATTAGTTCAGTCCTAGGTTTTCTTCAGGCAATTCCAATGGTTCATCGAGCTGTACAAAAGAATGAAAATTCGCTGTCAATATCTAAGATAGTAACCAAGATAAAAGAAATTATATATTTTATGGCGTAAAAATAGAGATCTTTATATATTTGTACTTTTGGGTCTTTCCTATAAGAAAAAAAATCAGAAAACTACTGTATATACCTTAATAGACAATTCAATGGGCGGGGACACAGTAGCTTAGTGGTAGGGTGTTTAACTAATCTTTTTTTTGCAGAAACTATTGGAGTATTCACTTAACCCGTAGAGATACGATCATACTTAACTCCCTATTTAATTTTAAATTAAATAAAAGGAAATATTTCAGTGTAGCGACCCACGATTATGCATTTCAGTCTCAGGGAGATTTTGATTAAAGCAAGTGAATGTCGTTGGCAGAATTGATGGAATGCAAAGGTGGGAGGAAAGAGAGAACCCCGAGAAAACCCACGAATACGATGTCCACTACAAACTGACTTGGCCGCGGATAGAACCAAGAACCCAATACACCAGAGGTAAGCACTCTACCACTAAGCCACTGTGCCCCCGCCAATTTAATTGTCTATTAAGGTATATACGGTTGTTTTCTAAAATTTCTTCTTCTTACAGCAAAGACTCAAAAGTACAAATCCATGTGGGTCTCTATTTTTACGACGTCATAAAATACACAATTCCTTATATCTCGTTTGCTATATTAGATATTGACAAAAAATGTTCACTTTATTTCAGAGCCCGATGAACGCTTGGAATTGTCCAAAGAAAATTTAGAGCTGAATTAATCTTTCGATCGAAATTGTACTGACGAGTCTGCGGTACTCACTTAACCCATAGACGTACCATCTTATTTAACTTTTGTTAGGATCAATAATTGTTTTCTGAAATTTCAAGATATAATACGCTTTTATTGTATGGTGCCTCTCTAGCTGCTAGATGTACTAGCTGGAAGTTTTAGGTAAATATATATTTCTAATACTCTTTATAAATGTCAAAATATATTTTCCAAAGCTTTTAAAATGTAATCTTGGTAGATCCCATGATGTTCTTAAACTCCATGGAAATACCCAATTACTTTAAGATGAAATTGCTACTGATGCTTATTAACTTTCCATGGCCGGTTTCGGAAATTTTACCACCTAACACGAAAACCCCATAACTGTATGGATCCTCCCTTTATTTGACAATATCTTGATAGTCATATTTTAATTAATTTTCTAAATTGTACTGTCTAATATGCAAGCTCCACGTACCTATGGTGTCACTTTTTATTTCATCATATTTCGGTAACTGTTAGGCGTACCGACTTGCGGTTTCGGTAAACACACACCTCTAAGGTTCTTTAAAACGTTATTAAAACATATTTTAGAATGTTTAGAAATGAGAGTTCTGCGAATATTATGGTACCCGAAAACCCCCATCAGGGCGTGTGTGTAGTGTATTTAATTGAAACTACTTTTGAGGTGGTTGTAAGCTCTCGTAATTACGTTTCCGAAACTGCCCATCTAGTACGCAAACCCCACATTTCTATGGTGTCGTTCTTTATTTTCCCATATCTCGATATCCATAAGGCTTACCGAGTTGAGGTTTTCGGTAAACAGATATCAGTTCCTTACATTTTAGAGACATACATTTCCATATATCTAAAAAATACAGACATTAGGTACCCCATGGTACCCCGAACACCATTGGGGTACCCACTTACTTTTGAATGGTAATACATTTTGAGTTGTTGTTCAGCATCAATAAACACCTCATATTTTTTCTACGTGCAACCCAAAAGTCCATACCTGACCGAACAGATTTTTTCCATTTAATCTCAAAAAGGTTAAGATATTTTGTATTGTTAAGTACAACCAAATTAAACACACTGAATATAACATTTTAAATATTTTCTGATTTTTGTTGCAGGTATTTCGTGCTTCAAACCAGGATTCTGCTTGAAAGACAGTCAAAAGAAGCAGTGTAGGTTGTGGCTAAAAGTACGTCCTTTCTGAAGACAGACCCAGTTGTACTTACATTATTTTGTACGAATATATAACCCTAATAAAGATACTGTACTACAAATTATTTCTTTCTTCCATAAATTATAATAAAATATTATCTCTGTTTAAAGAAAATGATTGTTAATGTTAAGTCATTTTAATTCTTTTTCTCTGGAATAAGAACATTATCCCTCGCAATATTTTTTATCTTTGTGCTATTGCGATTGGATGAAGTAAAATTCTATACGAAGCACTATTATTTCAGACATGCATTAATAACTAATGTATTGTTCTGTATGTAAGACAATGTGTATACTGAACATGTCTAGCGAAGGTGTTGTTTTAATACAGAATCTATAACTCAGCTTTTCAGTAGTCAACTTTATTGGGAATCCGAAGAAAGAAGTTAAAAAAAAAAAAAAAAGTTGGACTTGTGTGTGTTCGTGTTGTGTGTGTGTTCGAATTCTGGACTAATCCAAATTATCCAGAGAAATCATTATATATTTCTTTGTTGCTATTTCAGATGTATCCTTTATCCAAGTCGTATGAAACGGAGACTTCATACATCGCTATACTTTCTATGAACTATGTTCCGTATTTACTTAATCACTTTGTAACTTTCTCTAGTGTTGACAAGACCGCAGGTGTCAATCGAATAGTTTAGTGTTTCACTCATGTCACCTTGTGACTAAGGTACGTCCTGTCGGTATATATATGGTACTGGGTTCAATTAGCCATAAAATACATTTTTAGCGTTAAACAAATGCAAAAATCTACACGAAATGAGATACCGTGATCTCTGACTTACGGATAACACCAAGCAACTAATGGTACTGAGTGTGATTGAGTTTACTAATTACTATTTGGCTAAAATCAGTGTTCCTTTATCTATAGTTCTTTTCGTGCTTTGAATTGCAAAGTTTGAAATAACCGTTTTAAATTGTGTATATATATCTTCCGAGTAATTCTGAGAATCATTGCTCTTTCTTTAAGCAATGTATGAGACTGTTAAATTGCTCGTTGCTTAAAATGTTGCACTAAGAAGGATGCATCCAGGAAAGTCCAAATTTGCAGAACGTCTATAGCAGGGAAGAATAAATATGTTTAGTCGATGGCTGCACAACGCCTCCGCTGTCACCACGTTGTCACACAGCGAATACAGCGAACGTTTAAGAGTATTCTGCACTTACTATTAGGTATCGGCCTGGGAACTTTGGCGCATCTACCCAGTCTCCTTCTTGGTGTTGCATTTTTAATAGCGAGTACTGAGTAGGAATCATCTTGTAAGCGAATACGTTTTCGGCTGACACTACACTTTTAATTATTGCGACATTAAAAAAAAAAAAAAAAAAAAAAAAAAAAAAAGACATAACTTACCTGTTAATTAAAATGTACAGAGAAGTTATTTCTGGAAAATTCTATTCAGGCCTCTTGTGGTAACAACTGCACTTTAGAAGAAGATACTATTAAGGAAAGGAATGAGGTAAACTAATCTTTATATCGTACAAGCAATGGATGATAACAGCTTAATAAATGATTGTACGTAAATCTTGTTTGAGTTTGAATATAGGATTGTATAAGGCTGTGCATTTTGCATTATTATTGAAGTGCTGCAACTAACTGCAAACCATATGATAAATTCTTACAGTAATATTGATTTACTCTGTATGGAAACGAAAATAGTTTAATATATGGTTAACCTCCTTTGTGCCCATAATTTTAAAATTAACGCTTGTGTCACTTTTCAACACTTGGCTTTGCAGTAGCTTTCCAACGAATTAGCAGGAAGCCCAAACTTATAGGACACCCTGCAGGTAAATACATTTCTTTGGACAGTTTCACTGCTCCAAACTAAGATTTGAAAAGTGTAGTATTGTTAATTTTATTATTATTGGCACAAAGGAGATCAACCATATTTTAAGCTATTTTTGTTTTCATACAGAGTAAAACAATATTTGACAACATTACAGTAAGAATGTATCATGCACTTTGCAGTATGTTGCAGCACTTTAATAATGGTGCACTATACGTACACTCTAGATCCTGCATATGTCCGATCCATACATTACAAGAAGGCAATACGTATTCGATACAGGTAAAATCTGTATATTTCATATGGACAACCTATTAGCTATATACATCCGATCTATACATTACATATGGCCAACCTGTACGCGACATACGTATAATCTATATGCTGCATGCAGACAGTCTGTAAGCTACATATATGCACTCTGTATGGTGCATACGGATATTCTGTATGCTGTATCTGGACAAGCTGTGTGCGACATAAGGAAAATCTGTATAATACATACGTACAATACGTATACTGTATCTAGTCGTACGTATGGGGCACAAGTACAATATAAATGCTGTCTCGGGGCTGAACGCAAGAAACATACGTACAGAACGTATATTGCATACTTCTTGAAATCATGCTCCGTCCTGATAGTCAGTGTATGTCGTCATTATTAACCCACATGCTACATACGACCCTGACGTCACAAAGCTAGATATCACCTCCGTATATACTTGTTACTGCAGATGACGTCACACGAATGACGTCATTGCACTTATGCAGACAGTACGTATAATACATACTTTTTCAGCTATACGTTTGCTGCAGGATGTTATATACGGTTGTACGTTAAGTCCAGAAACTACAGGAATTACGAATGTAACCTACGTTTTTAAGTATGCCACCTACAATTTTTTTTCTCAGTGTATTTTGGTTTGCTTTACGGATAAGTTTACTACGATTTCAGACAAAACCAAATATATATGTCTTAGAATATATTTTTGTATATAAAACACTGACACCCTGAGTTTCTTCTGTCTCTTATGTTCTATTAACCCAATAACAGGACTCCACCGTTAAGGAGACGGACTACTAAATATTTTTCAAAAGCTCACAATTTTTCTTTTGTCAGTTTTTTTGTAAATGAAAAGAGATAATGAAATGTAACTTACCTCAATAATAGATAATGTTATTCTACACACGAAAATATGAATCGAAAGAATTTTCAGTGTTGCCATCCGTAGAAATTACAGTGTGACCAGAATTTGAATTACCCCAAAATCTAGGTTAACACAACGACTAGAAAAATGAACTCAACGGTCATTAATGATTTATCATGTTGTCTTTGTTCCTTGTTAAGTACTTTTAAATATTTGTATTTTTTTTTGTAATAAGTTACATAAGTTATTACAGAATAAATACACATATTGTTTAAAAAGTAATTAACAAGAGACAAAAGACAATATGATGTAATCAATAATTGAGTTCATTTTTCTAATTGCTACTTTAACTTCGATTTATGGGTAACTCAAATTTTGGTCACACACTAATTTCTATGGATGGCAACACCGAAATTTCTTCCGATTCGAATTTTCGGGCATAGAATAACATTATCTAGTATTGTGGTACGAAACATTTCATTATGTCTTTTCACTTACGAGAAACAGGCAAAAAGAAAAATTGTAAGCTTTTGAAAAATATTTAGTAGTCTATCCCCTTAAATACGTATAAGATCTCAAAGACTTTATTTTTCTTTTCATCCTTATTACCACTTGTGTACTCGGTCTAATGGAAATTAAATTTAGATAAACTATCTGAAACTGGAATTAATAAGTTAATGAAAGAAATTACAATAATATTAGTGTTTAACGAAAACTAGATCCAAAGATGAGACATACATCACTCAGCAGATTTTATTGAACTGGACAAAATTATACGCGTGACTGTAAAATCTGCTTAGTTTCGGAGGAAATGGAGAAAATTGAACTTCTTTGTAAGCCTTAAAATGTATGCTGTACGAGAACCATGCTTATTGAGGTGAAACTAACACTGAAATACTCTTACTCCTTTATTAAGCTTTTCATTGTGACGCTACCAACAATACATGGCATGGTTATAGCCTTAAAATTATCATGAACTCTTATAATGCTCATGCTAATTTCTGCTTAAGAGGCCTCATCCCGGCGAAATTAAAATGCCGCTAATTTTGCTGTAATTATGTGATATCTTCAAATAGATAAAAGATAGTTGAAATGTGGGAACAAGAGCGCCCTAGACAATATTATTTTGCGTGAGGTACCGTTATCACAAGTCACCTAGTGGCTTTCCGTTTTCAGCCGTATAGAAACGCGAAAATAAATGCCGATTTTCAAAATGATTCGAAATCGAAAACAGATAAGTGAGTGGTGATAACGGTATCTCATGTAAAATTATATTGTCTAGGGCGCTCTTGTTCCACATTTCGATTATGTTTTATCTGTTTGAAGACATCACAAAATTACTGTAAAATTAGCGACATTTTAATTTCGCCGGGATGAGGCATCTTAACTAAAATATTTAATTAAAGATAAAAAAGACGTACCTCAGTCGATAGTAATAACACATAAAAACTAACCACTGGCACGACAGCTCTTATAGGCCTGAACCGCTCCAACGCCATCTTTTGAGCTAACTCCAGCCTGATGACGAACACATTGTCAGAGCGCTTCGTCACCCTGTCTCTTAACAGGCGTATCAGGGGCTTTCTAGATCTGCAAAGTAACCTCACATGGGGCTGAATAATATAACATGCTTGAGAGTAACTTTTCATGCGTAATGTTTGAATGTACTGTATATTTAGCAAAATACGCTGTTAGGTACAAAATTACGTCAATTGTTTTTTCTTAGTCGTGACACATACTTACTTCTTTAAGTACATACTACTTGCAAATTTGACCTGGTTTTACTTTATCTTTACAGGACTCAAAGAATACGGAATTCCACCTCTGGTACCGCTCAAAGTTCCCCAACTGGTAATGGACCAAGGAAATGGCCCCGTTGGTTTAACTTTAACCCTTAGTGATTCTGATCATCATGGATATGATAGAATGGTCTTCAAAAGTGCCAAGTAAGTATTATATTTATATGATGACAATACAGGTTCAAAAATCTATCATAGAATTCAATTAAGCACTCTTCATGTCGTTGCCAGCTCAGAAGCAAGGGGCGCGATATCGAGACTCGAATGGCGCAATAAGAGTTACATATACTGAAAGAGCATCAGGTAGTTAGTAAGTTACCAAATTATTAGCTGCAGTCCGCCAGTAGGGAAAAAGTTATGGGACTGTAAAGTTCAGAGCCTGGCGTACGAAAACCACACAAAACTTAGCATTTGGCTTGTTCTTCTTTGTATTGACAAGAGATAATTAACTCTAACGTATTCCTATCACAGAATATGATGTTTGACATAAGAAAATCTGTATGAAAAGAATTGTCAGTGTTGCCATCCATAGAAATTACAGTGTTGCCAGAATAAGAATACCTCGAAAAGCTTGGTTTGCAGCGAATGAAAGAGTGAACACAACTGTGTTTTGTGACATCATGTTTTCGTGGTACGCACGGAACTACGTTTTACATAATACGTTATTTAGTTTGTAAGAATCAAAGTAGTATTAAAATTACAGAATATTATTTAAACAGAAGTGCAAAAGCTACCAAGAGAACACTAGTATGAAGGTGCTTCGCAAAGTAGACTTCAAGATAAACCTGTGAAAATGTCATTCGGGTTCGAATCGGTTTGTTCGTTGAGCATTTTGTCGTGAGGCATACCGACAGAGAGACAACACAAATGCCGAGCATCGCGAATCGTAAAACTCGGTCGCTGGCTATCATCCGGTGTGAATATTGTACTAACTGATTTTGTTTGGATCACTCAATACTTTCTGCTCTTCATATCAATTGTGTGGCTTAACACTGCCCCCCCCCACCGTCCTGTTGGGGGGGGCATAGCTATATCACCTTCCCAAACAATATCATTTGCTATTGCACACACAAACAGGTTATTCCTTCTGTTTGCCATAGTCTCTCATGTTCACTTTGCAGCCCCATAATTTTGCCCTACTGGTGGAATGCAACTAATAGCGTCGTCACTTCATGATTGATGCTCTTTCAGAATATACTTTATAACTCGTATTGTCCAACGCAAGCCCGATCACGGACTATTTGCTTGCAACCTTTTCGAGTTATTATTCTGGTAATTTCTATGGATGGCAACACTGACAATTCTTCTCATACAGATTTTCTTATGTCAAACATCATGTTCTGTGATGGGAATACGTTAGAGTTCATTATCTCTTGTCAATAGAAAGAGGAACAAGCCAAATGCTAAGTTTTGTGTGATTTTCGTACGCCAGGCTCTGAACTTTACAGTCCATAACTTTTTCCCTACTGGCGGACTGCAGCTAATAATTTGGTAACTTACTAACTACCTGATGCTCTTTGAGTATATGTAATTCTTATTGCGCAATTCGAGTCTCGATATCACGCCCCTTGCTTGTCAGTGCATCTTTCGGGGAGGAAAGGGGTGCCAATTTTCCATTCCCCATAAGTTTGAGAAATAAATATTACGAGGGTCATTCGGAAAGTAAAGAACGTTTTTGTATAAATACTTTAATAACTGATATACAAAGGCGAAATTTGTGTTACATACTATGTGATACTTAAGTTACTTTTCGACATAGTCGCCGTGTAAATTTAAACACTTGTCATACCGTGGTACAAGTTTTTCTATGCCTTCGGCATACACAGTTGCCGCCAAACTGTTGAACCAATCACTAACAGCTTCCTTAAGTTCTTGAAATTTCAGGAAAGAATTCGTGCAGCCCATCAATAGTGAATCGCCTATCCTCTTGAATTTTCCGCTCAATTCTTCCTTTGAGTTCGTCAGTCACAAGAGAAGGCCGGCCCGAGCGTTCCTCATCGTGCACATTCGTCCGTCCGTCATTAAACATAATGCACCACTTACGAACTGATGCTTCATTCATTATATTTCCATACACCTCAGTGATTTGTCTATAAATTTCTATCGGACGCACTTTTCTTGCATTCAAAAATCTTATTACACTACGAACCTCACACTTGGCGGGATCAGTAATTGTATCGCACATTTTACAGTCGCACAGCGAAGCAGTAACGGACCGTAGCGGACCGCAGCTGGTGCCAGACTGAGGCTAAAGCATGCCCAGGTCAATAACCCAGCGGCAGCGGAGGTGGGGGAACACGCGCACGCTCTAGCGCAAAACGTTCTTTACTTTCCGAATGACCCTCGTATTTTATCAATTACGTACTAATACGTACTAATATATTAAATAAAAAAAAAACGTGAAACTCTTACGTCTGCTAAGACTCTTCCTTTCAAAGGAAAATCAGAAATGATGCTGTTATGTCGGATAGTTCTTATCTTGATGCAACGAGCCACAAGCGGTAGCACCAGCGTTACCAAAGCAGAAAGTCAAAATGTCTGTTGAAGTGCCGTAAATTATATGTAAAAGCCCGTATTCTTATTAAAATATCTGAACAAATATCAAAATGAAACAAATACCAATCCACACACCTCATTCAAGATAACGAAATTATATGAATATAAATCCACATTTTTTTTTCTGAGAAAATCTATTAAGGCTAATTTTAGCTTCTGTAAATCTAAAAATTGATGGTGTACGATAGCAGCGTCAACTATAAACTTGAAATTGATAAACTGAGACTGAAATATAATCTCGTCAAGGTTTTCATTGTGCCAATAGCAAGATAACTATACACAATTCAATTAATGAGAAATAGCCCAAAATTATGGTATACACTTAAACATTTTGTTTAACCAATATCGTACAGAAGAAGTACAAATTGTGGGGTAGATAGGAACAAGTGTTATTCATGCACACACAGAGAATGATCGAAAATGCTGTGTTTGGCACCAATTGCATTTTCCATACGCCATTAAGTAGTAATTCGTTGAATAGTGCATGACCCTTCTTTTTGATGTTACACAAATAAATTTTGTTTCACTATTTGTCGTCACCAAACAAGATAAACCTACATTATGCTTTAAAAAAAATACTCTGCACGTCAATATAACGGGATAATGTGACCACCTAAACTAATTTGTTTGTAAATATTAAGTGGTCACACTTGTTTCGACTATGTCGTGTAGCTCCAATACTGTAGGTCAGTTGTGTTTCCAGCACCGGCCAGAATGAATTATATAATTCAAATCATGTTAAAAGTGAAATTCATTTTCAGGGACACGTTTGAAAAGTGGCTAGAAAGAAAGATAAAATAGGATTGAGAAAATTATGCATTAGCTATTGACAGCTTAATGTCAGCAACATGCAGCAGATAGGTTTCCGTATACAATACTACGTTACAATATTGTGTGTGTGTGTTGTGTGTGTGTTTTTTTTTAAAGGAACAGTTATTTAAACTAGCACCTTCAATGGACAGGTTTAAATGAAATTCAAATGTATGCCATTGTTTGCCAGTATACCTAATAATCGTTTTGGCTTTGCCTGGACAGATTTATGTATTTTCGCATTGTGTATGTCTAAAAATGCAGTGTTTTGTAGCAGATCATATATTCTCTTGTTTGTCTTTTAAAAATTAATATGTCATTCTAATAGTGCGATATCTAATCATTCAAATTCTTTAATATTTTACGATTTTAATTTCAGAATTGATCTAAAGAATTACCGTATGGAATTCGAAACTTTCTATCCATATTATAGTATAGTCGGCAAATACGAAGGCAAGGGCAGAATTCTTCTTCTGCCTATCTATGGACAGGGTAACAGCAATTTAACTTTGTGTAAGTATTAGATCTAGTTTAGTTAAATGTGTTTTCAATTACGTAGCACTATGTCTATATGTAAGAACTATCGCTAGTGCCAAGGGTAATATGTGCATGCTTCGACATATATATATATATATATATATATATATATATATATATATATATATATATATATATATATATATATATATATTACTAATTTCAGGACTAGGAATCCAATGGAACTATCCTTAACGTTCCATTACAAGCCCGAGTAGGATTTCGGATAAATACTAAACAGACTAAGCCCGAGTCTAGTTCGAAAATAAAATATTGTAGCAACTTCAATTATTTAAAAGCTGAGTTAGAGCTTGTACTTTTTCTTCCTCTCGGTCTAATACGTAGTTACCTTGTCAATAATGACAAGTAAAAATAAAATAATAATAATAATAATAAAAACACCAAGTATGGCAAGAACATCGAAAACAGAACACATTTAAAATTAAAAAAAAGAATCATTAGAAATACAAAATAAAAAATAATTCGAGCGAAGCTCCTTTTTACTCGAGTTAATCGTTCATTTGTACGGATTTCGGAACCGTTCTTAACCAAATTTGACAGGGTGATTTGAGAGCGCGCGCTAAGTGTCGTAAGAGGTTGCATTTCCCATTCAGGAATAATTACCGAAAAACGGGATACCCATAGACAACCTTGGAAAAGCATTTCACGCGCGAATTCTCCTTGCAAACAACTGAAAATACAATTTTCAGCAGTTGAAGCACTTTTCAGTTTGTTCTGCAAACACAATTTTTCAAAGCCATTTAAAGCGAACACAATTTTTCGTGCTTTTTTGCTCATATGCCAAGTGGAACCATTTGCATATCGTGTGCCGGGGCGCAAAATTTCAAAGTCAGACGCACGAGAGAAAATGGCGTGAAAGTTGGATATTTGATCTACCGTTAATACCATTTGTAAAAGTATCTGCGGCAGAATCTTCGCTTTCTATACTCATTTGAGGACTTTCATGGAACTATTTGATAATGTATATCTGTCTACTGGATCAGGAGATAAACGGCCTCACATTTGAGATATAAATAAAATATAAATATCCAAACTTTGAGGTCATTTTTTTTTTATTAGGGCTACCCCATGGACGGATATTCTCGCACTTCAAAGGGATTCTATTGGATTCCCCGTCCTGAAATCACTATAAAAAGCACAAAATTCTAAATTTATCCAATCATGAGCATTTCGCTATTAGCATGAGCAAAAGTTCATTATGTCGTAGTACATACATAGACTGCGAATTTTAAGAAAACCATAATAGCCAATCGGACTTATTTACAGAATGCTTTATTTTTATACCATTTTACAAGGGTGATTTTAGTTGTCCACAAGCAACATACTGTACAGTAATTCTGTGCATAATTTTCTTTTAAAATCTCTGGGCTATAGAATATTGTGGCTTATGTTTGGCAACAGGAGCATGTTTCTTTTTATCTTTCTTTAGAAAGAGAACTTACTAATTCAGATTTCATATTCAAGGTGCAACCGTAATAAAGGGAATACCAAAATATGCATTAGTAAAAATCTGAGAGTTTAACGTCGCACGTTATGCCCTTTAGTTGAGGTGAGTTGATTTTGAGTTTAATAACGCCCCTTTCAGCAGCGAGGCTATATGAGACGGGACGTACTGATTAACGTGGAATCCAAACCACATGAGCTCCCGCCGGAAATCGAACATGGGTCTCCCACGCCAAAGGCGCGTACGGTAACAGCTTAGCCACGAAGGAGCTTGGTTATGCTCTTCAGGCTAAGGGAGACGGATGATTACGACAAGCGAATGATGATGGAATAATGGGAATGTGGGAAAAAACGGGTGTATGCCGAGGAAACCCACGGATACGAATGTTGTCCACCATAAATTTACTAGGCCGGGGATCGAACCAATGACCCTATACACCAGCGGTAAGGGCTCTACCACTGAGCCACGAATTTGCATTAGTAAATCGATTTGAAGTTTTTCTAAGAGTGCGGCAATAGATGTGCATGTTTGCTCATGAGAAACTTTTGGGTATCGAGAGAAAGTAAGAATAGTCTTTTCCTCTTGGAAATTTAATTTGTTTTAGTAATCGGAAAGCATTTTGCGCTTTGAAACTTTACAGCATTGTTAGTGTGCATAATGAAAATCAAAGTTCAAAAATGAGACTTATTCCAATCCATAGATCTCGTTGAGCTGAACCAAATAATATGGCTGAGTCAGTAAATCTTTATGCATAGTTTACGAGAAAATCAAGAAAAAACTATACTTTTGTAACCCTAAAAAATGATACTAAGCGACAACCACGCCACCTATCAAGATGCAATGAAGTAGATATACCTTCAGCAAACTTTTTGTCATAAAAGTTGCAATAGGATAGTGCATAGTATAGTTATTGAGATGTATTTTAAAGTTTATAACTGCAATATTTGATTAAGTAATAATATTGTCCAAAGATGTGACACGTATGTCAGTCGATAGATGGCGTGTCGAGCAGAATCCAATCACGTGATTGAGGACAAAATTTTCGTCAATAGTATTCGTGAAAGAAATGACTATTTTTGATGACATTAAAAATAATTGATACTGATATAATACAGTGTTAAGTACACAGGCGCGCACCCACAAATTTTAGTTGGAATGGGGTCCAAGCTTTGGGATGGCGACTCCAATAATATAAGCCACCATGCTTATTATTATGCACCCGGAAACACGATGAGTACGTAATTGTAAAATACTTCTAAGAATTAGATTGTTTTTAGAAGAGAAAAAGTACAGGATGAAATGTAAGATTAAATTTTCATGCTGCATTAATCATTTCCCTGTTAAACACGTATAGTTTTATTGAGAAAGTGTACAAATGTATGTTGAGTTATGAATTTTTTTTTTGGTGTGGTGGTGGGGGGGGGGGCGAGGTCCGGACCCGGTGGACCCTTTCCGTGGATGCACCCCTGTAAGTACATATTCTATTTTATAGCGTTGTTTATCGCCTTCTGAGCTCCTCCGTGGCTAAGCGGTTAGCGTACGCGCCTTTGGCGTGGGAGGCCCGGGTTCGATTCCCTGCGGGAGCTTATGTGGTTCGGATTCCACGTTAATCAGTAGGTCCACGTCTCATATAGCCTCGCTGCTGAACGGGACGTTAAACTCAATTCAACTCAATAATTTATCGCCTTCTAACGGTAGGTAGTAGTGAGACACACAACCCACTGCTTGTAATTCTGGATAATTCTACAAGCAGATAAATATTAAATATTGACATAATTTTGGAATCCATAATAATACATTTCAAACTTCCGTGCACGCAGGTTAAAGGAAATAATAAGAAGAACAATATTTACATTAGGCAGACTGTAAAAACGAGAACAGCTATTTCAATCTCCTATCATGTTAAGTGAAGTGAATATAGTAGGTTGAACACTTTCAGTGCAAATTAATTAGGAAAGTACTAACACTAATACCAATAATTAAAAAATGTCCACGCTTGGATACATTTTAAATTGTGCTATTATTATACTGATTTCGTTATTGTGAATCCCATGGGGCAATTTCTAAACATATCTATTGATTGAGGTCACAAAGAAAATGATATTAAATTTGTTATATTTATATTAATGTGTATATATAGGATCTATCTCCTACTTTAATCCTCTATTGAAACCTAAAACGGTTCAAATGAAGGATTTACGGCTTCAACATTTGTTACTGTAACAAAACAGTAAGGGGTAGCGAGTAGACCTAATGATTTTTTTGATACGGATTCATCGTCTGAGGGCGAGTTCTGTCTCAATCTTGTAACTAATAGTTATAGATGTGCTAATCAAGTTTAAGTATTGAATTCACATGGTTTGGAAGTCTACTATAATTCTACACTGTGAAACGAAATTCACTTGTTTAAAAGTATAACTCTAGATTCTATTAGACTATACATAATAATTTTAACTGTGGCGAACCTTATGATATAAATTGTATATGCAAATTATTTACTGTTTTTTTATTTGATTCTAGATGACATTGATAATAAATGGACCATAGAAGGTAAACCAAAAACCAAAGACGGTAAAACTTATTTGGACATCACTTCATTTGTGGTAAAAATGAATGCCAAAAGAGGAAGCTTTGACCTTGAAAATCTTTTCAACGGCAACAAACAGCTTGGTAAGTTTTATCTCAACATGTATATACAATTTATATATACAGCTAGAAGCTTGAAATTTAGATAGAACATACATTTTGTGACGTAATATACCATTAAGGAAGATTTATAAATACTCGACATGAATGTGGAAGGGGATGGAATTTGGCGTTGCAGTTATTGTAATCTCGCAATATCTAAAAAATGTCCATATTTCTGAATTTCTTAACTTTAGAGATACAAGACTAGTCTTTTTATTTTAAATAATTAAACATGTGTTTCAGTGTTTTTGACATTTTATCTAGAAAGGAAGAAAATAGGTGGGAAGGAAAAGGGATCTTGGTTGAAATCATCATAATATGTTCATATCTTGAAATTAAAGATATAAAATTCGGTATTTTGACTTTTCATTTGAAAGAATCAAACGTGTGTTTCAGCGATTTTTTAATGAAGAAATGAACTAGAAGAAAAGAAAAAGAGGTGTGGTTGGTTTTGTAAGATGCCCATAAGAAGTATTAGAATTTCTTAGAATACTTCAAGTTAAGACGAATTTCATACAAAAGACAACACCTTTAACTTATTTGGCGAGGGGGAGGACAAGAGGAGGATCAGAGATATTTTTCAGGGGGCGGGGGAGAGGAAACTGTTTCTTTGTATACCGAAAATAAAAGATATATAACAACGCGATGATTCTACAATATTAAGCGGCATATTATATATTATAGACATATTGTCCAAATTTAACATGAAGTCCAAAGATAAGACATCTCATAATGCTGAACAAACTAGTATGTACTGTACAAGTTGAAATATTTATAGGAAGTATTTGAGAAAGTAGGAAAAAACGAGCTTATCTGTAAACTGAACCCTTTATGCTGTACTATAACCACGCCAGGTGTTACGATTAACACTGGTACTGAACTATACCTTAATCAGGCTTCCCATGATAAAGTAAACAGTACGACAGAACACAGAATGGTTAATGAAGCATAGTGCAAAACTATTTACTAATTCTAAGCTAATTCTTTAGTTTAACTACTATGGAAGGATAAGTCATGTATCAATCCATAGGAAACATCGTACTGGATAAAATGAGATAATTTAGAGTAAATTGCCGTTCTTAGTTTTTTTTTTTAATGATTTTGTATAGTATTGAAAGCTAATGATGATGCGTGCACACAGTGGCGTATTTAGCCCTTTGGGGATCCCATGGTACAATTTGTACCATACGGGGTGTTTCATGGTACATTTCCTTATAACTCTCCTATTTGAGCTTTTTCGTCCGATTTTTTTCTTTTTTGTTTTTCAAGTCCAGAGGCATTGTAGAAGACCTTACGTATGGTTTCACACCTTCCTGCGTCGAGACATAGGAGGTGATGACGTCATAATTCTAAAATCCCCATATATTTTTTCATATATTTTCTTTTAATATTGCGGGGCCGATCTATGTTCATTATTTTTTGGAGGGCTATTGTTGCACGTAGAAGATGGAAATTTTGCACAAACATTCAGTCCACCGAGTAGTATTTATCAGATTTTTTCAGATTT
This sequence comes from Thermobia domestica, assembly GCF_964235325.1. NCBI lineage: Eukaryota > Metazoa > Arthropoda > Insecta > Zygentoma > Lepismatidae > Thermobia > Thermobia domestica. The sequence goes on from NC_137461.1 coordinate 244,620,155, forward strand.
CTGCGTTACAACAGGGGGGATCCAGAGGGGCAAAAAGTTGAAAAAAGGGATATTTTTACCAAAAATCCCTTTCTTCGCGATTTTCCCGCCTTAGATACATGATGGAGACAAGTGAATGGTACCGCCTGAAAGGCAGTTCTATTTTGAAGAGAATGATGTGGGACACATGACCCTAGGGTAATTAGGGAAGTGTCAGGGAATTTTTATCAAAATATACTTCTGTATAGGGAAATTTTGAAACATTTTCGGTATTATTTTTTGCGGGCTTATTTTTGCACCTAGAAGATTGAAAATTTGCACAAACATTCAGTCCACCGAGGAGTATTTACCAGATTTTTTTCGTACTTTTGTCTTAAAACAGGGGGGTACAGAAGGACTAAACGTTGAAAAAGGGAAATTTTTACCAAAAATCCCTTTGACGGGATTGTCTCGCTGATGGAGACAAGTGAATGGTACCGCCTATTCTGAAGAGAATGATGTGCAAACCATGATCCTAGGGTAATTAGGGATGTCTCAGGGAATGTTTAAAAATTTCCCTCTGTAAACGGGAATATGGGACATTGTCGGTATATATTTTTTGGCGGGCTTACTTTTGTACCTGGAAAATTGGAATTGTGCATAAGCATTCAGCCCACCTAGTAGTATTTATCAGATTTTTTCAGATCTCTGCGTTAAAACAGGGGGGTCCAGAGGGGCTAAAAGTTGAAAAAAGGATATTTAGACCCAAAAATCCCTTTTTCGGGATTTTCTCGCCTTAGATACATGATGGAGACACGTGAGTCATACCGCCTGAAAGGCAGTTCTAAGCTAAAGAGAATGATGGGCGAAACATGACCCTAGGGTAATTAGGGATGTCTCAGGAAATTTTTTACCTGAGATTATGGTGGTTTACGGTAATTTGGGGCATGGTGGGAATTTCTGATAAAATTTCTCCCGCCCTTAGTATTCAAGATAGAAACTTGAAATTTGGCACACACATTCAGTATACCAAGTACTATTTACCAGAGTTTTCTTTTAGATGGCTACGTTCACACAGGGCCGCTCCAGAGGGGCCCAAATTGCTAGAAAATAATTTTCCCTCCAAAAGTTTCCCTTTGACATCATTTTTCCCGGTCCTGGTATATGGTATGAGCATGCAAGTGGTACCATTTGAAAGCCAGCTCCATTGTTAAGAGAATGAGGTATGAGCCATGATCCTAGGATAAAAAGTGACGATGCAGTAGCTGCTTGACTGAAAGTCTAAAAAATAGCCCAAAAAGCCGGGTACCGGAAAGGGTTAGGGGAGAGGCTTCCGGGCTTAAGCCGCCCCCCCCGAAATCTTACTTACTATAGTAAAGTATATGAAATATCTTGCAGAATTTTTACATTTTCATGCAAAGCCCCCCCTAAAGTTAGTAAAGCCCTCCCCCGAAACAAAATCGTAAATATGCCACTGCGTGCACAACAAATTTAGCTAAATTAGAATAATAGACTTAATGTTGCCAACGTTCATTTTACTCCAATGTTTGCATTTCGAAAGGCATTTTGTCAGGATGAGGAACATATTTCTAACATTAAGCATTTATAATACTATGAACATGAAGTGAAACCTGTCTTACGTTGGCCACTACCAGTTTAATTGGAAACTCTGAAGCAAAAGGCATTATAAAATAATGTAAGCACTTTTAATGCAGCAACCAAAAACTGTGCAGACTCACGTGAACTAAGGTGGCTACCTGTATTATCAGGTTTTATAATTACATGAAGTATATAACAGGAAGCACTGTTGTTTCCTTTCATAACATTCCTGTCATAAGCCCTGATTTCCAGCCCAATGGATTTCTGTTTATTTGCACTGCTAAAGCACCGTGTTTAGCATATCTTCCATTCCCCTATGGGAAACATTCAGAGAGGTATGTAATAGAATTCTTACACTTGTGTTCCAATATAGTTTGTTGTGGATATTGTGTTTTGGGGGCGAAATTGTGTAGTTCAGAAACTGGTGGCTCAATAGAACATAACCGGTGTTGGTGGCACAGCTTTTTACAGCATTAATACACTTTGAAAGTCGGTCGGTCGGATGTATTGTGAAATTGAACTAAGCGAATTCTATCTACAGAAATCGATCGGTCTCTCTCCCCTTTCATTTCTTTCCAAGACTATATTTGCCTACAACACTGCCTTCCTGTTTTTCTCCCGAAACTGCATTGAAATCTCCCATTACAATTTCGCATGCACCTCTCTTCTCCCTATCTATAATTTCATCTATTTTCTCATGATTTTCGTCCACTTCTTTAGTTCTATGCAAAGTGGTCGGTGCGTATGTCTGTATCACCACTAGATCCTTCTTTTTTCCTTTACGTCTTAAGATCATAATTTTATCATCAACAAATACTTTCACTATATTTTCTTTTGAGCGCTTACCAAGAATTATTCCTACACCATTATGATTGCCCTTTTCATTACCTGAGTAAAACATGCTATATCCTTCGCTATTCAACACCCCATTACCTTCCCATCGAACTTTACAAGCTCCTACCAAATATAGAATATTTTGTTACATTTCCTCTTTAAGATTTTCTAATTTCCATACCTTACATAGTACATACGTTCCATGTCCCTATCCTTAACTCTTTCCTCTTGTTTGTCTTTCTTCCTTTACTATACGTTGTTACTTTCTCGTCCAATAGTTCTTCCCAAGACCTTCCCCTCCAGAAAATCCGAATTAGGAATATTTTACCTCCGAAACCATATTTTGCCTTGCGAAAGACAATTGCACATATGTTCTCTTTCTGCTGTCAGCAAACTAGGGAAAAATAGTGGTGGTTTCTCGTTGTCTTCCACAACGCAGTATCCCAGCTGTTAAAGTCACTCTGATAACACCTGGGACTAATGTCCAAGTTTGCCGTATCTATCACTATGATTTCCGCCAACTTGGTCACTAAACTGCAGCTTTCTACCAGAACACTCTTCATCTGGCTACTCCATTCAAATCAATTTGGTATTGGTGGCTCTTCTGGGTGTGCACTACCATCGACATAGTTCTAAATTTCACTGTAGCAAGCAATCCTCCCCGAGAAGATGCAGTCAGTAACAAATTGTGTGCTTTTCTGTCAGAGAAACTACATAACTACTTACCAGCACCTCATGTAATACGCAACATTTTCTTTAATATGTGTTTGTTAATGTATTTGTAAAACAAGTGGAAGATGAAAGACATATGTTACTTTGTATAGTTATTTATAAAAGTATATTTAGATAGGTACATATATAACTTGACAGACTGTATGGTCCACTTTATTAATAAAAGTTCTTGTAGTCCTAACTGCATCCGACATAAAATGAGAGTCATGACGCAAGTTAGGTTGTCAGATTTACTGCGCTAAAATAAAAGAGTATCGAAAACTTTAAATAATGTAGCTAATTTTGTAGTAGGTAAACAACGGCAGTAATAATGACTCTAGCAAACTTATTACTTCTTTGTAATTTTTTTTACGGTAGGACAAGTTCATTAACATTAATTTAAATTTAAAAATAGTTATCACACTATCGTTCAAAAGGATTAAGATTGGAATTCATTAACCTATCATTTGTGAGAGGAATTTTGTGAATTTTGAAGTACAATTATCTTTTGATTGGCAGGAAGGACAACGGGTCTGTTGTATTGATATTATTGAAGCAGGAGTTAGCGAAGCTTCTACTGTTCGATTCGATCGGCATTTGTCTTGTCTATCTATTCCACGATAGCTCTCATAAAACTTATCCTAATTGATGAAACTTGGTATGTCTTTCTTCAACTTGCATAAATAACCCTGTTCTTTGGAGTTTGAATCCATTAAGTATAAAGGGGGAGAGGTAAAATCAGTTCCACGTTGCAAGTTTACACATGTACAGTTAGCTATATAAGTGTTTTAAGCTTGCATTATCTCACTATATACTGCATATGAGAAGTAAAAAAAAAAAAAATCATACGTGAGTTAGAAAATGATGAAATAAACTGAAAATATTAATTCTAGAACAATCAAAGGAAATAAGTTTGTAAATTTTGAGCCTTCATTCATAGTTGTACTATGATTTCCTGTTGTTCTCGTCACTCTAACATATCGTCTTTCCGTCTCTACAGAATATGATCGTGCTCATCACACCGAGTATGAAGTTCAAAAAGGAAATTGAAGCATGTTAAAAAAAGTTCTGACCTACCAGAAATTGAATCCGGACTTTCTGTGTGAAAATCCAATGCTGTGTTCACTTACTTAGGCTAATATCAATTTCGTCAGTTTACAGGAAAACTGTTAGCTAGTTATTGAGTGATTGACTGCTGTTTACTTACAAGTAAGGTTTCCCAGGTGATACACGCCGATTTTAATCAAACTTCACAGGTTTGTAGAACAGCAAAAAATAAGCGACACGTATTTTTTTATAGCGGCCCATATGCATATTTAGGTGGTATAATAGGGCTATCAAATTGGGACAACAAAGCATACTTTAGGTAATAGCGCGGAAACGAGAAGAGATAGCCAAACGTTGTAAAGGAGCAAGTTGTCATGACACGATAAGCATTTCAATAACACATAGCGCTTCCACGGGGATAAGACACAGCATCCACAAATGGACCAATCAGGGATGAAAAGCAGTCACAGAGCTTTATCTATTACGCGGAATCCAAATAACGTAGGTAAGAATAAAGAATGATAAAGAATAAGTGATACGTGTTTTTTCGTTTTTGCAAGATGAGACAAAAAACGTAAATAGATGCATTGTTATCTCAATGTCGAAAGATTGGAGAACTGGGAATATGAAGATGTGAACGCCTGTGTGAGAGGCAACCTGTCAATCAGTGTTGTAGAACTGGTTGCAGACACGCCAGAAGAGAGACATTGGCTCAAGGACATTGTAGTGTAAAGAAGCATAACCAGAAATGCTGCGGAAACTGGGTATTACCTGGGAGTGTATGTCTACGTCAAACACGGAAGCCGTACAGTGTGGAAGTGGGGGCACATTTGTGTTTTGAAACTAATAGACGTCCGGTTGGTGGCGAACGTTTGTGCATCCTATACGTGGATATACGTGTGTTTGTGTGTATATGCCATGTAAAGATGCCGGTAGAAGTCCTGAACACATGAACCCGTGTATTGTGAAGTAGTCAGCATGAGGTGTGTGTAAGTAGTATGCTATTGTTTGCAGTGTTGTGAAAATGTCGTATGTAAATCCACACAATGTGGTGGATTTTTGGTGTCTAAAGCAAATAAGATGTCATTTATAACAGACAAAGTGAATTCCGTTCCCTTGTATATAGAGAGCATTTTGTTTCGTATTGTCCTTGTTATTGTTTCAACATAGCTATTTATGTTTTAATATTCGCACTGGCATGCAACATTTTGCTGTGCAAGATGTACGTACATAATGATACTACGTAACAGACGTGTGGCACGCAACATATTGCCAACACACCTATTTAATTATGAATTGCATCACTGGTTATGTTCTTCGGCTTTAGTTATGCACAGTTCTTTGCCAATGACACTAGAACTGTTTTCTAGAAGTTCGTGTTCGGAATGCTACGTTTAGTTCTATCTATTAATAATACAACAGAGGAATGGTTTCCAATATTGACATGTGGCAAATTCAAACGCATTTGAATGGCCAAGAATCGGATTTATGTACTGTTTTCGCAAATGAATATTGAACTGTTTTGTTAGTTAGTTGTAGGACTTTTCATTTTCATTTGACCTGCCATATTTATACTGTTTACATTTGTATATTTCGAAACAAATACATGTAGCACGAGTCATTTAATATCGTTTTTATACTGGTTATGTCAAGGAAGTTCTATTAGACTCATGCCAAATTTCAATAAGAATCATTTGCATGACGAATATTTACTACAATTGCTTACATTCGTTCCATACAATATTCGACATTACTCTACATTCTATTAAATAGCAGCTGGCTATGGTTCAACATACAGCATCCTACCGAAAATAGTGGTTGTGTAACATATCCATGTGTTTTGGTTTAAATGCATACTCATATGCATATGACTATGAATTGTCTATTTTTGTCAACCTGTTCAATTTTGTCGACATGTTGTTTAGTATCCCGCAAAGGGCCTATTTATCCGTACAACGGAGCTTGTTGCAAACCAATATCAATGTTTGTATTACGGCCGATTCTTACAGGAAGGGCGTGATTTCGTTTACTGCTGGGTGGCTTTTAAATTACTGATCATAAGCATTGAACTGTTCACAATCACTAACTACTAATAGATATAACATATAAACCATTGAACAACAAGACCACGTTTGGTATTTATCTCTCGAGCAGGATTCTACCTGTCACCTGCAACCAGTTCTACAAAACTGATTGACAGGTTGCCTCTCATACAGGCGTTCACATCTTCATATCCCCAGTTCTCCAATCTTTCGACATTGAGATAACAATGCATCTATTTACGTTTTTTGTCTCATCTTGCAAAAACGAAAAATCACGTATCACTTATTCTTTATCATTCTTTATTCTTACCTACGTTATTTGGATTCCGCGTAATAGATAAAGCTCTGTGACTGCTTTTCATCCCTGATTGGTCCATTTGCGGATGCTGTGTCTTATCCCCGTGGAAGCGCTATGTGTTATTGAAATGCTTATCGTGTCATGACAACTTGCTCCTTTACAACGTTTGGCTATCTCTTCTCGTTTTCACGCTATTACCTAAAGTATGCTTTGTTGTCCCAATTTGACAGCCCTATTATACCACCTAAATATGCATATGGGCCGCTATAAAAAAATACGTGTCGCTTATTTTTTGCTGTTCTACAAACCTGTGAAGTTTGATTAAAATCGGCGTGTATCACCTGGGAAACCTTACTTGTTAGTCAGTTTTCAACTTTACTTTTTTATAATCTCCCGAACTGATTGTACTATCTATATCAATGTAAGTAATATTAATGTCAACGTCTAACTGCTTTACGTTAAGCTAAACGCCACTTTCGTTTTGTTACTTATTGAATATGGGATGGAGTTTAACTCTATTGGTTAAGAAGGCGGAGGTTCTGTTGCCACAGCTCTAAGGAAAACATGTAGAAACTACTACATTTGACGAATCCATCAACAGATCTACGTTCAAGGTACTATTGGTTATTAACTAAGTGACGATGACATTTTTTTACTATATTATCCTAACTAGTTGTTCCCTAAAACCTTCGGCTCATCTACAAATTGCCTACCTCTTTAGGCGTGAAGTAAGATAGTAGCATAATAAATGACAACTATTAGCCTGAAAGGGAACTATTTGTAATTAGCGTGACTTACAGACTGAAGCGTCTAGCGTCTATAACAATGATTAAAATATCTGAATATTTCCGTCTAGATGTTTATGCAACTCTTAAATATTACGAAGTTTGTTTTCATATTAACTATACTCACAAACTGATATGTTTCTACTTTACAATAAGCATTTTATACATATATCACTATAATATAATTATTATGAAGTATTATGTTATATTCAGCCATTGTTTTCATTTACTGTATTAACGTGTCTTCTTTTAAATATAATAATTTCAGCTGACACCATGTTGAGATTCCTTAACGAGAACAGCAGAGATGTAATCCAAGAACTGACACCAACCATCGAAGATGCTTTTGGGGAACTTAACTTAGGCCTTGCTAGGAGAATATTCAATAAAGTTCCGTTGGATGATATGTTTAAAGGATTGTAAAATAAAAATTCTGAGACTTCTCTTTTATTCTAAAGCTTTATAGAGAACTTTTATATTATTTTCTCAACAAGTATTATTTCTTATTGTGAGTATTAAACAACAACAAAGTCATACGAAACAGAATCTAGTGTGTGCGTGTGTTTTTAAAGTTCAACAAATATTGAGATCTTCGTTGTTAAAATAGACATAATGTCAGTCATACGTGTTAAATAGTAAATATGCGTAGCTAATACAATATTCGACGAACGTATAAGTACATTTCCGGAAACTACTGAATTATATTGTCATTATTTATAAGTGAGCAATATGTAACATTTGCCATTATTATTTTGTGTAAATCCAATATTGAAAATTTTTAAAATTTTCTTTGTGAATCAGAGTTCGAAATCAATGGTTGTTACCAGAAACTTGTGTAGTTTTCGTATGTATGTTTTCCGGAAATATTTTGCAGTGTTACAAAAAACTTTCTATTTCTGCAGGCAAAGTTTGAACCTGAATTTTTAATATTGATATACAATAATTTTACAAGAAGCTCTCTTTGGTACAAATGTATTTGTGTTCTGGTATTGTAATTGCTACAGAATAAGTTAGTGAGTCGTTTTAAATGGCCTAAGCTAGTTTGTTATCAGGTATCTGACATAAGTACAAGGGTAACATTAACTATAGCATCCATGAAGCAGATGAAATCTGAAATTAAATTTTTCAGCTAGTTCGTGTTTTAAAATTCAGTTAGGTTTCACTAAAGCCTCTAAAATTATCTAGGTATCTGAACATTAAGTTCTATTTTACAAGATAATGATTGTAACAAAATATATGTTAATATATGGCTAAAAATGAAACTAGGATAAATTTAAGTGAGTATAATGATCTTAAATAAAGCAAACCTCTGCATTAAAAATATATGGGAGCTAAAATAAGTTTCATATAACAAAAAGATATATAAAATTCTTTTGAGGTTTATTTCTTCTAAAAATATTCATAGTTAAGAAGAGAAGCTAGAAATTTATAAGAAAATCTCCGAGCTGGCAACACCAGAATGTCGTTTCTTAAACCGGGCAACTTTATAGCAGGCATCCCTAGAGGCAGACGAGCACCCTCACTGCAACAATTCACCAAGTTAGCAAAGTGCAAATTATAATTGTTTCCAGAAAATTAGCGTGACAAAACTGCAATTTTGCGCAAGCATGTGTTCATTGCTGTGTTATTATTCTTAAGAATACAAAGCTCTGAAATAGTGATTTAAATAAAAGTAAATATCTTTAAAAAAAAAAAAGAGTAATACGTTATCAATGCATTGGTTTTATGCTTGGAAGTTTCAATTCCTGAACTGTTCAGACTATTGGACCAAGTTTTTCAAATTTCAGTCAGCTGTCTAATATTTACTATTAGGTTTCTACCTACCGATACCTTCAAGATGTGAAATTTTGTTATTAGATATTTTATTTTAAATATACTGTTCATTAATTATGGATACAATTCTTATGAAGTACATGAATATAATGGTTGAATATTAGTGTTTATGTCAAGACCGCCTACGGACTTTTTTTTTCATTTTATAGACAGAATAGGATCTATTTATCACGGAGGTAAAGTGTGTTACAAGGCTTTCCATAAGAGTGATCTTGTTTCCTTTATTAATAAGTTGAGGGAGAGTTATTTACAGAAGACAGTAACGCAATTATGGTGAAACATTACTGACCTTTTTCTCTTTATTTTACTAAAAAATACAATAATAAATTACTTTAGGTTTCACCGTACGAAGCAACAAACCCATTATTGAGTCAGCGTGTGGTACACTCCTTTTACGGTGCTGGCTTTGGTAATTTTTTTGCAGAAGTTGTCACGACAAAATTACTTGGAATTTGTTTTGAGTTTTTTCCCGTACAAAAATAAACTTTAATGCTTATTCCGAAATAAACTTACTTGTTTCTTCATGAAACTCTTTAAGCTGTTTTGTACATTTGTCCAAGCATTTTGAATAATATATTATGAAGTTTACGGTGTGCAAATCTAGATACAGGAGATAAATTAGCAAATATTGTTGACGTATATCAGTGCTGTTCTGATTTTCATTTTTATGATGAGTTCTTCGAAGATATGCTTTTATTAAAAGTATATATTTGAAGTAAAATACAACTGTTTATAGAAAACGTAGGTGTTTTAAATTACAGCATAGAGAATTGTATCTTTAAAGTCAATGGAAGTTGTATCTTTAATTCAAAAATAAGAACATCAACGTGAACAAGAGAAAAGTCAAGAAAATATCAATAAAATATACCTGAAATTTTTAAACCTGGAATTGTAGTTTTACATAATATACTTGCTTATAATTTAAATGATTTAATGTATAGTGTCTTGCACACTTTTGTTTCTGAAATAACACAGTCAGTTGGTATTTTAAATACAAACCCAGACAGAAAGTTGTATAAGATATTACTATGAATTTGTGGTTGAACCATGTATAAATGTTTAGTAATACAGAAGTAAATTCATTACAAAACAAATAAAATATAGACGTGAATATATGCACTTTTGTTATTCCTTACATACTATAATCCTAATAATACATGAGAAATTAATTATAATTAAAAATCAATTAAAGCTAATAAACACTGGTCATTATGATGTTTCTATACTTGGACTAACAGTGAAATTGAGTGAATCCATTATCAATTTCTGTATATTGAGGGTCCCAGTGAGGGAAAATGTAATAACTAGCAACAAACAAATTCTGCATCCTAGTATTTATTTATGATTTTCAAAGTGTTGAACCTTGTATCTCCTCTGCGTTTCCCTCTGAAGTGATAATATGGCAAACCTTGTATCTCCTCTGCGTTTCCCTCTGAAGTGATAATATGGCAAATACAATGGTGACGTGCATAAAATAGTCCAACGGAAATGTAGGAGAGATACTGTGGAATCTTACGACTCTCTTGCATTTAAATTTGCACTTTGTTGTCTAATAGAACCGTATAGAGTGACCTACACGACAGTTGTTTGATTTAAAGAAAAAAATCATGGCAGATAGCAAACAATCATTGTGAAATATCAACAACTTTTACCAAAATGGAGAAAATATACGATTTCGGAGTGTTAGGATAGCAATTCAATTGACTATAGTCCTGGAAAACGTATTTAGTCACTACGGAAACTGCAGATGTGCATGTAACTTTCCCCATGAGCTTCCAATTAATAAGTTTGACAGAAGACTATTTAAGACAATATATTAAGTGGCAACTAATAATTAGTCTTTCCATTGCAGAACAACTTAGTCTTTCATCGACTTCTTTAAAAAGCAAATACTCATTGTAAGTATAGTTTCTGTTTACTTGAAGTTTAACTTCGAGTTTAACAATTTTTTGGTAAAGTATTTGCTTCAATTCTTGTAACTAAATAGGTAATTAATGAACTTTCCTAAGTAATATGACCAAGTCGAAACCCCGAATCTGAATTTGAGTCAGGACAATATTTGGCATGTAAGTCAATCTCCTGTATGGCAAGTTTGATCAAGATCGGATGAATTTGTTCGTAGACCGCCTACGATTTTTTTTAAAATGAAATAGATAAAAGATGGAAGACGCTAAAACAACTTTTATTATTATGTTTTTAGAAGAAGTGTTTAGGTCATAAGTATTAACTTTTATTTCCTAAATGAATCTAACGATTTCTCTTGATACCATTCAGATACGACTTTGGTATTTTTACATAAAGTGTAACGTCTTATGCAGATTTCTTACTTCATTTTGCTAAAGTGAAACGTTTTATACAGATTTCTTACTCAATTTTGCTTAGAATATAGAAGGCTATCACTAAAGAGCTCAAACTGTTATGTGTACAGCAAAGTCAGCAGGAAAAAAAATTGATGTTTCGTATAAGTTCTTAATTGGATTTGTTTCCTGGGTTGAAACGATTGTTCAGTCCCTAACAGTTTACATATCAGGACCTTGGAATAGAAAGGGCAAATCCTGATATCGGCGTGTTGGGAAATCAAGCTGAAAGTCTTGCAAGTTCCTTAAGATAGCAAGGGCGAATCTTTGTTTACGCGTATCTAGAAACTGTGAAAATACTAAGGAAGAACCAGACCAAAACGCGGTATCTGTGTGTTGTCCAGACCTGTCTGATGTGAGGAAAAAATTTACAAATTTTTTTTTTTCGAGTTCGCCCTTTCTCTACCAAGGTCCTGATATGTAACACTAAAAAGAAAATATTGAGCAAGATGAAGTAAAATGATTAACAAGATATAAACTATTACGCAATTATAGAATCCAGTGACGTGTTTGCTAATAGTGTCAGGAACTGACTTGTATAACGTGGTCAGTGTTGGTAACAATATTTTCAAGAAAGTCCCTATAACTAAGTTAAAGTGTCCCTACTTTTCAGCGAAAGTCCTTGCAGGAAATCTTAACTGAATATACTCATACGATAATGCATTACCAATAAATTTATGTAATATAGGCCCTATATATATTTAATCACCATAAGTCTTTTATATATGCCGACATTTCCTTCCATTACATTTTTCTGAAAACATTGAAAGTTGATGTTTAATTTCATATACAGCTCTTTTCTAGTATAACTAGGCTCAAATCTCTTGAAGAACAAGCAAACTTCTATAATACTTTGGTAATGGAGAAATATATGTTGATCTGTTATGTCAGTTCTACAGTTTCTTTCTTGTGCCTTCAGGGAGAAATTTATAATTAAAGCAGCTCTGATTTAAGAAGCTCTGGTATCAATTTCGTTTTATTATTTTTGTTTTGGTGTCGTACAACATGAAGGAAGTTCGTCACAGTCAACTCAAGTTCTGTGGTATTTTTCTTCCTTGTCGAAAGTTAAAACCTGAATCGATCGAAACTAGGCTTGGTAACTCTGGTACAATTACAATTTGTCGTGGTTGTGTGAAACACGGTAATATTGACCTATTATTATGTATTGTAATTGCAGTTTATCTTAACACATCATAATACTTATTTCCTTTTAAAAAATCCCTAAGTTTCCTGCCATTTTATGAAATACGTTTCTATGCTTGGCAAAACCGTATAAACGTTCCTACGTTTTTGGATATGTCCTTACAGTAGACAACCCTGAACGTAATAAGGAAAATGATATTTCAGTATTTTCATATGATTTAAATTGAACCAAAATAAAATAAAAACGACTAAGATTATTTTAAACAGTATTCAACATAGATAGATCTGTGGGAATGATACTTGATACTTAGACCATCGAAAAAGTCAGGCTACAATAAGTTATTCTATGAATAAAATTCGCAATTAAGTGTACATGTCATTAATGCTAAGATTGATTGTGTATTTTCAAAGGAATAACAAATCTAATTGTGTAACAAATTTGTTAATATATTGCATGACTATGTAAGGCACAAAATTTGTGGACTATTTTTAAAATAGTTCTGTGACATTTCAGATCCTAATTGTTCGTTCAACATTAATTTAATGTTGTATAATTAAATGATTCTTACGTTTGAATTTTTTTCTTATCCGTTAGGTTGCAGATTAGAAGGTATTTAATATTGGTTCAACTATTGTTAACTTGTACCATATTCAGTTTTGCATAAGAATAAGCTATTAACGACTGCCCTAATTGCATTCCATTTTGTATCACCTGACGTTATGGAATATCTTCGTCGTTGACATTATGTTTTGAGATCACAAAAGTGCCGGACATGAGAAAATGGAGAACAAATCCAACTTTAGATTTGACGTCTATGTCAATATGATAATCTAGATCAATCTGCTATTATTCTTTCTATGTTAGACAATCTAGATCGGGGCAATAATCTCTCTTTTTCTTTCTCCATGAGGTTTCTAACCATGAGAAGAAAGGTAATATTCATTTATTAGTATTGCGTGCAATGTATACATTATATAGATTATTCTGATGTTTGCAACCCAATATTAGAGAATCTAGAAAGCAGTTTTCTCTTGATGTTTATAAATTAATTTCGCTGTCCATTAAGAGAGCTGGATTGATTTATAATAGTTTTGTTGTTTAGAAGTCTGTCAATGCATTATTATATGCATTAAACATGAATAACTAAACATTTATCTTTCCCGAATTTGTGGTATCGAGTCGAATGTTAGAACATGTATTTCCGATAGTTTTAGATCAACTCGCAACTATTTGCCAAGCCAATGGTATTAGTAGTAGAAATTCTCAATCATAAAAGTCTAGAATAACATCAGTATATTTATTATGTATCCAGATGACAGTATATCCTCCTGATTCACACACAAGATTCGCTGAGTAGAAATTTGGTCTATCATATTGTATCGTTGTTACAAGATTGAAATACCTTGTTACTGTACATTATGATACTAATTGTTATTATAATGTGTCAATGAATGACGCTCTATTTTGATGATACTCTCTTCCCAGATAAAATGGTGCTCTCTAATTTGATGATAATGGTGTATGTAGTTCAAGATAATGCTCTGCGTGGTCCATGTAATAATTTGTATGCCAACATACTGTTGATTTATTTTTTCTTACCATTTGAATTATACCAAACGTTGTTACTCACTCTACGTCTTCAAAAATTGTTTGTTGTTGTACTGGTGTCTTAAATTCCAACTTGGGAGAAAGTTATTTAAGAACTCACCACGTCCCTGTCACTCGTGGACATTGACCAATGAGGCATATGCCAACAAGATCAATGATATTATTATGGTCGATCGGATGGTAACTATACGCAAAATCTTAAAGTAAACTAAATTGTAATATGGTACAGTCCTGTCAATATTGGTAGATGTTTTACACATGAAAAAAATTACCGAAAATATGGGTGCTTCGGATGTTGTCTATTGATCAGAAGAGGTAGCGAATAGTTTGTTCCCCTGAAAAGATTTATATGCAGTTTTCAACCATGGATAAGATTCGGACTTATAATTTCGACTCTGAGACAAAACAGCAGTCTATGGAGTGGATAAATTCTATGGTTCCACATGCACAAGTAAATTCACATAGTATCCAATGCCGATAAGATCAGTCTTCCGAGGTGGTAAAGACATTTAATTAACTGATGATTTGCCACGTGAACAGACCATCACAAGTAACTATTACACTAATTTAATCCGAACCTTGCGTGAAACTATGAAGCAGAAAAGTAGAGAAAAGTTGTCAGGTAAAGTGGTCTTTCGTCACGAACCACAATTTGCACAATGGCCGCTACTCATGATGCTGAAATTCCAGCCATTGATCCATCACCCACCTTGGTCCTTAATGGTTTTCATATATCCGTTTAGACACGTCCCCTACCTTTTCCGAATTCCGATAAAATTATCTCAAACATTTCTGCACGTTTGTACACTCAAAATTGGCATTCGTACACAAAACAATTTTAAGATATTCAAAAATTAATTTCGTGGGCTGTCTAAGCAGCAGGCTCCCACCTCGACGATTGGGGTCAAAATGCTCAGTGCATCGTGCATCGTTTTTGCACTTTCGTGCACTTATAATGTTTGTACAAACTATGGAAGTGTGAGCTATTTGCGTATCTAATTTAGGCACCCTCCCACACACTTCAACCAACGCTAAGTGCCACCAAAATAGTCTCAATCGTTAATGGATCGTTTCTGTAATTAAATAGTTTCGTGTCCAGGAAAGGAAGTGTAAGAAATTGGTGTATTTCTTAAGCGTGCCAGGCCTCCAAACCCACTAGTTGGCACCAAAATGGTTTCTATTAGGTTTCGGCTCTTGGGTCTAGGCTTAGAGGATTGAGACGATTGAAATCAAACTTAGAGGTTCCATAGTTCTTTGGACTAAAATTGAAAATCGAAAGATGAACTTGTCTATTTAGAAATATGAAAAGGAAACAGGGACATACTCGAAAAAATAAATTATCATAATGGAACAAATCTTCTAGAATTTACATTCCATACATAACATCTGAAGAATACAATAATTTTTAAATATTTCTTTCTGTATTTAGCAGGAGCAGAATTGCATATTTCCTTATAATGGTTCGACTCTTGGGTCTAATATTGGACTGGAATGATTAGATCCAGCTTGTAGGATTTATAGCTTTTCGGCCAACAATTAAAAACTAATTACTATTACTACTATTGCTATTACTACGACTATTACTACTAATAAACATATCTATTTACATATACATCGTACCAGGGAACATAATATCCTACATAAAATTTGTGTCAGTGGTACAACTATGGCAATATAGAGGGAGAATTTGCTCCCCCTGTTTTCACTAAATATGGGGAGAGAAATTTTAAATCTATTTTATTTTCAGAGTGTCATGGAGAGTAAGCTCAGCAAGTTTGGTTCCATTCGGAAACTATTTAATGTGGTATGCCCTCTGTCCTTGCATATGTAAATAGACAAGTTTGTTCATATTATTATTGCTTTGTTTGAGGTTGTAGGCTTAAGAGCAATGGATCCTACAAGTTTGATGCCAATTTTCCCGGTTCTTTTATGATAAAACTAACAGCTGAGCCATGGCATTACATGGGGGTATACGATCCCTCTCCTCTAATCAAATAGAGAAAAAACAAGTAGGAGTGCCACTTGTACACCAGGTTAAGGGAGTTTGGTTTCCATGGTGTAATATTTTCTCTATTATTATTTTAACCTTAAGTGAAAATGAAATGAAATGAAATGAAATTTTTGAGTTTTACGTCCGACGGTTATGCTGGTTAGGCTAAAGGAGACGGTGATGATGAGCAATGAATGAAATGGTGCAATGAGGAAAGTGGGAGGAAACGGGAGAACCCCGAGAAAACCCACGCACACGGTGTTTGTCCACCAAAAGTTCACTTGGCGGGAGCAGGGTTTGAACCCGGGACCCCAAGCACCAGAGGTGAACACTCTACCACTGAGCCACCGCGGCCCTTTGCCCTTAAGTGGTAGTACAGGGTGGTCGAGAAGTGGGCGTACCTCTAATTGGTATTTTCTGACGATTTTAGGTTTTACCCACATTTGTTTGGTAACATTTCCTGGCATTTTCTGGCAACATTGCCATCAATTTTCATTTGTTTTCTGCCGTTTCCTGGCCCCTGGATTGGAAGAGGTTGTGAATCTTCACCAGCTTCCTTTGTCTGGCTTCCAAGAAGTTCCGATCTGACGACACCAGACAATGCTCTCTAGGGTTTCATAAAGAAAGAAATAAGAAACACTCAGTATCACCCAACGCAGGAATTATGAGCATCTGTGGAACACGCCTTCACCCTCGTGTCTTCGGACTATCTTCGCAAAACATCTGCGAGAACTTGGCGCAGAATTCAGCTGTGTTATGACATAGATGGTGATCATACCGATGTTTATGACTCTTAAGACTCTTATGACTACAAGGTGACTGTGTACAGACATTGTATCATAACTAACACTACTATACTGTTGAAACTAAAGGGGGTACGCCCACTTCCAGACCACCCTGTAGATTTATAGCACTTTGGCTCTCAGATCAGAGTGGAGTTGAAATATATTTTTGGATGCTTAATTGATTACAGAAAATCGCTTCTCGCTTTCTGTTTTCATTTTTTACTTTATATCAATCAACGTTAAAACCGGAAGTGGTTAATTTCTAGAACTTCCAATTTTAATAGAAGTTAAAAAAGAAGATGGTATCTATTCTCAGGCTGCCAACCGATTCCATATAATTGCTTCTCGCTATCTCTTAGCTTTTTGTTTTTATGTTGAACAATATTGAAACCATAAGTTGTAGTGGATTTTTACCATTTCTAGTTTTAGCAGACTTAAGGATGGAAATTAAATATATTGTTAAGACGCTTAATCGATTACAGAAAATCGTTTTTTTCTATCTATTACGGTACCATTTGTATTGTACAACGATGAACATTAAAACCGGAAGTTGTTGATTTGTACCACTTTAAGTTTAAGTAGAGAGAATGGAATAGAGATAGAATATATTTTTGGGACGCTCAACTGACTATAGAAAACCGCTTCTCTTTATCTAATACTGTTTTCAACCTAACTAGATTGATGTTAAAACCAGAAGTGGTTAATTTCTGCCACTTTCGGTTTGAATAGAAAGTTAAGAGAGAATATCATCATCTGAGGTTCAATACCACTTTAGTAATATTTCACCAGATTTACAGGACGGACAAAAAAAAAAAAGTTTAAAAACTAGCTTCAGCCTCATTATGCGCTGTATTATTTTGAGGGAATAATAGAGCGTGATATAGTTATACTAATTAAGAGCCTGACTTACTAAAAATAAGATACAATTTACCATTTTTCTTTCGCTTGTTTATTCATAAGTGGAAGAAGATAATGAAATTGAACTTACCACAATCATAGATTATATTATTCTACAACAGAAAATATGAACCTGAAGAACTTTCAGTGTCGCCATCCATATAAATTACAGTGTTGCCAGAACGCCCCTAAAATCTAAGTTAAGTCAGCAACTAGAGGAACGATCTCAACTGCATTTGGTTACGTATCATGTTGTTTGGGTTTCTTGTGAATTACTTTCTAATAACATTATTATTTAGTTTTAATAACTGTATGTTAAAACTATTTTGTTTATTACAAACTACACTTTGTAAAGAAAAAATAGCGACACTTGCTCTAATATGGTTTTCTCAACATACTTTAATCAATATGAATTTTTACATGAATTCCTGATAATATTACAAGGCATATTCCTAATGAGCAGTTCATTCTTAATACTTGCGCCAGAGTTTCAGGCTTTTGACATGAATTTAGTGAATTTATATGCATATATAAGTAGCTATGTGTGTTTTGAGCAAAATCGTTTCTAGGAAGAGTAATTCATAAAACTGAAAAAGATTAACAACAATAGCAGAAAACAAAAAAGGGAATTTCTTTAGGTAAGACATATTGTGTGCAAACATCGAGAAGTACGATACACTAAACTAGTATTTTGTATGTGCACCATGGGCTTCCCGCATTGGTAACAAAGCTATTGCAAAATGCAACCTCGATATCACGGAATAACACCCGGATTATCTGTTCCTTGAATTCCATTCTATTTGAGATAGTTGTCTATTAAAATTTCTACTCATATTGATCCACAAATTTTCAACTGGATTCATGTCGGGTGAGTTTGTAGGCCGCACGAGTCTCTAAATAGTCATATTCTTGAACCACGTATTAACAATTTTGGCTCGGTGACATGAAGCATTATCGTCCTGGGAAAGGAAGTAGTCCATATTTTCTTCAGAAAAGTCATCTTAAGCTGTTGTAAGAACATTACGTACCAGAATTTGAAGATGTTTTCGTGCATCAAACGATCCTTCACATATATCCGTCGTTCTGACGTCTTTAATGGTGAACCATGCCCATATCATCACTCAGTAACTGAATATTTGAATCTCTTAAACAAAATCCTTGTCAAGTTCCTTGCTTGTTCGTATCCACAACTTCACACCACTATCGTTTCCCACTATTCTAAACTTCTTTTCAATGAAGAAAATGACATGCTTTCAGTTGTCATAAGTCCAAGTTGCATATCGACTCACAAAACTACATGTTGAAGTCCTTTGTGTTTTGTCAGTTTCGACTTTCTACGCGGTTTCTTCTTTGTAATATACTCTTCATACAGTCAAGACAATATAGTTGTACAAGTAACTGCAGTTCCAAGATCATGCCAAACTACAAAAGCGATTTTTGGGGAAATCACTCATTAAATCTGCGGTGATATTGATTTCATTTAGCAATCTGCTCTGGGTGATGCTTTCTTTTTTCTTTCACACTGTTGACGAAGGGACGATTTGTTATGCTGTTTCCACTTGTGAATTACTCTTCCTGCCGTAGAATGATGGATTTTCAGAATCCCATCTATTCCTTTAGAGTTTTGCCACAACTCACATTTCTTACCCATCTTATTTGTTTACAGTCCACATGTAGCAACAATATCACACACAAACAACACTGCACAACAAAAAGTTTGCCACTTGACACACTGTCCAAACAATGAGAAAGCAAAGAACAATCATAAAATGCTATTTACCTCAGCCTACACATCACAAATGCAATGCAGAATTCTTACTACAATAATTTACGAGACGCACTCAGTGCCATCTATCGAAAATACTACTGATACACAAACAATTGACAAGCGATGTCCTACACCACAGGTGTCACAGATAACGCAAATGAACTATCCCACTCTTCATTTCCTTCTATTCTCTTCTAACGGGCTGCAACTATGGTTTTATGTGTAAGTTAGTTTGAGAATTGAGGTGTCGCTATTTTTTCTTTACAGAGTGTAAATACAACTATTATTTAAAAAGTAGTTCACAGGAAACCAAAACAACATGATACGTAGTCAAATACAGTAGGCTTCATTTCTCCAGTCGCTGCCTTAACTTAGATTTTAGGGGCGTTGTTTTTCTGGTAACACTGTTATTTCTATTGATGGCAACACTGAATATTCTTCAGATTCATATTTTCTCTTGTAAAATAACATTATCTATGATTGTGGTAACTTGCATTTCATTATCTCCTTTCACTTATGAAAAATAAGCAAAAGAAAAAAAATGTAAATTTTGTATTATTTTTAGTAAGGCAGGCTCTTAACCAGATTGTGCGCAATTTTATACTGATTCTAATGGTATCAAAAGTTCAAATTCACCAAAATTGGAGATACGTGGTGTGTTGAATCTCAGACGACCATGTGGAAGTTATTCTTAGAATGCCAAATCGATTAAAAAGGAAAAAAAAAAAAACTTCTTGCTATTTCTTATCTTTCTGAAACTAAATAGATTGAAAACGGAAATGGAAGTCGTATTTGATTTCTACAATTTCTAGCTTTAGTAGGGGCTTGAGGATGCGAATGAAATACATTGTTAAGATTACATGAAACCGCTTTTTTCTATCTATTACCGTTTCTACTCCATAGCTATCAACTTTAAAACACGAAGTGGTTGATTTTGTGCCAGTTCCAGTTTTAATAAAAATAGAGATGTAATATATACTTATGACTCTTGATTGATTACAGAAAATTGCTTCTCGCTATATATATTATAGCTTTCACTATTTAACAGTCAACCTTAAAACTAGAAGTGATTGATTCTTACCACTTCTGGTTTCAGTAAAGAGACTAGAGTTGAGGTGGAATACAGTTTGGGGACGTTTAATTGATTACTGAAAACCGCTTCTCGCTATCTATTACGGTCTAAATGTTAAAAGACCATAAACGTTAAACGAAGATGAAAAACGTTAAAACCGGAAGTGGTTGATTTTACGCACTTTTCGTTAGAATAGAATGTTAAGAGAGAAGAAGTACCTATTCATAGAAAGCCAATTCGATTCCAGAAAACCGTTACTTACTATATAGTATCGTTTGTTTTTGGTCTACGTAAAAAATACTGAAACCGGAAGTTGTAGTAGTTTTCTACTACTTTGGGTTTTAGTGGGGAGTTAAGGATGGAGATCTAATGCATTTCTGGGGTGCTTAGCCTATTGCGGAAAACTGCATTCCTCTTTATCTATTACCATTTTACCTCTATAGAGATAAAGTACTTAATTTCTATCACTTTCATTTCGAGTATCGACTCCTAAAAAGGACCTCGTTTTCTAGCTTTTGATTCTCTGCATATTCACTAAATTTGGTGATGGTTGGTCGAGTATTTTTTGAGACTTTTTACCTCCTGGACGGACAGACAGACAGGTAGATCGACAGACAGGGTAAACATTTAAAGGAGCTTTAGTAAACCAGACTCCTTAAAAAATTGAAGAAGTACATTGTTTTCAGAGCTTTATGGGGGAGTAAAATGTGAGAGTTTTGTTTCATTGTGACAAATTGGAATATGTATTTTACGTAATTCTATATTATAAATTGAGTTGAGTTGAGTTGATTTTGAGGTTAACGTCCCGTTCAGCAGCGAGGCTAATGAGACGTGGACCTACTGATTAACGTGGAATCGGATCCACATGAGCTCCCGCAGGGAATCGAACCAGGGTCTCCCACGCTAAAGGTGCTCTCGCTAACCGCTTAGCCACGGAGTAGCTCTATATTATAAACTGAAAGTGACTATGTTTGTGACTCTTAATCTCTTGAACCACCAGACCGATCTCGATCAAATTTTCAAATATAGATGAGATTCGGACCTGGTATGGTTTCTTTCATATCACTTTGACGGTGCAACTTAAGATAAGGGAGGGGCAGGAACATTTATAAATAATCGAAAATAACCGATATTAGTGTAGAGTCTATAGGTTTCGGGATCGTTGAGATGAACAGTGACGCTTCCGACTCTGATTAAATCAAAATTCAGCAAGGCAAGTTATGGGAGGGGGAGGAAGGATATGTATAAAATTAATCGAAAATGCCCAATATCAGTGTTGAATCCATGGATATTCGGGCCGCTGAGATAAACAGTGATATTTCCAATGCCGTACCCCGCAACATGAGGAGTGGGATATATATATATATATATATATATATATATATATATATATATATATATATATATATATAATCATCGAAGATGACCGATATTAGTGCCGAATCCATAGTTTCGGGGTCGCTGAGATGATCAGTGACACTTCTGATGACGTTTAAATCCAAATTCAGCCACACAAGTTGGGAAGGAGAGGGAGAATATATATATAAAATTATGTAAAATGATCGATATTAGTTCGAATCCATAGTTTTCGGTGTCGCCTTGAAGAATAGTAACACTTCCGATGGCATTTAAATCTAAATTCAGCCATACCATTTGGGGAAGTAGAAGGGGAGAGAAATATAAAGATTATCAAAAATGATCGATATCAGAGAGCGCTTTAGTAATAGTAAAAGGGGACTGGCTAACGGAACATATTATATCTACTATTTTTTTCTTAATTTAAACGTTTGAAATTATTTTCATAGAAAATTTTAGGGGATTTAGGATTTAGCTTTCTGGGCTTTCGACAACTAAGGCCATTTAGCCCTTCACGTTTTGGGGGATGACGTCCTTCGGCGAGCACACAATCCGGGGAAAGGGAAGGAAGGAAGCGACCTGGAACCTATAAGTTAGGTACCACCACGGCATTTGCCTGATGTGAATGAGGAAAACCCAGGAAAACCTCATTCAGGGTGGCTGACCTGAAAAAAGCGTTTTTACACTTTTCGACCGAGTGCCCCCACCGGGAATCGAACCCGGAACCGCTCGCATCGATAGAAAATGTTAATAACTGTTTCTGAGAACCTGAGAAATCTTAACAACCGGTACGGGCAAGCCGGTGCGAATCGGCTGAATGATAACACTAATCACAGAACTTTGTCCTAAATATATGATTACGCTGGAAGTCCTGGGATTGATTCCGATCGGAGCACTATGGTTTGGATCTCAGGTCCACGCCTCATATTAACCTTTGTGATGAAGCAGAGCGTTGAATTATCAACAGACCAGGAGCGACTTCTATATACGCGACATACAGTAAACGTTGCTTTGACTGCTATGTGATACTTAAACCTTGGGAACAGTTGATAAATATTTCAGGGGTAGTGGAATTAGATAAATGTAAATGACTGTTCGGGCGTACTTTTTCTTTTACCGAATTTGTTTGTAGACGTTTCAAAGCAAAAGAGAAATAGTTCTAATGTAAACATGTCGGGAACGCAAATGTTATTTAAAATAATTCTTGATCATAACAAGCCTATTTTTCTTGAAAATAATGACGTATGAGATCGTTAAAATATAATAGCAGTACCTCTTTATATTATTTCAGTTTCTCATGTCAAATTGTAGAAATTTTCCATTACAAATTTTCCATCATGAAATCAAAACAAATGCTTGAGTTTCAACGAATACAATACTACAGTCATTAGGAATTCTACCAATCAGACAGACACAAGGAAGATATAAATCAGGTGCTTTTACATATAATCTCTGTTTCATTTTTTGTTTTCAGTTGTCAGTTTGATTTCAGCCTAGTTATTAATTCAGTTAACGAAATCTGTCTTCTGAATAGCCTAAAGAAATATGAGGGATGTTATGTGTGTTTTAGTTGCATTAGTTTCAGTGCTGGAAGCTAAAATATGTAAGTATTTCTAATCTAAATATATTTATTAGGAATTAGATATATGATACAGTGAAACTTCTGAATAACGGATACCGAAGGGAAATGTTGTTCTCAAGACTAGAAACATGGCAATTCTCATCTCTTGTGGGAAATACTAATTCACCAAAGTCTTAGATCCTAAGCACTGTTTTAGTACTATTACACGATTCATAGTATCATTAGTGGCGCACTTAAAGGGGGGTTCAGGCATAAGCTCCCCAAAATTTTATTTCTCGTTTTAAATATCTTGCAGAATTTTCACATTTCCATGTATAAAGTTAGCAAAGCCCCTTCCCCGAAACTAAATCGTGAATACGCCACTGATCATCATAGGTATTCTGCCATTATTGGAAGGTCACTTGCTGCAACTGAGAAGCTTCCATGCTCCACGGTCTTCGCTAAGCTCTTTGTCTTCACGTACGATTTCTTTGTCTTGATATAAGAACTATATAAATTGATAAAATGATTTTACAAACACAACGAAAAGCAATTGCTCACGTTTAAAGAAACGCAAGTCATTACAGAATATTACTTCAGTAATAAACATGATTCAAATGTTGTTATATTACACTCTTCCAGGATCTCTTATGACGCGAAAGGATTTTAATAAGTTCTAGATGAAATTAAAGAAAATATCAAGACATAAATTTTTGTATATAAATTTACAAAAACGTGCTAGAAGAGCTTTAAGATAATCGAGACAAGAACGAATTCTACGAGAACCAAGACGAGACTAAACTTCTTCAAAATTTACGAGAAAACTTCAACGCAAATCAGGCCGTTAGCAAGCCCAAAAATGTAAAGGGAAGGGGCGGAAGTAGTTAGGGGACTCGATCCAACCATATTATAGTTCATTTGCAAGCCTACCGTAAAATTTTTAAAGGGGGCTAACAAAAGTTAAGGACGGCCCTGCCCCCTAGACCCCCCGTGGATACGGGCCTGACGCAAATTATTTCTCAATGACAACACTATCGATGCGAATAAACATTTGTCCTCAAATGAGAAATGTTCATTACAGAGAGGCTTTACACATTTTGATTACAGCTGATGCGATAATTATATGCAGCATACATAAAAAAAGAGTTCATTAGTTTTAAATGTAAACAGAGGCTATCATTCAACTACAGTACTTTATTTGAATTACTGATCCAAATCCCGAGGGGATGAGGGGAACATGTCCTCTCCAATCTTGGAACTGGTGGGTCTGTCCCTCCAATACTCCGATTTGAAACTTTTTTTTTTTTTTTTTTTAAATGTGATGATTTGTGTCCGATTGCCACAACGGAAAGGGAGATGAAATTGATGTCCCCGAGAATAAGGCTCAAATCTGCCCGCTTGCCAATATTCAAGACAACTCTGTTCACTGACCCTCCACAGGATTGTTTTTCAACTTCAGAATTATTTCGAGCATCGCTTAACAAAAGAAAGAAAGAAAAAAAAAAAGGAAACATTCTTTCTTGTGCGCCTCCCTCCCTAATGTTGAGGACAGATTTGCGCCGCTGATTTGAATTACTGGGGATATTTCTAAAATACGGGAAGAAATCTTTCTTGTTGAAGTCTTATCGAAAACTAACGACGTTTCTTCATTTATATGGAAGATATGTGGAAACATGCAAATTCCAAAGAAAAGAAGAGTCGATTTGCCGGTGAGGGGAAGTTTCACATAGAATTCTTGGGCACGCACTAGCCTTTATCGATTGTCTTTACTCATTAAAGACGTTCTTGGTTTCCAACCAGAAAGCAATTTATTATAAACAGAGAAAAGAATAATTCCAAGTTTAATTTCCAAATTTTGTATGTCGGAGTTTATCATATCGTTGACTTATGACAAAAACATTTTATGGGGAAGGTAATTTCTGTCTATTGTACTGTCACGAAGGAAAGAATTTGTCAGTTGACAAAATTTCCTTTTCCTAAAAACTTAACAATAAATTAACCTATTAGAGTACCGATATTGGGAAGTTATCAAATTATAACTATTCTAAGGACAACAAGAAAAAAAAGATCCAAATTAATTAACTTGTTTCCGAGCTATTTGCAAAAGAACATTTGTCAACTGTCAAATACTTTCTTTTCTGGGTGTACAGTATCTCTGTTTATTTTCAACTTACGGAAACCATTTTTATTTCTTTGCGCTAAATGTTTCTGATCTTATACCATTATGGAATGGTTACTGAAATATTGATAAGAAAGGAGACTGCCTGGTCTTTACTTAAGTACCAGGTTCCGGAAAAATTGCGGAGCGTAACGCAATTGAAAACTTACTAAAAAAAAATATAATAACTGCCTATTATCGCAAATTAAAATTCAGATTTTGCGGCATGTTAACGCAAACCATTACAAAATGACGCCTCAGTATCCGTAAGATATATGTATTATTACGGGATAGGATGATAGTAAATCATATATTTTTGCCGGAAAATAACTGTCCATTGTGAGAGGTATCTATTAAGGAAGGTTTTAGTAACTTGAAAAACAATCAGCGGCGCAAATCTGTCTTAAACATTTGGGGGGACAGGTAAGACCGTCCCCACAATCTTTTTTTTTCTCTCTCTCTATGAGATGAACAAAATTTTTATGAAGTTGAAAAAGAATGTTTGTGGTGGATCAGGGGAGCAGAGTTATCTTCAACATTTTGAGGCGGGCACATTTGAGGATTATTGTGGTGATACATCAATTTCACCTTAGTTTCCTTTATGGCAGTCGGCATCACATTTCTCTCCAAAAAACACATTTCGAATTAGATTATTGGCAGGGGGGACAGTCCCCAAAGTTCCAAGATTGGAGTGTTAATGTCCCCATCATCCTCCCGGGATTTACACCAGTGGAAACAATAATATCTATTTTATGTTGAAATGAAGATAATTTACTAGCATTACACCAATCTTTTCGCTAATGAGTAGTATGGTTGAAATTGGGCTGCTTGGAAAAATTAAAGTTGAAACATTCGTTGGTCAATACAGTTTAAAGTATAACTTGGCGAAACAGTAATTTCTGTCATTTATCCAATAGTTTGGCCCTTGCACTCTCTAACGCAAAATTACTTCTTTTTTGAGATAAGTTAGACAGATTCAGTAACGGTTTGCATAAACACCAGGGATAAAGTGGATCTGAAAAGGTAGAGGGACACGGCATCCTCCGTGCCTATCTTTGCCCATCAGGAAGTGGAGGGACGCCTTACATATTGTTTAGAAAGCTATGGAACGGCTTCTTCCCCGTCACTTTTACCCCTAGTAAAGGCAACGCAAAATCAACGGTTTTGTTTGCGATAGCAGCAATTAGAGTAATTTTTGGATGCTTTACGTTGCGTTGAACTCTGCAAACGTTGCGAATTCCGTTAGGGAATGGAGCTCATTTTACTTGAGTTGGTTGGTAGGTAATAAGACAAAGAGGCCGATAGTAACGTAGGTGCCACTTTGGAGGATGGAGAACCGTTTTCCACTGTTGCCCATCGTATACTGTGTTCTGCTTAGATAATCAGGTACTGGATTCTCTCATCAACCTGCTGCCACTTGCCGTAAGTTTGGAAACTTACAAGGAGTGGTGAGTTCAGGTTTTCTCAGGGGAGATCCGTACATATCGAGTGGAAAGTACGTATAAGGTGAAAGTATTGAAGACGAGAGGAGATATGTTGCTGGAGGAGAAGGGGTTGATGTGGTAATTTCGGGAGGAATTTTCTGCTGGGACAACCTGAGAAAGCCATCACCGCTTCTAAACACCTGGTTATGACTTAACTTCTTTAACACTGTCAATTCATTCTGTGTTTTGTCTCTCCCTAGTTTATCTTTCATCGTCCAGTACTTGAAATATTATTTCTTCTCGAACTGCACCTTAAAAATTTATTTTCTGTTTAAATTTTCTCTTACTTAGCTATTCTCTCTTTATTATTTGCAATAAAGAAAGAACCCACATAGCACACGGACGTCAACAGGACGTCAGACTGACCCGGAAAACGGGATATTTAACGGGACCTTCAAGGAATGTCTACTGGTAAATCGTGGGATAATGTGGTCCGGTGTGGGATTTCCATGGAATTCCCTGTTCCATGCGAGACTTCCGTGGGAATCCTTTAGGACGTCCCATGTAGGACGTCTATGGGATAACTACTCACTGTCCCGATAACTCCGGGAACTATATGAGATAATTGGGATCAAAATGGGACGTTCTAAGGACGTTGTGTACTATGTGAGAAGGAAAGCTGAATGATAAAATATGCAAATATGTGTAATATCTATATAAATTAAGATAAAATATGCAAATATATGAAGATAGAATGTGCAAAATTTAAACAAAATGCAAATTAAACTTACAATATTTTACATCGGATTTGTTTTCTTTCTTCACTCTTCAATCTTTCAGTCTTCTGTATATACACAAATATTCTTTTTAGTCTTTTCTCGCATAAAATATCAATTGAAACCCAAAAAATAGGCTGTAAGTACATATTTATTACCTTTTGAAGAAGAGAAACCGGAAACAAACTCCTCCCTTGCATGAGAACAATCTTAGGTTCTATGGCAGACTTATTACTGGATTTTAAACATTGACGAGAGCAGAAAGACCTTTACAGTATAAATCATGCACTCTTACTCTTATCAATTGTAATTCTTACTTTCTCCCTGAATGTCAAGTGCACTGTTTCTTTCTTGCTGCCCGTTAATTGTAGTTTTATAGTTAATTATACAATCCAATTATAAATAATTAACGCCCGAAGTAGTGTGAAAGTAACACGGATGTTCTATTAGTGAGTACAATATTATGGAACATTGAATTGCAATTTGTGGAATCAAAATCGTACTTAAGTTATAAATATGCGTGTTTGTGTACTAGGTTTGTAGTAAAATCAAAATACTACATCTCAAGCACTGGATCGATTTAGAAATGTGGCCCCTGATTCGATCCCAACCCACCCAAAGTAAGCTTTGGATGAACACTGGGTCGGCAGGTTTTCTCGAAATTCTCTCGTTTCTTCAAACATTCTTTATAACACCATTATCATCTACTACTGCACTGCTTAACTTAGTCTCAATGCATAATCGTTATCGTGGTACGTTAAACTAAAAGTAAGAAAAAGGAAGGAAGTAAAGGAAAAAGACGATGAATAAAATTTAGAGATATCTAAGTCCGCTTGAAAGGTAAGAAAATTGTTTGGTTAATTAGGGTTTAGGCGAGGCTATATTAGATATGGATCTACATCATCCGAAGTATATGACTTTCCACCGGGAATGGAATGTAGGTCTCCTGAGTTAGAGGTTTGAGAGTAATTAATACTTGTTAAACTTGTTTACTTGCATTTTCTCAAAAAGAAACATGGAAAATATCTTCTTACTCTCTCAATTTTATTAATAGTAACAATATTAATCCAAAGGCGAGTGCAATAATGCAAGAATAAGACATGGAATAATTTTGTACACAACATTATGTACTTATAACTTACATTAAAAGCAAGATAACATTCAGTATAGTCCCTCGTATCGTACAACCAAGTAGTATGTTGGATATACCCAGGCCAATAACTGACCTTCGCCTTATCTCCATTCGCGTCCAACTTACTGTGTGAGAGCCAATAGAAAACAAACCTCCACAAAAAGCAACAGAACTTTCTTGATTACTTATATAGTAAAGTCAGAACTATGTGTCGGGTCTGACATCAGTTTAATGCTATCAAGTTTGAGAATTTTTTGTTGTGTTAGTAGTGTTGGTGTGATTTACGCGAATTTTTGTTCCCCTATGTCTCTAGCTTAGAACTCATTGTCCTTGGCCCTGTGTCAATGACCTAGGGTTACATACGATCACATCTCTAAATTTTTCAGAAGTAAGTTGGTCCATCCCTTATTTTAGGTGGGTACATGGGACTACCCCTGTAAGTTTTGGGAATCACCAAAACTAAAGAGAAAAAAATCTTATCGTATCGCACAATAGGATCGGTGAATACATTTCTATAAGTTTGAGTTGTGTATCACGTTTTGTTTCATGAGTAACAAAATAGCCAAAAATTCAAATTTGTAAATTTTGTTACTTGGTTTATGCTCTTTGGCGAAGCTTTATCATGTTATATGTTTATATGGATGAGCACAGGGATGCATTATATTTCATAAGATATGTGTACATTGATGTTCCGTTCTTAAATTTTAGAGTTACATAGAAACCTATTTAAATTTGTCAGTTATCAAATAATAATAATAATAATAATAATAATAATAATAATAATAATAATAATAATAATAATAATAATAATAACAATAATAATAAATGTTTTACAAGACTAGAATATGCAGTTTTGTCAATTTGGTTGGTTCTGCTTATCCACTTTCGTGTTCAAAATTGCTAAAAATATAAGAATTTGCTAGGTGTGCACCAGATGATACTTTCTTGACCAAACATATCTTCTTTGGTATATGGTATATGGCATGGTATATGGTTGGTCTTTATTCTCTGTTACAGGACATGCGTACATTGATGCTCCCTTCTTAAAATTTGGGTTGGATGTGTTATCTTAGCAATCAAATTTGCAAATTACCAAAGTAAATAAAATAAAATAAAATAAAATAAAATAAAATAAAATAAAATAAAATTTGATAAAAATTCTTTAGGACTCAAATACATAACTCTGTAAGTTTGGATGGTTCTGTTTATCTTTTTTTTTTGGATAAACAATTGCCAAAACTATACATAATAACACTATTTTGGCGTAAAGGTAGATTTTTTTTTTTTTTTTTTGAAAAATTGAATTAGTATGAAGCGAGATATCGAAAGTTGTGTTCCACGGTCCACTAAGATGAGGCTTTATAGCAATATATGTATGCCCATAATATTATGGATGAGTACAGGGGTGTTATATCTTTCATAAGTCTTTGTAACTTTTATGTACTTTTGTTAAATTTTGTGAGGGGCACATAGGACTAACCTTTAAGTTTGGGAATTTTCAAAAAGTAAAAATTGATTAAAATTGTTCTTTAGTATTAAAATATATATTTTGTAAATTTAGCACGCTACCTTGTCTCTTTCGGTGGGTAAAACATTGCCTAAATGTACGCATTTGTTACGTGCTTACCACGTGGTTAGTTTTTGCCCTAATTTATCTTCTTTGATGAGAGTTTATGAGAAATTACGCTTAAATTGTTGAGTACAGGAGTCCATTATCTTCCATAAGACAATTGGTGCTTTTATACACTCTTCTTGAAATCTGAGAGAGTACGTAGAACGGCTCCTTAAATTTAGAAATTGTAAAACAAAAATTGCTAATTGTTCTCTATGACTTGAAGATACTCGTATACTTTTGTAAATAAATATGGTTGTGTTGATCCCTTGCATGGATAAACATTGAAACAATTTAAATTTGGAGGATATACGGAGAGTAAGGATCTTATATCGAAAAGTTACTTATGCGATAACGAATTGAAGAGAGACTGATTAGAAGTTACTCAACTGGGTAACATAGGAACGAGTGTTATAAATATTAAGTCTATTACGGGTTTGTACATCATTAACTGCATTTATACTTCAGTTTTTTTTTATTAATTAGACATACTTCTTGGTTTTTCGTGTTTGAACCTCTTGATTTCACGAGTGGTACGTACGACACCACTAAAAGAATGGGAAAGCAATCGAGAGTGAGACTATATTGGATTATGTTTGAGACTGTAGGCATTCTTCTAAACTACACTGACTTCAGCACAAAATTAAAATACGAAATTAACTTTTATTTTGAAAATTCATCTGTTTTATTCATAATGAATACTTAGAACTATCCTACAAAACCGCCATAGTACATAATCAGGCCTCTCTCAATCAAAAAAGAACAGACGAGAACTTAGCCATGATGAACCCGCCTGGATTTTGAGAATTAATATTACGAAGTTCATTTAATTAAAATTTTTGCACTACTACTCAGGGTTTTTTTTTCAGAATTTTTTGTCCTGTAGCCCCCCTAGCGGCTTGGGCAGCGTACCTTCGGTTGGCGTCGGCAGATGATCACTAGTTCGACTCCCGCTTGGAGTACGGCAGTGTCCAGAGAAATGAAACGTAGATTTCAAACTATTGATAGATGACAATTTATTGGTTGAAGATGTTTACAGTTCCAATTAGAGATTCACAGAAAAATTGCAAGAACTTATAAACGTTGAATTGTACAACGAAGACTTATTAAACGTAGACTCTCACTAGGAGGATTTACGAAAGTGATATAACGTTTGGCAGACTAAGTCCAAATAGACAAGATAAGACGTGTTGTACGACACAACCGCAGGTGGCAGATCGGACCTCTTCAAGTAAAATTACGAAAACGACGAGCCGAGACTCCGGTGAAGAGAAGGGGTGACTAAAGGAGCCCCTTCTGAAGGTTTTATACTTTTCAAAGCGGATATCATTGACGTAAACCTCATGTGAGAGTCCAGCGTTTGTACATCACATGATTTTGATATAAGTCATTACCTTCGTTTTTGTATTACTTCGACAAAGAAATTAAAGAACATTGTACCTTTATCTTGAGTCCTTCACCATGTTTTTGCATGCGACGGTCAATAATCCTAACCATACACACATCTAATGTCATTGCTTTTTCATAGTCCGGTTGTTGCTCTGAGATTCGACCTTTCATTATCTTTTATGAGGTTATTACATTTTCCAATATCTCTATCATTGACATTAGTGGACTCATTGACATCTAATATACATACTTTATCCAAAAAAAAAAAAATAATAAAATAAAAATAAAAATAAAAATAAAAATAAAATAAAAAAAATAAAAGAAAGAAAGAAAGAAAACAAAATGAAAGAAGAAAAATGATACACCAAAAGGTAGGAAAAGGTGCCAAGGTACGACAGTCCTCGGAGAACCAAACAAGAATGTGAATGAGCTGCACAATGAGATTATTTTGTTGTAACGGCTACAGCAGTTTTTCTCTTTTAATTTCTTTTTGTTTCACGATAGGGGGCAAATTCCCCCGATATTATGGCTTAAAGAAACACTAGATTCATATTTTGTTGTTTCCAAGTTTGAGATTTGTGAGTTTGTCCCTTCTTTCAAGTTCGTATGCGTGGGTTTTCTCGGGTTACTCCATTTTCCTTTCACTTTATCATTTCCCCAATTCATCCATCATCATTCGCTTGCCTTAATCATCATCTGTCTTAGCCTGGAAGGGCAAATTGCGTGGTACGTTAAACTGAAATATTTTGCGTAGGACGTTCCCTCTTTGAAGCAGCCGCGACTCAAACCCTACCTAGGGTTGCCATATTACCAGATTTTAGCGGGTATCACCCGATTTTCAGGTTCTATTTTCGTTCCCCGCTTAATAATCTCTTAATCAGCCCCCTCCACACACAGAAAGAAAAAAAATCGTCTTTTTGGATTTTTGCAATCGGAAGTTTTTTGAAGAAAGTTAAGGGTGTGAATATATGTAAAAATTGTGGCATAATCATACACATTTTGGTTCAACCCATGAATACTAATGTATGAGCTCATGGGTGCATATTTCTTTGATGACCATTCTGTCCAGTTCAGCTGAACAAATTTATGCTTTTACCTAGTGTATGTGTTCACCTAGTCTTTATATATTCAGGAATGATTGCAAATTGAATTACGGTATCCTTAGCATTTTGTTTAGATTAGATTCATTATTAGTATTTGTTTTTTCTTTAATGTTTATGCTGTATTTTATATATTGTGAAACCGTGGTAATTTTGTAGGTTAGTACGATTTCAAGTGGCAATCTCTAAAAATGATAGAAAATTTATAAGAGAATGCACCAAGACTCCGAAATATGTTCCATCTTTCTTATGATAAAAATTTATAAATTATTTTATTTCTCATATTGTTAGAGAAAACAGTATGAACAATATCTGCTATATATCGCTTGCTTTTTTTTTTGGGGGGGGGGAAACTGGCCTTACAGATATCTTACTGTATTACTTACTTTACAATTTGAGACCACATTTGCTGAACTTAATAAAACATTAAAGGCAAAAACTAAATTTGCTTTACTTTAGTTTCGTTAGGAAAGAACATTGGAAGTGTCACTTAAGAAAGAAATCACTTTTTTTTAAAAAAAAAAGTTCGGAAGGATCCCATTTAAATATTTGTAATACACAAGTTCCCATCAGTATTTACGGTTTAGAATCCCCCATTTTTCTAATTTTAAAATATGGCAACCTTAACCCTACCAATTGACTCTGGCGCTCCCAAGTGGAGGAATGCTTACTATTACAGAAACTAACAAGGAAATGTCAAAATGGCTGCAACTGATAATGGACAATGCGGAAAGATAACAAACACTCAATGTTACTGGATCCAGTGGTCCCAATCCTGGGGAAACCGAGGGGCCCGGCCCCCCAAAGCTCATATGGCCCCTCGCATTGTATTTATGAATATACAATATTTGGTATAATTTGAATGCAATTTGTCTTTAAATCCTTATGTATGCCTTCTGCATCTTGATGGGCTCCTGAAATTTACAGAGAAATCGGCGCCCTTGCCAGTGGTCATGCTCTCCGTAACTGGAAATGCAAATCTCTGTCTTTCTTTGTTTTTAAAATTAATTTTATAGAGATACACTAATACTATCTTCTGCTTAAGAGCAAAGGTTTACTTTTATTGAAAGACCACTTTAAAAGTTTTGCCTTCTTGTTCTTAGCGAAGCTTCACATAGAACTAAACGCTTTCCCAATACTTTAAAGGAGATAACGTAGAAGAAAATTGTAACAAAACTGAGACAATGTCTGTAACAAAATATCTAACATTTTCTTCAGTTTTTTCTTACAGTTCAAGGTTTATGTATCGTAGCTACAGTACTGGAGACCATTTGCTACTTCGTCCGGTAGATGGTATGGGCGTCCCCGTTTTAGGTATAGTCATAGAGTGAACATATTTACTCTGTAGTACGTTGACAAGATGAAACAGACCGGAAGTTCTTATGAAGTCAAAAGATACTTGGGTTCCCTACATTTCTGTTATGGCCCCTTTTCTCTTTTATTTATATTAAAGTTTTTAATAACAGATAAACATTATATTATAAGCATCATTGTTTATATCATTTTATTTTAATTTATTTTATTTTTTGGTTAGTATGTTATAACTACTGAGCTGATGATCTCGAACATGGCTATGTGGATAGCACCCACGCCTGTGACGTGGGGACCAATGTTGGATTACTGGAGGAACTCATGTTTTTCGAAGCACACGTTAAAGCTAAAGGTCCACGCCTCATATAGCTTCGTTGCAGAACGATACTCTGAACCCAAATTCTATCTAAAACCGTTTCGAAATATAATACCTAGGCATTATGAACATTAAATTATTACTTTATGTTTTTATATATGGGAACGCGAGACGATGATCTTTAGTCGATGTAAGACACGTTGACTCATTGTCTTTCATAGTGGCAACGTGGAAACAAAACAATGACAAACTTCCTGAATCTATACTCGTTAAGCGCAAAGTAAAGGAGGAATCAAATGTGATCTGTAGTTTTATGTACGTGAGTTATGTCTTAAGGAGAGAATAAGTAGTCAAGTGAATGATGACGAAACACTTGCTAAAAGCAATGTAATAGAAGTTCAGGTAAATACTCTGAGAATATTCACAGACTTTGGAGGTCATTCGTACCAGTCATCGCAAAATTCTGCGTACACCAAGCAACACAAGAAAAAAAATGTCGTTATAACTTCTATGCTTGTGAAGCTAAACTACAGGGTGGTCCAAAAGTGTGGAAACACCCAAATAAAGTACAGGATTGTAAAATATTTAATTGCGAAAGTAACAGAGTAGGTTAGTAGTACAGGTGGGGCAAAAACCCGATTGATATTTCGTAAATTAAAAATTCATTTGTTTATTTTAAAATCATTTAAAAAGTTAAAAATGGACATTTAAGATGTTTTTGTTCTAACAAATAATTTAGGTTAATTTAGTCTTAACCTCTAAATTAAGACATGTTAGGTCTTATAAAACTTCCGTATTTTTGCTCACAACTTGAAATGTAAAGAAAACATGAAATTTTCCAGTAACTGTACAAGAATAAAATAAGATCAAACCTAAGAATCCGAAAACCATGCCCATATATATATATATATTATACAGGGTATATTGGCGTGACCTTAGGTAAAACTTACATTGATGCTAGATAATGATATAACAAAATGAATCAGAGAAATACGTCAATTCTGATTTATAACCGCCGAAAATTTGTCAGAATGATACAAAAATATCCATAATGAGAAAAAAAATGTCTGATCAAGGTGCAGTCAAAGGTAATATGTCGTTATTTGATCTGTATATACCTCTAATAAATGGAGAACAGGGGTAGTGCAGGGATAACTACAAAGAAATGTCTAGTATTCTAGCTGTTTGGTATGAGAGTATGACGAGAAAGTATACATTGTAATAATTGCAGATATCATTTGGTTCTATTCAGTGGAGTCTAAAATTGAATGTGTCTGATCTTTGGACAGCTTTCTTTTTCAGTTAAATAATATAATAGTAGAATTTCTATAATGTGCAGTACATACTTTTCTTCTAGCCGACTATACAACGATATGTGATGTATCTATCCCGGATTTCAATGAATGCACCAAAGAATCAGCCCAGGCTATTATATATCATATGGTAGCGAATGGTAAGTAAAGCAATGCATTTCATATTATTATATTTCTTATTTTACGTGGTATGTTTTCAGTGAAGTTTCTAATATATTTTTTACATAACATAACAGGATGTAAATCCAAT
Source organism: Thermobia domestica (assembly GCF_964235325.1). Classification (NCBI taxonomy): domain Eukaryota; kingdom Metazoa; phylum Arthropoda; class Insecta; order Zygentoma; family Lepismatidae; genus Thermobia; species Thermobia domestica. The sequence goes on from NC_137461.1 coordinate 244,656,581, forward strand.
TACGAAGTTTTCAGATAAGGATATAATACTATAAATTTACATAGTTTCGTCACAATATACTTTATAAATGGTTTTCTTATGACTATGTAACCTCCAATTTCTACAATATGGCTTCTTTGAATTGCATTATGGGTAGGCTCGTCTTTCGTAAAGATGATTGTTAAGTATATTTACTTTGCTCGTACGAGTGGTTCAAAAATGCATATACTGCTGCTATAATATTGAGAGTATTACAACACTACAAAAGAGAAAGTAGCAACATGGTTACAATTTTTTCGTGCTATTGTAATAAATGATCAAACTACTAATCAAGAGCCTCCAAACCCATTTGACCCCTATGCTCTATATTCCTGCTTAATTTGCAGAATACCCACTGACATTGTTTTACAAGCAATTTCAGTTTCATGGCATAGTTACACTAGTGACCTTCATTACATTCTTGAAGGCCTTCCACAAATAAATAAATTTAAAAAATAAACGGAGTTTTAAATTAATCAAATATGTATGTGTGAGGGGGTATTTATCGCGCCATCCAATGTTATAGTACATTGTTATCAAGCTAAGCACTCACATCTGCACGAAGGTGTGGTGGAAAGCCATCTTGTTGAAAAAGAAATGGATAGCACCAAACAAAGCTCTAAAGAATGATAACATTAATTTATTTAAGTAATTAAGCCTGGCCAGTAATCACATATTGAAAAAGGAACGGTCCGAGTAGCTTCATTTGTGATAGCCCACATCAAACATTGAAATCTGAAGGATTGACCGCCAGCTCAACATACATATGTAAATTTTTGGGAGCCCAATACACACAATTAGTTAATCATGTAATTTAACTAAAACTGTATCTTATCACATTACTACATTTTACATACAAAATTATCTTCCTCCTCTAGCTGCGCAGAGAACAATCTACAAAAGTGAATTCTTCAGTTTGGGTTGTCCTTATTCAAGCATGTAACAGCACTGGAACGTAAGCTTTGTATTCTGCTCTGTCCAAAATACGACTTATATGTAGCCGCCTACTTACACTTGCTTTACGTCGACGTTGCTGTGTTGAATTCAGTGATAAGCAAGTGGATGTATCTAATACCTGAATATACGACACTTCACTTGTGACTACGCTTTTTTTAAAAATACATTTATTGAACTGTAATAACTAGTACATGTCAAACACTGATGTTACATGAGACAAGTATTCTATGGAAGCTTACACAATCACTTTGAGAAAATTAGCAAACACAGATGTTTTATTCAGATTGGTCATATGAAAAGTCTGATGACGAGCATATTTTAAGTACAAATAATATTCCTCCACTGTACACTTCGGTGTAGACATAGTATAATAGATAGTATGCCCTATAAGCCAATTAACGGCATCAAGTTTTGAAGAGGGAAACCACACATTGTACGGAAAGGCAAGTATACGGCGGTCAAAATCTGCTTTACGACAGATCAATGCAAGGAATCCACACAATGAAGTCCAGATGTGTGTCGTATCAGTGCACTCAGACACACGAAGCAAAAAAGTATCCAGTCGACCGCAGTGCACACAATTAGGAGATTCAGAAGGTCGAATAGTATGAAGTCGTTCATTGGTAGGGTGTAAGTCATGAATAAAACACAACCAAACACTACGAATGTCGGAAGATAAAAGTTTGTTGTTCACATTTCACGAGGTCGCATGCCAGTCATAGGTGGGAAACTTATGACAAATTCGGGGTACAGGACACATAACACTGTTGATTAAAGCGACATACAACATTTTAGTGGACGTGGTGCAAGCCTCTGACAACGGTGGGACATATGCTCATGCGGAAACGAGTTCCCGCACATATGCAGAGTAATGAAGAAAAAAACGAATGTATGGTGGATTATATTCAGTTAATGAAACAGTCCATCACGATATCCATTGCGATATGTGTGAGGCAGAATCAAAAAATAACTTCAATCCATTCCGCATATAAAGAGCTTTGCATTTTTGTCTCACTTAGTAACTTGTAATCCGCCTCCAGCTAAGCGCTTATATCTGCACGAAAGTGTGGCGGAAAGCCATCTTGTTGAAAAAGAAATGAATAGCATCAAACAAAGACCTAAAAAATGATAACATTAATGTGTTTAAGTGATTAATCCTGGCCAGTAATCAGATATTGGAAAAGGAACGGTCCAAGTAGCTCCATTGGTGATAGCCCACATCAAACTTTGAAATCGGAAGGATTGACCGCCAGCTCAACATGCATATATAAATTTTTAGGAGTCCATTACATACAATAAGTTAATCTTGCCACTTAACTAAAACTGTGCCTTATCACATTACTCCATTTTGCATACAAAATTATCTTCCTCTTCTAGCTGCGCAGAGAAGCACCTACAAAAGTGAATTTTTCAGTTTGAGTCGTCCTTATTCAAGCATGTAACAGCAGTGGAACGTAAGCTTTGCATTCTGCTCTGGACAAAATACGACTTGCAAGTCTGATATTCTCCTGTGTATATCCATCCCGCAACTGTTACTTCCTTTCATACACATCACGCAAACGTGCAGTGGTTAGATGTGTTGGTGGTTGAGTTCCAAATTCCTGCCTCCATAGTCGTTTCACCTCGCAGACATTCTTAAGCTTTCAATACAGTTTCAGAATGTTCTTTCGCTGCTCAAATCAAGCCCACAACTAGCAGCAAAATGGAGGGGGGATAGATATGTTAGGGGGACAGAAGTCTTAAATATTATAAACCTCTCTACTTCAAGAATTATCCTTGGGTTCATGGTGCCTCAGTGGTAGACCGTTCAAGTCTGGTGCGTAGGGCCCCTTGTTCGATCCCAGCTTCCGCTAAATGGTTTTTTCTGGTGGACGAACACCGCGTGTATGGGTTTTCAAGTTTGCTTCCAGTTTCCTCCTTACACCGTATTATTCATCTTAACATCACCGTCCCTTAGCGCCAGTGCATAATCATGGGACATAAAAAAAGAAAATTATTATTTATATATTATGTGCGTACAAGCTATAATTCTCGTTCTATCTTTTCACCTTAGCTCTCTAATTTCGTTTCTTTATATATTTTAAACTATAACTAAAAGTGTTCTGTCTCCTGGGCTACTGATTTACTAGTACCAGCTACGTACGTTAGATAAACGTAGATTGCAGAGCAAAACAAAATAATTCATGTTAAGTAACGGTTACGTTAGGAAAAGTTAAATTAAATTTTGTTGTCAAGTTTTGTGTGTAAAAGAAATGAACAACTGTTTGTGAAACATTGTTTTTGTGTGAATTAGATTCATATAAAATATTTTGTAAGCAATTTGTTCCCAACTACATGTTGACTTACAAACTAGCTGATACTGCAAATATTAGCAAACTCATTCTATTGTTTGACTGTATCTGTAATCTCAAATATATTTCTACCATAAAGTTTTAGAGAATCTGCGAATACCACATTTATTATATAGCCTATTCTAAACAATACCGTATGTGTATAAATAAACACTAATATAGGTAGAATACAATAAAGAAATTGCATTCACACGTATCATATATATGCCAAACACACGTAAGTAGCGTCACATATATGCCATATCACGTAATTTGTTCGAAATTTAGAATAATACATCACTCGTTTTCTCTCTTTTGTTGCTGCAAATCACTATACAACTTTGTTCAAATCTAACATTTTTATAAGATCCTTATTATAAGCAAACGACTTGAAAACAAAGCAGATTTTTAATGGCACTTTTATGATTTTTAATATTGCACTAGAACCATTACCAAGAAAACAGTCATAACAATTCACGTTTAGAACAGTAAACTACCTCATCGAAATTATCCTGAGGAAAATTAAATATTCAGCATTTTAATGTTCTTTAATTAACTATTTTATTAAATATTCACTTAATAGGTAGAGTCGCTTTGAAGAAATTTGTAGTTTCTTTTTTTATTTTTATTCTCCATTGTACTATCATTATATTTTGGTGTAGGACGAAAAGACAAAATTATCCATGAGCGATCTATAATAGTAGTTTTTAAAATTTGGTCTCGATACACTGCTGCCCTGTCGCGACAAAACGCTGTAACTTTGGCGGAGCAGTTTTGAGAAAAAGAGCCATAAAGTCGCTACAGACCGGCTAATTTCCTACTTACATCGAAATTCTCTTTGGTATATTTTCAACAGTATTTGACTCAGCTCAATGCTGTTCCTGGTGTACATAAATATCGGTGGCGGGAAAATAAAAATGCTTATAGCGACAAAACAAAGTAACTCAAGTTACAGTGTTTTGTCGCGATACGGCAGACTGAGCGGTGTATGTAAGAACCAACGGACACTAGAGTTCAAAAATCATGTTTACTTTCTCCAATGTCATCTCCTCATGGACAAAAGTGGCGTAATAATCTAATAATATAGGTTTTGTAAATATTAGTGTGGCATAGTACTACTGATACATTGCATAAGCGGGGACAATCACTCTATTAACCACCGAGGTTCCTCTATTTGTTTGTTACTTTATTTTACCCCTTTCTTTTTGTCAATGAATATTTTTATTCTGAACAGGCCTGGAAGAATATGGTATTCCACCTTTAGACCCTCTACCTGTTCCAGAATTAATTATTGATCAGGGTCGAGGACCAATAGGATTAAAACTGACTCTTTTCGATTCTGAACATCATGGATTTGAAAAAATGCAATTCACTCACGCAAGGTAAGGTTACCTTTGATTACGATAATGTTCACGTGATTCTACTGTTTCTCTTACTTTCTTTATTATTCTTGTTATTTTTTAGATGTAACTTCGAATATTCAACAGACGTTTAAGAATGATACAAGTTGGAACACGGGTAAGTAAGGGTCCTCATTCCTTAGTAGGCTGTGTCAACTCAAGGCAAATTTTCCATTTTAGTTTGCGATAGTCAGCATAGAAATTATAATTAATTGTTGCATTATTTGCACTGCGTTGTGATCCTCAAAATTTGCGAAGTCTACTACGGGATGAGAATCAGGGTCTGCCCGATTCGTATCTTGTATGTTAACTTTTATTACTGCAACCCGAGACCATGTGTACTATAGCCGGACGCTCTAGTCACTGGACAGGAAGGGCTGTCACAAAGTACTGAAAACAGGTAATGGATTTCTGACTCCACGAAGTAGTGCAGCAAATATAGCACTTTTCACTTTTCTGTTCACTGTTTTCCGAACTTTTCACTATCCTATATAAAGTATACTAAACATAGCTATGTTTTCATAAATTTTCTTTCGTCAGTTTTACTTTCTTAGCTCTTGCAATTCTTATCCTATCTTAGGCTGTAGGTTCACGTCTCATATAGCCTTGCTATTGAAAGTTACGCTAAATTCAAAATAACTCATTGACTCAATCTTCAGCCAACTTTAAACAGAAAAAAATATTTTTAAGAAAATGCAATAATTTGGAATAATAATACTTCATGTGTCTCGATGTTCGAACATTTTTGGAGGAGATGTGATCCTTCTAGCTGGGTCCAACGAACTAATCGTAGCGAAGTTGAGGATATATCGAGAAAACGTGGATGGACTCTCTGAAGTGGAAAATTTATACAAAATATTATATTTATATATATTTAACATAAAACTTACGTTGGATATTAAGGTAATTCAGTCAACACACATATAAAAGTAATTCAGTAATTCCACATATAAAAGTTGAAATATTAAGAATAACAGTAATATAATTACAACGCACAAATTGAAATACTAGGACCTAACAGATTGCATTGTATATTACATAATCAATCATAGACAAACAATCTTTTACTGTGTAGTTAATCTACCGATCTCTACACAGTGCCTAAACAGCAATTACTAGTGCAAGTAAGATGCTGTATATAAAAACTCAGTTCAATTGTGTGGAGTGCAAGCGTTATAATATATAGTATTTTACCACCAAGGAAAACATACTTTCCAATTCTAAGATGATTGTCAAAGTTGATTGAGCAGTTTCGGACATTACGATGAACGAACGTTGTGTTCACTTCATAAGAGTACATATGTATAACTTCTGAAATAATATCAATAAGTTTTGTTTTCGTTTTAATTACTCGAGTTTCAAAGTTTGTTCATTAATTCGTGGATCAGTAATGATATACACATAATATTCTAATATCCTACTAACTTACTTCAAATGAAATACAGCGATTGAAGAAGACCCCATGCTCAAATCCAATCACAAAGCATCTTTTGTTTACTTTTTCTAATTAACTAACTCTATAGGTTATCGAACCCGGAGGTCCAATGCCGCGTTCACAAAAACTCTCCATTTCCTATCCCTATTCCTCCCAGTGTTCCTATTTCTGCGAGATCCATCTGAATATTGTCCTCCCACTTGCCCCTAGGTCTTCCTAATGATCGTTTTCCGATTGCAGTTCCAATTAAAATTGCGTTTATATTTTCGGAAAGTGAAAATTAATAAACCAGAGTTTCTGACCAAGGAAAAAGGGGAAAACTCCATGATTCCCAGTTCAAAATGCAATTAAAGTTTCGTGACAAAGAGGGATTCGAAAACAAAGAGGGATTGAAAGCAACTGTAATTGTTGCGGAAATAAAATTACCATTATATTACTATTACATTTACAATCTACCTAGTAAATATACCTTTCCATAAAGATTATACAAGATAAAAAATGTGCTATAAAGTGCTGGAGGGCCATCAGACAGGACACGATGAAACCCTTATGGCACTTGATCGTCTTTCGCAACGGAGAAATTGACTCATAAACGTGTGTAGCCGTCGAATCTCCTTATATATAACTAAAAGAAAATAAATAAAACTCTTGAAACAGAATCTGCTTTAGCGTATGAAACTGTATCTTTAGGATTGTGTCTCTGTGGAAAGTGTAAGAAATACACTATAGATAATGAAGTATACAGAGCTATGGTAGGCTTATTGAATTATAGTTTAACGCCCGCTTTTAGAACCAAAATACAGGAAGTGGAGTTAGATCTTAACGTTAGGTTTGAAACAGATTAGCTCGCCCTGGGGAATCGGAGTAGGGGGAATCTCCTAGTGTGAAGCGTATTTGCTCCCGCGTTAAAGTAATGAAGAACTTGAACTTGCATAATGAAGAATACTCACATCATGATTAAATTTGTTCTCTAGGTTTCATGTTATTAATGCATTAGGTTAGTTAGGATAAACAGAGCGTACTATGAATCGAGGCCAGTCTTGTGTTCCTTTTTGACAAAGTAGCTAAGGTGATCATTTTCCATACATGTGATTCCAAATAGAATCCCCAATGTGATATCACCTTGGGTACAAATTGCAGTGGTGCTGCAGACTATACTTTAAACAACAGATTCGTCGTAACTGAAAGCGGAAAATTAAAGTCAAATTTATCAACTAATCTTCTCTCTCCCCTCACTGCAGTTATCTTCATTATCGTTACTTTCCCCTTTCTAAAATTTTTGCCCATACAGTATAACCTTTAAATTTAAAACTCAATAAAACAAACTATAATTGAGGGAGTCTACATAAAAAGGGGCACATAGGGGAAAACTATTATCAAGAAAACGCAAAAAGAAAGTGGTAATGCTGTATGCTGTCAATAAACTAGTAATTACTCAGTTGGCAACGAACCCATAGAAGATACATCCTTTGCGAAACGTAATTTCTCGATAACACTGTGTTTTGCACTTGTATATTAACCCGTACTACATACAAATGCACAGTATGATTATGTGCCCTTTTACGAAGAACATTTTTGTAGTATAGAATGGATAATTTAAAATCATATTGAACTTTCAGGAACCATCTTTCTTTTTCAAAATGTATTGAAATTGAAACTTATGGAGATTGTGAAATCGTATTTTCTATAACGTCAATGTTACCCTGCTGTAAAAAAAAAAATAAATAACATCATTGACTTTTAATTGATTCAATTTGGGGTAAGGACAACTTGTGATTCTTACGTTACGAAAAATCTCCAATCACCTGAACAAGTCCCCTATAAAGAAACAAATCATATTGTCGAAGATAAGTTTTAGAAGACAGTAACACAAACTGTATAATGATTTGATTATAACATATAAATAATGTAAAGGGAATCTTCATTTTTAAGACAGATTTTTCTTTAAAAAATAGTTCGAAAAACATTCCAAGTCATGTGAAAGCTTTAGGTTTATAACAATTTCAAAAGGTGATGGGATTTTCCTTCACAGCCTAACTGCAGCTAGAAAAGACTTTTAATTACCAATCATCTTTTTTCGTAAAATTTTCTTTCTGATCAGATTAAAGTGTAGGTTGCACCGGGAGAAACTATGCCCTCTGACCAGAAAATGTCGAAGCACATCCTTTTTGTAAACTTTTGCAAACCAAATTATAAACTTATTCATCAGATACACGTATTCCTATTTTGGCCACTTGTTGCATTAGAAAGCATATGACATCGTCGACTTCAAACAGGTGTACCAGCCTCGTGTTTTAACGCACATACATGAAACTTTCACCACGGAAGTTGTAGGCACAGGAGAACAAGCATATGCAATCTACGTAATAAGCTTATGTACCCTTTTCAAGTAGACCACCTCAATAATACTGGATGACTACGGACAGCCGTCTTGTAACCCTGCTATGACTATAGAAGCCTGACTATGAGTATTATGTTTTCTCTGTCTTTGATAAGGAAGTAACTACAATTCTAAAAGTGAAGAATTTCTCCTATAGTAGCATTTCGAGAGACATGGTGTAACATAATATGGTCTACTATGGGTCGATAGATTATACACACATAAACACACTAAAATTTAATTACAAGCCAACACCATTGACCCCGATTCAAAATTGTATTTAATCAAATATTGAATCATCGTTCTGTATAAAAACTACGTAAGTAATTTAACACGAACGAAAATCAGAGTTCTCCTTTTTTCTTGAAGCGTATAAATTTTAGTCATTCTAACATTTATTTTTGTATTTTTTTTTTCAGTATAGACCTCAAAAAGTACCATATGGAATTCCATGTCTTCTTTCCGTATTACAGCATTGTCAGCAAATATAAAGGCGAGGGGAAAATTCTACTTTTACCTGTCTATGGAAATGGGAACAGTAATTTGACATTTTGTAAGTGATCAATTATTAACTTTATTACTTATTATTATGCTACGTAAGACAACCAGAAATCGTTTTTAATATTTTATTATCCTTTTATCAAGACTATATATATTATAAATGTAAGTATAATATTGCATATATATATATATATATATATATATATATATATATATATATATATATATATATATATATATATATATATATATATATGCAATATTATACTTACATTTATAATATATATAGTCTTGATAAAAGGATAATAGGGTGTTTCAAAACAACATCAACAACATTTGGAAGGTAATTCCTGACATCAGGATAAGACAAAAAGTATAGACCTTTTTGGGTGCACAAATGCTTCCTTTCGGATTTATACACTGCCGAAAACATGAGAAAATGAACTTTAAAGGTCCATAGCTCCAAAACTATGTATTGCACTACAAGGGACCTACCGTAGTCGGATGAAGACTTCATTTAGGAACTAATATGTGCCCTATCCATGTTTCAGAATCCTAAGGTATTCAGGCAACAATTTTTATAGAGACAGTTTGGTTATGGACATATAATTTGAAGTACTCACCAACTACTTTTATAAAAATTGTTGCGGACATACCGCAGGATTCTGAAACATGGTTATTAAATAGGGCACATACTAGTTCCTAAATAAAGTCTTCACTCGATTACGGTAGTCTATACTTTTTGTCAGGAATCACCTCCCAAACGTTGTCGGTGTTGTTTTGAAACACTATATATATATCTAAGAATTTACAATTATTTACACACACACATATATATATATATATATATATATATATATATATATATATATATATATATATATATATATATATATGTGTGTGTGTAAATAATTGTAAATTCTTCAGATTCCAGAAGCATTAGAAACATTCACAGTAGTCACAAAGTCTCGTTACTCCCTATCACGTGTCTACATATTCTTAGATGGTCGCATGTATTAATGCGGGATTATGGCGGAGGACAACTTCGAAGTAGTGTGACTACTCTTTACTACTTATTCTGAAGTGTATGTGTGTATATAACCATTTTCATAGCAGAATATGATTCACCTCCATGTACGATGTGAATTTCTCGTTAACATTGCTGGCGCGGTGGCAGTGAATGTACACCGAGCAGCAACTTTAAGTTCATCAACTATTTTGTAACATATGGCAGCAACTTTTTTTGTATGAGTCCTCATAATGCATTTTCGCAAGATGACTGATCAGGACTTCGGTTTGACCACTCAAAAGGTGCAGGAAAATAGACAGAAACACGTATAATCCGTTTATCAGGAAATACCAAATTGAGATATTGTCTAACGCGAACAGCATAATGGGTTGGTGCTCCATCCTGCTGAAACCATACCGCGACTGAGCAGTCAGCGATCTTGCAAATATGGAATAATCCAATCACGTAACATGGAGAGATAACCAGTGTGATTCACAGCACCCTCAAAGAAATATGGTTTTACCAATTGGGTTTCAGACAAAGCTGCCTAGGGCATGACATGTGGTAGGTTGTGTTGAAGTTGTTTATGAAATATGGGTTTTCTTTACTCCAGAAATAAACGTTTTTGACTTTCTCACTGCGATATATTGCACACTCGTTCAAAAAAAAAAAAAAAAAAAAAAAAAAAAAAAAAAAAAAAAAAAAAAAAAACCTTTTCCCCTTGAAGGAAAGGTTGTAAAGACATCAAACATTCCCCTACAAGTCTGCTAACGTTTCTAAATGTCACTATAAATCAATTCTTTTACATACGAAGGTTTAAATGCTTTTAACACCAGATCCTTCTTCATATGTGTTGCTATATCGAGTATGAATCACCCACTTCCTGTGACCACTTACGAAAGTACTTTTCTGGTGGACATTTGAGAGACGTTTGCAGTCGTGTTGGTGGTCGTTCTCAGCGGGTTTTATCTTTTATGCAACCAGCTGCAAAGAGCTTTTTCCACCACCTTAAAATTGTTAACTTTGGAGGGGAAGGTTTCTGAAATCTTACAGTGAAATCATGCGGAGTATCTCCCATTGATGTTCCTGTATGAGATTGTTCGTGAGCCCACGTTCTAATTATGATACGTTCCTCCATGGTCTAAGTGGACTTATCGGCCATGATTTTGATGTATGTCAGCACCTGTAACAATAAGAAACAACAATTCAATAACATCAATGCAATGCATAGGAGTAATGTATTTAGATGTATATCAGCACCAGTAACAAATAACAATTCAATAACATCTATGCAATACATAGGAGGTAGCGGAATTTGTGATATCTCTTTATATATATAAACTGCGATGATGTATCCTAATTAGATGTACCCTGTTCCTTCGTTCGTATTTGCGGCCTACTGTACACTACGTGAGTTCATCTTTTATATTTGTTTCAGATGACATTGATGCAAATTGGATCATAGACGGCACGCCTGAAACAAGAGATGGCAAAACTTACATGAACATTACATCTTTTAATGTCAGGATAAATTCCTCAAGGGGAAACTTTGATTTCACTAACTTGTTCAATGGAAATGACGTACTTGGTGAGTATCAAGTATAATAGCTCCGTTTAACTGTAGCTAAATATAAGGTGAAAAAAACATACCGCTAATCTTTATTCGACTTCACAAATGGGACTTATAAGATGGTACTAGCCTACTAGTACATACGCTTCTCCGAACTTTTTCTCTTATTTTGATGTGATTAATTACCACTTACAATTTTTCTACATAGCTCATTAATAACTTTATATATACATGTAAGTTACTTGTATATTAACGTAGTAAAACTGTAACTTCATAACTACTTATTTATACTTATTTCAGCTGGCGCCACCCTAAGATTTCTGAATGAAAACAGCAAGGATATAGTTGAAGAATTGAAGCCAACCTTCGAAAATGCCTTCAGTCAACTTTTCCTTGGATTGACTAGAAACATTTTTAGTAATGTGCCATTGAGTGAGATGTTCAAAGGTTTATAAAATGTTTTGTAATGTGCTGTTCTAATTATTTTTGCTTCAGATCTAAAAAAGTAGCATAAACTTAAAGATCTCAAAGTTGTAAAAAATATATATATATTTAATCAATATAAGTAATAAAAATTCATCCTTAATTGTGCGTTGTACCTTTACTTAATATTAAATGTTTCTTTATAGAGTAAGTAGTAAGTACTGATTATTGATCTTTTGTATTATTCTAAAATTAGAAAATCTAAATATTCAAAATGTTCTCTGCACTTTCTTCTACATGGCACACTTCAACGTATTTAATAACGAAAATAAAACGAGCAAATCTCTGAGAGATATGTACATTTTTCTAGAATTATATGTAGAACATAAATAAATGTACTATATTTATTTATTGGTAAATATTCGTTTTGCAGTTACTTCTCAATGTGCAATGCTAACCTGAAAGTAAGGAAGTACTGAATGGGGAGGAGGGTACTGAGGACTCCTAACTTCCGGAATATTTGGCTTTCGTAAAATGTTTCAGAGATTTCTTTCTCTCTCTCCTTCTCTTCTTCTCTCTCCTTCTCTTCTTCTCTCTCCCTCTCTCTCTCTCTCTCTCTCTCTCTCTATCTATCTATCTATCTATCTATCTATCTATCTATCTATCTATCTATCTATCTATCTATCTATAGATAGATAGATAGATATATAGATAGATAGATATAGATATACAAAGCTACATTTTTAAGACTCACGGATTTTATTTGGGTCTAGAATTTTTAACTAAAATCTTACGTTCAAGAGAAACAGCAAATATTCACCAGTGTACCTAACAGTGGGAGTGAGGTGTGGTGTGGACAATTGAGTTTCCTTCGTTAGATAGCAACCTGACCAAGGTCAATAAGAAACAGGAAACTTGGTCGTTGTATTGAAAATTGTGCTGTAGAGTTTGTGCTACTATATGAGTATTACCAGGACACCATGAGAATAGTACTCTTTCATGCAACGTGAGTTTATCTATCGTTAACAGATTTTGGAGAAAAGAATCAGTTGTTGCTACACAAAGGGCACTTGGAAACAAATTTGCTTCACGCTCTGTCCCAGACAGAATAATAATAATGGTCTCTAGTGAAGAAATTGTAAGATACTTGATCGCTTCTGATTGAGATAAAGAAGCATCCGACCCCCAATCGGTTGTTGTGGAAAATGTCAGTTTTGTCTTCTTACGTCTCCCAAGAAATCTCGCCGTCGTTTGCCGCAAGAAACTGGCTATAGCTATTCAATATGTAATTTATGGGTGTTACCACTAACATTGAATTTGTATTCTCACTAACACTTAATTTGTATTCTGTCATTTCGCTTCAAAAATTCAAAATGTCACTTCAATTCCAAGGTACACTGGTGAATATTTGCTATTTTTCTTGAGGTGTGGTCGATATTACCAGACCCAAATGAAGTCCGTGAGTTTTAAAGAATCGCCATCTATCTATCTATCTATCTATCTATCTATCTATCTATCTATCTATCTATCTATCTATCTATCTATCTATCTATCTATCTATCTATCTATCTATCTATCTATCTATCTATATTCTTGTCTTGTAGAACTTTTTCATCAAAATGAAACTCCAAATTTCATGTCCCACTATTATGCCATGTTTTCTAAAGAAAAGGATGGTTAATGACGATAAACGACAATGGTATAATTTGTCGATTCAGAATGTAAAAAAAAAAAAAAAAAAAAAAATGAAAGCTTCTCAAAAATACAGATATACACGATGTTGCCCATTAGAAACTCACTTGAACCAGAATTGAACCAGATATTTCCTGCACCAAAGCACTCTACCTCCAAACTACCGTACTCCACTTTCATTTGTGAAAAACAATGCAAACTGAAACGCTAAAATAATTTATTGTCGTAAAATTTAAACATAAATCAAATTAAGTGAAAGCATATTTATCAACATTTTTGCATTGCATTATCAAATGATCTGTACATATAAATTTCCTTGCCTATTTATTTACTTGGAAATATTCTCTTGGAAACAAGTTTAACGAATTTTATGGAATCTGAGATATATCTAGAAATTGTAATTTATTTTGAAGTTAGGTTGAAACTCATTGTCGATATATTCATAATCAGGGGCTGTCCTGACTTCTTACACTAAGAACAAAATGTAGGTGGCATACTTAAAAACACAAGTTACATTCGTAATTCATGTAGTTTTTGGACTTAACTACATAAGTGTAATATCGTCACCTACAGTAACAGTATATACGGAGGTAACATCTAGTTTTGTGACGTCAGGACGGTATGTAGCATGTGGGTTAATAATGATGGCACACACTGACTATCAGGACGGTGCATAATTTCAAGAAGTATGCGATATATTTTCTTTACTTATGCTTTTTGTGTTCAACCCTGAGACAGCATCTATATTGTACTTATGCCCCGTACATATGACTAGATACAGTATACGTATTGTACATATGTATTATACAGATTTTCTTATGTCACACACAGCTTGTCCAAATACAACATACAGAATATCTGTATACACCATACAGAGTGCACATATGTAGCTTACACGCTGTCCGCATGCAGTATATAGATTATAAATATGTCGCGTACAGGTTGGCCATATGTAATGTATGGAATGGATTACGTAGCTTATACGATGTTAGGGATAGTACCGAGACCGAGACGGCCTTTTATATACAGATACGAGACCGAGACCGAGACGGCCTTTTATTTACCGAGACGAGACCGAGACCGAGACAGACCTCTATAAATCGAGACGAGACTTAGGTCAGTCTCGAAAGTCTCGGTCTCGTCTCGAATATTGATATAGACAACTATTAAGATTGACCTTTACTCAAAATTTCTTTCGTTGTTGTATTAGGTAATATTTGAACAGTTGACTAATGTTCAGTGGCGTATTTAGGGGATGGCTATCGGACTGAAACCCTTCCCGAAACAAAATCCGCTGCTGATGTGTATAGTCATCTCTGTCTCTCTCTCAATATATATATATATATTGGTATATATATATATATATATATATATATATATATATATATATATATATATATATATATATATATATATACCAGCGGATCCAGGATATGATCGAGGGAGGGGCTAAACCATAGTTTGACATTTTATCCAGTGTCAAGAAAGAAGTAGGATTGAAGCCCATTTTATACAGTGTATAGCTGAGCATCAAAGGGAGGTATAACCCCTTTAACACTCTCCTTGGATCCTCGCCGTATATTATATATCCAATACAAGTAAAAGAAAGAGTTTGTTTGTCTGTGTGTCTGCGTGCCTGTCTTTCTGATTGCCTGTGTGCGGCCTGGGGACCAGACGAGAGTCCAAGAGTTACGAAATTTGGGTGACAAGTATCATGTCTTAGGCCTCAGATCAAGAAGAAGCGTTTTCTTTTATTTTGAATCAGGAGAGGCGTTTACCGGGACATGTAAAAGCAGTAGAAAATTACCGATATTAGTGTCGAATACATAGTTATCGCAGTCGCTGAGATCAATGATGATACTTCCATTAGCGATGACTTACAAAGTCAGCTACCAGTGCATGCGGGCCGTGGTTCACTTGCGGGGGAGGGGAGTACCGAGACGTAAAAATAATAGAAAATGACCGATATTAGTGTCAAATAGTTTTCGCGTTTTCTGGGATCAATGGTGAAACTCCGATCGCATTAACCTCCAAATTCACCCCCATTCAGCTGCGGGCCGGAGTTCACAGAAGGGATACCGAGACATGTAAAAGTAATCCAAAATGGCCGATATTAGTGT
Source organism: Thermobia domestica (assembly GCF_964235325.1). Lineage (NCBI taxonomy): Eukaryota > Metazoa > Arthropoda > Insecta > Zygentoma > Lepismatidae > Thermobia > Thermobia domestica. The sequence continues at coordinate 244,672,416 of NC_137461.1, forward strand.
CAAATACATAGTTTTCGCGGTTGCTGAGATAGTGATACTCCCACAGGCCTTGACTTCCAAATACTGGTCGTATGCGAAAAATGGGTATTTCATCAAGTTATATATAATAGTCATATATATTAAAAATGCTGCATTTTTTTAACATGCTGTGTGAAATATGTAAGGAAATTCTTCTAGATACTCTGCAATACCACTAGATAAACAAGCAATGTTGCCAACGCAACATAAAGTTGTAAATTCTCAAATTGCACTACGTTTGATACTACATATTTCTGTTCAGTTAATTTAGTTTAGTGCGTGGGTTTTCTCGGTGTTCTCTCGTTTCCTCCCACTTTCTTCATTCCACCATTTCATTTATCTCTCATCATCACAGTCTCCTTTAGCCTAACCGGCATAACTGTGGGACGTAAAACTTAAAAATTTCATTTCATTTTTTAATTGAGTTTAACGCCTCTTTCAGCAGCGAGGTTATATGAGACTGAACCTATTGATTAACGTTGAATCTAAACCACATGAGCTCCCGCCGGGAATCTAACGCCATAGGCTAACTGCTTAGCCACGAAAGAGCTCTACATATTTCTAATTTAGATAATAAATAAAACCATAATACCACATATATTATTCAGTGTAACAAAGGATAATACATATCACTAACATCAACATTTTGGAGATCTCTAATTACTCAAATGGCAGGAACATTATAACATTAGTGTTCAGTAGTTTTAATTACAACAAGTCTCAGTTACATTATTTTAAGCAGTGTTGCGAACTTAAATAAATTGCTAAATATGATTATAAATATAGTGCAAATAACGTAGCTAAAGTGCAAAATGTTTTAAAATTACTCGTAATTTATTTTATGGTGCAAGAATGTTTCCAAAACACGATGTTTTTCATAGTCTTTGGGCTACTTATAATGTTAATGTCAAAGTTTTCGTTCCAGCAATACATGTAAAAGCAAATTGTATTTGAAATTAAATGCAATTGATAACTTTTCAGTAGCACTAGTTGTTCTCCCTAAGCCTTAAGCCTGGTGTATTTTTTTTTAGATTAAAACACTGCTTTATTAAAATTTTAATTACACCCTAAGTGCATTTCATTTGTTATAGTTTGACCACCGACTACCTCAAACTCGATCCATACCATATAGCTATATGCAATTATTCAAAGACTTACAGTTAGTAATACACATTGTGTTGACTTTTGGTTTGTTTTGTTTTAGTTTAACGTCTCACGATTATGCTAAAGCGACTAAAGGAGACGTGGAGTTACTAGTGGAATCCGACAAACTTCGGTCGTTGAACTTTACCGCCACCGGGAATCGAACTCGGGACCATGCGAACCAAAATCAAGCGTACTAGCCATTACAGCAAATGTGGGTTCTTACATTGTGTTGATTTAAATAATTGAGTCAGTGTTGCCAGATCCGAAGATCAAAAAGTAGCGTGTCTGTTCTCCAAAAGTAGAGGATATGAACTATTTGTAGCCCAAATATATAGAAATGAATTATTTAGCAACTAATGACTGGTACTAATGAAATAATGTTTAAAATAGACTAAAAAATGTGATGGACATATTGCAAGACGAAATTATGATCGATAGACGAAAACAATTTTAGATTGGATACCACGTAACAAAATCAGGAACCACTGGGGAGTAACCTGGAAAAGAATTACCCAAGATAGATAGTTGTAGAGAAAACCTGGGAAGACTTCATCCAGCAGTGGATTGATAATGCTTGATTATGATGATGGTGATGATTTTATATCGAGATCTCAGAGGTAAACTAAACCAAGTCATAATTTCGTAATTTTACAGGAGAAGCGAAAAACCGATTCCTTAACTAAGATTTATAATACTGTTTTTGAAACTATACTAAGTAGTTACAAAGTAGTAAGATGGCTTTAGACTTACATTATTACACCACTAGAAAGAACATAGTCAATTAAAAAACGTATTCTAACTCAATTTGACCAAAAAGTGACTTAACACAATCTACCGCTAATGTCCATATATATATATATATATATATACTGTATAAATTTACTAGATAAGTTAGGGTAAAATTGGATCCAAAATTTAACTAAAGTCACACAGCGAAAAGAAATATTTTTGACTATTTAATACTTCATGTTGCTGCAAAACTACGAAAATGAATACAAAAGAAAAGTAGAATATTAAGAATCACTTGTTTTGGCGAGAGAGAGAAAATAGATACAGCTAGCTCGAATTACCTATATACTTATATAATATGTATGTTCATGTTTCGCAAGTAATTTTCAATCAATATAAAATTTGAACGTAATGAACGCACGATTGGTTTTCTCGAATAAAGATCACATGCACCGCTAACAGCTCAGGAATAAGCTTAATCTATGTTATGGCAGTGGATATACGTATGCGTATGTAATGCATTACAATTTTAGGAACTTGTATAAGAAACCGAATGTATTTAAATCTAGACGCGTACTATGCGAAACATCTGACTTTGAATCTAACTTGTTTCGTGATGCAACCCGAGGACATACATAGCAAAGATGAGTGCCGTAGCTCCCATCACAAAGTTCAGGAATTTCGTGTTATAAGGTGTCAATTAAACACGTAGATGTGAAACGGTAATAAAGCATTTGATCAATTTTAAACAAAATATATTGTACTAATAATTTACACTATTTGTTCAAATAATGAACGTTATATTATGTTTTTAAAATGACAGTCAAAACAGAATGTATTGGATAATAAATGAGAAATTGTAAAATTTCAATTTCGGTACGATTAAATACATTCATGCTGCTATGTGTTGCGTTATCCGTTAGAATGTATTGAACAATTCTTATTCTAAGGAAGGAAATAAACTACTGTTTAGTACTGGAGTTAATTTAATAGAGTTTAATTGTATAGGCTGTACTGAGGCTATATAAGAAAGTCTTTTCCTGAAAGTGAAATATGGGTTACTATTAGAATTTTATCCCAGATATGATATACCCACTAATGATTGAAACTAGAACACACGCATGGAAGGCATCAGCACTAGCAAATTAGCTCTGAAGAAGTACAACATACTATAATTCTAAGTCAAGAATAAGGCCAAAAATAAGAAGCAGAAACGACGGACTTTACAATAATAATACTTTTACAATTTTAATTTCACCTATTTATTTCGAGACTTTCGAGACGAGACCGAGATTTGGCCCTCGAGACCGAGATTGAGACAAGCATTTGTTGACCGATACGGCGATTTTTGACTCGAGACGAGACCGAGACCGAGGCAGCTATTTTTAAACCGAGACGAGACCGAGACTGTACAAAGTCTCGTCTCGTCTCTTCTCGATACCATCCCTATACGTTGTCCATATGAAATATATAGATTTTACCTGTATAGTATACGTATTGCCTTGTGCTAAATTATGGATTGGATATATGCAGGATCTAGGTTGTACGTATAGTACACCATTATTGAAGTGCTGCAACAAACTGCAAAATGCATGATACATTCTTACTGTAATGTTCTGACATACTATTTTACTCTGTATGAAAACAAAAATAACTTAAAATATGGTTCATCTTCTCTTTGTGCCAATAATAAAATTAACAATACTACACTTTTCAAATTTTAATTTGGAGCAGTGAAACTGTCCATAGAAATGTATTTACCTACAGGGTGTCCTATAAGTTTGGACTTCCTGCTAATTCGCTGGAAAGCTACTGCAAAGCCAAGTATTGAAAAGTGAAACAAGCGTTAATTTTAAAATTACTGGCACAGAGGAGGTTAACCATATGTTAAACTATTTTCGATTTCATACAGAGTAAATCAATATATGACAATATTACTGTAAGAATTTATCATACGTTTTGCAGTAAGTTAATTGCAGCACTTCACAGCATGTACAATCCTATATTCAAGCTCAAACATGATTTACGTGTAGTCATTTATTAAGCTGTTATGATCCATTGCTTGTACTATATAAAGATGACTTTACCTCATTCTTTTCCTTAATAGTATCCTCTTCAAAAATGTAGATGTTGTTACCACAAGAGGCCTGAATAGGATTTTCCAGAAATAACGTTTCTGTACATTTTAATTAACAGATAAGTTATCTTTTAAATGTCGCTATAATTAAAAATATGATGTCAAGCCGAAAACATGTTCGATCACAAGATGATTCCTACACAGTACTTGCCATTAAAATTGTAACACCAAGAAGGAGACAAGATATCTGCGCGAAAATGCCGAGGCCGATACCTAATAGTAAGTGTAGAATATGCTTAAACTTACGTTGTATTCGCTGTGTGATAACGTGATGACAGTGGAGAAGAACTGGCGATAATCAGTGTTCTGTAGCTCAACATTGACAGCAAGAACAACTGCAACACAGCGAAGCATCGAGAGGATCGACAAAACATATTTATCATTTCCTCTTATATATATATATATATATATATATATATATATATATATATATATATATATATATACAATAATTTAAAACGGTTATATCAAACTTTGCAATTCAGAGCACGAAAGGAAGTATAGCTAACGGAACACTGATTTTAGCCAGATAATAGCTAGTAAACTCAACCACACTCAGTACTGTCTGTTGCTTGGTATTGTTTATGAGTCAAAAATCATCATATCTCATTTCGTGTAGATTTTTGCATTTATTTAACGCTAAAAATGTATTTGGTCGCATTCATATGAATATAGCATTATATCTGAATATCATCCCCATTTATTTAACGTATCCCAGATTAAGATAGTTCAAACACACACACTAACGGGAAACGGGGGAGGAGTAAACAGAAATAATGATTATGCAAATGAATGTAAAAATTAGCAGTGTATAAATCATGATTGTTCGAGACGGGGCCTCGATCATCTTCACTGGTCTCGGGCCTCAGTTTGCCTTAAGCTGCTACTGATTGTGGTAAACTTAGCTTCGAATCACAATGTTAACATTAAGATCCTTACGAAAGTTGAATGCGTGGTGACGCTCACTGTAAAATAGCCCAATAACTATTTAATTTGGGTAACCTAGAGGCTTCCTTCACTGTTTTCTTCGTGTATGTCAGAGTGACAGTCACAAGAACTGGAACTTCCCAATAAAGAGTAACTAAAACAATATTTGAAATAATTTCTCAAAAAACTGATTTCCTTTGTTTGTGACTGCGTGATCGTAAATTCTTAATGAATAAACAGAACTCTAATTAGCTTCAGTATAAGTAGATATTAAGAAATTTTCAAGATTATTGGATCTACAATTTGTTTATCTATGTCTTTCAAATAGGTGCTACGGTAAATCCTCAACCTGGAGAAAGCTAACCAAATTGAAAAGACCTGGTAGTTTTAGACTGATATTATTAAAAGTGAAATCAAGAGACAGAATGATAAGTGATTTAGTCATGTCTCACATTAAACCAAAACACAGAAGAGATCAGCAATATTGTTCCTATGAATGCATATTTCGAACGGTGTCGGGTTTCATATGTAGTAGGGAGAAAAGTGTTTACATGTTAAACTGATGGTCCCAAAGTTAGAAGTTCAAACCTACTCCTGAACGGAATACAACTGATTATCCCATTATTCTTACAATAAATTCCTATGCTGAGTATTGCATTGTTTCGCTAATGCAAATTTACAAGCGACTGTGTTGCATAATTGTTTACTTTCCCTTACATACTAGAAATGGATTTATTTCAGTAATTATTAGCAGGAGTGCTGAGGCACACTAATAAGTCTGGATGATCGAATCCACGAACGTAAGTAGATAAATTGTTAGTAGCCTGCTAACCAAGTGTAACCATACGGTTGATTATTTTCGAGGTTATTTTCTACAACACAAATGTTTTTCAAGGTTATTGCAAACTCTAGCAGGCATTTCTTAATGATATTAACTTTTCGAGGATACTGCTTTTGAGAAATCTCTCTTACACGTTACGATGATTCCCCTCAGAGCTATTTGCGCGCCAGAAAACGGTGACACAGTGGTAGAGCGTTCACCTCTGGTGGATGGGGTAACGGGTTCAAACCCCGCTCCCGCCAAGTGAACCTTGTTGTGGGCAAACACCGTGTGCGTGGGTTTCCTCGGGATTCTCCAATTTCCTCCCACTTTCTTCATTCCACCATTTCATCCATTTCTCGTCATCACCGTCTCTTTTAGCCTAGCCGGCATAACCGTGGGACGTAAAACTCAAAGATTTCATTTTAAAAAGTGAATTACACCTTGTGGACTTTTGCCTATTTCTGAAATTTCAATGGAACTTTAATTTTAAAGATTAAAAAAATACGTTTTTAAAGAAAGTCGCCCATAAGGAACTCATTCAAAGAGTATACTCATGGTGGAAAGACTACAAGGCCTGAAGCGCTGTCGTGGCTGTGACGTCATCTGAGTTGCAAGGGACAACGGGAAAAGGCGCGGCTGGAACTGATAAGTGGAAATTCTTTGTTACTTTATTCTGTTAAGTGATATCGAGAATGCCTAACTGTGCAGTGTACGGGTGTACGGCTGTAGTAGTTACTACAGAAAAAGTAAAGGAACTAATATAAAATACTTTAGATTTCCTCAAGAAGAGGGCGAAGTCTCCATAAATGGATTTTAGCTTGCACGCGACAGGACAAAATAAACCTAAAATATGGTAAGTTTTACATAAAAATAATAAATAAATGCAATGTTAAAAGAAATTCTATAAACACGATTTCATTATGTAGTTTTTTTTAATATTCATTGCATGTAATAGTAGTATATACAGTGGTTTGTGTTGATTCTGCGTAAAAACTCCAATAGTACGATTTAAAAAAGACGAATTTCGAGGTAAGATTCGGATTCGAAATCATGAGGGAGAGGGAGCGACAGAGATGAACATTTCTATCATAATTTCCTTCTACATAAGATACTGAAACAAAACTTTCTCCACAGAGGCAGGCATGTAACTCGAGATGGGAGGCACGATGTTCTAGGGGGTATTACCTCCCTCGAGTTACGCATATGGAGAGCATTGAACACGTTAAGGTAGTTCAGATCTCATTTCATTCTGGAGGTCTGCATTCCCTGTAGCCTCGGTGCTGAAACGGAACGTTGCACTTCAAATTAACTAACTAATGGAAGGTTCGTAATAACGATTAACGGTTACAAAAACATATAACAATATATTAGATCAAGAGAATAAAGTATCCACGTACTATGCCAGGGCGACATTGTCGGGACATTTTTGCATTCGGGTTTTGAAATTTTTGTCCATTTTAATCACAACTTTGGATAATTATATATGCATATTTAGGGGTTCCCTCCAGAATTACAGTAGTCATGATTACGAAGTTAAGAATGACTGGTGTAGTCTTTCCACCATGCTTTTGCTATTGTAAATATCTTTCTTTGAATTCACTTAGCTTAAGCATTGATTACATTACGTTAATATAATTACTGTTTGTACTAAAATTTTCACTTCGTTGAAGATCACTACAAATACAAGAAAAGTTTGCGTGTGAGATACTAGCGAGCAAGCGCTTGTTAAAAGTTAATCTGCCTGCCTCTCGTTGGCCACGTCTGCGACCAAGATGACGTCATGCACCAGAGCGACAAGAATGCAGCACTGTGTTGCATCCACCTTGTAATCTTTCCACCATTAGTATACTATTCTGTTTTAGACCTTATTGAAAGAAACGACTTATGTAATTTGAGTGTTAATGAAACACAGATTTATGAATAAAAAATATTTCGTAATTTCATTATTTCTAGTGGCATTACGAACTTGTTATATGTACAGTTTCGCACGACTTAAAAGATACATAGGTAAGAGTAAACATCTTCTATATGCTATTGTTTAAATATTATTGTTTCCTACGTTTAGCGCTTTTAAGTTTCCGATTTTAGTGCCTTTTTAAGCCATTTTTTGTAAGAAAAATCTTTTACTTATTTCTTTCCTTGATTTTCCTAACTTGGTCATTTCCGTTCTAAATTGATAATGCTTTCTTGATTTTACCGTATATTAAAGTTAGGCATATTTTTAAAGTTTTATATATTTTTTATTGCTGTTTCTCAGATGTTTCGTTAGATAACTATAGTAGGTAACTACAGTACGATAACAATACGTCTATTTCTTAAATTGGATCTCAATTGTGCTCAATCGTAGAAATCAATTGTGCTTAACTGATATAAGGAGTATTCTAATCATTATGAAAGCACTAGTTGGCCCTATAAAATGCAGCACATGAAATTTATTAACCACGTGTGGAATATCATCGAAAGTTTCAGTAGTCATCAGAATCCTCCAATTGCAAAACCACCAAAATGTTGACGTCAATCGAAGCATCTCACTTCTGTTCATGACGGTTCTACGCATTATCAAGTTGATATCCCAAGACGTTTGACACTTCAGACTAAAACAGTGATTTCCTACTTGTTTTTTGATTCATTTTGTCATTTAGGATCAATTGGCAAGAAATCTTAGTTACTTATTGATGCATACCGTTATAATCGAATGCATACCTCTATTTATGTTCTTTCATGAACTAAAGTTAAACACATGAAGTAAGAAAAATATCACATATATAGTATTATTGATTTACTAAGCGTTATTGTATGTATATTCATAATATGAATGCGTGTAACTGCAAGAGTCAATGGCGCCATCTAGATTGATCTGATTAGTAGAATTAAGACGTGACATTTTGAAAAATACACGGACTCGAGATAACTGAATAAAATTTAATTACATCTGGTCATCGTTCCCTCAGAAGAATTTAAAGTTACATTAAAATAAATTTAAGCCAATTAATGTTTGTTAATTACTAGAACATAAAAGAAAAAAACTGCAAATTTGCGGAGCTGTACGTTAATCTGGTAAGTTTTGGACCAAGCGGCCTAATGTAGAAATCACCAACTGGCAAACAGAAAGTAGTGACTATATCATATACGTACCCAAGTCTGCACGAGATATACTATATTTGAGTATATACTGTAATATGTGTACTATAGTTGAGATGAGGAAATCTACTATAATCTTTAGTTACACTGTTAAAAATGCTTCCATAAATCTGAGAAACCGTTTCTTATCTGTGCACCAAGAATATCTTTTCTTAGAAACAATAGTTTGATACTATCATTAATGAGAAATGAAGACAAATAGATGAGCTTGTACAAAGCGAAACGAGAAAATATACTGTTACTTTCCTTATGAATGAGCATTGCCAAATCTCATTTCTAAGAAAATATTGTCTCGGTGCACAGATAAGAAACGGTTTCCCAAATTTAAGAAATTATTTTTTAACAGTGTGAGTTGAGTTGAGTCATATTAAATTTAATTTTCTTTTTGGCAGCGAGCCGTCGACGTGGATCTACTGATTAACGTGGAATCCGAACCACATGAGCTGCTGCCGGCAATCGAACTAGGGTCTCCTATGCCAAAGACGAGCACTCTGACTGCTTATGCATGAAGGAGCTTTATAATATTTAGTATTGGTATACTAAACGTCGTATGGGAAGTGGGGAAACCTGGCTGCTATCTATTTCAAAATATTATTGATGAAGTCTGGAAACGAATCAAGGACTCCACAAGGTAGACAGTCACTTCCTACATATTAGACACAATAGTTCATAATGAAGAGAAGAAATTAGCGAGTAGGTCTAATTATACGATAACATTGTTTAGTCGATTGATAGAATAAGAAATCCTGTCTTGAGCAATTCTGTGTTCTAAGGTATATTTGATCGTGTCTAAATAGTAGGTAGCTTGTGAGAAACAAAATATAGGTACTCTACATCAGGCAATTCAAGTGGTTATCTTTGTACGAACGAAACTCTCACAATCGAAGTTGGAAGACGGGTACGTTCCGTACTAGAAATAGAAAAGAAACAAAAGGATTACTACCGTTCCGTACTAGAAAAAGGAAAAGGGGTTGGGCAATCTGTATGCTACAGAATTAAGAAATATTGTACCTACTAGTTATGTGCAGTAAGTTGTATCCTACTTTGTTGTTGTACTGTCTCTTCCCTGTCAATCTGCCTCTGTTTACAAATCTTCTATTATCGTTCTATACTAGTTCTGTATAAGTATAATGTGTGTACCAAAAGAATTTTGGAATTATAAATTGGAAGCAAAATTGAGCCTGGCATGGAGTGGCATGTTAATAACATATGGAACAGACTAAGTGTCACACAATTCCTACGGATTCCGAATATATTTAGTTCATCAAGGAAATACGCAAATGATATTCTTTCCTGTACAGGAGCAGATTTAAATCATCGCCTCTCTCCTTTTTGGTCTATTAGTTAGCTAAAGATGGCAGATTCAATTGCAACTGTCAGATCATCTCCCATAACCAAATATACTCAAACTTGAGGTGCTTTGGTTTCATCCCTTACCGTGTTCATTAACGATTGATGAACACTGTGATGAACACGAAATTCAACGACTAGGAGAGAATTGACTTTATGAGGGCGTGGGCGAAGTTGGTGAAAGTCACCAAAATTTACTGATAGGATATTATACACAAGAACCTCATCGGACGTAGAATATAAACCAGAATCTTTTGTCCTAGAGATGAGTGTTCTAACAGTAAGCTGATATTTACATTTGCAGGGAATTGCTAACTTTCCTATCTTCAATACTACTACTACTAATAATAATATTAATAATATAAAGGTATTCAAGAAAGTTTTACCGCTTTTTGTGGAGACATCTGATGAGTTGTGCCTTACACCGTGAGATGAATGCTAATGGAGACAAGGCGGTCTATTGTTGGTGTGAGTATATCCAATATGCTACCTGGTTGTGACAGTTCATTCACACCGTGAACTTGAGTAAGAACAGAGTGAACATGGGACCTCCACAGGTATCATAAGGGCGTGTATGCTGTACCAGTTCAAACTTGGGTCAAACGCAGCTGTAGCGGGGCGGAAGATATGCCAGGCCTTTGGTGAGAGTGTCGTGACTACGCGGACAGTACAGCAGTGGTTTATCATGTTCAAGCACGGTGACGAAACATTCGAAGACGTACCACGTGTCGGAAGACTAATACATGTACTAAACGAAGATCTTCGGGCAGCAATTGAGGCGAACTATGACCATATATGTGAGGAACTTGGACTACAATTCAGTGTGAGTGGAGAACAAATTTGGCGTCATCTCCATCAAGTTGGGCAGCACTACAAATTGGGTCGATAGGCCCCACTTGATTTGACTCCGGGAGAGAAGGCAACGGTAGCAGACACCTGTGTTTCATTGCTGTCTCGTCTGAGGAAGGAGCAATTTCTGGACAAGGTATTGACATCTGGTGAGAAGTGGAATCTGCACGAAGCTCCATGGTGCCGTCGTCATTGGTTATCATCTCATGAAACGGTTCAAAAACAGCAGAAACCATCGCTGCTCCAGAAGAAGGTTCTTCTATGTGTTTGGAGGACTACTCGCGGCACCATGCATCGGGAATTGCTACTAGCTGGTCAGAGTATTAATGCAACTGTGTACTGTTAGCAGTTGAGCCGTGTTCTAGAAAAACTTATACCTCTGGAGCTAGAACTTCTGAAACGCAAACGGGTCCTTCTGGAACAGGACAAAGCTAATCCCCACTTGGCTAGGATGACCCGAGACATCATTCTGTGCCTTGGATGGGAAATACTATTGCATACGCTATTCCCCTAAGACATTACAACTTACGACTATCACCTATTCTATTCTTTGGAAAGTCACCTTAGAGGACGCAAGTTCAAATACTTAGTAGAGGTGCAAAATGCACTTGATAAATTCTTCGCTTCACAGCCCATGAAATTCTACCACGATGGAGTTTATGGCCTTCCAGAACGTTCACAAAAGATCGTCGAGGCTGATGGGGGCTATTTGTGGTCTCGCAGGTATGTCTTAAATGACATATCGATATTCGAAGATGGTGGGTAAAGAGCGACAGAACTTTAATGGTTACCTTTATAATATGCAAGTTTGCTGTTGGTAAATATGTATAATTACATAAGAGAATCAGTTTCGAATATTTCACTCAAAAGTATATATAATTGGGTAAAAATACTGGTTTTATTACTATATGTGGCAGTATGATATGTAGAACATACGATATTGTAACAATCAGGTATTATTCATACTAAATTATGTCTCGCCATTATTATAAGGAATTCACGCAAAATGATAACGTGATATATGCTCCAGACATTTTGATTACCACAAATACTACTGCTTGTATTGTGCCTTTTCGTGACAAGCTCTGTAAACGCAACATCGACGCCGAGTAAAGCTTTGTGTGACACTGTGTATATTATGACACAAAATAGTTTTCGTGAAATTCATTTGTTAAGCTCTGAAATTAGCTATTCAAAATGTAGTAAACATATTCCGTTGTTAAATAATGAATTACTAATAATGCTTTGTTAGTCATGATCGGTTCGATTGATACAAGCTGCGCAGTAGGTTACTTCGAAAATAGCTATTGTTAGTTAGTAATACTATGATTTGTACTGAAAGAAAAATCCATGCGCTCAGTAAGAACATTCATCACCATTATATTTAATGGTTTCAAACATAAGGAAACTACATACTCTGGACATATTTTCCAATCATATTATAGAATGTATGTTACAGTGTCATTTATAAACCTTAGCGAAGACATGAAGTGACATTGATGTACAAAAGTGGGTTTCAAGTATTGATGAAGATTAGTATATAGTTTGAATTATTTTTTTTTTTTGTGAAAGTGTTTCAAGATAACGTTTAAAGTTGGAGCTGACTAAAATAAAGAGTATGTAAAAGTTAAACAACTTTGAATTAGACAATGTGTATGTACCTAGGTAGAACCAAAAAGTTATTTATCTTCGGACGTCATTCGATTCAGATGACTGTAATTGGGCTATAGCCTGTTGTGTTGACAATAAATAAATAAATAAATAAAATAAATAAATGAATACCATAAAGTATATTTCGTATGATTTGGTGAGTATTTAAAATAATATCATTGAAGCAATGCATTATTATATTTAGATTGATGATTAAGTATCGTATGGTGTTACCTACAGAGGTAACAAAGTTTAGTACACATCAGACTTTCTTGAATTTCTAATAGTTTCTTCAGTTTCTTACCATTACTTCTAGAATCCATTTGCTTGCCACTTGAATTTATAACTTGCCTAGTTTAAATCCGCTTTTTAGCAAATATGTTACATTTGTTTTATCTATCATTTACAATGACGTATCTTATATTTTGCCTGTAAGATACTAATAACGTTCAGAATTCTTAGGTTCTACTGCTCCACTAGTGAATCAATCTAAATATATTTTGTTGTTTATATTGAATGCCATAGTTGCTATTATTATTAAAATAATAATGACTAATCTGATGAGTTATGTTTGTGTGCACTTGCTATTTTATTTCTTATATTGTCCATATTTTGGCGAACTGGAAAATGAAACTATTTTCTTGCATTACGAATGGCGTTTGAGCAAATTCTTCATTTTTTTAAAAAAGTTGAAATTAATGAAATGTGTTTTGCTGTAAATCATTTTATCAACTACAAGGAGTAATCAGAAAGTTTCCCGAAAATGCTAATAAGAGTTTCGTTATTATTCCACCACTGGAAAAATAGATATTTTAATGTTTAAAATATCTCTGAATGTTTGTTAAAGCTTGCTCACTTATTTTCCGAATCAATTTCAAGAATCTCGGAAACTGCTGTTTTCAGCACATAAAAAGTTGTTTTAGAAAATGAAATTTCTCATTATATATCGTACTTTTAATTAATGGGAACAAACAGAAATCCTTAGTTATGAAATCAAATGAGTACGTACAACAAAACAAATTGGAACTGGCGTTGACGCAGTGACTACTGACGCAGTTAATAATGTGGGACCATGCTAGAATGTGCAAAATTATTTGTATGCAATACTAATGGATTATGCTGTATCGCAAATAACGAAGTAAAGTCGTTTGATGCTTTGCTTTAATAGTTAACTATCTGTAAAATCATGACCAATATTTCTTAAAATACTTCAAAAGGAGTTACAAACATTCAACTATAACTACTTCGTCAAACAGCTGTCAAATGTAAACATAGAAAAATTTACTTTTGTGAATGCTATAATAACATAATACTATCTGCAATGTTAGTAGTGTTCTGCAGGAAGTTTACAGCATCGATTGTCCTGAGGCAAACTATATATTGAAATAGCAATTACTGCTATTTTGAAAGCTCGATTTCGTGAGATATAGCATAATAGAAACAAATTTACAGATAAAAAATATATTTAAATCTGCGAAATCACTATTTCGTGAAAATAAAATGTGTTTCGTTTTATTCGTCACCGTAACATTACTGAAGAATACGAACGATACATTGCAAAGTTGCATGGTTTGACTTGTATATTATATAAGGTTGTGTGGATTAAATATAAAGTAAATAGAGTAAATTTATTCTATTAAGTAAATTTCTATTAAGTTCCTAATACTCTGTTCGTTATTTCTTCACAATTGTTGAATATGAATTTGTGAAACAGTCAAATTCAAGGAAATTGAAGATAGAAATAGTAAAGAAAATGAAATTCAAGACACTGCACAATGTCTTCAGAAGCAATATGAAAAGACTCAAAATTGTTTTACGAAAAGTAAGGTAGTGTGACAGGGAAGTCTTTAATCAAGATCAAGTACAATCGTTATTCTTGACAAGGTGATAAAAAAGAATGGCATTTTCTTATAGCCGGATTCGGCTTTGAGGCTGGTAAACTATTCTCCTTAACACTCCTTGAGTGAAGCAGTCTATATTTGAGTGTTTGATTAGATTATATAATGCTCTTTTATAAACATTTGTTAACAACTTTGATGTATTTGAGGGGGCAGCGGTGGCTCAGTGGTAGAGAGTTCACCTCTGTTGCTTGGGGTCCCGGGTTCGATCCCAGCCTCTGCCAAGTGAACTTTGTGGTGGACAAACACCGTATGTGTAGGTTTTCTTGGGGTTCCCCCGTTTCCTCCCACTTTCTTCATTACACCATCTCATTCATTACTCATTATCACCGTCTACTTTAGCCTAACTGGCATAAACGTGGGATGCAAAACTCAAAGATTTCATTTCATTTCATTTGATGTATTTGAATTTTGCAATCTTCCTCTCTAATTGTTTACCCCACCGGTTGTTCGAACTCTTAATACATGGAAGTATTGAGAATATTATTTTTACTCTATGCCGTATTTAACATGTAACTCATTAAAACATATGAGTAGATGGGCGCACCTGAACCCGGTAGCCGTTTTTTTCCACGGCCTCCTGATAGCAAGGACTCGATTTTCCAATGTCGCACAATACATGATGCCACTCATATCGGCACATCTGTAGAAAATCGAACACCCCCAAAAACTTGTTCTCCTTTGCAACCCCTATCGTCCAGCTATGGATAAATTGAACATCCCGAAAACTTGTTTTCTTTTACGACCCCTTGTTGGGGTTTTACTCGTTCCCTTTGAGACCCCTTTTTAGGGGTGTATTCGCTCTCTTTTACGACCATTTTTATCAACCCCTATATGATATGGGAGAGATTAAGCAAGAAAGGCGACAAGCATTTTTTTCCAACCGCAATATAACATAGCATTGAATATACAAGATTATGAACACATAGAAGAGCTAATACGAGTTCGGCTTATTTTTCCACTCCTATTTTAACATAGCAAAGTTACATAAAACTATGTACACAGAGACTATGAAACCATAATTAAGCAGCACTCCTACGTATGTAACATAGCAAAGACTACTAACAAAACAGAGAATAATGAGGGTGTATTCGTTCTCCTTTATGACCACTTTTCTCAACTCCGAATTTTAAGATAGCAAAAATTACGTAAGATAATGGACACAGAGACTACGAAAGCATATTTTAACAGCACTCCTATGTAACATAGCAAACACTACTAACATAACAGGGAATAATGGGGGTACGCTCGTTCCCTTTCATGAGCACTTTTTCAACTCCTATTTTAACACAGCAGAGACTACCTAAGAAAAAGAACATATTTCTCAACCCTTATGTCACACAGCAGAGACTACACAAGAAACGCTACAAGCATTTTTAACATAGCAAAGCTGATAAAGGAGTATGGTCGATTTTTAACCGCTATTTAACATAGCAAGGTATACAACCACTATTTTTAAAAGCAGAGAATATGAACCAATAGCAGGATTGTATTCGTTCCCTTTTATCAAAACCTATGTGACATAGCAGAAATTACACAAACATTCAACTACTACATGTCCCAAAAGTACTGACAATCGAGGTCAAAGGTCAAATATTCAAACCCGAATAACTCTTCATTGAGATGCTGTTTCCATATCTAATAATAAGTCATCAAGTATTATACGTCCCAAAAGTACTGGCGGTCAAGGTCAAAGGTCAAATATTTAAACCCTAATAACCCGTAAACGGAGCCACACATTGAGGTGGAGTTTCCACATTTAACAATAGGTCATCAAGTACTGCATGCACAAAAGTACTGACAGTCGAGGTCATTGGTCAAATATGTAAAACTGAATAATTCTTAAACGGAGCCACATATTGAGCTGCAGTTTCCAGATTTAAATAGGTCATCAAGTAATGCATGTCTGAAACGAACCGACCGTCGAGGTGAAAGGTAAAATATTAAAATTTGAATAACTCGTAAACGAAGCCACATAGAGAGGTGTCATTTACACATTTAGTTAACAGGTCATCAACTATTACATGTCCCGAAAGTACTGACCATCGAGGTCAAAGGTCAAATATTTAAATCCGAATAACTAGTAAACGGAGCCACATATCAATTTGGTGTTTCCACATTTAAGAATAGATCATCAACTAAGACATGTCCAAAAGTACTCACAATCGAGGGCAAAGGTCGAATATGTAAACACTGATAACCCTTAAACGGAGCCACATATTGAGCTGCAGTATTCATACTTAACAATAAGTTTTCAACTACTACATGTTCCAAAATTTCTGACCATCGAGGTCAAAGGTCAAATATTTACACGCTAATAACTCAAAAACGGAGCCACATATTGAGTTGCTGTTTCCACATTTAACAATAGATGATCAAGTGCCACACGTCCCAACCGTCGAGGTCAAAGGTCAAATATTTAAACCCTAATAACCCGTAAACGGAGACACAGATTGAGGTGGAGTTTCCACATATAAGAATAGGTCATCAAGTACTACATGCACAAAAGTACTGACAATCGAGGTTAAAGGTCAAACATGTAAAACTGAATAATTCTTAAACGGAGCCACATATTGAGCTGCAGTTTCCATATTTAACAATAGGTCATCAAGTAATACATGTCTCAAACGTGCCGATCGTCGGGATGAAAGGTAAAATACTAAAATTTGAATAACTCATAAACGAAGCGACATAGAGAGGTGTCATTTACACATTTAGTTAACAGGTCATCAACTATTACATGTCCCGAAAGTACTGACCATCGAGGTCAAAAGTCAAATATTGAAACTAGAATAACTAGTAAACGGAGCTACATATTAATTTGGTGTTTCCACATTTAAGAATAGAATATCAACTACGACATGTCCAAAAGTACTCACTATCGAGGGCAAAGATCGAATATGTAAACACTAATAACCCTTAAACAGAGTCACATATTGAGCTGCAGTATCCATGCTTAACAATAGATTTTCAACTACATGTTCCAAAATTTCTGACCATCGAGGTCAAAGGTTAAATATTTAAACGCTAATAACTCAAAAACGGAGCCACATATTGAGTTGCTGTTTCCACATTTAACAATAGGTGATCAAGTGCCACACGTCCCAACAGTATTGACTATCGAGGTCAAAGGTCAAATATTTAAATCTGAATAAGTCATGAACGAAGCCACATATTGAGGTGACGTTTCCGCATGTAGTAACAGGTCATCAATTGCTACATGCGTGAAAATTACTGAACATCTAGGTCAAAGGTCAAATATTTAAACCCTAAGAACTCGTAAACTGAGCCACAGATTGAGGTGGAGTTTCCAATTTAACAATAGGTCGTCAAGTAGTACATGCACGAAAGTAATGACAATCGAGGTCAAAGGTCAAATATTTAAAACTGAGTAAATCTTAAAGGGAGCCGCATATTAAGCTGTAGCTTCCACATTTAACAATAGGTCATCAAGTACTACATGACTGAAAAGTACAGACCGTCGAGATCAAAGGTCATATATTGAAAACTGAATAATTGGTAAACGAAACCTCATGTAGAGCTGGCTTTTCCAGATTTAGTTAACAAGTTACCAACCACTACATGTCCCAAAAATACTAACCGTAGATGTCGAAGGTCAAATATTTAAACCCAAATAACTCGTAAACGAAACTATATATTGAGGTAGTGTTTCCACATTTGGTAATAGGTCATCTACTTCATGTCCCAAAAGTACTGACCATCAAGGTCAAAGGCCAAATATTTAAACCCTAATAACTCGTTAACGGAGCCACATATTGAGGTGGTGCTTCCATATTTAACAATAGATCATCAACTACTACATGTCCCAAAAATACTAACCGTCGATGTCGAAGGTCAAATATTTAAGTCTGAATAACTCATAAATGAAGACACAAATTGACGTGGCGTTTCCACATTTAGAAACAGTTAAGCAATTGCTACATGTCTAACTCTTAAACGAAGGCACACATTGAGCTGCAGTTTACACATTTAACAATAGGTCATGAAGTGCTACTCATCTAACAATTACTGACCGTCAATGTCAAATTTCAAATATTTAAACCTTAATAGCTCGTAAATGGAGACTCATATTGAGGTGGTGTTTCAACATTTAACAATAGGTCATCAAGTACTTCATGCGCAAAAGTACTGACAATCGAGGTCAAAAGTCAAATATTTAAATCAGAAATGTATCCAAATATTGAGCTGCAGCTTCTACATTTAACAATAGGTCATCAAGTACTACATGTCTCAAAGTACTGACCGTCCAGGTCAAAGGTAAAATATTTAAACCCAAATAATTCGTAAACAAAAAAACATATAGAGGTTGCGTTTCCACGTTTAGTAATAGGTCATTAAGTAGTACATGTCCCAAAAGTACCCACTATCTAGGTGAAAGATCTAATATTTAAACCCGAATAACTAGTAATCGGAGCCACATATTTTGGTGGTGTTTCCACATTTACTAGCAGGTCATCAACTGCTACATGCCCAAAATATACTGAGCATCGAGGTCAAGGGTCAAGTATTTAAACCCTAATAACTCAGAAATGGAGCCAGATATTGAGATTCTGTTTCCACATTTAGTAGTAGGTCTTCAACTACTACACGTCCCAAAAGTACTGGCCGTCGAGTTCGAAGGTCAAATATTTAAATCTGAATAAATCATAAGCCATGCCACATATTGAGATGGCGTTCATACATTTAGTAATTGGTCATCAATTGGTACATGCCCCAAAGGTACTGACTGTCGAGGTCAAAGGTCAAATAATGTAACCCTAATAACTCGTAAATGGAGACTCATATTGAGTTGGTGTTTCCACATTTAACAATAGGCCATCGAGTAGTAGATGTCCCAAAAGTACTGACCATCGAAGAAAAAGGTCAAATATTTGAACCCAAATAACTTGTAAACTAAACAACATATTGAGGTGGTTTTTCCACATCTAGAAGTAGATGATCAAGTACTACATGTCTCAAAAGTACTGATCATAGAGGTCAATGGTCAAATATTTAATGCCGAATAATTTGTAATCGGAGCGAAGGATAAATTTGTTTGACCTATTCGAATTTGTACCAAGCTGAAAGGAGTAACGAAGGAGTAAATTTGAGTGTCTTATTTACTTTTGTATTAACGAGAGAAAAGCACTGAGACGCATTTTAACTAGTTTAGTGTTTCATTCCGTTTGGGCTATTGAAAAAAAACGAAAAATAAATTTGGTAAAAAAATAAATTATTTACTTTTGTACTAACCAGAAGAAAAGCAAAGATATGCATGTCACTTTTACTGGCTCAGAATTTCTATACCATTTTTTGCTATTGAAACAAACGAAGGGATATCTGTGAGTGAGTTATTCAATTTTGTACCAAGTAGAAAAAATGAAGAAATGTCATTTTAACTAAATCAGTATGTTATGTTTTCTTGTGCTAGTCAAACAAACGAGACAATAAATATGAGTTGCTTAGTTACTTTTGTACCAACGAGAAAAAAGCGAAGGAGAATCATTTTATGCTTTTTTGTACCATTAAAATAAACAACGGAATAAATTTGTATTAACCAGGAATAGCTAAAATAGCCATTTTAAATAGCTCAGAATTTATGTACCTTTTGTACCACTCAAATAAACGAAAGAATAAATTTGAATGTTCTACTTTATACACCAACAAGAAAAAACGAAGAAACACCATTTTAACTAGCTGATTATTTTATACCATTTTGAGGTATTTAAATAAACAAAGGAATAAATTTGTATTAACCAGGAAAAGCAAAAATAACCATTTTAAATAGCTCAGAATTTATGTACCTTTTGTACAACTCAAATAAGCCAAAGAATAAATTTGAGTGGGCTATTTAATTTTGTAACAACCAGAAGAAGGAACTTTTTAACTAGCTTAGTATTTTATAACATTTTGTACTTTTAAATACAGAAAGGAATAGAGTTGTAATAACCAGAAAAGGCGATAAGAGATCATTTTAACTAATTTAGAATTTATGTACCATTTTGTACTATTCAAGTAAACGAAAGAATAAATTTGGGTGTCCTACATTTTATGCCAACGGGAAATGCCATTTTAACTAGATCCGAATATCTGTAACATTTTGTGCTATTCAAATAAACGAAGGAATGAATTTTAGTTGTCTATTTTTTGAAAGTTCAATTTAACTAACTCAGAATTCCTTACCATTTTGTACCATTAAAATAAATGAAGAAATAAATTTGGATAGAGTATTTAGTTTTGTACCAAACAGGAAAAAGAGTGAAGAATGAATAAAATTTGAGTGAACTATTTCCTTTTGTAAAAACTGGTAAAAGTGAAAGACTATTATAGCTTACGACCTATTCAAAAAAAGGAATAAATTTAAGTAACCTATTTTTGGTGTCAATCAGAAAAAGGACCATTTTAACTAACCCAGCATTTTATATCTTTCTGGTGATTCAAATAAACGAAGGAATAAATTTGAGTGGCATATTTAGTTGTGGTGCTAGATTTTTGTACTATTTTGTTAATTTTTGTGTTACCCAGAGAAAGGATCATTTTAAAGCTTAGCAATCCAAAGTTTTTGATGCAAATTTGTAATTCAAAATTTTATAGTATTTTTGTACAAGGGCAGCCATATTACTAGTACATGTTTGTGTACTTTTTGTATACCATTCAACATAAACGAAAAAGGGCCATTAAATTATTGTACTATATTTTTAAATTCGAATCTTTTGTACCAATATAAAAATATTCCGTTTGAATAAGCAACACATTGTTGTGATACTTCGTGTGTGGTAAAACTTTAGGGTCAGAGACCAAAATGCTAAACAAGTTGCACTGCTAGATAATTTTTAATTGCCTCTCTTGTTGGTAAGTAAGGCCCATAGTTATATAGTTAATTGACCGTCGTTTAACTAATTAAGTCTTATTTTGAGTTATAGGTTGACAAAATACTTACGGGGACCCTAAAGTCCAAAGCCACTAACTTTTCAGGCTACTAACTAAATATTTTTCGTAAGATTTACCCAACATCAGCTTCCAATGGTTATAGACGAAAAACATTCAAGTAGAAGAGATAACTTCATAAAATGAATTTCAACTTAATTCTGTAGAACAGACTCGATAGAAATTAGCGTTACTAAGGGATGAAGAAGTACTAACGAAAGACAACGAATTATGACGATAATAGAAGAAAAAGAAACAGCATGCTTCGCCATTTTAGATCACCGTGTTGATAGAGAAAAATGCAGAAGGAAAACCAGACGAATAAGAGATCATATCAAATTAAAAATCAGCTCACCAAGGAAGAGAACAGTTTTCAAATTTCCTTGTTGCCCACCATCTATGAAAAGTGCTAAATTAATAGTTTTGAGCAGGTTTATTCAACTCCCAAATCTATTATTTTGTGTGGTGCTGCAGATATTTAAGCTTCTTAATATTAATACTCTTTAAATAAAATGAAAAAGGTACGAATGCGTTATCTAACATTTTTATTCTTAGTATAGTGAGGTTCCTAAGGTACAGGCTCTTGAGCCCGAATTCGTCTTTTTATATAACATTGGGCACCTTACTAGTTTTGGAAGGCAAATGGCAGTAGAGTGTGTGACACTTGGCAGCATTTTTTGAACTACAGAGCATGCGGAAACTACTCCGGTTCTTGTTCCAGTTCCGGGTCCTCTTCCAGTTTCGGCTCCTGTTCCAGTTCCGATTCCTTTTCCGACTTCTGCTCCGACCCCTATTCCGACTCAAGTTCCAGTACCTGTTCCGATTCCCCAGAGCAGATCACGCGCAACGAGTAGCCATTTACGGTATGAACACCACACAGGAACACGCATGCCGAGAAATATTAGAGTTCGAACTACATGCAACAGCAAGACTATGAACACAGTAGAACGAGAATGACACAGCCGGTAGTGTTATTTCAACCATTATAACATCAGTGATGTAGTCGTTCTCTTTTACGAACACTTTTTTGATGTGAAAAGAAAAACTATGGCAACATCGTACAGCAGAAATTAAAAAAAACAACAACAAAAAACAGCCTTTTAGAATATGTCTGGTTAGTCACACACACACACACACACACACACACACACACACACACGTATATATATATGTATATATATATGTATATATATATGTATATGGTGCCTTCCATTTCAACTCTGGCAAAAAATATAAAATTGTACCATCACCATCTCAGATATTGTTGAAACTTTTTTATAGCAACCATACATGCTTTTAAGGGACCCATATTTTTTTATTTTGTCGAAAAAAAATTTCCCGCCAAGTAATGGGCCATCAAAGACGGGGAGTACAATTTATGAATTGCAGAAGACATTGAAAAAGGTCAACTTCGGAGTCTCACCATTCGGCTATGGAGACAGATAGAGTTATAATTCTTGTTGTGGTATGTACATAGGGATATAAGCAAACTATATTTTATAATAGTTTGGTTTGCGCATGCGTATCTTTTTGTACATAAATTAACAAATGAACGTCAATTTATCTGAAAAGTCGAAGTTTGCGAATTTTTTTCGAGCACTTCCGTTTCAAATTTTAAAATTCTGTTTTCGCGGTTGGTAAGACCTTGTTACCCGCTTTCCGAAAAAAAAATGTGTCGCTTGTGTGTGCAACCGTTTTGTCGCAAAAAATTCGAGAAATTGTAAAATTTTCAAAAATCGCCATTTTAGCGCCATTTTCTCGAAAACACCATCTTTTAAAATTCTGAAATTTTGTCATATAGTTCAACTTTACATGAGTAATAAACACACCAAAAACCATTCTCGACCAATTCTTCATGAATTAACTGCAGCCTTTTAAAATTAGCGAAGTTTCGTTAACTGTGATGCCACAGTTAGCAACACTGGGAACAATTAAAGTGCAATGATTTGATGATGTTTGTGGTTCACATTCATTAAATAAAGAATAAAAGGGTTTCTTGACTGTTTTCTTTTATTATTTTGATCAAGAATGCTCTCTGAAATAGTAAAATGAGCTTCCCCCTACTCCTCCGTTTTCTTAAACCGAAATAATCTGAGGTGGAAATTAGGATTACGAAACGCACAAATTTCAAGTTCACTTACTTAAAATGGTCTACGGAAACAAAATTTCACTTATTATTATTATTATTATTATTATTATTATTATTATTATTATTATTATTATTATTATTATTATTATTATTATTATTATTATTATTATTATTATTATTTTACATGGACCAATCGTTTGCCTTGGTTTGGGTCTTCTTTGCTAATAGCATGTAACCGTGCAGGTTCTCCAATAGGTGTTGGCTCACTCACAACTCGTCCAGGAGTGGATCTAGGGGGAAGAAACTTTTTATTTTATTTTATATATAAATAAAACCGATTTCAGAGTTTGGAGCTCTTAAAAGTACCTGTAAGTAGCAGTATTACCCCCCTCCTCCAGAAGTCCGTCCTGGATCCGCCCCTGCGTAGCACATTGTCAATGGTCACAAATGCTGAAGGTCCATGTGGAAGCATGAACAGCAATTCAACTTCTCGTAATTCATGATTTATTCATAATATTTCTGCTACTTACCACTGGTTATCATATATAGATGTATGTAACAAAAATTCCTTTTTGCAGATTTCTTAAATCTATACTTTGAATTGCAGAAGTTCGATTTTGGGGGAAGCATGAAGTTAGTTCATGGTGACCCGCTATTGCCATAAAAACTTCGCCATTTTCCGAAAGCCAAAGATGACTTCGTTGAATACCAGTTACCGGTCGCATACTTTCCCTTCTTTTATTCCGGAAGTCGTCGGATTCAGTTCCAGGCAACAAAACGAGAGTAATACCCGGAGTTTGTACTTACACTATACTCACGAATTTGTCTGCGGTTTTAGTGGGGGCGCGATGACGCACTGGTAGAGCATTCACCTCCAGTGCTCGGGGTCCCTGGTTCGATCCTAGCTCGCGCCGTGTGGGCTTTGTGGTGAACAAACACCGTGCTCGTAGGTTTTCTCAGGGTTATCCCGTTTCCTCCCACTTTCTGCATTCCACCATTTCATTCATTTCTCATAATCACCGTCTTCTTTAGCCTAACCGGCATATACGTGCGACGTAAAACTTAGAGATTTCATTTCATTTTTTTCTTCTGCGGTTTTAATACAGTGTATCTGTTTTTGCTTAAGGTTATGCCTTGTCACATTCTTTACACCTCCCCCGTCAATACCGCTGCAGAAACCCTTGCATGGTCGGTTTCACTGCAAAACCATTGCTTTATCGGACATGTCTGCATCTCGAAATTCTGAAAGCGATTTTTAAAGTGGGATGCAGCACCATCAGAAATCACTGACATGGTTTGGGAAATTGTAGACACGAATTTTCACGTATTCAAAATATATTTCTATAAAATATATTTTCGCTTTTATTCGAGTATTTTTAGAACCTTGTCTATGGCTATGAGTATATGAGCCGAATCGTGTGTTTTATCGTCGTTTATTACAACAAAACTGTCAGTTGTTTCATATTCCGGTGATAACTCTGAATTTTACTTTGCAGAATAACAGTGCAGTTTTCAGCGAAGTCCACATGAAGTAAAATAGAATTTGTATCTTGAAATTTTATACGGTACTTTTCGGTAGCAATTAATTTTGGATTTTCTTGATGTAGTCATGAATTATAATTCTTACAGTTGAACCAACAGTACGGTACGAAAACGGAAAGTGGCACAGTTTTTTTAAACGATATTATTGTTTTCCCATATGGCATAGGTAACATTTTCATTTTCATCAGGATCAATAATTAAAGACTCCACACTTATTCCTTCCGCTCCAGGACATTCACCACATTCTTGAAGAAGACAGTGGTCATTTTCTACGGATCATACTACTGAAAGAAATAGGTCACTCATGACAGCTTCAATACAGGCTGCACCTTTGATTTGTAGCAACGCAGCAGCAGCTAACTTAAAATTTGCACAACACACATACACACTTCCCTCGCAGGTTGCGGACTGATCCACTTTAGTCGAATACTGTAAAATTCCGAGTAACCCATTCTTATGTTGGGATTGTTCTGTTTAAAAAGTCAGTAAATTTTTTTGGAACGTGTAAGAAAACGTTTTATTTTTTTTTAACTTTTTGTTCTTTTTAGATCACTGTAATGACATCGCACTTAATTGAGACTTTGTCTGGAGCATTCCAAATCATCACTGAGATAATAGTTCAGGCTTTTTTGTAGATCATCAGAATTT
The DNA here is from genome assembly GCF_964235325.1 of Thermobia domestica. Taxonomy (NCBI): domain Eukaryota; kingdom Metazoa; phylum Arthropoda; class Insecta; order Zygentoma; family Lepismatidae; genus Thermobia; species Thermobia domestica. The sequence continues at coordinate 244,698,290 of NC_137461.1, forward strand.
ATTGGATGGCCATTTCAAGTAAACTTAAAATTTGTGTTTTTCGTAATTGTAATTTCCACCTCAGATTGTTTCGGTTTAAGAAAACGGAGGAGTAGGGGAGGCTCATTTTACTATTTCAGAGAGCCTTCTTGATCAAAATAATGAAAAAAAAAAACAGTCAAGAAAACCTTTTATTCTTCATTTAATGAATGTGAACCACAAACATCATCACATCATTGCACTTTAATTGTTCCCAGTGTTGCTAACTGTGACATCAAAGTTAACGAAACTTCGCTAGCTTTAAAAGGCTGCAGTTAATTCATGAAGAATTGGTCGAGAATGGTTTTTGGTGTGTTTATTACTCATGTAAAGTTGAACTATATGACAAAATTTCAGAATTTTAAAAGATGGTGTTTTCGAGAAAATGGCGCTAAAAATGGTGATTTTTGAAAATTTTACAATTTCTCGAATTTTTTGCGACAAAACGGTTGCACACACAAGCGACACAATTTTTTTTTCGGAAAGCGGGTAACGAGGTCTTACCAACCGCGAAAACAGAATTTTAAAATTCGAACCGAAAGTGCTCGAAAAAAATTCGCAAACTTCGACTTTTCAGATAAATTGACGTTCATTTGTTAATTTATGTACAAAAAGATACGCATGCGCAAACCAAACTATAATAAAATATAGTTTATTTATATCCCTATGTACATACCACAACAAGAATTATAACTCTTCCTGTCTCCATAGCCGAATGGCGAGGCTCCGAAGTTGACCATTTTCCATGTCTTCTACAATTCATAAATTGTACTCCCCGTCTTTGATGGCCCATTAATTGAAATGAAAGGCACCATATATATATATATATATATATATATATATATATATATATATATATGTGTGTGTGTGTGTGTGTGTGTGTGTGTAACCCCACTTGTCATCCACATGCTGTTAAACCGATGTTGTTGGGAGCAGTCCTTTGACCAGAAATAGTGCTCTTAGAGAAGGTGGACTTATATAGACACATTTGTCACTACATTTTCTTGACGATGGTGGAGACATCTGTAGCTTATATGAAGTAGTTTCCAAGATATCCCATGTAATGATTTACTATGTATGTTGGGCCCTGATCTGATCAATGCCTGTAGAGTGTAAAAGTTTTCAGTGCCAACAAGATATATAAAACTTCTTATCCTTCGAAAAACACAAAAAGAGGTGAGGTGGAGACAACGGGGTGAATTCTATATTTCCTGAATCAGTGTTGTCAACTTGCAAAATTGCTCCCAAGTTTGGGGTAGTATTTGAATCAATAAGAAATGTGTGGGGAATCTTTTCTTTTAATGAATATTTGGGGAAATTTTCTAAATTGTTTCTTTTATGTCAAATGTCTTCTAAGAACTGTACATTGTTTGGTTTTATGCTTTTACATTACTCAACAGCCCAGCCTCAACTCCTGCTGACCAATTTTAATTCTTAGAGTTATTACATACCTCCTTCCTAAAACAAAACTAAGGGTCAAAAAATAGAAAAAAAGAAAGAAAAGCAAAGAGAAATGTCGAAATACAACATTGAGGAGAAACTTCCAGTGCGGGGTGGCATCTTTGCGTTGAGCAGAGATGACCACTTCTCAGGACATTCCCGATACCGCAACGCGAGGGTCTGATTGCTTGCCGTTTCTGCAACAAATGTACGTGCTTTGTTTCGTGTTGTATGTTGTAGTTTGATAATGTGCTTTAAAGTGTATTTCAATAGTGTTATATGAAGATCTTACTTAAATCTACGGAAGAGTGGTGAAATTTCAAGAGATAAGTGTAGAATATAATTTTCTTTCCATCTGTATTTAAATTTTATTAATTTGTTTCTTGTGAATACTCTTGAGTACATATTTGACTCTTGGGTCTAGGCTAGGACTGAGACAATTAGAACGTAACTTGCAGAATATCTAACTGTTTGGTCTACAATTAAGAACCGGAAAAATATCTATTTACATGCATAAAACGCGAGAGAGGCACTGGCGTCTCTCTTACGTAAAATCTGCGGGGGACATCAAAGAAAGTGATTGAAATGGTTCCACCTAATCCAGCCTACACTACATGAAATATAGTTGCAAGTATAGGTCCATTCCTTTCTTTAGTCACTATTTTCGTTCTTCGATTCAACTTGTTACCTCTCTGCTTAACTCAACGGACCCGCTGAGAACACTGAACTATGTTATAATCGTTTCACAGCCTAAATATTATATTCCAAATAAGTACAATTATTATCATTTATATGTTATTGTGTTGTTAGTAAATAAATTAAGTTAGAATAAAATACTGAATAGTTTGTACTTCAAAATATTGCGGGGACGCGTGCCCTTCGGCCCCCGCCAGAAACGCCAGTGGAGAGGGGAGTACCCCTAAATAATCCGAATGAGACAAAAGTTGCGAAATTTAATATCCTTAACGTCTTGAGAAATAATATAATCTTCAAACATTCTTTCTCTATTTGGCGGGAGCGGAGGGGGCCATATTCCCCGATAAGATCTTATATGTCGGATCTTAGAGCTAGCCTAGAAGGATCGAGTCAATTGGAGGGAAACTTTAAGAGTCAATAGTTCTTTGAACTAGAACTAATTTAAAAGAAGAAAAAAATACATATGTAAGAAGTGACAGGGACAGGGCCGCCCGAAGAAAATTTTCTAGAGGCGGGTCTATCTCCATGATTGTCATATTAAGTCTCATATTTCTAATATTTAATATATGTAGAAGGCAGCAGTTCTCCAGTAGCCAAGTTGGCGGAAATCATAGTGATTGGTACGGCAACTTGGACATTAGTCCCAGCCGTGGTCAGAGTGACTTTAGCGGCTCGAATATTGCGGGGTGAAAGGCAATGGCAAACCACCACTCTATTTTCTCTAGTTCGCTGGCAGCAAAAAGAGAACATATGAACAATGGTCTTTCGCAGGTCAAAATGTAGTTCCCGAGGTAAAATATCCCCCCATTCGGATCTCCGGGAGGGAGATGGCTTGGTAAGGACTATTGGACGAGAAAGTAATAATAGAGGGAAGACAGATAGAGAAAGAAAGACAGGGAAGAGCAAAAGGTTCGGGATAGGGACATGGAACGTACGTACTATGTTAAAGGAAGGAAAATTAGAAAATCTTAAAGAAGAAATGATACAAAATAATTTAGATTTGGTAGGCGTTTGTGAAGTTAGATGGTAAGGTAATGGGGTATTGAACAGCGAAGGATATAGAATGTTTTACTCAGGTAATGAAAAGGGTGGTCATAATGGCGTAGGAATAATTCTTGGAAAGCGCTTAAAGGAGAAGGTAGTGAAAGTAGAATTTATTGATGATAGAGTTATGATGTTAAGACTTAAAGGGAAAACGAAGGGAAAATGCGATTTCCATGTATATCTTCTACGACGTCGCATGCAACTGAAGAAGTAGAGGAAAATTAGGAGAAAATAGAAGAAATTATAGATAGGGAGAAGAAGGGTGCATGCATGATTCTAATGGGAGATTTCAATGCAGTTGTGGGAGAAAAATAGGAAGGTAGGATCGTAGGCAAATATGGATTAGGCGAAAGAAATGAAAGGGGAGAGGGACTGGTGAATTTCTGTAGACAAAATTCACTAGTAATTGGGAACACTTGGTTCAATCAGCACAAGAGAAGAAGATATACATGGAAATCACCAATAGACGGCGGAAGATATCAGATAGACTATGTTATGATTCAGGACAGGTTTCGCAATAGCTTAAAGAACGCAAAGACCCTTCCCGGGGCTGATATTTTCTCTGATCATAATCTTGTGCTGGCCGAAGTAGATATTCAACTGAAAAATGTAGGCAGAAGAGTAGGTAACAAGGTGTTGAATACTAAAAGGTTGAAAAACGAGGAAATAAATTTTTTCGTTGAAAAATTCGAAGAAAAATGTTCAAACGAGGAAAGGATAGTCGTAGGTAGTAACGCACGGTGGGAACATATTAAACGTTGCTTACAGCAGGCTGCAAAAGAAGCAGTAGGTTACCGCGAACACAAAACTGCTAAGAAACCATGGGTTACAGAGCAGATGTTGCAGAAAATGAGTGAGAGGAAGATGTGAAAACAGGTTGAAACAGAAGAGGGCAGAAAGACGTACAGAAAGTTAAATAATGAATTACGAAGAGAAACAGACAGAGCGAGGGAAGAGTTTTACAAAAGAAAATACGAGGACATAGAAGAATTAGAAGGAGTTGGGAAATATGAGGAAATGTACAAGGAGGTGAAATCTATGGAATTTCGGAGGAAACTAGGGGGTATTATGATTGCAGTAGAAAATAAGAATGGGAAGGTAGTCAGCGAGAGAAATGAGGTCATAGGAAGGTGGAAAAAATACGTAGAAGACTTATATGAGAGTAGGGATAGACCCTGTAGCCTAAATGTTGAAGTAGAAAATGAAGTAGACGAGGATGATAAAGGATTTAGTATTCTTCGGGGTGAGTTTGAAATGCTATATCCGAGATTAGGAATGGAAAGGCAACCTTAATAGATAGCATACCAATCGAATTCATTAAAAATATAGGAGACAAGGGATGAAAGAATTGTTGCGACTATGCAATGAAATATATGAAACAGGAGAATGGCCAAAAGACTTTCTGAAAACGATCATGATACCGATGGCTAAGAAATCGAACCCAAAGAGATGTGAGGACTATAGAACTATTAGTCTCATATCTCATTCAGCTAAAATTCTGCTCCGAATACTGAACAGAAGTTTATATGAAAGAACAAATAAAGACGTTGAAGAGGAGGAGTTCGGGTTCAGAAGAGGCAAGGGCACAAGAGATGCAATTGGATTATTAAGGGCGATCGGTGAAAGATTTATAGAAAAAGACAAAGAGGTGTATGTTGTATTTATTGATCTAGAAAAGGCTTTCGACCGCGTAAATTGGAAATTGTTGTTGGGAGTTCTAACGAAGATAGGGTTGGAATGGAAAGATAGAAGACTCATAAAAAACTTATACATGAACCAACAAGTAAATGTGAGGATAGGGGAATAAATGACAGAAGAGAGTGCAATTGGCAGGGGAGTTCGACTAGGATGCTGCCTCTCGGCAACATTATTTAATGTCTATCTAGAAGAGATAGTGAAAAAGAGTTTACATGATGATGGTGGCATTTCGGTAGGAGGTAGAATGATTGGATGCATAAGATTTGCAGACGATATGGCGCTTGTTGCAGAATCTGAAAAGAAAATCAATAAAATGTTACAAAAAATGAAAAAAGGGCTTTGAAGAATATGGGATGAAAATAAATGTTAGAAAGACAAAAGCCATGGTGATTGGAACGAAGGGGTCTGTGTCAAATATAAAAGTAGGAGGGGAGAAAATAGAACAAGTGAATAGTTTTCGATGCCTGGGTAGTATTCTTAGTAATGACATGAAGTGCGAACGTGAAATAAAAGCAAGGATAGGAATGGCGAAAGAAGCCTTTAGTAGGAAGAAAAGTCTGTTTTGTGGGACCTTGAATAAAGAGTTGAGAAAAAGACTCATAAAATGCTTCGTGTGGAGTGTTGTACTGTATGGGGCGGAAACGTGGACATTACGTAAATGTGACGAAAATCGACTGGAAGCCTTCGAAATGTGGGTGTGGAGAAGAATGGAAAGAATTAGTTGGGTCGAACGGAAAACGAATGAGAGAGTGTTAGAAATGGTGGGTGAGAAAAGAACACTTTTAGATAGTATTAGGAAGAGGAAGAGAAACTGGTTGGGACATTGCCTAAGAAGAGATTGTATCATGAGGGACGTCCTAGAAGGTATGATGGCGGGAAAGAGAGGGAGGGGGCGAAAGAGACTACAATTAATGGATGCTATTAAAACAGAAAGATCATAGGCGAAGACAAAGAGGTTAGCGGAGGACCGTGGAGCATGGAAGCTTCTCAGCTGCGGCAAGTGACCTGCCAATAAAGGCAGAATACCTATGATGATGATGATGAATATACATAGTTTACTATATTACATATATATATATTCGTGAGCCAGAGGGGACCCCGGGCCCCACTATGGCCTCTCCTTCGGGCGCTCATGGACAGGGGGCATACTCCATAAAACTTGTCCGCATGAGATAAAACTTCAAAATTTAATCTCCTTAATGAATTGATAAAGAAAATAATTTTAAAATATTTTTCTTGATTTACTTGGCGGGAGTGGAGGGGCATATTTCCCGATAAAATTCTATAGGTTGGGTCTTAGAGATAGCCTACAAGAACTGGGTCGATTGGAATGAAACTCGCAGGATCCATAGTTCTTCGATCTAGAATTAAAAGAAATCTTTTTACATATCTAAGGGATGATAGGGGGCATACTGCTAGATGGTTGTCCGAATGAGATAAAGCTTGCAAAATTTAATTTCCCTGATGTGTAGACAACGAAAATAATTTTATAATATTTTTCTTGGTTTAATTGGCGGGGGTGGAGGAGGTATATCCCTTGATAAAATCCTATAGGTTGGGTCTTAGGGCTAATCTAGAAGAACTGTGACGATTGGATTGAAACTCGCAAGATCTATAGTTCTTGGACCTAGAATTTAAAAAATCTATTTACCTGTATAAGGGTTACTAAAAATCTATTTACATATATAAAAATCTATTTACATATATAAGGGGCATACTTCTCAAAAATTCAAAAAATGAAATGAAATTTTGAGTTTTACGTCCCACGGTTATGCCGGTTAGGCTAAAGGAGACGGTGATAATGAGTAATGAATGAAATTGTGGAATGAAGAAAGTGGGAGGAAACGGGAGAACCCCGAGAAAACCCACGCACACGGTGTTTGTCCACCACAAAGTTCACTTGGCGGGAGCAGGGTTTGAACCCGAGACCCCTAGCACCAGAGGTGAAGGCTCTACCACTGAGCCACCGCGGCCTTTCTCAAAAATTATCTGAATGAGACAAAACTCGCAAAATTTAAACTCCCTAAGTTGTTGAGAATTAAAATAAGTTGTTGAGAACGAAAATAATTTTCTTCGTTTACTTGGCGGGAGTGGAGGGGGCAAATTCCTTGATATATATATACTGTATTTCTTCGGATCTAAGTCGCAGAAATAATGTACAAATTCATTCCTATTTCGATAACCATTTCCTTATTAGTAAAACGAAATGTTCATTTTTCGTAAGCGATTACCATCTTTGTGCTGTCTGTCGTTGTTGTAATACAACCAATTTTAAGCAAGTGTCTAAAGTGACAAGCACCAGTCTTCTATCTTCAACACTAAGGGCGGGAGAGATATTTTCCCACATGAGAAAAGCGCGCGAAGCGCTCCAAATTACAGTAGTAACAAAAATGATATTATGTCAAAAAATCCATGACACGCCCCTAATTGTCGTAGAATGATGATTCATATGTCGTTTTCTTCAGAATAAAGTAGGCTGTCAGAAAGTACTACTCACATGTCCCTATAATGTACCTGAGCGGATCAATAATGGCAAATGTGGGACTGTTGGTCAAGAAATTTCCCCTTTCGTTAACCATTTAGCCCCTCTGAACCCCCTTCTGTGTTGATGAAGAGATCCGACAAGATTCAAATAAAAACAAAAGGGTCAATTGATTGTCTGTGTAAAACTTTAGAAATCTAGGGTTAAAGAGAAGCTCACCAAAAAATGTTGAAGTTAGACCTCACTAAAAAAGGGAATGTGTAAAGTGATGATGTCATACCTCCTATGTTCCGACGCTCGGAAGCGTATAGACCCTTCCAATGCTTTCTTCAATGCCTGCTCTCTTATAAAATAAAAAGAAACGGAACTAAATAGCTTTCTTAGTTCTCTTTTAATCGAATTTTGAAGACACAATAATTTCGTAGTAAAAATACGATATATCTTAAAAGGTTAGGAGTCTGTAAGCACAGCAACCACTTGGGATTTTATCTGGATTGTTGACATGAATCTCAGGGAGCGGAATTGTCGCAATTTCTGTTTCCTATTCCATACTGAGATAGAATTCAAAAGATGTTTCTCCCGTTGGTTTGGACCCATTTTCTTGGTGAACTTTAACGTATTCCACGCCTTGTGCGTACAAGGCTGGAATTTCATGCTGGTACATTTCTGTCAACGATAGGACTCTGGTTGTACGTATTAGTGATTTTGAATTTACTTCCACCTTCCAGAGATCACGTTTGACACTGTACGGCTAACCAGTCATAATCATGAATCGTTTTGGGAACGATTTCAACCGGTCGTGTTGATGGGTCAGGCCCAGGATTCTGTACAGCATTTTTCTGCATAAAAACTCAAGTGGCACTATCTGCACAAAATATACGCACTCAAAACATTTCTATAATGTGCGAAGCTATGAACCTAGTATCAGAAAGGGTTTTAATGAATCTCTGGGAAAATCTGTTCAGTGTCGATCCCTATACACTCGACAACACTTCTCTACTGCGTAACTAATGATATAGTATTGCTTGACTCGTGATAATACGTTGATAGTTTTACATTGATTTTAGCTCAATGTAAGTAAATTTACTTCTGTATTATGAAAATTGAAACTTGTACGACATCCGACACATTCTACCAATGGCTGGGTCACGCATCAATACTTCAAATATTTCCAGAGACGACTTTGCTTTCAATGAAGTTTTTACTGGATCAAGTTGGCTAATGATAGAAGTCAGTGGGGAGCTTTCGTGAGCTCGGTATTGAACCTTCGGGTTCCATGGCCCATAGAGTTAGTTAGTTCGTTCGTTAGTTATTTATATGCTTGATTGTTACACGATTTATTAATTTTTGCTTAATCAATCTATTGGACTTTACTCCATTACGGCCAGGAATTTTGGATATTCATGAAATCTAATATATATTTTACATATCAGTATATATAAATAAATGCTATATGACGAATTTTCAGCCTATTCGTCCGACTTCACTCACTGGCTTCTACATTCTGAATTATCTACACATGCTATATTATAATGAACCACAAACATTTATAACTATATACTCATGGGGCTACATTTCAAACCACGATTAGGTTCATACGGCTAAGGAAGGCTAATGTTCAATGGATAAATGGAAAGTGAAATCTTGTGAAAATAAATTTTAGTGAGTAACTTTATTTCTTCTGCTACGCTACATTCCCTGATTTTAAATGTATATATTGGATATTTATACAGTACATGAGATTATCGTGAATTACATAATACAGTTATGTACTTTTAAATATATATATTCACTTTCAACATATATCGTGTTTGTCACATTAAATTATTATATATTCAGTCTTTTCAAGATGGTTCTTCGTTCTATCTATCCTTCTACATTACTATAACAACGACATCAAACAGGTAAACGAAATTAAGAAGTATTTTTAATGATACAAATACTTAAATTATTTTCTTTATATTTTTTTCTTCTTGTTCTTAATTGCCTGTGGCTTCAAAATAGCACATTTGCCCGTAAATATGAACAATACTTAGGAGGTACATACAAAAATAGACACTATCGTGGTATAATGGCTTTCGAACTAAGGGACATCTTTAAATTGATCACAATTACATAAAAAAGTCCTGGACCGTTAGACATTTCATAAACCTAGTTACCTTACTTTTTGAATAGCCTTCATATATATAAAAATTACAAGTCATAAAATAATATATTATTTTCATTTTATCTCAATATCATTCTTATATTTATTAAATAATCAATTTTATTTTAATTTTATAAAATTATCCATGAGAAAGATATAATCAAAAGGTAGTAAGTTTGTTGGTCATTTTTAGGTCCCAAATAGATTCTTTTAATTTAATGCCATTTATACTCGTTAACAATAAAGTTGGTGTGAGTTAAAATACTACATAACTTGTTTCATTTATTCGTTCATATTTAACATAAATTTGATAGACAATATTTGTATTCATGCTTAGATGTAATTGCATAGAATTCAGAAAACGTAGCACTACAAATTACAAATGAAATGATAACAATATTCAAAGTAAAACAAAACAAAACAAATTAAAATCTTAGAAAGAATAATTACACTATATAATTTGATACTATCATTTAAAGGATTTGAAGCATTGTCGTTTAAGTTTTAAATCACTGTTTTTATATTCTTGCGAATTAGGTGCTAACGTGACTCTAACCTATTGTCAAAACATTCGATTAGGTTGCATTGAATAGCCCAATCTTGAGTACAGTCCTGTATGTTACTTACTTCACAAGCTCTTTGGTTCTTATTTTGAAAATTTCTGGCACCTATGTAATTACTACGAAATCTAGGAGTTCGTGAGAAATTAGCTCGATTATTTACATTATTACTAAAAGCAATATAATTATTATTTCTATTCCTTCTGAAATTAGGTTCGATTGTATTGCCATTAGGAGAAAATCTAACATTACCTCTCGTTTTATGATTACAATCTTCTCTAACATTGACATTTCCAACAGGAATATAGTTAGCTTGATTTCTGTTATTATTACCTTGCAATCTAGTCTGACTTCCATAATTTTGAACTATCAATATTAAGTGATTAAAATTAATACATTACGAAGAGATCAATACTTGCTGTAATCTAAACGGTAATAGTATTCTTATTGATGCGATAATACGTGATTCCTGTGGATATGGATTGATCTATTTTAAGTCATTGTACGCAAAATTACAAAATCTATAAGGCTTTTGTCCAATTCTGGATCAAAACATCGGTTTTTACTTTGGGTATCCCAATCTTCTAACATAAAATCACTTTCGAAATTGCCAACAGCGCATTTTTAAAGTCGGAATCATTACGCAGACTCCCTCTGATTGCTTTGTACCATACCGAACACTGTGATAATAAATTATGCGGTAAGATTTTGAGGAACTTAACCGTACCTATTCCAATTAGTTCACACTCTTCCTCAAATTTCTTTAAAAATGTACTCGCTTGGATGTCCTCATATCTACCACTGAATTTAGTTAATGATGTTATTTCACTGAATTTCACGCGACTATTATTAGTACTAAAATTCCTTAGATGCCGAGGTTTTATGTTTGTATGATTTCTGCGACGTGGTCTTCTTTCTTCGTCCTCACTATTTGATATGGTATCTTCCCTTTCTGCATAGACTTCTGATGAGTTGTCTTCGTCACAGAGTCTTGACTCATTTCTATTATGTTCTTCATACACAACGTTGAGGGCAGGATCAGGATTACACGGGGCCATACTTGTTTTCTCTTTGATGGTATGAATCTCTTGCAGTTTTCGAATTTGGTTCGTATGTTCGTTGACTTGTGTTTCGACTATATTAACAGTACTTCTCATCACTGCAAAGCTATGAATAATTTATCTCATCCTATTATCGGATGAAAACCATTTCCAATTTGGTATTTATCTGCTGCGTTACTTGTTCCAATCTGGAATCCATCTGCTGTCGTATTTGCTGTGTCACTTGTTCCAATCTGGTATCGAATTTGGAATCCATCTGTTGTCCTATTTGTTGTACCACTTACCCCAATCTGGAATCTAAATTTTGTGTTACTAGTTCCAACTTGGAATCCATCTGTTGTGTCAGGGAATTCATTTGCTGTCCTAGTTGTCGTAAAGGACTAGTTACACCCGTTGAAGTCTCAATTTTTGGAATATCTTCAACTCCTATAAAGGTATTCATTTTAGGTCTTCGGTATAATTTCCTTTTATTCCAGAAAAAAGGGAAATAGAAAAAGCATCTCTCAAAAGCAAGTGCTGCGAATTTTGACCTAGAATTTATGTTAAGAAAGTTTGTTCTTGTTCTTTTATGTTGGAGATTTCGTCTGTTTTGGCCTTTCAGACCGCTCATTGACAAAAAGTGCACACATTACCGCTATATACACACATTCTTATAGTCAAAGTCTGAAAGTTATTATTATTATTATTATTATTATTATTATTATTATTATTATTATTATTATTATTATTATTGAGTTTACAACTAAGATCCCATCTCCTTATATTGGATGGACGGTCCACAAGTCTTCAACCCCACTGGTGTCTCTTATTTTGTGTTTGTCTCTCTTTCCGTTTAGTGTGGATATTTGTTATTTTTTGCTTTTAGACATTTATATTATGCCTTTACATTATGTAACTTTTTCTTTTTTGAGATATTTTTTTTTTTTGGAAAAAGGAGAGAAACTGCTTTCCTCTGACATCTATTTATTACCGTTTATTTTGTTTGAAGTTCTGAAGTAAGATCTTTTTTTAACTTTTTATCTCTCCCATTGCTCTGACGATAATAAAATGATCATTCTTAATAATTTATTTTATTACCTTATTTGCAGTTTGTCACACTGCTTTATTTGTAACGAATTTGAGGTTCAGTCCAACGCCTTTATAATTCTCAACTACCGCAACGACCATGGTTTTTTGGTGGCATCCTGTAGCAGGAAAATGAGAATTGCAGGTGGTAATGCATTTTTGAAGTCTTGTATGCAAGCCTGTGGAGCTTATTTTTTCGATGGACTTTGATAATGTTTTTCGATTTGTAATAGAAATTATTTCTAACATTGAATGCTAAATATGGTATTCTACAATAACTTTCTTTGGGAAATACGCTGCAACATATTGTAGTTAATTTGAAGTTTACATATTAATACTTAATTGTCAAAATAGTTAAGTTTGTAAAACATATTTCTACCTAGGTATTATCTGCATTTGCATGATGAGTAATTAAAAAAATTATACATATTAGTTTGAACGTTCGCAATGTGCATCAACATGAAACGTCTAATCTGAAGAGAACTATATTTTTCGTTCATTATTCATGTCACTAACGATGACACTCAATTAGCAACACGAAGTAAATAACATGAAGAATTGCATAAAGTAGACATTTTCTTAGTTAATGATATATGCTAAGGAGAATTAGGTTCACACTAAAATAGTGTACGTACGTTAAGATAGTGAACATAATGCTATATAAATATATAGAACAAATTATATGTGGAATTATCTTAAAACAACATAAGGAACACATGAGATTTCTAAAATTGACATTTCCGACTTAAAGCTCAGTTAGGTGATTGCTTATTAATTTCTTAGCAAAGTACATAGAGAGGATATGCGGTAGTAGAAATCATGATTTAAAATACATTCATGAAAAACGAACAATAACACCAAAAATGTTTTCGATACTTAGTAACTATATTATGGATAAATGTCTTTCATTACATTTAAAAGCAGTTTCAGCATTGCATTCCCTTTGTTCAACTTGTTACTAAGAATTGAAGAATAGTATTTTCAAGTCGTAGATTGGCAAATCAGAACAAGAAAAATTGTTCTACAAGGTAACCAAGCGTACATATTATTCTCACATTTTTGTTTTTAATATATAAAATCGATATTCATTGTAGGACGAAAAATCAGTAATGGTGGTTCGTAATTACCATCGTCCGTAAGCAAGATTACATTGGTACACGTTTTCAATAAACGAAACGAATTTATCTGTTTATGTTTATACTTGGGGAGAATTGCGAATCTCATTATTGAATGTAATGTTCATAATCTTCAGTTGCAGTAAGGGTCAATAAGAGTATATGATATCTGAAACACCTGCGGTCTAAGGAAGAAGTAATGGCAACCAACTTGGGGCCATATAAATAATGAAAATTATGAAATTATGAAATTTCTCACTGCAAAATACTTGACAGAGACGCCCATTCATGGTATTCCTGAAACATTGAAGACAGGACGATCCATTTGGGAAAGGTAAGTATACATGCATTTTCTTTAAAACTCACTGTTTTGTATATTAGGATATTTTAGGCTATCTAAAGGTCAATTGTGTAGTTATTGTTATGTTTAATATTAAAACGAATTAAATCAAAAATATGAAAAATAAGTACATGCTATACTTCAAATTGGATTACTTCAACAGTGATTAATTTCGATATTTCGTACTATATTGACTTACTTGATATTTTTGTTCACCAAAATTTCAATTGCATTACCTAATTCTTTTGCAGTGATTTCAACCACTTATTTCATGTCTTTTTCAATAACATATGTAAGGTAAAATATCAAAACATTAAAATTCAAAAGCTATTGTATTCAGATTTGATATTAAGTAGAATAATAGCTGATTTCGTGTCTATATCATATGGAAAACACAGTGTGTATTTTATGGTGATACTATTAACTAAAGATGCATTCCAAGCGAAATTTATCAACTTTGAAAAACTTTGTAGACTCTCCGTCTTCGATTTCTTTCGCATTTGGGCGTGTTATGAGGTATCTCGAGAGGTATTGAAATGTAAAATGACAGATACCGTTTCCAAGATAGAGGGCACTGAACGCACGAAAAATGTTTTTAAACATGCATATATTAAATATTTTTAGTTAAAGTTTGGTGGACATGAGGAACACGAAATTTGGTCGCAGAACACATAGTAATACAGAGGAACATAAAAAAGGTTAGAAACCAATATCACCAATGTTTCTGTCACAATGGCCGGTCAAAGGTAAAGATCATTAATGCAAAAGTGATCCATGTTTGGTCGTCTTTATGGAGTAAAAGGGGAAAGAATGACTAAAATTTATTTTGTGACAGAGAACGATGGACCTTCCTCAGGACATTGGTGTATATTTCAGATGGTGGTATGTTGCCCCTTCCTGTGTATGAATCTTATTGTAACTCAATGTTGTCAATATCGTCCATATTTGGGCAGCCATATTGCAAAAAGTCCTGGAGAAAAATTGTTTAGCATTTGAGAAAATAACCTGCCGTTGTTTGTCTCCTAGAAAAACAAATATAATTTCATGGTTCACAGTATTATCTGAGTTGTCAAATTTGCAATATGCCTATATTTAGATAATAAAAGAAAACATAGTCGAATACTACAAGTAATATAGATGACAATGACTACAACCCATGTTTTCATTATAAAAGACCTATTCTGATATCAATAGGTGATTGACATGCAAAATTAATGCTTACCATCTAATAAAAGGAAACATGTTAGTTATCCACATACAGTAGTGACAAAAGTCAGTGCCAATCTGGCAACTCTGTCTCGTAGCAGAACTCATTAAACAACATTGCATTTGGCATGCTTATTTTATTGTATCATGCTAGTTTGAATGTGTTGAGTGGTAAGTCAAATATCATTATAACTGGTGTTTTGTGCGGTGCTGCAAAAAATGTTATAGTCTTATCTGGATTATGCAGTGCTCTGTTAGACTTGTAACTGAAGACAGTTATTACAACATCTCATACAGCTCTTCTGCACACACATATGTCATCATTGCTACATGTCGCATTGTCCGATAGATGTTGAGCGTGTTTGATATGTCTTGTTACCAAGTACATTGGCATGCCATGCATGATATGCCAGAACCTTTTATGTGATGTAGTGCAAATTGATTTACAAGGAATTAGTTTTGTTTCTTGGGTACTGTTCTTCTTCGCAAAGTCCACAGTGATTTCCTTCAGGTTCTTTTTTTAGTACTTTCTTATAAACATGTGTAAGATCACAGGCCGTTCGTCCATACAAATCGTGGTACTTTTCAAGATACATATTCTTGTGGTACTCACACACAGTTGTAATGTCTCTAGACCCTCACTTTCAGCAGCTGCTGCTTGTTCTCTGCAGGTCTTATGTATGTCTGCAGACAAGCTATATAAACTGTTTTAACAGCTGTCTTCAGTTACAAGTACAAGAGAGCACTGCATGATCCTGGTAGGACTAACACATTTCTGCAACCGAGCACAAAACAACAGCTACAATGATGTTTGACTTACACATCACTCAACACATTTAAACTAGCACGATACAATGAAACAAATATGGCAGGCGCAATATTCTTTAATGAATTCTACTAGCAGACAGGGTTGCCAGACTGACACTGATTTTTGCAACTATAGCATATGGATAATTAACATGCATTCCTTTTATATTAGATTGTAAGCATTAATTTTGCATGCGATCCGCCTATTGGTATCATAATATGTCTTTTATAATGAACACATGATCTGTAATCATAGACAGCTACGAGTATATTACATGTACTATTCAACTATGTTTTTCATTGTCTGATAATAGCCATATTGTACCTTTGATAACTTGGACAATACTCTTAACAACAAACCATATTTGTTGTGCAAGGAGACATATAACTGCAGGTTATCTTCTCAAGTGCTGAACAATTTTTCCCCAGGCCCTTTTGTAATATGACCGCCAAAATATAGCTGATATTGACAAAATTGAGTTAGAGTAACATCCATACAAGGAGAGGACAACATACCACCAGCTGAAACATAAAAATGTTCTGAGGAAGGTCCAACGTTGTGAGTCGCAAAATAAAGGTTAGTGGTTCTTTGCCCTTCTACTGCACAAAGATGACCAAACCTGACTTACTTTTTCCTTAATAACCTTTACGTTTGACCTGTCATTGTGATGACAGCAGTTTTGTGCGTTTCTCTGTATTATTATGTGTGCTGTGACAAAGTATCATGTTTCTTACATTCACCAAACTTTGAGTACAAATATTTAAATATATGCATGGTTGAAGCATTTTTCATGTGTTCAGTGCCCTCTATCTTGGAAACGGTGAACCATCAGCATCTGCCATTTTTCATTTCAACACCTCTTGTGATACGTCATAGTATACCAAAACACGAGCAAAAACGAAGACGGTGCAACTACTTATCCCATCGAAGTACTCATTTCACTTGGAATACACCTAAACGTAAATTTCAGTAAGAAATATAAGATTTCAAGAAAAATTTATTACTTGAAAATTAATTAATTTTTCTTGAAAATTAATCAATTTATTTATGAATAATGTTAATCATGTTTCAAGTGACTGAGTGTTGTACAAGAAATATCCGTTCAGTAGTACACTACAGATAAATACTATTTATAGCTAATTCTATTCGTGGATATAGTTTAGATTTTTGGCTACAACACCGGTTTTCGATTATCCGATTGACCTACCCCCTAATTACAAAGTAGTAATGCATGCATAATCAATTGTCTCATCAGGAGCGTAGTTTCATTGTTTATCGGATTTGCTATAAACGTACTTACGTATTAAATATTTAACAAAACAAATGTTGGGAATAGAAGAACGCAATGTTGGGAATAGAAAAACTAATGAAATCTTGAATTTTGGTCGTATTTCGTTATCGAATCATTGTCTTGCTTAGTAAAACTGACTCATAATTTATAATGTCTACTTACAAATATTAAGCACAAATAAATTAGTTGTTAACTTTACTTTGTTTTGCTCAGTAACTAATAATATTATTATTATTCTGAACCTACTCGCAACTAACTATTTCTAGTAGGTCAAATCAAATAATTTAGATTGTGGTTTCGAAAACGGAAGTAGTTACCTACAAGGATCTATACAGGAAGTCCTGGTTCGATAAGACTTAAATTCCCATATTAAACTAATGGTATACAGTAGAAATTATCAGTGTGTGTTCCCTTGAATAGAACTGGGGGAGATTAGACCCGGAAGTGATAAAAAATTAGTTAGGGGAAAAGCAATATATGCTTTGAGTCACGTAACTTGTGTGTTTGATTAGAATATCAAAGGAAGTAATGATATGTGTATCATCTTGTTTTAATTGGAGCAGACTTCCCTCCTTTTGCGTGGGCAAAAGGGAAGTTTTGGATAATAAGCATAGAGATATTGATTTCGTTTGCATGGACGTGGGATGAAACACGTGGGGGAAGAAATCCCTCCTTCTTTTGTGGATAGGAAGCAAAAACTGATTTATAAATAAAGTATATTGCCTTACACGATTTTAATGTTGTGTTTTTAAGTGCTAAGTTGTTTGTAGACGGTGTAATTTGATTGGAACGGTTGGATTTATTATTGAAGGTAAGGAATTTTATTTATTTATATGAATTGAATATTAAAAATATAAGATGAGATAAATGCCCTGTTATTAGATATATATACATATAATTGTAGAATAGCGTCCCTTATTGGTACCGAGGCTATATTGTTGTATATGCTTACAAGACTTAGCTTGTAATGATTATATTAACAAATGGAAAGACATAAGATGGCGCCGGGAATGGAACCCGGCTTTGCTACGGAAAAGATGCGTATGTTAGCTGCTGTCGGGAATGGAACCCGGCTTTGCCACGGCAAAGACGCGTACGCTAGCTGTCGCCGGGAATGGAATTTGGCTTTTTTTACGGAAAAAATGCGTACGCTAGCCATAACGGATGTTTATTTTGGTGCTGGGGTTTGAAGGCAAGCGATTTAAACTTGGAAGTTAAAAGAACTTTATTTGAAAAAGAAAAGAAATGGATTTTATTTTCTTATTTGTTTTAAAACAGAATTACAAAAATAATGAACAGACTTTGCTTGGTTTTTAAAAATGGCTGAAGTCTTGTTAACTATCAGTAGCTGTTGAATGACAGGAGGCGGAGTTGAAGACATGGCTATCTTACAGAGGGTGTTGAAAACATTGACAGAAGGGTTGATTTTAATGGGTGGAGTGTCGGTTAAGATAGATTGGCCATTGGTGGTTTTCCACCATTTTGTTTTTCTTTTAGCAGAGTAATTATAACAAGCAATGGCGAACATAAAGATTTTTTGTTTTGAATGAATAAATGATGTATAAATACACAAGTTTTAATTGACATTGCCTTATTTAAATATGTAGGGAAAAAAAGAGACTGTTTTGGCATACAAAGTATGGTACATTTGCGAAATGCGAGTTTTGAGTTTAACGGGAGACGTATGATTAAAGTAACTGAACGATGATGGGCGGAATGAATATGTGGGAGGAGAAGGGGAATATTTAGAGAACTATGTAACGATTTTATTGTGTTTAAGTTTTACGTCCGACGATTATGCCGGTGAGGTAAAAGGCACTATTGGTTTTATGAAAACTTGTAAAGAAAAGGTATATAGAAAGTGGAAGGAACCACGAAAAAATTGCACGCATACGGTTTTTGTTTGCTACAATTTATAAAAAAATAAACCCAAACTTAATGTTTGTCATGAAAAATGTTGAAATAATTGGCGGGGACCCCCAAGCACCAGAGATGAATGCTGTATTACTGAATTATTGCAGACAATAATGAAATTTAAGTTAGTATATTGTTGTATTGGTCCGAACTTATGAATAGTAAGAACATAAGAAACAGTTTCCTTACCTAATGTTCATATAGCAGAACACACTAACACACTTTACGTTACGGTAACTGATACTCATGTATAGTAGAAACTGTACATGTTTTGAATGAAAGAACACAGGAATTTACTTGATTTATAGTAAACTGATTTTATATGTATGCGGAATATATTTTTGTGAACGATTTTATGTACGGAACTTCATTTGTTTTGCATGACCGCCATTTTTGTTGAGTAAGAGTTTGCAGCGGCGCGAGGAATTTCCGTGACGAAGTATATGCGACCCGCCTTTTGCTGTGGTGCGATGAAAAAACGCAGGCATTCCGTATATGGTTTTTGACGGTAGCGTATTATGGTGAAGTGTGCGTGATAGATATTTGTGGAAATGGCTGCTTATAGTATGCAAAGTCGCAGATTTAAAACAAAAATGGCCGACATTGCCAAGTTTTATGTACAGTAAATATTAATGGTAATAAATGATTATGATTATGTGAAAAGTATACTATATTGCGTATAGGAGCATAATGAGTAGTATTGGTAATGAGTAATAGCGACATGAAGTGATGATGTATATAGCGTATGGAAAATGCCAAATATATGCACAATGGATAGTTAACATGTTGGGTGACAGTAGTATTAATTGATGACGTATATAGCGTACGGAAGGGCAAAAATAGATGCATGGCATTTAGTAAATATGATGGTTGAGAATGGTATTAAGGGATGGGCTATATAATAATACTTATGGATATGTAACTTAGTTGTATAGCGGGTGACAGTAACATGAAGTGATGCCTTATATAATATTACGTGTGAACGTACAGCGGTGGTATGAAAGATACAGCATTAGCTGAAAGCCATGTTATGTTATACACATAGCAGAATAATGCCTATAGTTGTGGAAAATAGACGCAAAGCGCGTACTAAATGGAATAGCTTCCACATTATTGATGTTAGTGATTGCTATCGTGTTCACAGTATACATTAGATTGTATGGATGTGGAAAAATGGAGGCAGAGCGCGTAGTATATGCAGTAGGTGGCACATTAGATGTTATGAATGCAGAAAATAGATGTAGAGCGCGTTTTGTGGGCATGCTATTTGTGAATGGGTTGAAGAAAGAATTTTATTTAGCTTTTTTGAGCGAGCGAGCGGGAATTAAACTGACGGACGAAGTATGAAATGGTGGACAGCAGAAATTTTATTTTATGATAGTTGGGAATTGAACCAGGGACCATATGAACTTGAAATAACCATTGAGCTATTATAGAATGTTAGGGGTTGTTTTGATATTTGCTAATAGTAGTAGTAAAAAATGATTTTTGTTGTAGTAGTATTTATTAATTTTATGTTGTTTTTTCTTTTTAGGAAGAGTATTTTTTGCTTAGTGGAACAGAACTGGAAATTTGTAAAACGTAAGTACATATATATTGTTAACTTAGGGGTAAATTTTTGTATTGTAAATGGGAAGAAAAAAGCAGAGGGGGGAGTGACAAATGGTTTGGGTTTTGACCTGTATTGTACAAGTATTAGTTTATAATAGAAAGGAGGGAGCTGGTAGCAAACTTGTTCGCTATTGTGTTAATTAGTTTAGAAACTTAAAGGCATGGAAAAGTAGAAAACAGCATTGAAACCCGCCCATTGGGAGAACTTATATTTGCATAGAATTAAGAAAGGGATGCTAATTGTTATTTTTCGTAACTTAGATAAATATTTTTCTGAAATATGAACAATGTAATAGAACACTAATTAAATACTATAGGAATAGAATAATAAGCGCTATTATTCTATTGGAGAAACGTATTGATTGAAAAAGAAACACAAAACACTATTGTGTAAAATTAGATTTAATACAATTGCGTTTAATATAGCACTGTTACTTTGAGTATTGCATTAAAATTGCTTGGAAGTTACTTGTGTTAATTTGATGTAGCGAGTTGATTTACGAAGGGGAACATATAAATTATATCTATTATTGAGTATATGATATAATGACTTGTATGGGGGATAACACTAGTGTAATATCTTAATAGTAATTTCATATTTTAAACTTATTATGGATTTAGTAGTTAATAAAAATATCATCTGTTCATTTAAAATCTACTTAGGCAATATGTAAGAAAAAGGTAATATTGAATCAATAAGAATTATTATTTCTTGCTAACATTTTGTATATACATTAGCAGTTTAATGCTTTTCTTTTAAAAAGGACCTTTGGAAATAAAAGACAAAGGGAAATATACCTTACCTACTTTGTTTTGACTAATTATAAGTAAGCCTCACACTAAGTTTGATAACGTCCGGACATGAGAATAGCGCTGCGTTGTGGGAGAGAAGGGGAATGGCTTGTTTTTACAAGTTAATTTGAGGGTAGGCTAAAGCAAATAGTTTTTTAGCTTCGCCTTTGAATAAAGTGGAAGGAAACCCACGCACACACTGTTTGTTTACGTACTAAGAATTGAACTAGGGACTTATGCATTAGAGCAAAAGAAATAGTAATTTTACATAGAGATGATGTATTATTGCGAATTATTATTCTTATTGTATAGTACTTAATTAGCATGGAATCTAGAATTTAGGATTTATATTTGGTTGCGCTTTAGATAGGACCACTTTGGCATTTACGTAATGTGAACGAAGAAAAGTTTACGTAGGGAAATGAACTTAAAATTCCTAGCACCAACTTTAGGAAAATCTCTTGTATGAGAAATAGATGCACTAACTTTGAAGTGTTGTGTTTTGAATGGAGATGTGTTTAAATAAATAAATATGTGGATGTTGAGAGAGAGAGACTGCATGTCATAATAATAGAAGTGGAGAAACTTAAAAGAAAACTGCTAAATTGGAAAATATAATTGAGTTTAGTAATGCAAGACGGTAAATGGAATGATAGTAGGTAAAGGGAATTGGGAAAAGTCATATAAATTAGTTTGTAGAGTTTTTCAATTATAGATACTAATTTAGGTTAAAATGAACGCAGAGCGGGACTTGAAATATTTTGGCTTTTACTTAGTGTTGATGAGGAAAACCTCATTTAGGGCGGGTGGTTTGTAAAAAAAGCTTTTTAAATGTTTTAAGCTCACCGGGAGTTGAATGAAAGACTGCATACACTAAAGGCAATAGCGGTACACGGAATCGAAAATAAAGGATGAAGGTGTTGCCGGCTAAAATACTTTAATCGTAATAACAACAAGAACATCAACAACAACAACAACAATAATAATAATAATAATAATAATATTATTATTATTATTAATAATAATAATAATAATAATAATAATAATAATAATAATAATAATAATAATATCCTTGAAATTGCCCTAATTTTTATAAAGAAGAAAATCCACAAGTTGTTCATGGCACAAAGTGGGTTGCCATCCATGTGTTACGTTCATTTATGATTTAGAAATATCATTAAATTTAGAGAGAAGGTAGCAACATATTAAAATAAACGAACAAGGTTAGAAAACAGTAATATTTTTACGTAATAAGCTTATGGCGCTTTTGACTGACCTCGAGGAGTTGTGCATGGTTGATAAAGAGCAGTTAGTGAACAAAAGCTTTATTGCGTGTACCTAAAGGAAAACAATAAGATTATATATGTAAGGGACAAGTTGATAGAAAGGTATAGAAGGTAGATGGTTGTAGTAATCAGTAATGTATGCAACATAGCACGGACCGTGAAACAAACTATGAAGGGGTGAATGTAAAGCCTTATATGTGAAAATTGAAATGACCACCGGGAATCGAACCCTGGTGTTAGAAAATATTACATACACTTTCAATATTTAGTGGAACGGCTTTTTTTGCTTAA
Source organism: Thermobia domestica (assembly GCF_964235325.1). NCBI lineage: Eukaryota > Metazoa > Arthropoda > Insecta > Zygentoma > Lepismatidae > Thermobia > Thermobia domestica. The sequence goes on from NC_137461.1 coordinate 244,721,154, forward strand.
AACTATTGCTTATTTATTAGAGGAATACCATTAGTAACAATAAGAGAAAAAGGAGAAGTTAACTTTGATTTTTCATGCTAAGTAAATATAGTTCTAGCATTTTGTTCAACACCAAAGCTATATGAGTGAAAATTAATGTAGTATTTCAAGAACTAAACTGGAGTTTTCAAATGTATAATTGGATCACATAGAGTTGCAATATGGTATTTGCTTGAAAGACAATAAATTATTGGCTAATAAACCTCAAGATATTAGGTAAAACAATTACATATTTTGTAATATGTATTAAACGATACTTTATTTTGACTTGAAAAAACTTATATTGGAATTTTTTTCTGTTTCAGAAGCATGGAAGAGGGCAAAACGATTCCAATTATTGATTTTGTATCAGATAGTGAAGATGCAAGTACAAAGGAAACGAAGAAAGAGAAGAAGCAGAAGAAACAACACGATTATGTTAAATTAACGAAGAAAGACACTAAAGAAATGTTTCGAATCTTTGAAAAGTATGTGAATAAGGAAAAAAATACAATAGAATTTGGCGCTGTATTAAAATATATAGCATTAGAACGATGGATGAAAAAACTGTGAAAAGAAAGAACATCACAAAAGGAGATGTATATAGATTAAAAATAATAAAAAGAAAAATGAAAAATCTTAGAATATGACTTTGATTATAATTTAGTGTTTTATTTTATAATCATTCCTTGTCCTTTTGATTAGTATTGGATATTTGTTGCTGACCGTAAAGATTTTTTCTTGTTGTTTTTAACAATGGTTTCTCATTTTTAACTTTAAAAGAAAAGGTGTTTGTGACTTTTAAAACAAATTTGAAGGGTGACCCATAGCGATAACTTTTCCTTCTTTGTGACTGTTTGCTCGTTGTCTTTAAATAGACAACTATAAGGCTGTGACAATAGATTTTGTAGCTCCTAAGGTATTGTATTGAACTGGTTTAGGAAAATGAAAAGTAAAATAATTAACTAAATTTTGGCGTTCTAGGAAACATCTGGTTTAACTTGAATATTTGTTTTAGGTGACTGCATACTTTTAAAATAAAGGACATTTACTTGATTTTCTCCAAGAGTTGTGGGTTTGAAACAAATTTGACATTGGTTTTACATTAAAAGTATTCTAATCTTATTATTACTTTTTCAAATATAACTTATACGAATTGTGTTGTTAGGTTTTTATTAAAATAATATCTTAGCAAAATTTCTGACAGGGTTTCACTGTAATTTTAAAGATTCATGCAAATGAATGATAAAGAAGAAATTAAAGCAAATGAATGATGATCATGTGATTGAAGAATCAGTGAAACTTGTGAGTAAATTACTTTAAATTATTTTGTTCTTTATAAAAGAACAGTTGAACCTATTTATTTGAATAAATTTTGGTGTAAAGAAGAATGAGGAATTCTGAAACAAACTAGAATTTTTTATTGGCAAAATTTAAAAAATTTTGATCCGTGTAGAACAATAACTTGAGAAGCTTTCACAGGTTGCGCAAATGTATATTACAGATAAACAGTTTGGATAAGATGAGTACTACTAGTTATGATTTAGATTATGTGTATTTAAACTGTTACGTTTGAGGGATGACGTTGTTGATGAGTCCGGGGGTAATGGAAGGAACGACACATTATGTATTGTCTCGACATTTGGCTGAGCACGGAAAACTGTATTTAAGTTAGATAGCGTGAAAAAGCTGATCTAATTTTTATGATCACCGGGAATGGAAACCGCTTGCAGCATAGCGACAGCGTTAGCAAGTACATTACGCAGGACTACTGTAGTACTAGTTAAACATATATATTTGGATCAAAATGGAAAATGGCGGAATTATGTAGCGGTAGGATGGAAATAATTTTCAAATTTTTAACCAGTAAAAGAGAAAATATAGCCGGAAATGGGAGGACAACATTAAGAAGGATGCCGTAGTACAAAGTAGATGGAATTGGCTAAGGATAGATGTGAATAGAAAACTTTTTTTGTGAACCTCAGGTTCCATAAGAAATAAGGTTACTTAGTTAGTTTAATTAGGTTAGGAATTCACTATTTAAGACAAATTATTGGTAATGAAAAATAAGTAAAGAGAAAATCAACGGACTTATTAATTATTGCTAAAATTATCTATAAAATTGAAATCACATTGGAAGAAATCACTAAGTAATTGCCGTGGAAATTAAATGAGGGATCCCCAAATAGCAAAAATATCCACTTTATTAATTATTTAGTGCATCCCTGCATTAATGAAATAATAATTTAAAAATATGTGATTAGCAAATCGAAGTTCTAATAGTAACGAACAGAATAAGTAATATAAGTATTCGTAGGGAAATTATAAGGTGCACGGTTTTAAATGTTAACTAAGAAAGCAGAGAATTTTGCTTATTATCCGATTGAAAATTTCTTGTTAAGAAATTTCAGGCTTAAAATTATGCGTTTTTTTCTATAATCTGTTCGCTTACTTTGAGGGAAAGAAACAGGGAACTACATAATATATATATATATATATGATTTAGTAATCAATTTTAGGGTCTAGGAGGCTCAGGTGAGCAGGTCATGTACATAGGATGGAAAGGTTTTAAGTGAAAACAACCATTAGGAAGACCTAGGCGCAAACGGTTGAATCTCGCAGAGATTGGAATACAAGTGTTACCTAAAATCCAGAGCGAGTAAAGACATGTTCCAATCATTGATTCATAATTTATTTTACATATAGGAAAATTACTGTTTGAATAATATGTGATACACTCAGTCAGAGAATGTGATCACTTATTAACTTCAGTAAGCCATAAAGTAAATTTCGAGGAACAATTTATTATAGAATGTCTATGTAGACATTGAATCTTTAAGTAAATATCCTATTGTTTTCCTTAGCTGAAAATGAAAACTAAAATCATATATGAAGCTATCATATAAAATTAATGCACTAGCACCTGTGCCTAAAAATGGTCTAATTGAACGTTAGATCCTATTTTGCGCCAAATGTGGAAAGAACAATTACTTTTATGCTGCTATAGAAAATCCAACTTTTAAGAGATTCCGTTATGTAAGAATTGCGTGTAGCCCCATATGAGGAAGCAATATTTAGAATACGAAATGACATAGGAGATTTTTTATATTTAGTTAGTGATTAATGAAAGCGCTGACGATTTATTTATAACTTAACGGTAAGGAAAACTAACCTTAATGAAAAAAGTAGATGTTGTATATACAGGGTTGTTGTAATAAAGTTGTTGAAGGGCTATTTTTGTGTATGGTTTTAATCGTGTTGCCGAGCATATAAGACTATTTACTTAACAATACTTAACCAGTGCTTACCCGATAAGATATACCTGATTAAAGACAGTTGAGTACTGTGTTGACCAGTAAAGGAAGTTGTGAAAATTTAGAGGAAGATGCTTATAGCGTTACTGTAGATTTACCATACATCCCATTGCACTTTTTGTTTTGGTTATTATAAAATTAGAGGGTTTGGGAATACCATTTTTTACGAATATTGAGCTTATTCTCTACGTACATGTTTATCCTCAAAAAGAAACAATCATTTTCCCATAGAAATTCTAAAAGTGTGCTCCTTATTTATTATAATGTTAATTTCGGGTGTGAATATAAACGAACATGAACCCAAGTTGAAGTTTGCCTTCATCACGTTAGCTGTACTACGTTTATTCTCTACGTACATGTTTATTCTCAAAAAGAAACAATCATTTTCCCATAGAAATCCTAAAAGTGTACTCCTTATTTATTATAATGTTAATTTCGGGTGTGAATATAAACGAACATGAACCCAAGTTGAAGTTTGCCTTCATCACGTCAGCTGTACTACGTTCATTCTCTACGAACATGCTCATCTTCAAAAGAAAGAAAATCGTTTCACCATAGAAAGCCTAAAAGTGTGATCCTTATTTATTATAGCGTCATCTTCGGCCCGAAATTGACGCTATAATAAATATTCAGAAAATATTCATATTTTAGAAAAATATTTATCTAAGTTACGAAAAATAACAATTAGCATCCCTTTCTTAATTCTATGCAAATATAAGTTCTCCCAATGGGCGGGTTTCAATGCTGTTTTCTACTTTTCCATGCCTTTAAGTTTCTAAACTAATTAACACAATAGCAAACAAGTTTGCTACCAGCTCCCTCCTTTCTATTATAAATTAATACTTGTACAATACAGGTCAAAACCCAAACCATTTGTCACTCCCCCCTCTGCTTTTTTCTTCCGATTCACAATACAAAAATTTACCCCTAAGTTAACAATATATATGTACTTACGTTTTACAAATTTCCAGTTCTGTTCCACTAAGCAAAAAATACTCTTCCTAAAAAGAAAAAACAACATAAAATTAATAAATACTACTACAACAAAAATCATTTTTTACTACTACTATTAGCAAATATCAAAACAACCCCTAACATTCTATAATAGCTCAATGGTTATTTCAAGTTCATATGGTCCCTGGTTCAATTCCCAACTATCATAAAATAAAATTTCTGCTGTCCACCATTTCATACTTCGTCCGTCAGTTTAATTCCCGCTCGCTCGCTCAAAAAAGCTAAATAAAATTCTTTCTTCAACCCATTCACAAATAGCATGCCCACAAAACGCGCTCTACATCTATTTTCTGCATTCATAACATCTAATGTGCCACCTACTGCATATACTACGCGCTCTGCCTCCATTTTTCCACATCCATACAATCTAATGTATACTGTGTACACGATAGCAATCACTAACATCAATAATGTGGAAGCTATTCCATTTAGTACGCGCTTTGCGTCTATTTTCCACAACTATAGGCATTATTCTGTTATGTGTATAACATAACATGGCTTTCAGCTAATGCTGTATCTTTCATACCACCGCTGTACGTTCACACGTAATATTATATAAGGCATCACTTCATGTTACTGTCACCCGCTATACAACTAAGTTACATATCCATAAGTATTATTATATAGCCCATCCCTTAATACCATTCTCAACCATCATATTTACTAAATGCCATGCATCTATTTTTGCCCTTCCGTACGCTATATACGTCATCAATTAATACTGCTGTCACCCAACATGTTAACTATTCATTATGCATATATTTGGCATTTTCCATACGCTATATACATCATCACTTCATGTCGCTATTACTCATTACCAATACTACTCATTATGCTCCTATACGCAATATAGTATACTTTTCACATAATCATAATCATTTATTACCATTAATATTTACTGTACATAAAACTTGGCAATGTCGGCCATCTTTGTTTTAAATCTGCGACTTTGCATACTATAAGCGGCCATTTCCACAAATATCTATCACGCACACTTCACCATAATACGCTACCGTCAAAAACCATATACGCAATGCCTGCGTTTTTTCATCGCACCACAGCAAAAGGCGGGTCGCATATACTTCGTCACGGAAATTCCTCGCGCCGCTGCAAACTCTTACTCAACAAAAATGGCGGTCATGCAAAACAAATGAAGTTCCGTACACAAAATCGTTCACAAAAGTATATTCCGCATACATATAAAATCAGTTTACTATAAATCAAGTAAATTCCTGTGTTCTTTCATTCAAAACATGTACAGTTTCTACTATACATGAGTATCAGTTACCGTAACGTAAAGTGTGTTAGTGTGTTCTGCTATATGAACATTAGGTAAGGAAACTGTTTCTTATGTTCTTACTATTCATAAGTTCGGACCAATACAACAATATACTAACTTAAATTTCATTATTGTCTGCAATAATTCAGTAATACAGCATTCATCTCTGGTGCTTGGGGGTCCCCGCCAATTATTTCAACATTTTTCATGACAAACATTAAGTTTGGGTTTATTTTTTTTATAAATTGTAGCAAACAAAAACCGTATGCGTGCAATTTTTTCGTGGTTCCTTCCACTTTCTATATACCTTTTCTTTACAAGTTTTCATAAAACCAATAGTGCCTTTTACCTCACCGGCATAATCGTCGGACGTAAAACTTAAACACAATAAAATCGTTACATAGTTCTCTAAATATTCCCCTTCTCCTCCCACATATTCATTCCGCCCATCATCGTTCAGTTACTTTAATCATACGTCTCCCTTTAAACTCAAAACTCGCATTTTGCAAATGTACCATACTTTGTATCCCAAAACAGTCTCTTTTTTCCCTACATATTTAAATAAGGCAATGTTATTTAAAACTTGTGTATTTATACATCATTTATTCATTCAAAACAAAAAATCTTTATGTTCGCCATTGCTTGTTATAATTACTCTGCTAAAAGAAAAACAAAATGGTGGAAAACCACCAATGGCCAATCTATCTTAACCGACACTCCACCCATTAAAGTCAACCCTTCTGTCAATGTTTTCAACACCCTCTGTAAGATAGCCATGTCTTCAACTCCACCTCCTGTCATTCAACAGCTACTGGTAGTTAACAAGACTTCAGCCATTTTTAAAAACCAAGCAAAGTCTGTTCATTATTTTTGTAATTCTGTTTTAAAACAAATAAGAAAATAAAATTAACTTCTTTTCTTTTTCAAATAAAGCTCTTTTAACTTCCAAGTTTAAATCGCTTGCCTTCAAACCCCAGCACCAAAATAAACATCCGTTATGGCTAGCGTACGCATTTTTTCCGTAAAAAAAGCCAAATTCCATTCCCGGCGACAGCTAGCGTACGCGTCTTTGCCGTGGCAAAGCCGGGTTCCATTCCCGACAGCAGCTAACATACGCATCTTTTCCGTAGCAAAGCCGGGTTCCATTCCCGGCGCCATCTTATGTCTTTCCATTTGTTAATATAATCATTACAAGCTAAGTCTTGTAAGCATATACAACAATATAGCCTCGGTACCAATAAGGGACGCTATTCTACAATTATATGTATATATATCTAATAACAGGGCATTTATCTCATCTTATATTTTTAATATTCAATTTATATAAATAAATAAAATTCCTTACATTCAATAATAAATCCAACCGTTCCAATCAAATTACACCGTCTACAAACAACTTAGCACTTAAAAACACAACATTAAAATCGTGTAAGGCAATATACTTTATTTATAAATCAGTTTTTGCTTCTTATCCACAAAAGGAGGAGGGATTTATCTTCCCCCCACGTATTTCATCCCACGTCCATGCAAACGAAATCAATATCTCTATGCTTATTATCCAAAACTTCCCTTTTGCCCACGCAAAAGGAGGGAAGTCTGCTCCAATTAAAACAAGATGATACACATATCATTACTTCCTTTGATATTCTAATCAAACACACAAGTTACGTGACTCAAAGCATATATTGCTTTTCCCCTAACTAACAAATTATACGTGACTTTATTCATATCTTATATTCAGTTTCTGCTACAAAAGGGGAGAAAAGAAATCATATCACAGCCTCTTCCGCTCTAATTAAAATTATCATAAAAGATTTTTCAAAGTATCAAACTTTCTTCTGCTCCAATTAAAAATTATCGACTCACAAAATTAATCATTCTTGATAATTTTTTATCACTTCCGGGTCTAGTCTCCCCCAGTGCTATTCAAGGGAACACACAGTGATAATTTCTACTGTATACCATTAGTTTAATATGCGAATTAAAGTCTTATCGAACCAGGACTTCCTGTATAGATCCTTGTAGGTAACTACTAACGGATATAAATTGTGGGAATGAATTTTTTCTCCCATTCAAATATACCTAAGCTAAGGAAATATCTTGAAGTTTTAGACTCTTAACCCCGAACAATAAAAGTTTATCTACTGCTAACATAATTGTTACTGCATTGAAACCGTTTGCATAAAAAAGATTATTGTTTTGTAGTTATATCTTTATTTGATCAGTGTTAGAAACAGGAAAGTAAAACATAATAGACTATAAATTAATGTTGCTCGGGTGTTGAAAACTTATTAATAAAGTTTGCCATTAACTATTATTAGAACAATATTTCCATATTGCAAAAATGAATGATTGAATTACATTTTTTAAATTCCGAGTTTAGCTAATTTTAGCTCTAAGTTTGGTGGAAAAAATCTTAGAATCTTAGTTTTAATTAACAGCATAAAGAGTAGTATGCGAGAATTAGGTACTTCAATATAGTTTACATTATGCTTTCTGGTATTGCCGATTAACTAATTAGGGGTTTAATGCGAAATCAGTGTTGAAGATGTCTATCTCTAAATAAATCGTCACTTAAATCTTATAACAGAACTGCGAACTAAGAAATAAATAAAAAGTGTGACGTTAAGAATGAAGAAAAGTAAAACAAAATCGTGCAATTATAGAATGAACTAAAACACAATAATATCACAGTTGTAACATTTCTACAAATCAACACAGACGTTGCAAACAAAGCATTCAAAAATGCAATCTAGTCCATTAGAATCAAATAATTAAAATAACATAATACTTATTAGAAAACAAAACAGATAACAGTTAAATTGACTTCAGACTAGATTTACTATTTGAATATTGTTAACAAAATTGAGAACAGAGTCACTAAAATAACGTTTCTACTTAAATAACATTTGAGTAGAATGAGCTAAAGTTATTCAACAAATAGCCAAGTTCTCTCAAATTTAATTGTTATGCAAAAGAAGACCATGACAATTATTCAATATCGTGAAAAAAGGATGTTTTATGGACAGTTTAATTACGGAATATTCAAAATCATATTAAGATAAAATTATAAATAACTGATTTCTTGGTAGTGTGCAAATGCCTTTATGCTTAACCAATTTTTCAATTTTTCAATTCAATTTTTCAAAATATATTTCAGTATTAACTAACCTACTGTAACATGTTGCATAAGAACTGCATTGATGCTTGTGATTCTTCCTGGGAATGAAATACACCTTAGATTTTAAAACATTATCTATTTTATCGTATATATCGCTCAAAAGAAAAATACACAATTGAGTGAAAATTACTTAAGATTTGTTTATTTCAGAATATTTTGGCTGTTTTGCTTAACGGCATGCGTTTCAGCAACAGTGGTCATTATTCTTCTGTCATGGAGAAAATTTCAAGATAATCCAACTGTCATTACAATTGACAGAAATAGACAGGATTGGGAATTTAGATACCCGTCTGTTATACTCTGTAACAACCCAGTAACAAGCAGTAGGAAAGTCAAAAAGCTTGTCAAGACGTGAGTAAAGATAATGCAAAAATATTCTGTAATAGGCTACATTTAACTATTATAGATAAGAATAAAGAAAGGAAGACTTATTTGATTTTCTAAGATAATCTTCTACACATGGTATTTACAAAGTGTGTATGGAAGTGGATTAATTTTCAATGTCTCAAATTAACGTTATATAACAATTTTTGGAGTGTGTTTGTGTCCAGAATGTTTGTTTGAGTGACATATTGCTGGATAATTTTTCTCTGTGCAAATCCCAATTTCGACAGTATATAATTAGCAAATCAATCAACAGAAAGTAGTTCACTTTCTGTCTTAGATATATCAAGCTCTATAACTATACAAAGATTTGTTAAGGTGTAATCATAGTCGCTAATTGCGTAGGAACTACGTAGTTTCGTGAAACGTTTACGAAACTGATTCAGATCCTAGCCTTGACATTCCATAACTCAACAATCAAATGCTTTTGAACCAACTAATTTCGTTGCTTATGAAACCCGGAGGATCAATAAAGCATTCACAAAAAATCTCTTCATTGACATCGGTCCTTAGCCAACTAGATCCAATTTCTAATTCGTATTTCTATTTTTGCGAAATTAATCTTTTATTGCCTTTCATCTTCTTCCATCCCTTTTATAATGCTTTTTCCGGGATTGGATTTCGAGATAAAATGTTAATGCGTTGATAATGTCTAGCATTCTGACAACATAATCTTCCCAGGTTATCCTCCTAACTTAATGGTATTACCGTATAAATTATGTTGTTCCTCATTATGAAGTACCAGTTATTAGCTATTCCCTTCCTTTTTGTGTTCTGAATATTCCTTCTGATTTTGTTCTCAAACACTTTAACACGGGAAGGGTCGAATGTTAATTTGTGACGCGAGCGGTTAACAGGTGAGCGTGACGCTCATTTATAATATAATTTTTCTATAGCTGATTATGACTAAAAGGAATTTATTTTGGACACATTTCTATGTTATCATTTTCTGATTTATTATTATTATTATTATTATTATTATTATTATTATTATTATTATTATTATTATTATTATTATTATTGTCTCAGATAAAATTATAATGTGTTAATATAAAACAATTTTTTAAGTTGTAGTTCTTTTATCAAATCAATTCCTGTTATCCCATAAACAAAGCACTTGGTTGGTTATTATTATAATGTAAAATTACATATTTATTATCATTATAACACAAGGATTTTTGTAATAAAAATATTTACATAATTATAGCTTTCAGAATACGCTCTTCATATGTTCAAACTATTCATATAATAACATTACCATTTTCAATGAAATGAAAAATAGAAATATCCTAGTGTAAACACTACATTTGTCTCTCGATATATAGATATTTCAATAAGACACTGTTCCACTACATGTCAACTCACTATCTTGACGTAACCAGTTACACTTGGAGCAAACGCTTCCAGTGTTTCCCCCACAAATCGGTACTTCACACGTAGCAAATCATACAGTTGTCTTTTCTGACTTTTTTCTCAAGCTACAGCTAAATCTCTTCCTCGTTGTTGCCCATAACCCCCGAAAAAAAAATACTCACGCCGTCGGTCGGCAGGTGAGCATAGCGTTCACAAAGTAAGCATAGTTACGTACATAACGTCATGGAATGAAACAATTATTGAAATGTATGTAACAAACTAAATCTGTTGATGAAACTAAATGGAGGGGCCGGAGTAGTGAATCGCTTTGAAAACAGCCGGAATTACAGTTTTATTGAAAAGCGCTTATTAACGAAACTAATACATGGCTAATGTTGTAAAGAAGTACAGAATTGATGGGCAATATTGCCCTGTTAGATCAACTCCTCGCTGCATTCATACCTTGAATGAGAAACAAGAGCATAACGAATCTGGTTTCAAATGGCAAAATATCCATAAGTTCAACAAGTGGTTGCTATATAAACAAAACAATAAGAAGGCTCCTCATGAGTTCCCAGGGGGTGTTTGACTATATAATATTCATCGGATTCACAAAATGAAGATCAAAGTGCATTCTCGAAAACTGCAAAGAATACAAGATAATAATTTTCTACTTTCAGAGTAGCAAGAATTTTCCTTGCTAGCAGAGTAAAACTATTTTTGGCCTGAAGTGTGAGGAGGGAAAGAAATCAATCATGTTCTTTAAAACAATAAAATTACGCAAATTTTAGTAACGTGTAAAGGAACAGTTTATTTTATTTTCATTTTGATTCATAACTATGCAGAACTTACAGTTTGCATAGAGAAAACGATATGTGGCACGATATGAACTCAAAGTTCTAGAATAGAACGTTTTATCTTTATAAGTGGAATAAAGTAAAATATTGTAGAAATAACCTTCAAATTACATTATAATTTAAGCAATTGAGATTATCTCGCATTTCCAGACACGATTATGACATTTTTAAAGTTTATTTTCAAGTATAATTAACAAAACATGTATAGGGATATTGTGAGATCAGTTTTGAAGGAGAATGATCCACTAATTGAACATTCTAAGAACAATATGTCCTAGTGTTGCTGATGTTCTACTTTCGATATTGTGAAATATACAACCTAATAAATATCAACTGAGAACGACATTTGGATTATAAACCATTCATTGAATGATTAACTTTCCATTGTCTATTATTACTCAGCATACTACACAATTTAAACAAAATTTGTGTACACTTAAATGAATCAACCAAAGCTTCTAAATCAAAAGAGAGCAACACAAAATGGGGTACAATATTAAAGAGCAATTAAAGCTCTTAAATAATTCCTACCACAAACATCTCATTACCAATTTCTCAAATAATCAGCAGACCAGTGTTTACTTACATTTTATTCTTGTAAAGTTCATTTTCAACTCTATTCTGCTTGATATAATTTTGGCAGAATTTTTTTAGTGTTGTATCAATTCGACCACTAACAGTCTACTAACAGAACATGTTCTTATAAATATACAAATTCCCATATGACTAATCAACATTCATATTTGTTGTCGTAAATACAGTTACTGTAGTTGTCATCTCTTAAAAGCTAATTAGTTTATAGTCACAGAGCTACTGCACTGCTCATTGAAGCAAATTAGAATTAAAACCCAGATCAAGATAACTATTAGCATGCTACCTACCGTTTCCCTTGGGGTACTGGCTCACGAAGAACTCCCTAAGAAAACAGCTGATAACAATCCTGGTCCAGGCTCATACTCTGTTGGGCGCAGATTGATAATGTTGAAGTGTGAACAGTGATTTGACATGAGCCACGTTAATGCTTTTGAGACTCAGGTTGTGTTATACTTACTTTTGCGTATGCACACGCATACATACACGTAACTGGCAAGCCGTCTGCTCGCAGGAATTCACACACACATGAATGAAGATGGTGATATTTATTTAGGTTAATTCCCATTTATTGAGTATAGACATATGTGGGTAAGAGAAAAAAATGTATATATATATATATATATATATATATATATATATATATATATATATATATATATATATATATATATATATATATATATATATATATATTAACAACACACAAAATTCTCACTTGGCAGAGCTAAATGCTCAAACAAAAGATATTGCTCTGCGGCAATCAAATAAGCAAAGTGAAGAATAAACTTTTAACACTGTACGGTAAATGTAAATATGCACGCACTCTATATGAACACTAGAAACATAGCCCTTGTTTGAATATCACTAGCACTATATATTCACTTTTCGTATTATGCTAAGATTTTCACTATGTGATACTGACGAGGGGAAAAGGGGGGAATACTGCTGATTGAAGTATCTTGATTCTTAAAAGACACTACATCTCCGGAAGATATTTATCTTGTTTCACGTCTTATATGTATATTAATGAGGCACTGAAAATTCTTCATACTATCCTTCTATACGATGTCTTGCACTGCCTATTCCTCCTGCAAACTTTTCCACACTCCCCCTACGACGGATTCCTTTTGCTAACTTTTTGCTTCAGCTCACACTTGGGAATAACCCGTTTCGATACTCAGGGTTGACAATGCACTATGTAAAATAATAAAGAGAATGTTAATGTTTTCCGCATTCATAGACAATGCCACTGTGTTGATTTTATAATAAAGAATACTGGCAACATTTAATTTGATCCCGTGGGAAATAAGCTTTGAAATAATAGTTGAAAAAGTGTAGCAGTCTTAACTAATAAATTCTTCCCATGGTTATAGATTTTTAGGCACTACTGCTATAGGAAAAACTGTTCAGTGGAAAGAAGCGATCGATGGTAATTTTGGGTATGAGTCATTCCACCTACGATTCCTGCAGGATAGGAACGCTTGTTCTCACGGTAGGAAGGATGACGTAATACGAAAGCATGAGAACACGATAAATACAATATCATTCATACACAATATCAACTTCGTATCCAAAAATATTCCCAATGTTAATAAATGTAATTAAGAGAAACGTATATGCAAAACAGTCATGGTGACGAAGACTATAAGTTGGAAACTATTTTACAGAAAGAAAAAAATAAGTTCGCTACGACGAAATACTCTGTTGAGACGATGAGCATTGCATTGAAAAAGAACAACTTCTTTGTTCTATCGTGAGAAGCGATAAGAACGACTGAAGAACACCTGCATACACAGAACGAGTTGAAATTCTCACCAAAAGAGAAATAGCTTTTAGTTGAGTAAAATAATAATTCCGTTGCATGAATAAAAGTTAAAAAGAAATACACTGGTCGTCCAAAAACATAGTTTTGTGCCCGGGCAGACGGTCACAGCTTGGCGATCCGCAAGGGAATAACACATTGCGAGTTAGCGAAGTAATGCGTTGAGAATCCTGGGCAAACACACATGGCAAAACAAGTTTGGAGGTTGTGGCTTCTTTTCCAAAATACGGAGTTGGCAACACTGTTCTTGGTTCACTGGGTATGGAGGATTATGGGGGAAAACACTGGAAACACTGTTTTTCGATAAACACTATTCGCAGTGAATAACGAAAATAATATTGATTTCCCGCTATGAATCACTAGGGCTATTTATTTCGTTTAGAACACTCTTGATCCAGATGCATGACTATCAGTTGATTCCAGATTCCATGAGATGTTCCTGAAAATTCCATATCCAGATGTCTTCTTTCTTCTTTCTTCTGCGAGGAAAGTTCCAATCGGTGAAATCCAGTCTTCTTGACAATTAGGGTTATGGGGTGCGAAGACAATTATAGCACATAAGTGAAAACCTCTATTTTTTTTCCACACTGAGAATAAATATTCTCGCTTCACTGTGAACATTTGCTTTAAAATATGCTTTGGTATATTCACTATTTGTTTGTGATGCGTATAACACTTTGTGCTTAACTGGTTACGTGAAAACGAACACGTGGTTTCACCTGTATGTGTGAAAATGTTTATAGGGCTATATAGTTTTGTTTCTATTTATTTATTTATTTTTATATATATATTTAGTTCTTCAGTTTTTTTTCAAAACTATTCATGCTTGAATAGTTAAAATATTTAAATAAAAATTGACAAGTATAGATAAAATGTAATAATAGAAAACGTTAAATATTTTCAAAATACTGGAATATATCGAGTGAATATGTTAACTTTAAAGAGAATTAAAAAAAATCGTTTTATTAATCTGATTATGAATAATCGTGAAAATATAGGTTAATTCACCTGTACACGGATGTTAAATCATAACAATCCTAAAAGTTCAGACGAATAAACATTCGTGAGATAATTTTGTGTGAACTGAGAACACAAAATCTTGCATATTAATAAACAAAAAATTTAAATTCCCAAAATATGGGTAAGACACACATATATACCTTTAACAAAGAAGAATTCTTTTGAAAAACATTTACGAGTTATTTCTTCACCCAAGTGTATCCAAAACACTCTATGAGTCTGCATGTTAGTACGTATATATCTCGTTGACTCGTTTTAACCAATCTCATCCATTAACTGATGAAGATGCCAGGTTCCATCTAAACAGTTCGTTAGTCTTATTAAAGTAAACTAGTTAACCATTATCGAAAAATACATATAAAAGAATATTCATTAGTCTTTATGAGGTAGTGAGATGTTACACAAGACGTCAATAGAACATAATCATGTTCAAAACAAAATATAAGAATGTAAAGGAATAGTGATCTTGAATACTTCCAAGGAAATTCTTGAAGTCCAACCCCTAATGCTTATAATAGGATAATGAAATTTTGTTAACACAAAATCAACAATACATGACAACAATATATAAGCTTATTATAAACGCAATCATCTCTCATGATGCAAAATTCCATCGTAAACAAACGCCTAGCCTTGGCGTAATGGATGCTCATCGGCACTTCCATAATGTCCACAAAGTCTGCAATAGTATACATCAACATGTTCATCAATGACACATGTATATTTATCGTAACATTCACATTCGCCATCTCGAATTGTGATTTAACTAACGTATGCCTAAAACAAAATCCTATTAGCAATTCATTGTATAGAAGTACAATAACAAGTAATTCCTTAGGATATCAAGATAAAGACACAAGATGTAAACGTTCCTGAAATATTCATTATCGATGAAAATAGGACGCTGTAAGTCGAAACATTGAAATAAGATAAAGACTTTAATAATATTTTTCGAATAAATTTTTTAACTTTTCAGCTGTAAATCTAAATAAATGGTTAACAACAAGAATATTAACGTGAATATTATTTAACCTAGATAGATTTTAAATTTCGGCATCGACAAAATTAATGGAAACTAGTTGGCATGGTATGAGTAATTAGTTCTTCAGATTGTATGCGTTCTTGTTCCACTAAATAGACAAAAGTTACGATTACTGAAATGCAATAAAAGAAATATTTGAAATATATCACAATACTTGCTAACATAGTCTTAAAATACATGAGACAAGATATCGTACACGAATATTTCACAAAATTAAAATATCAGTTACACAGAAATACTTCAGGTTCTTCGTGGAAATCTGTTGAAATATGAAAATAGCATCAATACGTATGGTAAATTCACAAATATTGAAATATTCATCAAGCATAAAAGTAATACAATGAAACATCACTAAATTTTAATATTCAATATACACAGAAACATATGTCTAAAATACAGGATACGAATACACAGGTTACAACGAAATCTCAATGTGTGCATCAAGGAAGAAGAAAATTTCCAATAATTACCGAATGATGGGTTAATTACTGGGATGTCCAAGTATTTCATGGTTCACCACGCCATGTCTACCTAGAATGTAGCTTGGAAAATAAATTTAATCATCCCTTATTAATGTACCCTAAAATTCCTTCCCGAAGAATCGGTCGTATCAAGATGCTAAAGAAGCAAAAAGAAATATTAATAAGAAACCCAAATAGATTGGTTAGATTCCAAAAGAAATGTTTAGCTACGGTGAATACCGCAACCGAAGGATACGACCGTACGCCTTGAATACATATCTTCTTGTGTTTCCTATGACAAGGAAAAAACTACGTAAAATCTTAATGTAAAACATCTTAAGACTAAACAGTCTACACTGTTTGACATATCTCGATATAGAACATCAATGTTCCATATTAGACACGTTTGTACCATATTCCGCAAACATGCTTAATCATATTAAAAGTCAAAAACTTTAATAAAAAGTCTGCTGAATCTGGCCTCCTTTTTTTCTTTCAAAATAGGCCTCTTCTCAATAGAAGTCCTCCAGTCAAGTTCGGAACGATCAGCTTGACAAATGAAGGTTGCCAGTGAGAAGTGTTGAAATAATATTTCAACAAAGGATCTCCTAAATATAAAGATAACAAACGGGTAGATGTTAAATTATTGGTATGAACTTGCTTTACTTGGGAATCATCTTTCGGATTACCATCCACACCTTCCTTTTCTGCTTCCTCATTGAGTTTGGATAAATGAAATTTCCCACTAGGAGTAAGTGAAGTAAGATTATTGGAAGTGTCAAGTGTTACTAAATTTAAATCTCGCAAAATGTGTTCTGGGAGTTGCCTTTGTGCCAAAGTTAACCAAATTTTTCGGGTTTCAGGCGTTAGATTCCAAAGTTTTGTCCTGTCCATGGAATGCAAACCTATATATTCACCTGTTGTGGATCAATAAGTATTAATATAAAGTTTAAAAATCTAACCTGAAAGCGAAAATTGAACATTAAATCTAGTTTTCCTGAAAGTCAGAATCTCGTTCGTGACGATAATTTGACCTTTCATAATTTCGTTCGTTGTTCCGGTGATTTTTGTCATTATTACGATCACAAAATTGTCTATTGTTTTTATTTTTTCGGTGATCATTCCTTTTATCCTTCGAACTACCATTACGTGGTTTTGGTCGTTTATTGTAATTATGGTGGTTACGATTCCGATTTTGCTCGTGGTTAGTGTTCTGATTACGAGAACGTGGTCGTCGATCGTTGTTGTCACGATCATTTGCATTTCTCTTGTTCCAATTACCGTTTCTTTGAGCTTTGGTATGATTAACTTTCTGATTGTAATACCTATTCTGATTACCATAACCGAAAGATCTCTGATAATTCTGAGAAGTTTGATTCTGTCTATTATTAGAATTGTTACCCTGTGAATGTTTTTCCTCTCTAGTTTGTTGGAAATACAATGTTTCTAATTTCTGAATGGACGCCAAAAATTCTCTAATGTTCGTGCAAGAATGTAAATAAAGTTCCGTACGAAATCTCTGAGGTAACATATGTATAATGTCTGTTAATATCAAATTCTCGGGTAATTGCGGTGTCAGTTCTCTAAGTTTATTAAATTGGTCTAAAGCAAAAGCATGTACCGAATCATGAGTCTTAGGGTTGAATCGAGTTGCTTTACAAGCTGACAGCCTGTGCTGTATCGTCGCGTCTCCAGCAAAAGATTCGACTAGCGCTTTCTTAACTTCTTCTAAAGTTTTAAATTCCTCATTACGTGTGTAGTACCAGCTTAAGGCTACACCCTCCAATACATGAGGTATGGCTTGTACTAAGGCTTTTTCTGACAATTATGCAACTTCCGCGGCTAATGCTAACTTGCGCAAATATGTGTGTACTGACTCATTAGCTGGATCACCTTTAAACTTAGGTAAATACGCAATAATTTTAGGTGTAAGATGGTCTTTTAATTTACTTGTTTCTACTTCCCTCTGTCTAGTTTCACGATTATTACGTCTAAAATTTCTATTGGTAATGAGCTTAACATGAGTTTCGTCGCTACTGCTAACTTCACTATGTTCGGTGTAAGCTGAATCACTGTTAGGTTGGTATCCAGTTCTAACATGAATGTCACTAACGATATTAGGTTCCAATTCCCGTGATTTGTTTTCGATTCTTTCTACTTTTTGGTATACTAACGCCAAATCGTGCCTAATTTCTCCTATTTCACGCTGTGCTGTTTTAATTTCGGCGTTATTCTCGAAAGTCTGTTCGTTTTTAACTTTAACGTGATAATCTAACTGTCTGATCTCTTGGTAACACATCTGAAGTGACCCTTCGTTCTTTCGAACCTGTTCTTTCAAATCTACGACTTCGTCGTGTATTTCGTCTAAGTGACTTTCCGTTTCTCTGTGCGCTACGAGACAACGTTCTTTATTAGCGTTACAAATGGTGTGATTAGCCTCTATCTGTCCTTGTGTCAATTCTAACCTTTCGGATATACCCCTTAAATGATTTGTGTTTTTGGTTACTTTCATTCCAATTGAATGTACGTCGCGGACTATAAGTTCTATGTTATCTCTGTTCTGCTGAATAGCTGTTGTATTATGTTCGACTCCCCTCTGAACTCTTTCAATATTTTGATCTACTTTGTTCTCTAACGCTTGTATTCTATCAGCTATTTTGGTAGTTCCTCCATCGCATTTAATTTCAACTGCTTCTATTTGTACCTGTAATTTGGCAAGATTCTCTTCCTGACTATCTAATTTTTATCTTATGTCTGCAAAGTTTTCGTTGTTCTCAATCTGTGCCTGTTCTTGTCTATCTAATTTTTCTTCCTGCCTATCTAATTTTTCTTCGGTTTTCTGAAAATGTTCTCTATTTTCTGCTTGCATTTGTTGCAGTATTTTAAGTAAATCAACTTGTTGGTGAGCCATAATGAAAATACAATTACTAGTCGCAAATAATAAATGTAAATAAAATTCAAATAAAATACATACACTACGGGACACAATATGAGTACGAAAATACTAAATTTTACTATTATTATTTGTATTGGGACAACCTGTAAAAAGAAAATATGATTAGTAAAATTTCCTGTTTCAATATTATTAATACTTATTCATATGTAACTACTGTCATATGAAATCATATGTAATCATATGTAATCACTGACGGTTTTGGCTCGTGTCGCTAGTTCGGGCGTCATTAAAATTGCTACCTACCGTTTCCCTTGGAGTACTGGCTCACGAAGAACTCCCTAAGAAAACAGCTGATAACAATCCTGGTCCAGGCTCATACTCTGTTGGGCGCAGATTGATAATGTTGAAGTGTGAACAGTGATTTGACATGAGCCACGTTAATGCTTTTGAGACTCAGGTTGTGTTATACTTACTTTTGCGTATGCACACGCATACATACACGTAACTGGCAAGCCGTCTGCTCGCAGGAATTCACACACATATGAATGAAGATGGTGATATTTATTTAGGTTAATTCCCATTTATTGAGTATAGACATATGTGGGTAAGAGAAAAAAATGTATATATATATATATATATATTAACAACACACAAAATTCTCACTTGGCAGAGCTAAATGCTCAAACAAAAGATTTTGCTCTGCGGCAATCAAATAAGCAAAGTGAAGAATAAACTTTTAACACTGTACGGTAAATGTAAATATGCACGCACTCTATATGAACACTAGAAACATAGCCCTTGTTTGAATATCACTAGCACTATATATTCACTTTTCGTATTATGCTAAGATTTTCACTATGTGATACTGACGAGGGGAAAAGGGGGGAATACTGCTGATTGAAGTATCTTGATTCTTAAAAGACACTACATCTCCGGAAGATATTTATCTTGTTTCACGTCTTATATGTATATTAATGAGGCACTGAAAATTCTTCATACTATCCTTCTATACGATGTCTTGCACTGCCTATTCCTCCTGCAAACTTTTCCACACTTCCCCTACGACGGATTCCTTTTGCTAACTTTTTGCTTCAGCTCACACTTGGGAATAACCCGTTTCGATACTCAGGGTTGACAATGCACTATGTAAAATAATAAAGAGAATGTTAATGTTTTCCGCATTCATAGACAATGCCACTGTGTTGATTTTATAATAAAGAATACTGGCAACATTTAATTTGATCCCGTGGGAAATAAGCTTTGAAATAATAGTTGAAAAAGTGTAGCAGTCTTAACTAATAAATTCTTCCCATGGTTATAGATTTTTAGGCACTACTGCTATAGGAAAAACTGTTCAGTGGAAAGAAGCGATCGATGGTGATTTTGGGTATGAGTCATTCCACCTACGATTCCTGCAGGATAGGAACGCTTGTTCTCACGGTAGGAAGGATGACGTAATACGAAAGCATGAGAACACGATAAATACAATATCATTCATACACAATATCAACTTCGTATCCAAAAATATTCCCAATGTTAATAAATGTAATTAAGAGAAACGTATATGCAAAACAGTCATGGTGACGAAGACTATAAGTTGGAAACTGTTTTACAGAAAGAAAAAAAATAAGTTCGCTACGACGAAATACTCTGTTGAGACGATGAGCGTTGCATTGAAAAAGAACAACTTCTTTGTTCTATCGTGAGAAGCGATAAGAACGACTGAAGAACACCTGCATACACAGAACGAGTTGAAATTCTCACCAAAAGAGAAATAGCTTTTAGTTGAGTAAAATAATAATTCCGTTGCATGAATAAAAGTTAAAAAGAAATACACTGGTCGTCCAAAAACATAGTTTTGTGCCCGGGCAGACGGTCACAAGCATTATTATAATCACATTTTGTCGGCTACAAAGTTGATGCTGATACATCTGAGCTAACGACGGAACTACAATATATTTATTCTCCTTTGTATATATCGTAATCAATTATTGTTAGAAATAGTTATATTACATTACAAGTTATTAGAAATTGTGAATTTACTTAAGTTATATGTAGATTATCATTGCTAATATAGCCACGTTAGCGGATATTTTTCAATGAAACGGCAAACAATCATAAAATAAATTTTTAGATTTCCTTATGAACAATTCTTTGACTTACAATATAGTAAACCTTTCATGGCAATTACCTTTACAATAATTCTGAACAATAATTATCTTTACGATATAATAAAGATAATTATTGCATTATAAAAATATGATTTCATAATTTTACCTCAAGGTTGTTCGGGAAACTCCCTAAACAGGAAGCTAAAGTCTATGTTGACTATGTGGAATCTGTTGGAAACTTGAATATATCTACTTTGAGTACATTCAAGAAATTAAAAGATGTCAAACTTCCTTCTAACAAAACACTCAATGAAATTAGGATCCAGGTCAGTACGCTTTAAAAATTTATTCTTTCATAATTATAATTTGCAATGCACTATTGTAAAGTGATCCATGCTTACACTTACAAACTAAGGAGCAATTATGATCATAAGGATAGTAAATCTCATGGATTCTTTTCGTACCGTGCTTTATCGATATCCACCAGACGTGAAGAAGTAAAGGTTAAGGATATATATCGTAAGGAAACAATATACGAATAATATGTTGAACTCCAATTTTAAGTTTCTTAATATACAATTTAAACATTCAGTACCAAAGTTTCTAAGTTATTGTACTTTCAAAGATAGTGAAAAAGTGCTTTTCTCAACATGGCAGAGATGAGTATTAAACGTCATATGTGGTATGTCTAGTCGTGTCTGTTAAACGTGGAGTACGCTATTATGCAATCACTATTGGAGTTACTTTACTGAGAATATTAAACCTCTCTCTCTCTCTCTCTCTCTCTCTCTCTATATATATATATATATATATATATATATATATATATATATATATATTGTAGAATAACTACAGCATTGTTAGCCTGTATTTATGTTTCCTAGATTTATACTAAGAGATCCCTACGGATTTTAACACAACTAACTCTTCCGTGGCTATCACGGTTATGATGTTGCCAAATCGACGAGAGAATAATTGTGTTTTGTATATTAGTATCTAAGATTGGGAAAATAAAAAAATACCTAAAACTTTTTCACTAAAGTTGTTTTAACAACGATTCATATCAGAGTAAGAAATGCAACAATTTGTCTGGAAACAATTTGGTTATTTAGGTTAGAATTAAGCAGCTTTATCATAAGTAAACTTCCCAACATGTGTATGAGAAATACAGGGAGTTCTCCGGACAGCATTACTGATATTGCCAAGTTACTTCATGAAACACAACATTGAAAGAAAACATGTGATGGAGCTTGTTTATTTGAGTTAAGAAAACAAACTATAAAAATGATATAGTTAGCCATGATTTTGAGGTATGTTATGAAATAGTTTCTAAAGTGATTTAAGATATATATGTAATAATCAAAGCAAAATTTTGATTTCACCTTCAGGTTTATCAATACTCAAATTTCAGCGTGATGACCTCGAATACTTGCCTTAACTCAGAAAACCTTACTGCCTCGGTAGACCGTTTAATTTTCCATTTTTATCTGATATGGGCTAATAAGTTGGAAATTGTGACAATTAATTTCTATTGCATAATGCAAAAGTTTAAATTACGTTTGTAGAATATAAGTAGGCCAATTTGGAATATCCAGCACGGCGTATTATACTAGTTTGTATACCACGGTTAAAAAACTGCGGTATCTACTTCATGTCTAACGATCATTCGTTGAGCTAATTAGACTATTTCATTTAGTGGGATTTACGTTTCTTGTTCGGTTAGTTTCTCTCTTGATTCCGAATCTGAAAGATGTTATTAATTCTTATGGTTCCGTCTTTGTATGTTAATATAATGATATAATGGCGCAGGTCAGGTAATATGTTGCATAACTGAAGTTCATATTGTTCAACAGTAACGAGTCACGGATACTGCATATTGTATATCAAAAGCCGTCTCAATCAACTCATGGTTTAAAAATCACATAACAGCAAATAACTTGCGATTTTTCTGCTACCAGGTTACAAATTATTATCTATTTTCGAGACACTTTTCTGAAACTAAATAAATTTTCAACCGTCAAACAAACACATATATAATAGCATAATGTTTGAACAAAAAACTAAATTTTAAAAAGTACTTAAACTTTCTTTAAAACCAGCTTTTCGATAAGGCTTACTGATTCACCTGCTTAACGAAATCGAAGCTGATTAAAACACTTTTACGTGACTATTACAGACTCAAAGTATTTAATAGAAACTTAATTTTTGTTTTAACTAAAATAGAAATGACATAAATGAAGCAAGTAGATCATCGCCTAGTACAAGTGTATGATTTTTGGTAATAGCATACATTATATTTCCTAAACTCAATTAATCAATTAGTCACGTTACCTCAATCGTTATCGCGAGGCCGTTAGCCACGTTATCGTATTATGGCGATAAGATCATTACACTTCATAGTTATGTGACTTTCCACTTCAACAAAAAATCGAGTTTGAAAATAGCTCAAACGCATATAATTAAATTTCTTATCATCTGTAATATTATGTAGGCCCGTTACACATATAGATGGAAAAGAGAGCCACACAATAATGAAACTTACTAGCCGAAAAGTTATTTAAGCGGAAGGAACGATTCCGATTTGTAGATCTTTAGTTTATACTTCGTAATACTTCAAATTTATATTTGTACTTAAGTACTCTTACGCTTTAATTTTCATTTTAATGTTTATTTAGGTAAAGGATGACATGAAAATTCCAATAATAGATTTGCGTGAGCAGGTACCATTAGCTAAGTATCCAATGAGAACTGATTACGGATTATGTCTGGCTTCCCATTCGGAACTTATTGATAAAGACAGGTTTGTAAAATTTATATATTATAACTTATATATGGATGCATTACGTTTTTCATGGTACATTGCATTATTTCTCTTCTATTTGAGCTTTTTCGTCCGTTCTTTTTTTGCTTTTCAAGTCCAGAGGCATTGCAGAAGACATTACATATGGTTTCAGACCGTCCTGCGTCCAGACATAGGAGGTGATGACGTCATAATTTTGAAATATATATTTTCCCTTATGAAGCCTATGTTCATTATTTTTTGCAGGCTTATTTTTTCACGTAAAAGATTGAAATTTTGCACAAACATTCAGTGCACTGAGTTGCATTTCCTAGATTTTTTCCTCTGATTTCTGTGTTAAAACAGGGGGGAACCAGAGGGGCAAAGGATTGAGAAAAGGGATATTTTACCCAAAAATCCCGTTTTTCAGGATTTTCCCGCCTCACATACATGATGGGGACACGTGAGTGATACCGTCTGAAAGGCAGTTTTATTCGGAAGAAAATGACGGTCGAATTATTATCCTAGGGAAATTAGGGACATATCAGGGATTTTTAAAAAAATATACTTCTATATAGGGAAAAATGGGACATGGTCGGTATATTTTTTTGGCGGGCTTACTTTTGCACCTAAAAGATTGAAATTCTGCATAAATATTCAGCCCACCTAGTAGTATTTATCAGATTCTTTTAGATCTCTGCATTAAAACAGGGGGTCCAGAGGGGAAAAAGTTGAAAAAACGGATTTTTAGACCCAAAAAATCCCGTTTTTCAGAATTTTCCCGCCTCAGATACACGATGGAGACACGTAAGTCATACCGTCTGAAAGGCAGTTCCATTCTGAAGAGAATGACGGTCAAATTATTATTCTGGGGTAATTAGGGACGTCTCAGTGAATTTTTATCAAAATATATTTCTGGATATTAAAAATGGGGTACATTTTCTTGGCGGACTTCTTTTTTCACGTAGAATATTGAAATTTTGCACAAACATTCAGTCCACCGAGTAGTATTTAGCAGATTTTTTCCGATTTCTGCGTAAAAACAGGGGGGTCCAGAGGGGCAAAAGTTGTAAAAAGGGATTTTTAGACCAAAAAATCCCTTTCTTCTGGATTTTCCCGCCTTACATGCATGATGGAGACGCGTGAGTCATATCGTCTGAAAGGCGGTTCTATTCTGAAGAGAATGATGGGCGAAACATGAACCTAGGGTAATTAGGGATGTCTCAGGAAGTTTTTTCCCTGAGATCATGGTGTTTTGCGGTAATTTGGGGCATTGTGGGGATTCTTGATAAAATTTCTCTCGCCCTTACTATTCAAGATAGAAACTTGAAATTTGGTACACCCATTTAGTTTACCAAGTACTGTTTATCAGATTTTTTGAGGTCTCTACGTTCACACAGGGGGGGCCAGAGGGGCCCAAAATTTGACAAAAAATTTCCCTCAAAATGTTCCCTTTGACATCAACTTTCCCTCTCCTGGTATATGGTATGGGCATGCAAGTCAGTTCTTTGAAATCCAGTTCTATTCTGAAGAGGGAAGAGGTATGAACCATGATCCTAGGATAAATAGTGACGATACAGTAGCTGCTTGACTGAAAGTCTAAAAAATAGCCCAAAATGCCGGGATCCGGAAAGAGTTAAATTCATTAGCTCTACTGAAAATTGAATAATGCTTTGTCAGGTCATAAAGCAGGACATGCGGTTTTAGTTTTGGTTTTGAGTCAGAGATATTGCAAATAGCAGTCAACTTTGAAAACATGACGCTGAAAATTGAAAAGCATATGATCGAAAAGCATTTAATAGAATAAGCTACAGAATCTTGAACAGGCATTTATTAAAAAAAAGAAAAAAAAGAAAAAAAAAACGAAAAATGAAAGTTATTCTGCACACAATTTCTGTAACATATTATTGTTACTTTTAGTAGTGGACTAGAGGAAAAACTTGGAGAGAAACAAGTTTATAAAATCGTAAGAGAACACATAATCCGAAAAGACATTTGAAGAATCTTCTGCAATGTAATCCATCTAAAATTAGTGTTATTGGCTCTCTAGATCCCAATCTTATAAACTATTGTTGCTGTCGAAGTAACTGTAATTCAATATTTGAGTATAAACTATTATTGGTGTATTTGTAGAAAAATCCTTTGTGTCTAAATTGGAGTGTATATGTATTCTTGTATAATTTAAAAACCATCGAAATTTGCACACTTTTTTTATTATCGTATCTATTTGAAATGAGGAAGGCGCAAAATTGTCATGTATATACATTAGCAACTGCTTTTGTGCATTTTATTTGTTTGAGTGTATGTTACTGCTGTTATGTGTAATATGATCTTTCTATCATTATTATGCGTATTCTTTGTGGATTTGTAATTAACAAAATCAAATAGAGATATAATAAAAATGCTAATATTATGTTTGATTAATTTCCTTCTTCAATTTTCTGGTGTTAAATTATTATGTTGCATATGTTATTTAACTGATGTGCTAAATAATATTGTTCAAAGTGAAATCACACATAAATCCTAATATTGTCTCTTCTCGGGCATCTATATTATATTGCTTTTTCATTGTTTATTGGAATGATAAACTACTAAAAATTTTGAGTAGGTATAGTTCATTTATATTAATTCAAATATATTATTACAAGTATATAAAATTAACTAAATCATTGTTACTGTAGTGACTTCCAACCCAAGTCTTTTAGTTAGTAATAACTCGCAAAGAAGAGAGTGAAGTGTAGTTTCGTGAAGTGCAAAGATAAAGTTAGTGCGCTTCCCATACTATTTATAAAGATTAGAACACGTTTATCGTTGTGATATAGAAAGAGCAGAACTTGAAATCAGAAAATTACGATGGATCAAGGTACTCCATTTAAAAATTACAAATATATCTAATGACTATACTTTGTGAATAATTTATCAAATTGGTATTTTGGCGAACTTGCTTGGAAAGGCAATTTGAGATGAACAAATGCTGAGTCATATCAGAATATGTGCGGTGCTGTGACTGGCAGAGTCTGTCCGCAATTGGAATGCACTGAGAAAATCATATTTGACATTTCACTTAAGCGAAAAATTTCATAGACTAGCAGTTGTTACCAAGTCAACATCGACTAGAGTAAACTCTACCGTTACAACTAAGGATAGACATATAGAGATTGACTTAAGTGTATTTACTGATGGAAATAATCATGCCCAGCCCTTTCCGGATGACACGTACTCAGTCAATTCTATTCAGTATAAGAACACTCAAGAAAGTCTTCTGATCAACCTATCATGTGATCAATCTCAGAGAAACCTCAGTACTGAAATAAAGAAAAATGAAAAAAATCTAGAAATAAAAATAATACAGCCATCAACCGAGAGATAGGTAAGACATACAGTATATGTATATGTGATATCATATTGGCTCCCATATAGGACCAAACATGTAAATAATATGTTAAAATCAGAATCAGTTTCAACCTTTCCAAAGTAGTTAACTAGAAAACCTGCCTCCGAAATCGAATAAATTCACCTGTTATTATATTTTCTTGTAAAGAGCCTCTCAACATAGCTGTAATCTAAACTACGTATAAAAATAGCGAGCTATAAGAAAGTATTTCCAATCCTCTAAAGAAAAAGAGTTAAATTACTGTTATCTGAAAACATAAGTGAAACATAATTCCCGAAACCTTCTTGTCAAAGTGAGCAGTGTTACTGTATATAAGGTATCCCGAGACAGTTCTATTAATCGGGATTACCAAAGGGGAAATGAAAATATTAGTACCAAGATCCAATGTCTTTATGATGCAACACAGGATTTCTGAAATTATATCCGCACTGACAAGAAATGGGATTTTACACGATCTGCAGAAGGAACAAGTTATCATATCTTAACAGAAATATACCTTTTTCAGACAGCTCGTTTGCGGAAGAGTATTCTCCGGGGTTAACTAATTTGAAACTACTAATTCTTATGAGAATGGTTAATTATTCAAATTAATATGTCTCTATTATTTTACAAACTTATACTTCTTTACAATTCCACAATCTTTAATATTCAACGAGCCTCCCACTTCACGTACATATACAACAGCTACAATCACTATTTAAACAACCTGAGATTAAATTCATCAATACCACTTAACTGTCATTGCAACCGTGAATTTTTTATAAACATAACCACAGTAATTCGTTTCTATCTTCTCTTTTAAAAACTAACACTTTTGCGAGAATTACCTTAATAACGCCTCTATGGAAATGAATTGCTACAATTGTACAATTGATTTTACAAACCCTAATATCATTCTGGTATTTACCAACAAAAATTGAAAAGAAAAAGAACTACCACAAGTTAATCCAATACATTTCTTATCTATGTTTACTTTTCTTCTTTCTTCTTTCTTCTTTTTAAACTAATCAGCGTTTCTTCTAGTTCCGAAACTTTGTCTCACAAAATCCTTATTTCTTTATCTCCAAATGTAAGCTCTGATACATACAAACTAATATTTCCTTTTTTATGTTAGATTTCAATTGTTCTTCCTCCTTTCCTTTACTTTGAAGAACCATAGGCATCTTTCCCTCTCCATTCTTTTCGTAACTCCTCTTACCTTTCTTACCTTATGACTGCTATTTCTCTCGCTGTCATTTCTAACCGTATTTTCTCCTTTTCTGAAACAGATAACGACCCACCGTTAAATGACGAGCATTTCGTTTTCGACATATTTGTGATTTCGTTCGAAACACGACGTATGTCTAAAACGAAATACGAAGCAA
The DNA here is from genome assembly GCF_964235325.1 of Thermobia domestica. Classification (NCBI taxonomy): domain Eukaryota; kingdom Metazoa; phylum Arthropoda; class Insecta; order Zygentoma; family Lepismatidae; genus Thermobia; species Thermobia domestica. Next base: position 244,750,037 of record NC_137461.1, read on the forward strand.
TAATTTTTGTACCACTGGCAATTCTGTTTTTCTCGCAACACAGGTAGCTCGAATTTCTTCTGATATCACCTTTGAAGAATGAAAAGAACAAAGAAGCACAAATACTTGATCCAGCTAACCCAAACATTAAAAAGGCGGGTGGGTTGTTTGTCCGCCTTGCTTATTTGATTTTTCTTTACTTTATTTCTTCCTTGTTGTTATTGCAGATACCGTTACACGTAAATTCTTTTTGTTCTTACATGACATATAGTTGTGTTTATAGCCTGTGTTCCTCAGGTGACCTCGAAAAACATAGGAAATATACTTCGATCACACCTCCGCTTCCTTTGACAAAGGAAACCTCCCTTTGCTTCGGGAAAGAACGGAATGAACTCAGCTGTGTTGTCAATTTGTCATTTAGTCGTTTGGTCTTGACAAGTGAAGATCGTAGGGTACTTTGAATGGCTACCAAGTCAGTAAAGTCTCTGAAATAATTCATTGTGCCAACAGTTTTGCAGAGAAGAACTGAAAGATCTCGGCGCAGAAACGTGTACGGGGTGGAAGCGTTGTATTTTGTAGTGCTTGGAAGTGTTGTGTACATTTCAAACACTTTTGATAAAATATTATCTTGGCGACAAATGACCATTTGCGTGGCTGCGAGACGGCACGAAACATATATGCACATGGGAAAGTGTTTCTGATGTGTCGCAAAACAGAAAATATAGTCAATAAACATATGAATGACAGTGAAAAGCAAAGCAAACTAGATAAAATAGTTTACCTGTCTTTTCGCTTTTCCTTGTTCAATTATGCTTTCCTATAATAAAAGTGTTTGCAACTCACGTTATTTTGCACTGGTCGACACATTTTTTAAACATTTTTTATAGACTAAAAACTGAAATTAGAAAGTAACGTTTACATTGATTGTGATGCCAAATAACGGAATTCAAGAAATAATAAACATTTTTTCCTCCTATCAGTATATTTGAGGAGGAGTGGGGGAGAAATTTTAGTTTTTTTTCCTAAAAGGAACTTTACAGTAACAACAATACAAATAATAAATAAAACAATAAAAAATACGTGTATGTGAATAACTGAAAATCAAATAGAGATATTAAATTACCAAAACCTCTTTGATTGATGTGTCTGCCGCAATTCAGAGTGAACCTTTTTACTTTTATTTCTCACCCTACGAAATCGGTTTAAATGGCCTTGTCGTTCGCGAGCTGCGGTGTATTAAAAGGCTCGTGACCAGAAATGCTGTGACATAATAACTTTGTTCTTCTTGAGGCATTAGCAACCTTGCAATTTTCTCCTTTTCTGAACAATCAGTAGAATAGCTTCCGTCTACATTCATACTACTAAAGTCCTGTGGTTTCGATTCTCTTACTAACATTTATAAATCTATTAAATCATTTTGTGATTCATCCACGATATTTTCTAAATTGTCGTTCTGATATTGTCTATGCAAGGTGCTTCATTGTGAGCGTTTGGTTGGCGATTTGAGCATCAGTAATGTCATGCTGCACTAATAGTTATAATGTTAGTTTTTGTAAATGAATTATGCAATTGTATTAATGCATTGGGGTCAAGTTGTTATTAAGATAATTATCGGACAAGGTGTTAGTTTTTAAAAGAGAAAATTGAAGTGCGTAACTATGTTTATGTTTATGTTTATAATAGGCTGACGGTTGTAATAGAAATCAAGTCGTATTTATTAATTTAATCTAAAGTTCTTGAAATAGTGGTTATAGCTGTTGTAGATGTACATTGTACATGTAAGTGGAAACTGTATTGAATATTAAAGATTGTGGAACTATAAAACAGTATTGGGTTTGTTAAGTAAGAGAGAAACGTTTCGTTTGAGTGGTTAACCCTTCTGATAAGAAATAGTACTTGTATATTTGGTAACCTCTTACAAGTATATACTATATTGTCGGGAGAGAAGAAGTATTAGCTAGTAAAGCTGCGATCAGTTTATCCTTAACAGCTTTGTCATTAGCCTTGAGTGACAAACAAGTGCGACATCCATTTACCGACATGCATCAGACACGTAATAGCCTCAACAAGTCCGTACGGGTTCAGTAATTCATCGCGCAACTCGTCACGACAACATGACCTGTGAAGCATCAGACTGTTCTTTGAATTGTATGATAAAGCTGTAAGAAATGAAGCGGTGAAGAAGATGAAATACTGTATGGCTACCAGTGTATGGAGCTTTTGTAAAATTGTGTATTAATGCCAGCATACAGACCCTGCTGTCTCCTAAGGTGAAAATGAAATTAGAAGCCTTGTACAGCAGTGGAGAAACAATGTCTGTTATGTTTCTGTCAACGTTGGTAACAGAAGGAGGATTTGGCCTTGTTTGTATGACTAGTATTTTTTTAAAGCCTTGTTCCATTGTGAACCACAACAATTCTAACAGCAACAACGAAGAACTTGATGCTTGTCCATGTTGTTTCTTTACCACTAAAGATCAGATACTGTTATTGTTAAAGAGAACGAGATGCAGTTTAACACAAAACTGTTGGTGTTCAGTTTGGAATGCCAGTTGTAATATTCGATGGAATGGCACTGCTGCAAACACCTGCTACACTGTCAACTAAGACCATATGCAAACATCTGACAAACTACTTGATCAGTCGTGTAAAAAACTATATGAACAAACATCATGAAGTCAAAGTTGTGTTTCACAAACAGTATTTTCCCATGTTGCTAAAGACTGAGACACGAGACAAGCGTTTAGCTGATGTTTTATAACGGTTTACTATATTACAGACACAACCAGAATAAACAGCCTTCGAATGAAGAAACTTTTGTCATATGAAGAGCCCATCTAGAATAGCGAGGTATTTAGCACAAAGTGGTTTCATGGTGTGTGAAGAACCATTTAAAAAGTATTGTTTCATGGAGTAACATAGCGGCTTTCTCAGATGCATAGAATCTCTCCAGTACAGCGAGAAGCAGATAAAAGGTCATTTTTCATTCAGTTGATACCTCAAGTTCAGGTGTACCTTATACAAACATCTACTCAACTGATAGCGATTTCCAAATTCTTGCTCTACGGAATCACCATATTCCTTTTTTTTTTACTGGAACAGATAAGAAGAAAGAAAAGATTCACCTATGGCAGCGTATGGTGCTCTATGACCAATATAAGTCAATTCCATTTCAGGATGTCACGAATTTACTGGCTGTGGGTTTAAGGAAAAGCAAAAATTTCTTGCTGACAGACTTTCTAAAGTACGATTACGCTAATTTCAGTGGTTTTACGGAATTTCAATTAGAACAGAAACCATCTCAATTCATTCGGTCCTTAAAAGTTTCCATGTGCATTTTACATCTCCAAAGCAAAGTATTCAACTTTTAGTGATGCACTATGGACAATGTTTCACAAGTGTTTTGAGTTGAGTTGATTTTGAGTTTAACGTCCCGTTCAGCAGCAAGACTATATGAAACGTGGAACTACTGATCAACGTGGAATACGAACCACATGAGCTCCCATCTGGAATAGAACCCGGGTCTCTCACGCCATAGTCGCGTACGCTAGAAGCCTAGCCACTAAGGAACTCTAAGAAGTGTTTTGAATCGTAGAAAATGGAAATACTTCATCTTCCCATACTAGGCGTAGATTATTTGGTATGTTGTAGCAAAATGATATTGTCGCAAATTATAAACTTCCTTTGTCTAACAACGTCGCTGGGTGGATTGTTCTGAATGACATTTTCGTACTTTTGATGATAATAACTACGCCAGCTCCGTCCACTGTACTCAAACTACTGAAATGTTACTGTCACAAAAGTCAACCTTTGTATAAATTTTGCTTTTCTATTCCACGCACATCCTTCCACGCACTGACTTGTGCATGCGAGGAGACGACATTTACATTTGTGAGGATAACAATTATACTAAACAATATACATACGATGAAAATGATGAAGAGATATTTTAGCTGCTCTGAGTAACGAATTTCAGATTATGGTGTACGTGAGCAGTGCATCCCGATTGCTGAAATATTCAGAGCTATTCCAAGGTAACCATGCAACAGAAAAGAACTACATTTAATTGTTCTGGCAATAAAGTTAACATTTTCTTTCAAATTGAGAAATCACTTGTAGTATATAATGTATAACAAAATAAAGGAGTCTTACAATTATACACCGGTGTACTATTAAAACTGCGCGGAAGTAAGCTTAAGTATCGCTTACTCCTGTACTATATAATATCAGCAGGGTGCAGGCAAAAGCTAATCTGAAGTCTAGAGAGTTGCAATTTATAACTCTTCTATACAAAAACTAAAAATTCGCCAAACTATTTTATTGTAACGAAAGAGAAATCTTCCTATAAAATTCTACGCATGTAAAAAAATCGCGTTATTATCTTAACGTTGTAATGCAAATCCACACTATCTATGTGTTTATTGTGTTGGTGTACATAATGTGAACAATCTGTTTTAAGAAACGTTCTTCTTGCAATAATAATGCATTTTACGAAAATATTTTCTTGATTCTTCTACGTTTGAGGTTAATTTCCAAAGAATGTTTTAGAAAAGAGTAGGGTACATATGTATATTCTATAGACAACTTTCCCCTCAACCCCTAACTACAAAAAAGAAAAAAAACTATGAGCCACCACTGGCCATTATACTTTAACACAGAAGGATAACCCAAAGTGAGATCGCATAGGCTTTTATGACATTTAAAATCATAAAAACTTACAATCTAAAACTACACTACACTACATATAATTACACTTTTTACTTTATCTTACAATGACCCCAAGCTAATGTATTTACACCATCTCTTAATATATATCTTTTATCGTCTGAGGAATCTAATGCTAGCTTATGAACGGTTATGCTATATATATCGTGCTTATAACTCCTAATGAGGTTTATGTCTTTATATGTTTTTACATTTTTAAATAAACTTTCTTTATAATCATTAAACTGCAACTCTTTTGATATTACAGCTTTAGTTACTCCTTTATCTTTTTTCTCTTCTTTATTTTCTACTCTATAAGCATACATCTTTGATCTCAATCCAATAAACTCTGTCATTATTTTACCCTTATTCTCATCTTTCATCTTACCTATTACTTTTTTGTTTATTAGTGGTAGTCCATATATATTATTTTCCTTGTATTCACTCGTGTCAAACTGGTCGACTATTTCTGCTATATCTTTGTAAAAGTCTTCAGTCTCAATCTCATATATAAAGCTGTCAGTATCCATGTAGCATATCTCTATATTGTTTCCATATTTCGGCTTCATCGTGTTATACTGAAAATCATACATTAATAGTTTTGACAGTTCTAATACACTCATACCAGCATATATTGGTTTATTAAAAGTCAATCGCTCTTTTTTCATATGTATAGCACACAAATTCTCTGTAAATATTGTTCTGTAATCAAAATTTGGTTTTGCAATTAATTTTTCTACTCTTTTAGGATCACATTCTAATTGTATGGGCTGCCTCTTTCTAATATTTTCCATTGTTTTTCCGAATACTGAGTTATTCATGAGCTTATAAAAATCTTCTTCAAACTGGTTTTTAGCTTGCGCTCTCATATTTGTATTTAAATCAATGTATTTCTTTAACCAGTCTGATTGTTTGAATTCTAATATTCTATGCACTTTCTTTAATTTCATTCCAAGCGACATATATAGTTCTAAGTTTCTATAGTGAATAACATATCTTTTCTTATTATAAAGTGTTGTTAGTAGTTTTGATTGTTTAGATTCTGGGGGACACATGTTTTCTGGAGCTAATGGTAAATCAGAATGTTTGTTGTGTAAATAGTTTGGATATTCTAAATCTACTTCTAATATGTAACCAGTTTCTGAGTCATCTGGAATTTCATTATATTCATGTAAGGTTTAACCCACTTAAAGTCTTATAAGGCATGTATTGACTCATTGCCCATCCATATAAGTTATTTGCGTCTAGATATGCTAGGGATGTTGAACGCTCATCTTTATTATAATTTGCTATGTATTTATTGTTAGCTTTTACATATCTTTTACTACATTGTGAGATTCCTCCTCGTATACCCTTTTCTAGCATTAGTATTTTATCATAATCAGTTAACATTTCTAAGTTAATTTTAGTCATCTTTAGCATTGCGTCCCACGATAAGCCCGGTGCTGTATAATATAATGCAGGATCTAATCCATATGCCTTTAAATATACATCTCTAAAGTTTTCAAATATATCTGTTAATTGAAGGACGTCTGTTTTGTTATAATGTTCAGTTAAGTCCTACCCTAACTTTAGATCGAATTCTTTACAAACTCGTACATGAAGCTTATGGCGTTCAGGACTAATTTTTTTCTCCTGTTAATCTGTAAATTTGTCTGGAGATAATAGAACAGGTTCTTTCAATTTTTCAAATGAATCAAAAAAGTCATATGGATAATCACCTTTAGTATTAACTAGATCAAGTTTATCAATCGGGAAAAACTTTAATGTTTCTCGAAATTGTTCTGGTTTTAAATTACTAGTTAACTCTGCTAAACTCTTTGGCATAAACTTAAATGAATCAACAAATCTTAAATTTATTCCATCTTTTTTGATCCTGCTTTTATATATTTTTCATATGTTATGTACCTTTCCTCATTATTAGCGATTAGTTTAATTTTCTGTGTATCATAAGCTAACTCCTTAATGAACAAATGCGTATCATAGCCAGTTAAGTTGTGAAGAAATACAGGAACAAAGTTAGTATTTTTATAGTTTAAATTGCAATAACTGTGAGCTGCACCTCTAAACTTTCCAGTTAAATGATCATGATCTCTTACTTTTGCTTCATTTTTATTTATATTATACAAACATTTTCTTAATTCGTATTTCCATTCTTTTATTTTTTCACTCATATCATCTTTATCCTTGTAGAACTGTATTTTCTTCTTTAATATATTTATATTTTTTTTAACGGCTGGTGGTAAGTTATTCAAGTTTTTCTCACATATATGACAAATATCTGAATTGTTATAAGCTTCTATTTCTTCCTCGGTAAGCGGATTCATATTAACTATTCTTTTATATATTTCCATAATTTCTATTGCTTCTTTTTGTAACATTTCAATAAATACTTTTACGGCATCTGGACCTATATAATTAACAGGACTTTTATAATCTCCATTTGAATATTTAAAATAGTAACAAAAACTCATTGGCTCATGCTTTTGATATTTTACTGTTTTACTACAATTATGCTCTATTTTTAGCATAAGATACATTCGAAGTCAGCAAATATGACAAATGGAACTCTTAATGATCGATTATAGTTTTGAAACTCTATTCGATTGTCGTATGATTTCGGAAGTTCTATTCTAACAGCCTCATGCTCTTTACAATATAGCTCATGGTTTTGTAATTGCTTCTCATTTCGAAAGTGTCTTGTTAAACATCTATCACAAAAGTATAACTTCTCAGTATGTTTTGTTACTTGACTTCTTATTAATCGTGATAGGTCTTTTATCCAACAAAAATGTTTATTATTTTGATCATCATTTATATATAATAAATTAACATGTTTTTCTTGCTTTGTTTTTCTGATTTAAAATGGATATACATTATAGTTTTTGTCATAGCTGTAAACATTGATCAAAATATTACTTCTTCTTTCAAATTTTGGAATATCTTTTAATTGTACTGGAAATTAGATGTTATCACAATACTTCTTTTGCAACTCATTAACAAGTTGTTTATAATGTGAAGGTCTTTGATACTGAGAACATCTGTCTATAGGTTTTAAATAGCTTGCAATAAAATACAAGAAATATTTATTGTCTTTATTTTTAATATTAATCACTGCTTTCTTATCTTTAATTGGTTTTGGAAGTTCAATACAGGAAGAAGCTCTTAATGGTACATATTTGTTTAATCTAATTTGTAAGTATTTAATTTGGTTAATGTCCATCCTGATCCTCTACCTTGAAATTATTCCATTTCTCTACATAGTTTTTGTTTGGCATTGGATATATATTCATTTAAGTCACTTGATTCTAATATTCTCTCGTTTGATGTTTTGAAATTGCGTTCTTGTATTTCTTTATCTTCAATATAGTCACAAATGAAAACAAGGTTATCTTTAAGAGGGTGAAATTTTAATTCTTCTTTGATTTTGTTAATAGCAACTCTTCCACTTGTATCTAAAAATTTTATTGGGTCTTTATATCCACCTATGTTTTCAACTTCAATAGTTTGTAAACGCTTCTTGAGTGCTGTTTCTTCTAATTCTACTTTTATAGGTATACGTGTTGGTTTCGGTTCTTCAATTACTTCTTGTTTAAATGGGAATATATTTCTAATTTGTTTTCTGCTTTTTCATCATCATATTGTTTAAGAATGTCTATCAGTTTCGCTTTTCTTAATCGGGAATATCTTTTGATTCCCTTCTCTTTACATTGTCGTCTTAACTCTATTACAGTAAATCTACTATAATTACTCATCTTTTAATATATAGAAAATCTTACTATTACTCAATTTTTTATCTTCGCCGGATTATTTCTAATCATTTTTGTACTATTTTTACTTCCATATATCCTAATACAACACTTAACATTGTACACTCCTGCCTTTGTCTACATATTTCGCGTTGTATTAGAACACGACTTTCATGGGAATAACCCATCAAAGTTACATATACACATATTAAAATTAAATCATTTTTGTAAACTTACTCATCATCGTCATAATCATCACTACCATGTTTATATTCATCATCACTATCCAACTCAAGTTTTTTTGTTGCATTATTAATAATTCTTTTTCCTTTAACAGTATTTGTTTCTGTAATAGTGCTGCTAAGAGTTTAAGATCATGATGAATTAGTTTAAGTCTATCATGTAATAAATCAAAATCTTTCTCCATGTTTATTATATAGAAAACCAAGAAATGAAATAAATTTTAAAAATCTAAGAATAAAAACGAACAGGTGAATATGACTAGTGCTAAGGAAATAATTTCTTACAAACCTATATTTGATTCTGTATGTAAACATTTAGATATTGGTGGTTATAATGATGAAGACAAAATAAATTTTAGCGTGTCCATAGGTATGTAAGATCATTTGTTCAAGAAAGCTACTAAAGAAAAGAACTCATTTCTTATACAAAACATTCTCTATGCAAACGTTATGGACTTATCGGATGAGATGTTAGATTCACTGACTGATGAAGAATGGTTATCTATAGGTTATGATGATTATGAGGAGAAATATAACTATGATCACATTACAGTAGATTTCATACGGAAATATCAGGAGAAAGTTAATTTGAGCGAAATATGTTCATGGAAAAGTTATCGGAAGAGTTTATAAGAGAATTGGCTGATAAAGTTGATTGGGAGATTATTTCGGGAAGCCAAGACTTATCAGAAGACTTTATAAGAGAATTGGCAGATAGAGTTCATTGGAGAGAAGTATCGTATAATCAAAACCTATCCGAAGAATTTATTAATGAGTTTATAGACAAAGTTGATTTTGATGCTATATCTTATGGAAGCAAACTCTCTGAAGCCTTTATGCTCTGAAGAAAATGCAGATAAAGTTTCATGATGGCGCTTATCTGGAACTCAACAATTATCAGAAAACCTTATTAGAGATTACGCTGACAAAGTAGATTGGGAAATGATTTCAATGTTTCAAAATTTAACAGAAGGATTTATTGCAGAGTTCAAAGACAGAGTTCCTTGGCATAACATTTCAATTTATCAACACCTCTCTGTAGAGTTTATATATTTATTTAGACATTTTGTGGATTGGAGAGTTATAATAAGAAAATATCATAATAATTCTGATTTAGGTGGTATATTGAATTTAGCGTTCGTTGTTACAACAGACGGTTTGTTTAATGTTTAACTAATTACCTTTTATGGTTATTATATCATAAAAGTTGTAGCTTTAATTATCAGATAATAACCTATCATACAAGCAATCTATACTTTTAATCAATTCTTCTTCCGATAGTGATGTCCAAAACTCATTACCCTTTTATGGTTATTATTCCATAAAAGACTACATTTATATTTACACTACATTACTTTTATCTATCCAACTTTTGTGCGAATCATCAAATCTTAACCATTTAACGTATACTTTATCACCTTTCTTTCTCAAAACCTTTTCTACCAAGTATTCATCTTTAAGTTTCGTCTTTAATAGTTCTGGTTCGTAAAATCTACCTTGCACATCTTCTTCTTCTAAATCTTTAATTCTACATGTAGGTGGATTAGATGGAATAACTCCGCTAATAACAAATACTTCTGTTGATCAATTAGGTGTATATCCTTTCTCAAATAACCCTTTCGATTTACTTATACGAACATGATCACCTAACTTGTATTTGGGTTTAACACGCTTATATTCTTTCTTATACACTTTCTCCAATATTATTCGGTCATTCTTCTTGTTAACTTCTGTAGGCTTTAAACCAATTGTTCTATGTACAATATTATTATACTCACCAACCCATGTTGGTAATATCTCTATCCATTTATAATTCCCTTGTGTTGTGAACCTTTTCCACATGTTTTGTTTAAGTGTTTTACTAAATCTCTCAAAGACAGAAGCTTTCTTACCACTATAGGTTGAGTAATGATAAATCCCATTTTCCTCCACTAACTTCTTAAATTCTTTATTGTAAAACTCTTTACCTTGATCAGTTTGTAAATTACAAGATTTTCTCGTTCTCAATATGGATTCAAATGCTTCTGTAACATTTTTACCACTCTTATCTTTAACACGAACAGCAAACGCATATTTCAAAAACACATCTATAATCATTAGCAGATACTTATACCCTTTATTTAATTTGGAAACACCTTTTAATATTTCACTATCCATTTCTACAAGATCAGCTTGCCAAAGATCATTGATACCTTTTATAACCACACTTAGTCTGTCAAAGTTCTTTCTAGATGGTTTGTGAATTTCTTCTATAATGTCTTCTCTAACACCTTTACCATCATATAGTCAATCTTTCTTTTTAACGAATTGAGTTTTAGTAACACCGGATAAGAACAAATACCTTTGTTTAGATATCTTCCATTCTTTGTTTGTTCAATTATAATGGTATCTTTTTTTGTATCTGTTGATTTCTTACATTTCACACAATACATCATCATTACTATTTATTGTATAGAAAATCAACAAAATAATTAAAATTTATCACTACCTAATACTATACTTTTAACATTATCGTCATCATCACTTGATTCGTTTTCACCTTCATCTTCTGTATCTATATACATAATAATCAATAATAATTTACCTTCTTTCAATTCATTACCTTTGGATGGTCTAATTGTTAACTGATCATACATATTAAGGTGTAAAAGAAAACTTTCAACTAAAGCTCAATTAAAAATAGGTCTATAAGATGTTTTTTAAGACTTGATTCTATATGCATTAACCTACCTCTATAAAGAAATTTGTAGGCAGCAGCTAATTTATATACAAAAAAGGCAGGTTTCCCAATATCATCTTCTGCCAATCGACATGGAAATTCAACAATTTCTTTTCGTGTAAGTAAATTAAACCCTTCGTTCATTTATTCAAGCTGTTCTAATGTCACAACATCTTGTTTATCAATAGCATTAGATACATTAACAAATCTTTTATTCTTAAAATCAATCCAGGATTTAAAAACTGCTCTAGATTCTTCTATTATACTTTTAACATTACCAAAAATATCCATATTTATTATATAGCAAACGTCTTTAGGAAGGCTCTCTTTCTATATACATTACAACAAACAATAATTGGCCTTCTTCCATAGCTGATTTTTTATTTGGTTTAATTGTGATTATATCGTTCTTGTTAAAGTTAAAATGTAAATTTTCAATCAAAGTATCACCTAAATATATCTCTAGAAAGTATTTATCCAAACTTAATTCCATGTGCATTTTTTTCCCACTATAGAGAAATTTGTAACCACTAGAGAGATTAAATATTCTAAAGATTGGGTCTTTAACATTCTTAGTTCTCAGTCGATATAATAGAGGCATAGTTTCATTTTGTATAATCAATTTAGTAATATCAGCCCTAATCTTTTGAAAATCTTTCTTTATGTATGTATCTTGTAATGTTTCTAATGCATCTTCAAATCGTTTTCTATCGTTCTCTAATTGAGCTTCTATTGACCTAAGTTGACTTACGCTAACAACATCATTTAAATTCTCCAACAGTTTTAATTTTTCTTCACTAATATCAACATAACCTTTTTTATCTTTAACATTACCAAATATATCCGTACTCATTTATTATAAAGAAAATGCCCATCCTCATTTTTCAAAACATTTCTTTAACATCTCTATTTGTCTAGGCGAGTGTTTAAAATCAATATCAACATGAACATCATGCTTTTTCAACAGATAGTACAAAACACGTTTTAAGTTAATAAGCAGTACTCTGTTAGGATACAGTTCTTTAAAGATCTCGTATAAGTTTTCGAACTCATTTATAAGTGTTTCCTTCATATGTTGTAATTTTAATGGTTTTTGATCGGTAAGGTGATAGTGTATTAAATAGACATCATCATAACATTTTGTGTATTTGTTTTTCTTTAGTACTTCTAGAACATCTTTTGTTGATATTAAATCTTTTGCTATATCTCTAAATTCATCATTTAACACCTTGAACACATCTTCGGGAATAATTCTATCCTGTAAAGCTTGTAAACGAGATAACTGTAACTTAAATCTTTTTGTAGTATCATACCATGGTTTTCTTGCGCAAGCAGCTCTCATTTCTTCATTAGTACTGTAAACCCAACCACTCTCTACAGAACAAACATCACAAATGTATCTACTCCTACCTTTTTTTAATGACTTACTACCACAGTAACTACATTTTAATGGTCTAGAGCTATAATTTGACAACAACTCCGTTAAGGTAATTATTGGGTATAACTTTACCAACTCTTCTTCCGTGTACAAAAATTTAGGTATTAGCATTTTCCATAAATCAATAACTATATATACGTTGTTTCTATCTTCTACGTCTATCTTACTAACATAATTAAAATACTGATAGACATTATAACTAACTAGTGGATCTAGTTCATCTTCATGCTTCTGAAAACAATCTAAAAATCTATTGTGTATAGCTTCCATTTTTATCTTCAAACAAAACTTTTATCGATATATACCATAAAAGCACTAAAACTTAATAATATTTAATCATTTATAATCATTTTTAATCATTTTAACCATATACATAACGTCACTAAAAGAATACCCTTGATTTAGAAGATTTAAAACCTTAACACAAAGATGACCACATATAACTGAATTAAAGTCTTGTATTCGTTCGTCATTGTAAAATAAGTTTTCAGTACCAATATATTGTACTAGTTGTTTAGGAGGAACACCACCATAAGAATCGAACAAGTACTTTATGTTGTTATCTTTCCAATAGCATATCCAATGAGTACCAATGTTTTCTGATTTATCGAAGTTAACTACACCACACTCATTTACATAGGGGTTTTGTGGAAGTTCGTCACTCATAAATACACCTCTAAATCGTTTTATCTTTAATTCTTTAACCAATCTCTCTATATCGAAGTTGGTCAATCGTTTTAGCTTTTTGAATTCTTTGGTTTACCTGCTCCCTGCTTTTCTTCCATAGCCATATTGTGTCTTTTTTGTTCTTCAAGTTCTTGTTTATTCTTCTTAGCATCAAGTACAGTTTCAGTAATAGCTGCTGCACCACCTGTTAATGAGCCAACTGCTCCTAAAGCTGCTAAAATGGCTAGAATTGTAAAGATAAAACCACCCATATGCTCTTTCTTAATCTTTTTCATTTGTGCAGTAGTTAGAGTTAAATCCGTTCCTTTACCTTCTTTAATTTTCTTAGATTTATCGTTAAGTTGTTTCTTTGTTAATACATCATCAATATTCAAATCCTTTAGTTCGTTATAAGAAACACTAAACATACAACCTTTAATAGAACACATCTTCCTATTTATTTAAGAGAAAATCTTAGTTTGTAAAAGTCCTGTTGTTGTAGCTCCACCAAAATCAATTAAGGAATCATTCTCATCTGTTTCCTTATCTCATAATTATCAACCTTGTCTTTAGATATACAGAAAAATAATGGATAAGTAGGCTCATAAATAATACTATGTTTAAACTCAGCATCTGTTTTAAATGATGCTATAATCCCTGTTTCCTATGTGTGTACTCAGTATCTTTAACAAACATACCATCTGCTATATTACAGTGAACATTAATTGTATCGAATAGGTGAAACTTTGGTGCCTTATCTCCAACATGATCTATGTTTTTGGTTAAGTTTTTCTCACTAAAACAATACAGTGTTAATGGTATCTAAGGTTATATCACAATGCTCGCTAAATATTTTAACTCTATTTTTCTCTCTGTCCTCAGTAAATTTAATATTTTTAAAAGCATCGGTGGAGTATGGAAGATTTGATTTAATATATTCTTCTAATTCTTTTAAACTATATTGACCAGGTTGAACTATGAGTTGTTTTGTAAGATTAGGATAAAGGTTACTTCAAAATGTTAATTTATTATTTCTTTCTGTAATGTTTGGAGTTAAGTATGTTGTGTAAAACCCAACTAGTACTATACTTAAATAGTTGTTACTGTTGTTTAATTCGTAATGGAGTTTCTTCTTTAAAACAGAAGTATCACTCGTTAACTTAAATACCTTAGCCATTTATTATATGACCGAGTTTGATTTACCTAGAGATATTCCAAGAGAGAAAGTAATCAAGTTAATAGAAGATATCATTGAAAATTTGGAATACAGTCTAAAGAAGAAAAAGAGAAAGCTACGAATTGTTAGATATGCATACTACACTTTGATCACTTTATCAGTTATACTTTCTGCAACAACTGGGTTTATTAATATTTTTATACCTGTAACAATTTACTCAATATTAACAACGTCTCTTGCAACTGGAAGTGCTTTTATAACAGGTGTGTCTTCTAAGTTCAACATAAGCAAAAGAAACGACGAATATAAAACCATTGTCACTTGCATTAACTCATTTAAAGAACAGTTAGAGATGATAATAACATTAAATGGCGAAATGGATAACGAATATATAAAAGATACGTTGCTTAAGATCAGAGAACAACTTAAAGATATAAGATCATAAAAGGTGCTGGCAACCAGGGCTTAACTTATCATATAAGGACACAACGATTTTCTCTATAATAAATGAGTAAGAAAACTATTAATTGGGATTTAAAAGAGATGATAAAAGAAACAACAGCTAAGAAAAGAAATGGAGAACTTATACCTGATGATATTTGATGTCTTATCGTGGGTCCATCTGGTTGTGGTAAGACATTTCTATTATTTAACTTATTGCAGCCAGGTTGGTTAAACAATAATTACTTCTATATATGTTCTAAAAGCATGAATCAGCCAATGTATGAGCAATTAAAAGATCGATTTGAGAAAGCAGAATTAAAGTTCAATAAGCAAATAGCAACGTTCTTAAGCAGTAATGACTGTATTGTGCCTATTGATGAATGTGAAAAATACTCTGTTGTTGTGTTTAACGATTACATTTTGGAGAATCAAGACACTGTTAGAAATTACTTTACGAGAGGTAGACATAGATATTTAGACTGTTTCTATCTTGCGCAGACATATTCAAAAGTACCAAAACAGCTTATAAGAGATAACGTTAACTTCCTATGCATATTTAGAAAAGATGATACTAATCTTAAACATGTGTATAACGAGTTTGTTGGAGGGGATATGTCTTATGATAAATTTAAAGAAATATGTTCGAAATGTTGGCAAGAAGATTATGGTTTTATAGTAATTAATATGACAAGGAAGGTAAACGATGGTAAGTATAGGAACAAAATAAAACACTTCTTAAACGTTTGACGTTTTTTCACATTTTACGTTTTAACGTTTGACGTTTTTTCACGTTTATTGACGTTTTTGATGTTTATTGACGTTTTTTGACGTTTGTTCGTTTTCTATATAATAAATGGATGAGAAAAAATAATAAGAATATTAAGTTAAAGGAGTTCTTGATAAAGGGCTTCAAATCTTGGAAGAAAGAAAGAGCAGGTATATACGATAAATTTAAGACACAAGAACAACATGCAATTGATGCTATTCAAAACTTGGAAAGTGAGATCAAAGAAGTAGCAGAACAAAATAACCTAATAACTGAACTTGTTCCAGTTGTACATAAGACGGCTTCAATAGATCCTACTCTACTAGAAACACCTAAAAAGATAACTTATGACAGTCCTCCAAGTAGTAGTGATACACCTATAACAGGAGAAATAAAACAAATGAGAAAACAAATTAAAGACAAAGTGGAAGGAGTGGAGCCTTTAACAACAGCACAGTCATTTGGTAAGATTGCAACAAAATATTATAGTAAAAGAAATGTTAGTGTGTTTGGAATAAGAGCTGTAGAAGAAGATGGAAGAATAATAAATAAGATAGGAAATTCTGAAGTTAAAGTGAGAGGTGATGATTTGATAATTAATAGTAAAACTTATAAAGGAACAGAAGGTCTATGGGAATTGTTAACGATGAATACTAATAAAACTATTGAAGATTATGATGATGACGATTTTGAGCAGTACAAGGAAATAATAATAGAATCAGATGCTGCCTTCCAAAAATATAATCGAGATAAAAAGTAGCATTTAATAGAGGTTTTAAACACATTAATGTTATCAAGCTTATTTGGGATGATTATATAAAGCCATCTTTACCTCCAACTCCTAAAAGGACTAGAGAAGGAATTAAACAATATACAGAGATACCTAAAGAATATATATGGATGAATGATGTGAGAAAGTTAATTGATCGGTTAATAGTTATAGATGGAGAAGAAAAGGCTGGTAATAATAACTTTTATAATGAGAAAAAAGGTATAGTGAGTATGATTAATAATAAGCTTCCACAATTTATTCCTAATGATCCAAAAGGTATAGGTTATTTGATTAAGATCTTAAATACATTACCACCACGATTCTGGAATGATGAGAAGCTTGGAAAAGGACTAATGGATAAGATTTTAAACATGAAGGGAATACCAGAGTTATATATACATCAGGCTTCAGATTTTGCGGTCCTTTTACGAAGCTTCAAGAAAAATTAGAAAGAGGTGATGACGGTATTAACCCATTAGATGAGGCTTGTAAAGAACACGATATATACTACAGAGACAATAAAGATACAGAGTCAAGACATATTGCATATAAGGAACTAGAAACTAAAGCATGGAAAAGAGCATTTAGTAGTGATGCATCAATTGCTGAACGATTAGCTGCTTTTGGGGTTGGTACTGCTATGAATGCTAAGATTGAGATAGGATGGGGATTATAAATTTTAAATGTTATTATGTATGATTCTTTTACGGTTATTATTCCATAAAAGCGTTGTTTCAAGATTTTCTTTATAATAAATTGATAGTGTTGAGAGTTACGAGTTAGAGTTTTAAAGCTAACACAAGAACATTTAATAATTTGAATGAAGCTAACAAAGATATTGAGTTTGATTTTGATGTGGGGGATGGGTTCATACATCCACACAAAGCAGATTGTCATACGACTTTTGAAGTTGTTGGTGCATCAGTTGGAGGAACGTTTGGTGCAAATGATACTATAAAACTTGTGGATAACTTCTTGCCATTTTTCTTTTCTCAAATTGAGGTTAGAAAGCATGGAGTTGTTATAGATAAGATTGAACTACCTGGAATAACGTCTACAGCTATTGGAACACTAAAGATTTCCAAGCCAGAAGTTGAATATCTAAAACAAGCAGGATTTGAAAAGGCTTATAAACTTGGTCTTCGAAAGGATTTTAGCGTTTTGTATCCATTAAGATAAATTCAAGGTTTTTTAAGTGATTATAAAGAGGTTATGTGGAAAGGTGGATTGAGAATAACATTTACAAAAGCTAACAACAATAACGATGTCTTGTAGAAATGGACTGGATCAGGAGCAGGTGCACGAGCTCCTCATGATGGAAAAATAACAATTAAGAATATGGAGATAAGAAAGCCGATTATTGAATACGAATCTAATTACGAAAAGAAGTTAAAGTTGAATATTCTTAAAGGACCTAAAATCATGTTTTCATTCCATACTTATCAATGTATTCAGAAGACTGTTGTAGGTTCTTTGTTGGAGTTTGATGTTACTACTCAAATTAATTCTAGACAATTTGATATGCCTGATTTCGTAGTTGTAATGTTCCAAACTGATAGAAGTGGTAAACAAACAGCAGATGCAAGTAAGTTCGATCATTGTAAGGTAAAAAATATCTATCTTAAGAATGGAAAAAATGAGGTATTTCCAAAAGAATCAAGAAACTTAGATATTGCCAACAGGGATTATTTTAAGATGTATGAAGATTATACTGCATTTAAGAGAATAACATGTGGTAATACCGAGATGTACTATGATCCTAAAGAGTTTATAGATAACAGACCAATGTATGTGATTAATTGTAGTAAGAGGAAGAATGTATCGGTAAATGAGAGAACAAACATAAAGATTGTAGTAGGCTTTGCAGAAGCTTTGGCTGCTAATAGTATATGATATGCGATTTTAATTGTACAAAAGAACTTTACATATGATCCTAAGAATGAGAAAGTAGTAGAAGAGTTTTAGATAGTAAAATGTATTTTTGTAGCGTTTATGGAGGTTTTTCGGTAAACGAAATTAGCAAAAATGATTAAAATATTTTTGGTGAAGATAAAAATTGAAGAGTGTTCATTGATATTCTATATAATAAATACGATGGCGAGTCATATTGAGATTTTAAATAAACTTGGAAGTCTTGAGCAGAAACAAGTTACTGGATTAAGAGAATTAGAATTTAGTAAAGAATATAAGATTGTGAAAATGAAAAGAATAAAACTAAGTTTGGAAAGAGCATTTTAGTTGAATGTGAAGAGTTTAAGGTATTTCTTCCACCTAGATTCACAAAACGCTTAACAGATAAAATGATTGATGAGATCGTTAAAGATGGAATAAAAATCAAATACACTGGTCTAAAAGATAATTATCCAACTGTTGAGTTCTGTATGTAAATTTCAAATGAAAAGTGGTTTTATGAATATTTTCAGAAAACGAACATTTTCCTTATAACAAATAAGCAGCTATGGCTACTTATTTGAATAAGAAAAATTCCGTTAAAGCATTGAGATTCCTTCGCATAGATGAATTAGGAAAAAGTAAACTGTACGAGATAACATTATGGAAATTGATTCAAACACAGCGTTATGGTGAAAGAGTTTTAGTACATTTAGATGAGAAATATAAGACGTTATTACTACAAAGATATAATGATGAAACTGAGCAGGTGTTGAAAGACATGAAAAAATATAAGCTGTTTGTTAAGTATGAGGGTTTGAAATATTTAAATAATGGTTATAAAATACATCAGTTTTACTTTAGAAATAAATCCAAAAAATAAGAAAAAATAAAACTTGTAATTTTAAGTATGTTCTCAGTGTATAAGTGTTTTTATGGTTTCAATACTATAACATCTAAGACCTTTGTACGTACAGAACACAATACCGTTTGAGTTTTAAAGATACAGGTATAAATAAGAGATTTATTTTACTTTTTATAATAATATCCTTAGAGTTATGCAACCTACAATACATTCAGTAGATAGTAAATTTATGTCTCTATTGATTGCCGTTTGAATTTTGAAAATCGGTTAATAAACAACGGAGATACAACAATTCAAAATAGTATCTTTAAAGTTATGCAACTCAAAATACATTCAAAAAATAGCAAATTTATTTCTCTATTGATTGTCGTTGAATTTTGAAAATCGGTTGATAAACAACGAAGTTATAACGATTTAAAAAATAACATCCCTCGAGTACGCCATTACAACAGGGTTGGTTATAGTTTGCAAAAAAATATCATGTTTACCATATGTCATAGCGAGTCGTTAGTAATAGTTTCAAAGCTTAAATTCTGGAAAAACATGTTAAAAATGTTAGTTTCCAACCCTGTTTGTCACGTGAAGGCAAAAATCATCACGTTACAACTAAGAATTTTAAAACTTTTTCGATTGTGAAGAGACAGAAAATTGTAAATATATAACGTGACAGAATTGTTATTGTTATTACTACACTTCCATATGCTGCTCGATTACTAAAAAGAAAGAGAAGAAAAGCATGCATGACTGCCTGAGGGGATGCAACTTGTGACTTAAAAAGAAAGAAATTCTCCTTTACATTATTACTACAATTATGTTTATATGGAAGTCACGCTTCAAGAAAGAAAGAAGGAGAATGATCGTAAATCTCATGTACATGTATGCATATACTTATATACCTATAACAGCTGTATACAACGTACTAAACTTTAAGCTTTTATAATTCAGTTATTTCTGAACCGATTTGCATCAAACATACGTTATAAGTTTTTAGATGTAAGTTTTTACATATAAGTTCCTTATAGTTAAATGCTATAAAGTTCTATACACAAATAACTCTTTAACCAATTTTCATATACAAAAAATCTAGTCCCAAAAAATATGGTCAAAATTGTGTCTAACTAACTAACTCTATGGCCTATGGAACCCGGAGGTTCAGTGCCGCGTTCACAAAAGCTCTCCACTGACTTCTATCCTTAGCTAATTGGATCCAGTTTCTACTTTTAATTCCAATCTCTGCGAGATCCATCTTAATATTGTCCTCCCATCTGCGCCTAGGTCTTCCTAATGGTCGTTTTCCTATGGGTCTACCAGTCAAGACTTTGAAAGCGTTTCTACTTTCTTCCATTCTAGCTACATGACCTGCCCTCCTAAGCCTCCTAGACTTGACGATCATAACAATGTTGGGTAAACCGTATAAACTATGTAGTTCCTCGTTATGAAGCTTCCGCCATTCCCCATTCTCGTTCCTCTTGGGTCCGAATATTCTTCTCAGGATCCTGTTCTCAAATACTTTCAGTCTATGTTCTTCCCTCAGAGTCAAAATTGTGTCAGTCAACTAATGTTGAAGCAAAAAAAAAAAAAAATTCAAAGAAAGTGTTTAGTAATTATGTTAGTCATCTAGTGGCGATTTGTAGTTAGTGATATTATATCCCTTTTCTTTAAATTCTGGCGATCTTTTTTTATCCAATCATGAAGTTTTATATGGGATATGGAACAAAAGTTCTCATTATAATATGCAGGAATTCCACATACAACACATTCATTATTAATATTTCTTTCATTAGTTAAGTCATAACAAGATGTAATTTCGTTCCTTCTAGTAAAATATGGTGGGAAACCAACACGTATTATATCTTTAAATAAAATAACTTGTGGTGCTGGTAATATAAAACCTACAGGGTTATACCGTATTTACTCGCGTAATTTTTGCACTTTTTTAGATGAAAAAAGGTGTTTTGAATCAAGGGTGCGTACATTACGCGGGGGAAAAAGTAGCCACATCAGTGATCATCATCTATTTTTTCCTCAGTCAAAATAACACCGGTACATATTTTCTTTGTAGCAAGAATTGACAACAAAGTCTCACGGCTCTGTTTTCCCGGCCAGAAGGCAGAGAAAAATGAGATACTACAGGTTAAATTGTGTCTAGGGATATTGGGATCAAGATACACCGATCTAGTTGTACCCTTCACTGCTATCCTAGAAAGGATGGGTTTAGATCTAGTATAAAGGAAGAACTCTCCTTCTTCATTTAATAAAATACAATTTATTAAAATAAAATAAAGATAACAAGAAAAGAGAAAGAAGAAAACATAGTTTGCAAAACTCAGAATATATCAAAGGAGCACTGAGACAATACTGTGACATCCTTGACAAATTATGACATCTTGTCTGTCTTCAGGTTTAAGTTATAACATAAAAATCAAAATTACCAATTACAATGACAGATATTGATTGCAATAATTTCCAATCAATTAAAGAGTTAAGTTATTCTAACATTTGAAAGATAATGAATTTAGTTGAGAGTTCTCCACTGAAACTTTGCCATATTGAATTTGTTCCGAGGCTGCCTGCCGAAAAAAAAATTTACTTAAAACAGAAACATATTTACCTGAAAAACTGATGGTAGGCTTCGTGCAAGGTGTTGACACTTGACGAACACTATACTTTCAATCGCACTCAACTCACACTATGTTTCACGGGTTCGGTCATTTTATTATGCCCGACTCCGTCATTGGTGACGCATGTGGTGGTGTGATATTCTGGATTTTTCGAGAACAAGGATGAGTCTCCTCTTCACGTGTCAATGTGAGGAGGGAAGAAAGATAGGACAAGAGACATACGCAATTGCTTATCCGGAATATGTTTACTTCAACAATCAAAATAAGTGATTGACTAAGGAGGGAGAAGGAGAAGTCGGATATTAGGGAGATGGTATCTCACTTGATCGGAAGCATCACATCACTCCTAACCCAAACTTTATGACATTATCATACTGATATTTCCTGAATTGTGGGATTATTTGATTCATATCGAGCCAATGTCCTGTTTCTTGCAAACTAGGTCACGTATGCACTGGTCGTGCAACATAACCTTGAGTGGTTTGTTGTTTGCGTTTTCTTGACTAATCATCCGATGTTTTACGTCAAAAAGAAAACGAAGTGTTTACATAATTTCCAGGTTTGGATGAAACTAGAATGCATTAGTCAACCAATCGTTATCTCTCTATTTCCTCTCTCCTTGAATCACTCACTCCTTGGAGGTAAATTGGACAATTTAAAGGAAATAGCAATCAAACATTAAGATTGTTGTTCCTATAAGCAATGCATATGTAGAACAAAGAAAGAAATGTTAAAATTTTGTTTCCAATAAAGTTAAGGAGAATCGAACTAAGGACCTAGGAGTATATAGAATGGTCACGAAATATAGCCCGTGACATCTCCCCGCATTGGGTTTTCCAAGCGACTCGCTTGGAGAGGATAATATTGGCACTGAAAGGGTTAATGTAGTAACTGTGTACAATTTAAGTGAAACTGAATGCAACTCGACGCTTCAATATGGCATAGAGGTGGAGAACTCATATCATGAGTGTTGTGTTACAAATGGAAGTACTTACTTAGACTAGAAATTAAACTACTGAAGTTATTGAATACATTATGACATATGAATGGTACGTCGTATACTAATGATACAAGTTCTCTGTAATTACAACTCGTACATGGACTAAAATAAAGACTAAAGGTAAAGTACAGAGAAAACAACAAGTATATTAATACATTGACATACACAGGTGATCACAGAGACTGTATGAAGGTACAGCAACCATGTTGCGGTGCATGACATAAGAACATCATTTCATTTTGAAACCATAAGACTCAAATTACTGGGTTATAATATTCAGAAATGTAGCAACACTGTAATACAAAGCATAATGAACAGTAGTGAAAGAATTCTGGATATTAACAAAACATTAACGATATTGTAAAGTACTTATTCATTTAACTTCGTACTTTTTGATAACGTTTCTATAAAAAGGGGAAGCAAGTAAACCGTAACTTTTAAACAAGGAGGATTCAGCAGTGAATCCGTAAAAAAAATGTGTATTGCAAACAGTGAGAGCAATGCATAATACATAATCTATAAAATGAAAGTGACACGTATTCTAAACAATAGTTATAAAAAAAATAAGAAAATAAAATTTAAACTGAACCTTTAAATTGAACCAAAAAGGAGTGAATAAAGAAAATAAAAAAAAAACTTGCTTAACTATGCAGAAGCATAAAAAAAAACTAAATTGGACCGTAATCTCCACCTTAAGTACATTTTACTATAGTTATACTAATGGACACAATAATGATATATCACATTACAATTTAACATTTAACGCTGAACAAAGCGCTTTAAATCAGCAATACGATAAAGGCAATGCTACAAAAATAAAACAAGTTCGCCAGAGCATAAGTACACATATAGACACGGCGAAGCTATATAAGGAAATCTATAACTTAACAAACACTACAAATAACTTCAATATATGAATAACATGTTTTGAGTAATAGAAATAATGATGCTGTCGACCGTCACAGAAGATGGGATTTCGGGACGTGAAAATAAAATATACAGTATACTAAAGCGAAAATGAGTTTAAAATAGTGTGTTCACTGCACCCAAAGATCCGTGTTCTGTGAGGGTGGACGTGTCATCTTTAGGGTCGCCGTTTCCCAAATCATAGTACGCGAACCCAAGTGTGCCGAGCATCAGTAAAGTTTGGGAAACACCGAGCCATGCACAATGTAGACCAACTTTGGGCCAGTTGTAGATGTAAGACGATATATAAACATATACGTGAATATTACATATACTCATGTGTAAACACGAGAGAATTATTGGTTGCGAAATAAAGGTACTACAGCCAGTACAGCAATATTGTCACTCACGAAACAGTAGCATAACAGCGGCGGAGGGTTCAGAGCAAAAATGCTCGCATCCCCCACTGAAAAAATTCCCATTCCAGGGGAAAACCCAAAAGGAAACCATGGAGGACTGCGGGCTGCGGTCCAACGGTTGAGAACCGCTAACCAAGAACCCAGAAATGCATGAAACGAAAGAAATCAGAATTAATAACAGTAGCATAAGGTAAACTTGGCAAAATAGAAACCACTCGCAAAAAGAGCGAGAAAAAAAAATCTGAGCTGAAAAAAAAATTTATGCAGTACATAAATAACACAGGGTTTAGAGTATATTTAATCCAGCATTGCATAGGTATATCATAGCACCAGTTCATGTAGAAGCAAAACAGAGAGACATCCGGACCGATAAGAGACCGGATGTTCCGAGATAGGAACAATGCAGTCTACGACAGCAGGGTGTGAAGGGCAGAGTGTCCAAGGCAGAGTGTCGCGAATAAAGAACGGGAGTGACCTGTCCGGAGCGGAAAAGAAAAGGGACGTAGATCGAGTCTCGTGAGACCAATTGTGTTAGAACTGTCGGGATCGGCAGGGTCGAGCGGTAGTGGTAAAATATCGAAAGAACCCACAAGAGACGAGGAAGCAACAGAGGGAACCCAGATAGCAGGTGAGTATAATGAACTCATAGCAAGGAGCTTATTGCAAATTAATCAGTGTATACTGAGGCTCGACGTTGTTTGTAAAAAAAAAAAAAAAAAAAAAAAAACAAAGAGCAAAAAAATGGTAAAAATGAGGTAACAGAGAGAGAGGTAGGGGGGGGGGGAGTGAGGACTGATGAAGAAGCCACAAAGCGGAAAGGGACTAAGTAACGAACGCTTGCATAAATAATAGCACAATCATGGCTATTAGGCGTACATAGGCGTATGAGATCGAAGAAATGAAAAATGGGGTCCGAAAATTTCATAAAAAGAAAAAAACGCCATACAAAAAAAAGGGCGACATAAAATATAAACATGGCGCCTAGGTGTGGTTACGAATCACACAGGCCGGAAATTCGTAACAGAAGAGCGGAAGATCGTTGGTTGATGGAAACAAAATGTGATTGGCCGAGCCTGTGAAGAAAACATGGCCGACTAACGAAAGTGACGAAGGGAAAAAACATGGCCTCCTCCATGGAGCACTGTATCCGGTACAAGGACTGAAACACAAAGTGGCCAAAAGAAAACTAATTTGAGAGTCGTACAAGACAAAAAGAAGCATTATTAATATTATTATTATTATGATGATCATTATTATTATTATTATTATTATTATTATTATTATTATTATTATTATTATTATTATTATTATTAATAGTAGTAGTAGTAGTAGTATGAAAGAAGGCTGGACGGCAAATCTATATAAACCAACGGTAGTACCGTACGATACCGCATAATGCGAATTACATAAACGAGCAACACAACGAGGCTGGATAGGCTAACGAAGTACTAGAAACGGGCGGATGCGAATAACGTGGTCGTACCTCGAACAGGCCAGGAACTCGCCAACCCACCAACGATAATAGATGCTTTGCTGGTAATACCCAAACAGCAGGAACACATACAATTGAATAAGGAACTAAAATCATACAACGGGAAATTAGGGTACTAAAAATTATGCCAGTAATAATAACGATATATAATTGTTTTGGTTTTATATACATATATATATACAAGAAAGATATTAATGCAATAAATCATTAAAATCATATATTGGGATGCAAAAAACTAAAATAACATTGTAAGGAAAACAACTCATAAATAAATGGAGAGAGTTAACCAAATAAAACTAAATAGAATGTAGCAACGAAATCCAAATAAGCAAATCAACAAAACTAACGTTGCAACTGCTCAGCTTCAAACTATTTTCTTGATGAACTTCCTTTCTGTCTTTAGTTCCAGTGCGAGGTAAGATATGTGCTTAGTGAATGTATGCTACAAAGCTTGCTTGGCTGCTTACATATCACTGGGTGGTGTTTGTAAATGAATATATATAGGTGTAAGTTGCCCTTCACTAGACAGCTACTAGTATGTAAGTAGATGTAAGTGGACGGGGTTCGAACTCAGACACTCAGGCGAACTTCGAAAAAGTATCAAGTTAACATGGTGTTAGTGAATGATAGGAAGGATAAGAGGAGCACAACCGCCGGAAACCAGAATGGGTGTCCTGGTCCGGACTCGAACCAAGGACTCGGTAGGCGGAGTGACACGAGGGGGGGATGTCAAAATGGCGGACACGCACATGGTGTTAGTGAGACATAGGACTTGGAATATACATAACTATGTGTGTGTACCCCCCGGAAGTGTACCCAAGATGGCGGATACAAAATGGCGGACAACTGAAAAGAGAAACAACATTAAAATAAACAGGACGAGAAATGACAATAGGAATACATGTGCGAATAATGAATATACGCTTACAAGGGGTCAATATTCCCATAATATGGTGGAAGACTAAATAGCATGTAGTGAAACTCTTTTTTTTTATTTTTGGAAAAAGTAGTGATTAATCTGCATAACCAATGGATAGAATTTCTCATGGAAATTGGTTTCCGGGACCAACCGGAAACAAAATGGCCGCCTGATGCTAGTGCAAGGATGTATGATATAGTGCAAGCATAAATTCCAAATGTAGGATATAGACACAATGATAGGAGTTAGTGTGTGTGTGTAGGAGTTAGTGTTATGAACTAGTGTGTACGCAGTCGGCATAGAGCTGAAATAAGACAAAATACCATAAACATTCATCAAGTTATCTCACCAACTGGAACGATCTTTGCATTTTTCTCAGCCGATGGGTAGGTTAGGTCATCCATCTAAAAGAAAAACTAAAGAACAGGTTATGCCTGAAAAAGATAGTGTTAACCATACACGTCAATGTCAACTGAATGAATTTCATAAGTTTACTACTAAATAAGTTCTTATTATTACTAAAGAAGCGGAATACCTACACATAATTCCGACATCTAATGAATTTCTTCAATTCATTATTTCAAGACTCTACAATAATATTTACTAAATACTACATGATAGAATATATAATACAAAGATTGAATACTTATATCTTGATTATAATGATTGATCATGAATACTATTGTGAATACCTACATTAACATAGTGAAAGTCGTAACATATAGGATAACAAATATACTGATTACTCTAAATCTACTTATTGCAAATAAAAAAAAGAACTTTTTTTTGCTATAGGCAAAATAAAATAATAATAAAGCAAAAGTAATACAGATAGATATAATAAAAATGGATAAGAAAATTAGTTTAATAGAATAAGCTTATTTGAATTATTTTGGTTTTAGCCCTAAAATAATCACTAAAACTGTTTTCTTCTCTTATTCTTATTTCTGCATATAGAGTGTCTGTGTGTATCTACTAATCATGTGCTTTCTTTCAGCAACCGGTTTACAATACAGCCATATATTCGGCAGGTTGGGCATTACGTGGTGTTTCATATTCTGGTGATCGGTTAGCTCGCTGGTGCATTTGATTTGCACATGTTACTCGAGGGGGTGGTGTAGGTTTGCGAATCGAAAGACGATAATATAAACCACCGAGAGTCATAAGAAATATGCATAGTAGAACATTTCAACGAACGAAATTTTGACAACGTTTCGAAATGGCGTGTTGGTCTTACAATCTTATGATCCATATATGGGTTCCTACCAGCTACTAAGCGACTGGAAATGATAGGGATCAAAGCGAACTCACGAATTAGATAAGAGTTTACGGTGTACATACCGTTAAAATCCGCAATGAAGATTGACATTTCCCTACGAATAAATGAAAACATTTAGGTCACTACGGTTAAACTAATAGTTTCAAATACTGGCATTTACCTAATATGTGATACACAAAGTTGTGGAAACCTATAAGAAATGCACAGAGATAACTTAGAGAAATGATCCTATTCCTGACTCTGGGAAGTACTGGGTTGAGCATTCCTTTGGGAATCGGAGTCACCCTTACGCTGAGGTGCACTATTATTAGGTCTTTGTTGGAACCTTGATGGTTTCTGATTACGCGAAGTTTGATTTTGTTTGTTTTGTGGTTGTTGGAATTTACGTGTGTTACGGTGATACTGATTATATTGTCTGCGCTGTTGATCGCTGGTGGTTCTATTGTATGCCTGATTCTGTTGACGGCGATACTGGCTCGAACCCTGACGATAATACTTATTGCGATTTTCAAGAGTCATGTTACGCAGTTGTTTTATTAGGGCCCGAACAGATGGATCTTGGCGTCTAGGACGCTGGCGAACTGGCTCTTCCGAACGTTGAGCCTGCTTAGTGGTAGTGCCTATTTTGGACGTATACTCATCTATTGCCCTTAAGTTGGCTTGATGTTCTGCAGCTTCGTAAAGCTGTAGATGTTTTTGTAGGTCATCCAGAGTTTGGCAATCCTTAGTTATAATGAATTGAAGGGCAGGACTGTCCAAACCCTTTAGAATATTTCGGATTTTCTCTTTCTCATCCATAGTGCCGTTTGCCCTTTTACATAAGCGAAGGACATTAAACATGTAGTCATTGTATGATTCATTTGGCAGCTTCTTTCTCTGATACAATGCTGCAAATGCATCGCCGATATCTCCAGGGGATTTGAAAGCTTTAAGGAGTTTATCCCTAACTTGATTGAAAGTGACCCCTTCAGCGTTCAACTCGGCACTGTGAACTTCGAAGTAATCGCGAGCACTACCTGAAAGGTGTGGGAGTAGATATGCCCTCTTTTCGGCATCACTCCACTTAAACATCTGAGCCGCGCTTTCGAAATCATCAAGAAAACGCGTCACTTCCTGATGAGGTTTCCCAGAGAATACATCAATTGGGAAAACTGGAATTTTATTATGAACCGTCACCTGGGGTGTTTCTTTGGTATCCATTACAGAAGGGGTAGATTGTTTGGAATGTCTACTTGGTAACTCTAATTTTATAGAAATGTCACAAGGATTAGACTTACAATGACTACGTGTACGGGCTGCTACTGGACTCCCAGACATGTATTGTTCCTGTGGTTACCAGATGGTGTTTTCCTTTCTACAGTCTGCAAAAAGAGAAAACAGTCCATCAGGGTAGAGTTTAAATGAATATTGGTTCAAACCCGGGAATCTTGAACCTAAGCTGCCTACTCGAAGAACCTTAGGAACATTTTTTTTTGAGAGTACAGGGCGTATACAACAAAGTAAATTTTTTTTTGCCAATCAATTCAAATGAAATGGATGTCTTCGAGACCTAGCCGGCCTGGATCACGAAGACACCAATCTCTATCTAATTAAACAACTGTAAAGAGACACCATAGAAGGAAGATGATTCTAAATTTTTTTTTAGGCTTTAGTATCAGAGTTGATAGGATTGCCTGGAGACCATTTGCGTTCATGAAATGATTTTAAGCGCTTAACATTCACCGTAAATTCCTTGTTATCACTACCAAGTGTTCTTAAGACACAGGTGTTACGAGGTAACACCTTGATTATTTCGTAAGGACCAACATAGTGCTTCCGTTCTAGTTTATATGAACGACAAGGTTTCCTAGCGTAGGACTTTAACAGTACTTTGTCACCTATTTTATACGATATTTCACGCCTTCCTTTATCAATCCGTTCTTTATCCTTAGCCTGTCGCTGGGCTAGAGCTTTCTTGGCAACTTCGTGAATTCTTTTGAGTCTTGTTTTGAACTCACGAGACATTGGTTTATAACATTGCGTCTCCAATTCATTAAACAACTTCGGCTTTCTGTTATACACTAGCTCAAAGGGACTAGATGGATGCAAGTCGTGTCTACTTATATTATAAACGTAAGCTGCTAAAGGAACGTACTTTGCCCATTGTCTTTGATTAGCATCGACGTATTTACTTAGGTATTTGGCCAAGGTATAATTCCAATTCTCTACACGCGCTTGGGACTCTGGGTGATAGGAACTACTGAATACCTGCTGTATGCCTAACAATTTAGCTGTCTCCTTCATCAGTTCGGAATGAAAGTTACTTGCATTATCAGTTTGTATGATCGACGGAGGACCATACACACAGACAATATTTTCAATCACGAAGTTCACCACACTTTTTGCAGTTACGGATCGCAAAGCTCTGGCAACAGTATACCTGGTCATCTTACAAGTGCAAGTGATGATATATTTATACGAATTGGAAGGAGGAAGAGGTCCAAAAATATCGAGTTCCATGGAATAAAATGGATGTTTAGCATCAACTGGGCAATGGAAACCTTGCTTAGGTCTATTGTCAGCGTTCCTCTGTTGGCACGGAAGGCAGGACTTGACATAGTCTCTCACTATTCTTCCCATATGGGGAAAATAGAAACGGGTGTTTATTTTTCCATACGTCTTTGTAAAACCAAAATGCCCACCATGCAATTCTGAGTCATGAGCTTCTAGAAGAATTTTCGGAATCTCTGACTCCGGAATGCACAGTTTAAGGTCATCTCCCATTTTTCTATACAACACACCGTCCTTTAACACATAAGGGCGTGCGACAGCACCAGTCGCGTTGTCTTTGACTTCCTTTAGGATTTTGGAAAAGAATGAGTCCTGTGCTTGTTTAGCCGCCATGGTTGCTCCAGTATTTACCCGAAGAAAATTCAACCTTGGGTCCTACTTCTCTTAGATCGCGCTCTTCTTGAGACAACTCAGTAACAGGGTACCTTGATAAACAATCTGGGACATAATTTGTTTTTCCTGGTTTATGCACGACTTTGAAAGAATATTGTTGTAATCTTACTGCCCATCTTAAATATTTTCCACGAAGAGAAGTGAGATTGCGTAAGTAGCAGAGACTACATGCATCTACATAAACCACGAAATCAATTTCACACAAGTAATGATGAAAATGAAGAATACTTTGCACTAATCCTAAAGTTTCGATTTCCGGTATTGAATAATTAGATTCAGGTTTAGTGAGAGTTCTGCTATAATATGCAATAGGATGTCTTTTCCCATCCTTAACCTGTATGAGAACCGATCCAATGCCTTTCTGGCTTCCATCTACATGTAATTCTGTTGGGAGTTGTGGGTTAAACATCTGAAGAACTGAAGCCTCTCTGAGTTTCCGTTTTAAGGTTTCGAATGCTAATTTCTGTTCTTCGCCAAAACGAAATGGAACTGAAGGTTTTGTTAGTTCAGTGAGAGGCTTAGCTATGATGGAGCAATTTTTTATGAATCTCCGAAAGAAGTTTACACAACCTAGAAATGAACGAACATCTTTGACAGTTTTTGGTTCGGGGATTTTTGTGATTGCTTCGGTTTTTGATGGAACCGGTGATAGCCCATCTCGCCCAATTTTGAAACCTAAAACTTCTAAATTGTTATATGCTATATGGCATTTCCCTGGGTGGAGTTTCAGATTAGCTTCTCTTAGTCTCTGAAAAACTAAGTTGATTCTTCTAACCATCTCAGGAAAGTCAGGAGCGTATACAATGAGGTCATCAAGAAACACGACCATGATATTGAATTTCAAAGACGCAAATATTTTGTCCATACATCGCTGGAAACAACTTGGACTTGTGGATAAACCCATAGGAACTGTCTTAAAACAGAACAAACCTTCACTACATATGATTGATGTCTTTTCCTGGTCTGATTCCTTTAATTTGACCTGATAATATCCGCTGCGGAGCTTAGAAACTGAGAGTTGCCAATGTAATATAGAAGATCATCTATCAGAGGGGCCCGATATTGGTCTCGAACTATGTACTGGTTGATTTTTCGGAAGTCACAAACGAGTCTATTTTCACCATTTTGTTTCTTTACCACTAACACTGGAGATGCGTAGGCAGATTTCACTGGCCGAATTACATCTTGAGCTAGAAGTTTGGCTATTTCTTGTTGTATTATTTTACGCTGTGACGGCGTTTCTCTATATGGTGCGGTACTTATGGGTACATTTGTGAGCATTTCGATTGAATGTTCATATTCTGGAGTTACTGTAATATCCTCAACACGCCAGGCAAAAATATCTTGGTATTCGCGGAGTAAATGCACAATCTCTGCCCGTTGATCAGGCGTGAGATCGGGTGAGATGTCTATGTCAGTGGCTACATCATGTTCAGAAGTCACCGACTGGACTGATGAAGAGGCCTGGGGCTTATCTTCGCTTTTCCGAGTCAACCGATTTACTGAAGCAACAGATTCAGAATGTACAATTTCGTCATATTCTTCTAACTTACCTATCTTGGTACCTGAAGGGATAACGGTGGTCACATGATTGCAGTTAAGTACTAACACTTGACCTTCAAATTTTGGGTCATATGAAGTACGTGGTACAAGACATCGAAACCGGTGATGTAACTCATCACTAGGTTCAATGTACATCTTAGTAAAATTATGGGAATCAGTTCTTACTTTTACTACCGCCATTTGTTTGGCGGTGATCTTTATTTCGTTAGCAGTGTAAACAAACACTGATGGCTTATATTCTTCTATGTCCTGAATTCTAAAGATCGACCAAGCATCATCGTCTAAAGTCTCTTTTTCAACATTGTTATTTGTTGGACTTTGTGATTGTTTATCTTTCATCTGATCTTGGGTAGACGTGTGATCCCTTGACTTACTCTGGGTTAGACTACTCCTCGAATTTATTTTCCGCTGTGGTCTTTGCCATTTATTTCCTCTTCTAGTGGAGTTTTTGGTTCGATTCCTACTGGTGGTGATCACATTGGAATCATTGCGTGCATTTATGTCAGGAGGTCCCCGTGGTAAACCTGAACGTGTGAAGTAGTAAACACGTGATAAGTTTAACCTGGGTCTAAACCTAGACTTGGTACATTTGCGGTTTGTCCAGAAATAAACTCGTCTCTTGGGTTGACCTGCAGGGGTTTTCAACAGCAAATAGTTTGGGTGGATGGCAAGTGAATACTTTTGGATAAAATCATTACCTAGAATAACTCTATGTTCGTTTTGGCGACCTTTCAACAAAGCCATATTTAACCACATACGGTTGGTATAGCTTTGATGATCCTTTAAATAGAAACATAACCGAACAACTGGAAGTACTTCGGTCAGGTTTCCACCTATAGTCTGGATTCGAACTGTGGATTTAAGACGATTTGCTATAGAAAGCTTGGGTGGTATTAAACTTTCGTGACACACGGAGACTTCATTTCCCGTATCCAAAAGAGCATTTGCCAATCGCCCTCCTAACTTAAGACGAACCGTGGGGAGTGATGTACCTAATTGTGGACCTTTGACAACACCAACGGCAGATAATTTGGTTTTCGTGTTAGGACTACCATCCCTTATCGAGGGAGTCAACGTACTACGTGTTTTCAGATTGTCAACACTTTTTAAAATTCGTAATTTCCTAATAACATCCTCTAATGATCTCACTTCAAATAACATAAGAGTCTCAGCATATGGGAGAAAGAGAGCTCGAAGCAAATAAAGTAGCCATTCCCGTTCGGTAATGTCAGGTCTTACTAGCAGCCAATCTCGTTTGTAAGTGTAAACGAAAGAATCCACTGCATCATCGGGTTGGAGTTTTCGCTTCAGAAGATCCCGATGCAGATAGGATAAATACTGGTCGTCTGGAAATGCTGTTATCAAGAGTTTTTTCAGCTCTGCAAACGTTTGCATTTCTGCTATGCGTGGTCGTACTACGTACTCCCATGCTTGAGCACTTTCTCGAAGACATGATGAGAAACAGGAGAGTTTCTTTTCTTCAGACCATTGGTATGCTTGAGATAACAGCTCATAGTCTGCCAGAAAACGAGTAACTGATTCACCTTTGGCTCCCTTAAAGACAGGAAAGTTTAGAGTAGGAGCCCACACTAACTTAGATTCCTGGGTACCTAACTCAACACGAGGTGTGAAAGGTGAAGCCTCAGGGGTTTCTTCTTTAGGATGTTCATCCTGATTGGGGATGTCATCTGGTTGTACTTGTATCTGTAGAGGAGATGCAACTTCCTCTTTTGGTATTTTTAGAGGGTCCTGAGGAGTTGAAGTAGCCATTGGGTTGTGAAATTCATAGCTACTTGACATGTTCCCAGGGGAATCCGAGGATGAATCTGAGAATACGGTGCGTGGTTTCGGTGCGAGTTTCGACACCGTCTTATATTCAGTAATGTCCAAAGGTTCCTCATGAATTGCTTGAGGGAGGAATGACCCAACCATAGGCCTTCCTGAGCATGGCGTTCTCTGCAATTCCTCATCATTCTTAGCAATAGCTCCACATTGCAAACAGTGCACTTGTGAACATTGCGGCCGAACACTCGATGAACACTTTTTGACCTTAGTCCGCTGCATAAAGAAAGACATGACCGAAACAGAATGTAACTTCAAATTCTAGTGACAAAAATACAGCCCATATGCTGAAAGATGATTAACATATTCTCACAAAATATTCATGGAATACAATATGGATGGACAATAACATTCTTACACTAAAATAGAGGCAGGCATACTCTAAACAAAAGCAATTAGGCAATGGGAAAGGTACAAGGGCGTAATCCCGGACGAGCCCCCAAAGTTCTCACGGCTCTGTTTTCCCGGCCAGAAGGCAGAGAAAAATGAGATACTACAGGTTAAATTGTGTCTAGGGATATTGGGATCAAGATACACCGATCTAGTTGTACCCTTCACTGCTATCCTAGAAAGGATGGGTTTAGATCTAGTATAAAGGAAGAACTCTCCTTCTTCATTTAACAAAATACAATTTATTAAAATAAAATAAAGATAACAAGAAAAGAGAAAGAAGAAAACATAGTTTGCAAAACTCAGAATATATCAAAGGAGCACTGAGACAATACTGTGACATCCTTGACAAATTATGACATCTTGTCTGTCTTCAGGTTTAAGTTATAACATAAAAATCAAAATTACCAATTACAATGACAGATATTGATTGCAATAATTTCCAATCAATTAAAGAGTTAAGTTATTCTAACATTTGAAAGATAATGAATTTAGTTGAGAGTTCTCCACTGAAACTTTGCCATATTGAATTTGTTCCGAGGCTGCCTGCCGAAAAAAAAATTTACTTAAAACAGAAACATATTTACCTGAAAAACTGATGGTAGGCTTCGTGCAAGGTGTTGACACTTGACGAACACTATACTTTCAATCGCACTCAACTCACACTATGTTTCACGGGTTCGGTCATTTTATTATGCCCGACTCCGTCATTGGTGACGCATGTGGTGGTGTGATATTCTGGATTTTTCGAGAACAAGGATGAGTCTCCTCTTCACGTGTCAATGTGAGGAGGGAAGAAAGATAGGACAAGAGACATACGCAATTGCTTATCCGGAATATGTTTACTTCAACAATCAAAATAAGTGATTGACTAAGGAGGGAGAAGGAGAAGTCGGATATTAGGGAGATGGTATCTCACTTGATCGGAAGCATCACATCACTCCTAACCCAAACTTTATGACATTATCATACTGATATTTCCTGAATTGTGGGATTATTTGATTCATATCGAGCCAATGTCCTGTTTCTTGCAAACTAGGTCACGTATGCACTGGTCGTGCAACATAACCTTGAGTGGTTTGTTGTTTGCGTTTTCTTGACTAATCATCCGATGTTTTACGTCAAAAAGAAAACGAAGTGTTTACATAATTTCCAGGTTTGGATGAAACTAGAATGCATTAGTCAACCAATCGTTATCTCTCTATTTCCTCTCTCCTTGAATCACTCACTCCTTGGAGGTAAATTGGACAATTTAAAGGAAATAGCAATCAAACATTAAGATTGTTGTTCCTATAAGCAATGCATATGTAGAACAAAGAAATAAATGTTAAAATTTTGTTTCCAATAAAGTTAAGGAGAATCGAACTAAGGACCTAGGAGTATATAGAATGGTCACGAAATATAGCCCGTGACAAAAGAAACTTGTGGTTTCATACCTTACAACAAGGGCTTTGCTGCGTTGCCAAATTGTTCATTAGCTAACGTAATTGATTCCTGGAAAAATGCTGTTTTACAAAAAGTTTCCGCGTGCGCAAATTACGCGAGGAAAATAAAATATACAGAAAATGCCCTAAATTGGGATGCGAAAATTATGCGAGGACGAAAATTATGCGCGTATTTACGGTATGTTGAATCTACAAACTTACATTCTGATAATGTAGCTGGTCTTAAAATCTTAAATCGTGTGTCTATATCCTTAAAGAAATGATTATGTAAATTAGAAAGCATTTTATTATGTATTTCAATCACTCGTTGTTTTGATGAGAGTGAATAATCTAACAACGGTCCAGAATATTTTAAACCATGTTCAATTTCTTTATTCATATTCTCTGCTCTATAACATCTTTTACAATTATCAGACCTCTTGTTTCCATTTCTAGTGAACTCTTGGAATTGTTTTAATTCTCCACAAATTACACACTTTTCATGATTTATTAGATATAAAATATTCAAAATACTTAGTTCATTTTGTTTGATTTTTAAATGTCATAAATACCTATGTGCAGTGCGATTACCCAATTTCACTTTGCGCTATCCTTCTGTGTTAAAGTGTAATGGTCAGTGGTGGATTTGTAATGTTTGGCAGTTAGGGGTTGAGGGGAGGATGGTCTGCAGAACATACATATGTACCCTACTGAAAAGAATATTTGATTGGACATCGTCAAAACGCTTCACATCCCTCAGGATTATTTACCAATGTTTTACAGAACGAGGAACTTGATTAAGTAAACTGCATTTTACGTTCCGAAATTATATGGATTGATGTACTATTTCCTCCTACAAGAAATGTTGCCGTGACATCTTTCTTAGTCCAATTAACGGGCTTGACTTTCATTGTGCTATGTAGAATACTTGGATGTAAGAAACACATTTTCTGCGAGGAGGTTAATTGATTGTAATACTCGTCATTCTGATGTTCCTTCTCTGGTGTTTCTTCAATCTAACTTAAAATATATCGGGTCGGCACATTTTAAATAACTCTGTCTGACTCTTTTCCCACCTTCACAGCCCCATACTCAATTATTAAACTTGAGATGTTATAAAAATTTAATCTAGTTCAAGAGAAATATAATAGTGAATACAATTGTGTTAAATTTAAAGAATATTATTTAATAACAATTATAGCTATGTAAATAAATATAATGTAATGTTAAGATAGTGTAACTAAAAAGAAATTAAAAGAAATTCAACAAATATTATATTTTGTGTGAATTGTAGATATTTACTCGACGTCTAGCATTATTATTTTATTTCTTGGTTATAAACGAAGTTTCAACTTCAAAGAGTAAAAGCAGTCTTACTTTCTTATTCAGGTTTTATATTATTTGTAGTATATTTTCCCTCATTTTCAAGACTCTAAGTACCTTTTACAACTATTGGAAAATTACAATCAACCACAGAACATCCTTTTCCCGAACTTCTGAGCAGCAAGTAGCTGTATTCATAACTAATGTGTAAATGAAAATGGCAGTGCAAGTGCTTATAAATGCAACTATTGCACTAAGTAAATCATAATCACTACTACATATCTCATACCCACCTAATGGAAGATTTTAATGTTTGATATATATCAACTATCACATCTCGGATACAAGAATTCACATAGATATACAATTTGTAATTCATAAGTCTGCTTGCAATTGGGACAATAGGAGCTTTTACCAGGGCTAACATCAAAACAGTTTAGTGAAATGGAACTTCGGTGTATGTTTCTAAGAAGGGATATATAATAGTCTGCTTCCTAGCAGAATTGATGTGAAGAACTAAGATAATATTACCAAACTCAATAAAAAATCCTAGCCCAATTTGTACGCTAGAAGAGTACCAGCTAATGACGCACCGTATTCCATCAGGATTACACATTTAAATTTAAAGTTCTTGGTAGTCTCAACACGCATCAACCAACACGTTTGAAATAGGAGTATTTAGGACAATTCAAGTTCTTGTTACACTTTGATAATATATTTGATTCTCAGTATCGTAGAAGTTATTGTGATATTCAGGAACTTGTCATGAATGATAGTTTAAGTTTTTTTGTTATAGAGTTATTATGAAGAGGAAAACGAAGACAGTCATCATTACTATCGAAATGTAAGAGAGAGAAAATTACCAGCACTCGTCAGAAACAGAAAGAAAGATCTTATAATGAACATCCATACAAAGTTGTAAACAACAGAGTCGTGTTGTGATGTATTGATCAATTAAGTACTACATTATTCAGGTTGTTTAGTTGTGAGGACATTAAGCAATATTCAGGAGAATGATTAGGAAGATACATTATCTACTATTTTATAATACAGTTTGAATTATACCTTTTTTCCGGAAAATGCGTTGTTTTAATAATACGAAGACACTGATTACATCGTATAATTGTGTCTAACTTCGATAAAATTTGATTTAATTTTTGTATTCGATTTAAATATAAACCTGAATGAAGATTTTCATAATTTTCATACTTTCATAATTTTAAAACCACATTCTTTCTTCTAAATTAAGGGACAATATGAACAGTTCTTTCGCCTACTTCTATTTCTTTGCAATACAAAATACGCAAAATAATTAAAAACTTTTAAATCATTTGAATATCTTATTAGTAATTTAAATATATTATTATATATATTATTTTTCATATTTCAGTATGACAGAAACACAAAAGGAAGAAATGTCAATTCCTCTTTACACCATGAGTGATGACAAGATAGGTTTCGGGATGATGTACTTAAAGACGAGTGTGAAGGTATAAATTATAATATACAATTCAGTATATATAAGCATTATCTTATAAGTAAATTTTGGTGTGGTATCATTTATCTAATTTTTATGACAACTAATACTAGAATTTCTTCTTATAATTATTAAACTAACAACTACTTAATACAATCTTGAATGGTTCAAATGTTCAACTAGAAGTTTTGAACTTTCTTATAGCGATGTGTATAATGATCCTTTGCCTAACAATTACATTACTATTAGGCAATCATGTATAATATTAATTTATTCAAGTAACTTGTTGCAACAAACTACGTTCTACTCCTCCTACGAAATGAAATAATATAAAATAAAAGCTCTTAACCGCCTACAATTTTTATTAAGAATGGAGTAAATTCGTTCGTCAAGTGTAATTTTATTTATTATTTCACATTTTAACAGTTTCGTTAAATTGTTTGCAGCAATATAATAATTTGATTGATAAATAACTTGATTACCGAGATAATCATTTTTGCCAAGGGATGTCCGTTATAACATACACTTATATTAATGTTTACATTGTGTAATAACCAGATGCTGTTATTGCTTGGTAGTAGCTCAAACTGCCTTTCGATAACTTATTCTATATAAGACTTAGACCTATAACGTAGAGTGTAATCCAAGTCATTCTAAGTCTATTTAAGTTAAGTATTATTCCATCCTGTACCTAATTTCGAATCTCTTGCATTAAATAAATGATGTAGTTTTTATGTTATTATTTGAGTAGTGCAGAACGATTAGTGTAATATATTCAGCACTATATTTAGCGTTTGAGAATACGATATCATACATTCTTCTATTTACTTTAGTTTAAAAAAGAATCACATCCAGAATATGGTAATGTTATGTCTAATTTGTTCATGTGACTACTATAATACGAGAAAGTAGTTTTATTGAAGGCTGAGACAATACACTAATTTCATATTACCCTTTCAATATTAACCAGAAAATATGTTAATACATACCTATTTATCTAATGTTTACTTGTAAGATAAAATAACATTCCGTGTAAGAGAAAATAAAATAAAAATACGCGCAAGATAAAATAACATTATGATATTTACAAAATATGGCATTCTATGCTCTTCTTGGTTGTTATTTTCACTAGTACAGTTAGTAAATTTTACTACTGCAGAGTTATATGCGGCTAGTTAAGGAAGGAGCAATATTCAAATAAATATACAGATCATGCCACAAATGATTGTCATTTATTTCTCTCCTAAAATAAAATTTTAAAATGTTTAGATAAATGCTTAATAACAATCACCAAACAGTCGCGTAAAGAATGAACTAATTAAATGCTGGAAATTTCTTGATTTGCACTTCAAATACGTACTACACGCTCAAGTATGATTCTTAATATATGAACATGAAACATTACGTTTAGTTCATAAGGTGTTTGTAGTAGTAGTTTTTCCAAAGTTTTTGGAAGGATGCCGTAACCTATTTCCAAAAGACATTAAAATAATTAACTTGCTTGAATAACTAAATGTAAAAAATAAGTGGTTAAATTTCTGGATAACAGTACCTTTATTACCAGCAATTAATGACACTTGCGAGTTAGTAATTGATATTGGAATTTTTCTACTGCCACCATAAAAGGTTCATATCTATTTTTCTCATAAGATACAATAGGAACATTTTCCTGATGAGCTGTCCATGAACATGTCCTGATGAGCTCTGCTGCCGTGCTCTACCCTACTATTCAACTGCTCGTCCTCAATGCAGCTCGCTTTCTTCTAAAGAAGCCTGAGTCCCACGTTTCTCGCTGAGAGGAGGAAAAGAGAAAAGCGAGATAATTGTTTTGCGGTATTCACTTCTGAGGCATTAGCCAGCTTCAATTAAGTACTGGATTTTACTTTGTTCCTTGGTTACTTTATTTAAGCCACGCTTTGAAAATTGTTCCGGAAAAACCTTTCTTTCTTTCCTTTGTTTTTCCACTGTAGTTGTAATCCAAGTTGTATGTTTTATAATATTCCTAAAAAAAAGGTTGATTACTTTTAGTTACTCCAGCTCTGTGACTTTTAAATATGAAAACTGCCAAATTCATCGAGGCACAGTACGGTGAACACAAATTGCATCAATAAATTCACAACACGATTTCACTTCTTCTCATTTCACTGATGAACAGAAGATTTATGTTATGAACACTGTCCCCAAGGCTATCAGATTTCGTGTATAATAATATCGCGTGATATTTTACAGTGTTTTTCTGGTCATGTAGTACGTCACATATTTTCTCTTGATTTCGCAATCAATCTTGCATTACGTATTGAATTTGCAGGCCAAATGGTTGTGCCTGCAAGAGATGGATTTAATACTGTCAATATCTTACTTCCGCCTTTCCAATAAACTTGAAAAATGAAATGGAGCCTTAAAGCGTAACACGCCACGAATATAGCTGTTTGGATAAGTGAGACACAAATGAAAGCAAGTGAATATGATCGATGAATTAGCAAATGAGAAAGTGACGGAAAAGGAGAATACCCGAGAAATCGCACAAACACTAATTTGTGAACCTCAATCTTACTTGTCCGGGGAACAATAAACTTCGAAACATCAGTTTTATTTTATATCAAGTTTCTTAAGAAACCTCAAACTTCGAAATAATTTCTCGATTTCTCTCTCCTTTCATTTCAACTTCTTTTCTTCCCAGTTCAGAAATATTGTAGTGGAGTAATTTTATTTTTTCTAACTAACTTCAACAAGATTCAACAATCAAAATTACATTAAAGAAATTATCTTCAGATTCATATTACATTCCAGGAAACAGCAATGGGTAAACATGTATTTTACACTTCTTTTACATTCAGAGTGTTTCTGGCTTTCGGAGAGGTTACTTAAATACATTTGTTTAGGAAGATGCAATGCGGTTTCTCAAAGTTCGACTATCAGTTTTCAAGTGTATAATCTACTACATGCAAATGGATAATCCTCTAGGGATCGTCTCGAAATCTGTAGATGCACTCAAATATAAAGATAACCAGAACGTCTGTCGTTTTTGTGGAGATCTGTGTTCCATTGGCCATCACATGGAGAGTTGCATGCGTAAGGCAATAAGCCCAAGATCAATTTTGGTGTGCGGATATCCAAATACTGTCTCGTTGTGGCAGTTCAGTTAAACCGTGAACTTGCTTAAGGACAGAGTGAATATGGGACCTCTGCAAAGCGTCATAAGAGCGTGTTTGATGTACGAGTTCAAACTGTGGTCAAACGCTACTATAGCGAGCGAAAGATTTTTAAAGCCTTTGGTGAGGGTCTCGTGAAACATTGGACAGTGCAGCGATGGTTTAACAAGGTTTAGGACTATGGCGATATACTCGAAGATGCACCAAGTGCGGGAAATCGAATACATGTACGAAACCTACATTTTCAGGCAGCAATCTAGAGGCACAGTTTACAGACATGTGGGAAACGGGAACTACAATGTAGTGTGAGTAGAGGAAGCATTCAGTACCAGCTCCATCAACTTGGGAAGCACTACAAGTTGGATCGATGATTGTCACATTATTTTGCTCCGTTCTAGAGGGCGATACAAGCAGACACCTGTGTTCTCTTGCTGTGTTGTTTGAGGAATGAGCCATTTTTGGACAGAGTGTTGACATCTAGTGAGAAGTAAGTCCTATACAAAGCTTCACGGCGCCCTCATAATTGGTTAGCATCCAATGAACCGTTCTAAAACTGCCAAAACTAGCACTGCACCAAGAACACCGGTTCTCCTCACGCCATCACGACATCATGCATCGGGAACTGCTAAAAGCTGGTCAGAGCATCAATGTAACTCTGTAATGTCAGCAGTTGAGCCGTCTTTCAGAAAACTCAAAAATCTGGAGCCAGCACTTCTGAATCGGTAAAGGATCCCCTTGTTACAGGACAGCGCTAAGGTTTATGGCTAGGATGACCGGAGAAACGATTTTGCGCCCAGGATGGGAAACACTATTGCAACCGCCATACTTCCTGCATATTCCGCACTCCGACTATCACCTGTTCCATTTCTTGGATAATAACCTTAGTGAATGCCAGTTCAAATCCGT
This sequence comes from Thermobia domestica, assembly GCF_964235325.1. Classification (NCBI taxonomy): domain Eukaryota; kingdom Metazoa; phylum Arthropoda; class Insecta; order Zygentoma; family Lepismatidae; genus Thermobia; species Thermobia domestica. The sequence continues at coordinate 244,793,103 of NC_137461.1, forward strand.
AGTAAAGGAACAAATGCACTTCGCTTCACGGCCCACCAAGTTCTACCGTGATGGAATCAATGATCTAATGATCTTCCAGAACATTGACAGAGGCTCTTCGATGCTGATGTGGACTATTTTTGATCTTCCAGGTACGTCTTAGGTGACATATCGATGTTCGAAGATGGGTGAGAAAAGCGACAGAGCTTTCTTGCTTTTAAATAGAGTCTTCACAAACTGCTTAACAAATGCGTGTTTAAGATTGATTGGCGAACTAATACATTATACGGATCAAGATGTGATTATTCTGACAGCGCTATGCATAGCTTTAGATTGGATCTCGTAATAAAAGAAACACTGAACAAAGCTTCAGCACACACTGTATTTTAGAGTATAAGTGATGCGGTTTCGGATTACAGTGAAATTTTTACATTCAAAAAATAACATGACTAAGGTTACAGTACTTCGTCAGATCCTAGTTGCAGTTTATGCCCCTCCTATTCCATTCAAGAACGAATGAAATATAGTATTTGGTGTATTTTGGATTTATTTCTATTAAACGAGCAATTACCTTGAAGTTTAAGAAAGTGGTTAAAGAAAATCTCTTCATATTTTAACTTCGAAATCATTAATTGCATTATATGTACATTTATCAAAGAAAAATAGAATTATATGTAAACATGTAAAATTAAGCTTTCTTTATATGTCAGAATTCTTTTAATGCTGGGTATTGGAACATCTTAGAACACGTTTGACTGAATAAGTTGTAAGAAACACGAACTGATTCCATAACATCTGAAATGTTGTAGCCGAAACTTAAAAATTCTTTTTGAAAGAAATGCGGAGAAAATCGTCTCCCTCTCGGAGAGGTACATTACGATTAATGTACAACTAGCGAGAATACATTTTTCACGCATTATTTAATAGAGAATATGATAGATTTGACTCTCGACCAAGATCAATATATTGTGATTGTGTGAACAGCTGCCAATAATGTGACGATGGTACTTATCTTTTTAACAAGCAACATCTGCTTTATAACTATTAGCTGACAATTACATATTCATTGAGGTCGGTGGAGTTGCACTAGAAGATCCCGCTTTCACGACTGAATTAGTCAAAATTTAGTTGCCATGTTGTATATAAGCGTACCACACCCTAGCCAAATTTATACACTGTTACATAATTTTGTGGATCAAAGTTGAAGGTTAATTTTTCACAGGAGTACCTAGGCCCAAGGTGTTCGTCCAGGACAAAGTCTAGTCAAACTTAAACATTTGGTCATTTTTGTGCCTTGGATAGTATCACAATTGCCAAAACTATAAGTTTTGAAGGTTTTATACCTCATGTATCCTCTTTGATGAAGGTTTATCACATTTTATGGCTATACGCGTGGGCAAAGCAAGCCATTGTTTTTCAGAGGTTATAATTACAAATCCTCTCCAATTCTTGAAGTAATGTTAGGCCTGTCAAATTTTAAGAAAATTACCTAATTTTATTGCAAAAGTGAAGATCAATTTTGAACAGGAAGATATTGGCTCAGTGTTACGTTCCGAGATTAATTCCAATATTGTTTTGGTGTTGATTCGCCTTTCGTCCCTTGGGATACGTATAAAATTGTCAAGAATTCAAAATTTGTATTAGGGGCTTAATTTGGAAGTGAAACGCTCAAATTTATGTTTTTGTGGGGGATTTTTGCAAATGGGTGGATAGGACCCGGATGTCAAATTGTCAAAAAATATATTGGGTGTATTGCTTCAAAATGAAAGGATACGCTGAGGCTGTGGGTAGTATGAGGAAACGAAGTCCAAGACCTGGTTAATACCTAATAACTATTCATATTAGTTAATATTTTTTGCAAGTAAATAAACGTTGAAAAGAAACTTATTTCTGTGTGGACTTATAATGATACACTTTAATTCAAACGTCACCATATTATATTTCTTTTATTTTTGTCTGTATTGTTCATTGAAGAAACGTACTAACTTTATTTTATAAATAACCAAACTCTAATTCATTTTCTTACTTGTTTATTTAACATGTGATAATTTAAAATGTAAAGTCAATTAATTCAGGTATATGTTTAGGAATTTATAGTATTCTTTTATAAAAGGGAATAAGCTATTTTACTGGTGAAAAATATTTTATTTTATGGCAGATGGTTAGCAAACATTGAAGCTAAATAAAATATGAATTAAATACATTCGATTTTCACTGTATTAATGACGTGAAGTACTGCATTCCTGCCTTTATAAAAACTATTCTATCTTATAAAAATATACCTACTTTAAAATTGAATATATCTACATTGATATATATTATCCTATATGTAAATTTTATGTGAAGAAATTTATTGCATATTTAAATTATATATTAAAACCTAATAATGAAATTAATAATTAATATTATATATTAATATAGTGTAAATGATTATAGCTCCTTTATTAAAATATATTTTAGAATGGCTTGTATTCATAATAGAATGTATTGAAATTATATTCCAAGTTAGGTAAAATGCATTAAGAAATTAACTGTACAACTATATTATCATGATTAGTTTTTCCTGCATACGTTTGTGTTCATACCTTTTGTACTTTTGCTAACTACTATTGTCGAAAACTTTTCTTTTACGTTTTAGTACACATTGTGTTTTCATATTTTCGACAATACAGACGGGTCTTTCGGTGCTCAGTGGGATTCTAATTAGAGTTAGAACACTAATCTATCTCGTTAAGATCGTTTACAATAACCATTCTGAGTAATTAAATCCTGTGAAATATTGATTTTCCGTTGATAGCTATAAAAGTCCAAAGTCGTAATAGTGTTAGAACACTATTCGAACGCATTAATGTAGAATTAAAATTAAGATGTGTACTATACAAGACTTATTTTTATAGGTGTTCGTAAATTCACCGGATGAATTCCCTCAGCCAAACAGAAATGAATATGTACATGATGGAGGTAAAATCTCTACGGCGTTTATGTTTGACCTTTATCCCATTTTAAGTACTCCAGAAGTGAAAGAGCTTAGTGAAAGTCAACGAAAATGCATTTGGCCGAATGAAGAGCATTTAGATGTTTCTCCCGTTTATAACAGAGCTGCATGCAGATTGCAATGTAAATTTCAAAACATAATACGATATTGTGGTTGTACCCCGCATTTATTATACTCAACTGGTAAGTGTGAATTAGTTGAATGATCTTTTGCACCTTACGAATATGTCACTTAGAGGATTGGTTTCGTTTCGAAAAATTTTCATGGTAATTTGTCATAATAAAACATAGGTCTAATGTTTCGTCATTTCATAAGTAAAATTATTAATACCATAAGAATGTATAGAATCTCATTTTTGACTTAGGTGTCTGCTATGTAATACTCCTACAACATTTTACTACATATTATATTCATAATTATTTGGTCGGTATTCGTGAAACTTATTTTTACTAAGAAATAAATACATAAGGTTATGGTTTTGTAGATCACTTTGATTAATGCAATTCTGTCAGATAAAAAATGTAATAAAGTAGCTGATTAGATATACGAAAACAGTATGTTATATTGATTTTGTTGCTGTGAATATTTTAATATAAAAGCTCCTACAGATACATACAGTAAAATTATTTCGTAATATATATATATATATATATATATATATATATATATATATATATATATATATATGTGTGTGTGTGTGTGTGAGTATGTGTGTGTTTAATTTTAAATGCATTGGAATGAATTGAATTGAATGTGTGGTTTAATTTTCTTCTCTACAGTCTATACATATTTCCTTCTTTATATTGCTAAGTTATTTGGTGATTCATACTTTGAACACGAAATTGTTTCAGGAATTTACAAAGAGTGTGATCACAAAGGGTTGGTGTGTATTTCGGAGAAATTTAATGGTAAGTATTATTTAAATGTGATTAGATGTACTTAACTGACTCAGATTAGCTTTGTTGTTTTAGAAAACTTGAATAAGGAAACGAATCCCTGAATAAAGCAACGTTTGTTTTAAAATAGCAACTGTGTGAATGCTTCGTCCACTAACTTAACATATTGGCTTCATCAAACGATGTCTCTTGATGTGCATGATGGATCTAATGTATTCAGTTAGTTGGAGAAACTGTCACACAATTATCATTTTCAAATAAACTCTGCTTTTCTTCAGTGAATTTATTTTCTAGATATGCATGTTTATCGAAAGCAATAAAATATATACATTAAAATATTAACCCAACCTGTAATAACCTTATGTTTCAAAATTTAAAGTGCTATTTTCAAATATGAACTTCCTCGTGTATAAATAATAGCCTTTGCCGCCGGATGCGCATGTGGTTTTTATTAGGTGGGGGCACTTGTGTTCTGCTCGCACGTTAATCTGTAAGTACTTGTTGATAATGAAGACATGAGGATACAAATCAGTTATTTCGACGGTACTTTGAAGCTACCTCGAATTTCAAAAAATACAACTTTCCAAGAGTAGAAATATAACGTCTGAAAAAGTTGGAGATTAAGGGACTTTATTGATGGAGAGGACAGTTTGTTATCGTAATTGACTTCTTCGTCAGAAAAGTAACTGACTCATCCAATATAGGACTCTCTCAAATTTTTCTTTCTTCTCTAAGGGTGTGTTTTCTTTTTCAGATGCAAGGTAAATACAAAATAAAAATTAACTTGTTATTTAAAAAAGTATTTTAGGAAGTGCTGTGAGAGTAGGAAGGTACTCATAGTACACACTCCACGTAATTTTCATTGAAGTGATGCCCAATATTATACAAATATTTTTCTTGTTTATGCCTGTAAACACAGGATACAAAACATCAACTTTCTGAAACTTTGTCTGTTATAAGCGTTCTGAAATTAGCCACCGCTAATATTTTAATGCTATGTGGGAAATTGAAATACATGCCTCGGAGCATGAGCCATGGTAAGCAATATAAGTAAAATAGTACGTACAATAGAAACAGGAAAGGGAAATTTGTATATTAAACATAATTTTTTAGATAAAAATCATATAATAATTATTTCGTTCAACATGGCGTTCACAAATATAAATTATTGTATTATATTATCTATTTGAGTACAAGACTATTAAATGATATGTCTTTAGAAAGCGATCTGATAATGTTATCTTATCAACTTTGATATATATGTTTGGCGTAAATATTGTCTTACAAACTTAAAATAATCCTGAACATGAACACGTCCGACTCTTGCTTAAGCTATCTCAAGTATTCCTTTGAATTTTTTGTAAAGTACGTAATAATATATTAATTCATGCTTCATAATATACTAATTTACACTAAGTCATGAATAAGCTTGAAGAGAATTTAAAAAAAGTTTAAACTCTTTCAACTCTTGACTTGCGTTTAATACACACCTATGTTCGTTTTGAACATATACTCTTTCTTTGTGATAAATAGCAACTAAGAAGATATTTTGTTAACGATACAATTCATATTCAATTAGTAACACGAATTATGCAATTCACAAGAATCAATTATTTTATCCTCTATGTGGCTATAGCTTTGGTAATAGGTAACTGGTTGGTACGAAAAATGGAGAACGAGCAGTATAAACACACTTTATAACGATACGTGTATTTTGCTAATTGTATTTCAACATCTTTGGGCAGAATATACTTCCAATTGATGCACAAGCTATCTAAGAAAAGGAAGAAGAAATATATAGAAAGAAAAGGATTTATAAATGTAATTGTTTTGCTGTTGATATAGTTTCTGTTTTATGTTAAAATAGAGATTCGTTGTCATAGCAACGAAATAGAAATAACATATAATTCCATAACCATTTTTTGTAAACTGCATGCACAACTTTTAAGGTGTATAAATATTTAATTTTGGACGCGATATAATAAAAGGTAATATATATTGACGCCGTGTACGAAATGGTTTTTGATGAATTAGTAGCCTAGTAATTGCTATGTAAATTTATATGAACTCTGGGATTTCGTCTTATCAATTTTTGATGGTCCTCGCCGCAGGATCATCGTTATATATTTTGGTGGTCCTCGCTGCAGGATCATCGTTATATATTTTGGTGGTTCTCGCCGCAGGATCATCGTTATAATTTGAAACTCATAAACAAGCGAACAATGGAAGGATGAAATTTTGAATATGAGACCAGAACGAAACTTTCTCATTGCTAATTTTACGCTTTGCTTGTGAGAATGAGTAACATTTAAGGATAGTTTCGAAAAAGGTTTAGTTGTTAATGTTGCATTGCAATTAAAACCTAAATATTCCCGGTAGTTATAGGTTTAGAGCAATGCTAATGTGTCACAACAAATATTTCTATATCAGGCAAATTCTTAATGAAGAATAACTTGTTTGTTTCCGATGGTTGCAATATAACCGTAGGATTATGGATGAGGGTCTGGAAATAAAATTATTTTCCCTTTTATAAAAAGCAATAAGTAGCTTCTTCCCGCTCGATTTAGCAAATGCGATTTAATACTGTAGTAATATCCGAGTATTTTCAAATTTTAAATATTAATTAAGTAGCAAAGATATCAAGAGAACAACGTATTGTTTAGTTGATGTTGTATCCTAATTTATCCGCAACGCGTACGGATGAAGATTTCCAGTAATGAGTTTTACTTCATACAATGTTGCTTGAAAGTTAGAAATTCATGTACTCGAATTCTTCTTCAGTATTCGTATGTGAAGGTTTAAAGTATTTGCACGTGTACGAATGTTATAAATAAGATTGGACTGATTACGAGATTTACTCAACACTGACATTGCTATTTTATTTGTCTCAAGCAATATATATTGCCTTTATCATTCTAGGAATTTATTCTATTAATAATAAAATTTAATAAATATTGATAAAAGTTTTTTTTACACAATGTTGTAATCACTGCAATGTAGAATGTATCTAGAGTAGATTATGTAGAATTTTTGAACAAAATGAGTGGTTTTACATATATATATCATTTATCCACATGTAGAGATATTTCTGTATTTAAATGTGAACAATACTCTGGTTAACTTCATTAAATTATTATTATACAGTATATTTAACTATGTACACAAGGACAAGTAAACCTACAACTTAAAATAGAAAGTAAAATTAACATTTACTTTGCGTTCTTTTGAGAATCTTATGATAAGGGTTCACGTAAAATTACAAGGAGTGTAAGAAAGTGAAGGAAAATTTATACGGTTTACTCAAGCATCTGGAAACATTGACAGTACTTTTCACACCATATAACCCATGTACATTTTTAAAATGATACTAGTTTGCGTCCAGAAAGAATGACTAGAATTAGATCATTAAAATGATATTTACATTATGTATACTTAAAGTAGAATGTCCTGTTGCAACATATATAGTTTCTGGGTAATTATTTTACACATTATATGTATGCACGATATGTTTGTTTAAGAAAACTTGAATTACTTGTTATATTTTATCTTCACGGATGCTTATTTTCAAACTTAAACCTTCTAATGTTCTGTAAAAACCATACCATACAATATACTGAACTCATTTAATGTGTGCTGAAGATAACATTAATTTGACGACTCCATTTCACTGTGTTTTAGTTTCAGTAAATACGTTAGTATATGTAGTCTGGTCTAAAGCGTTAATTATTCCTTTAAGTTCTAAAGTCATGGTGCATAGAGTTACAAGAAGAATTAAATATTGCAAGTATAACAGTGACCACTATACAGAAGTTAAAGAATCTAAATTTCCTGCTTAGTTAATTCTAACAGGAAAGGACAAGATTTGCTAAACGATAAACAAATTGATTATCCTTATTTGAAACGTGAACTAATCATCACAAGAGTTGAAGTTATCAATCATTTTACAACTCACTCACACACGACAGCACTGGTTGTAAGAGCGATCAAAATATATATCTGCTACCTAGTTATATTATATGAAATCTTCTTCGTGTTTACAAGATGGATTCTTATCTAGATGATATTATTGGAGAATATCATTAAAGATTTACACGAAGCTCATCCACTATCTACCCACTACTTATTATTCAGCGAACATTCCAGAAAAAAATGGGAATGCAACAGTTCTGTATGGATTGATTTCTGAAAGACATACAATATTGGCAGATGGTATTTGAAAATATTCTTAAGAAGTTTAGAATATTGAAAGACCTAGTTAGATTATTGAAAATGAGGGTAATGGATTAATTAATTAACTAACTAATTAATTATAAGGGAGGTAATGGGGATGTAAGCAGCGTTACTACGTGTCAACGTCACGAATGAGTGTAATTGAATTCGTAGCTAAAGTTAGATTAGGAAAACTTTCGTCCGGGTTGGGAGCGGTCTGACATAAGGAGATATTGTTGAAATTTGCTTTACAATATGCTATACGGAAGATCAGAGATACTAGCTAGAGCCCATAACTAGATAGCACTAGCCACGTATAATTGTGTTCATTCAATACTAGATTAATAGTTTGATGGAGTTTAATAGAAGTGAACGTAAGTGAGACTGTTTCAACTGTGCACTAGATCTCGAAAACGGTAGGTTTTAGGCGACTTAAGTTCTTCAGAAATGTTCTACCAGATTTTAGATTAAATTACAGAATTTCGAAATCTAGGATTGAATATTCCTGGTTAGGTAGTTGAATTTTTAACAAGAAGGTTTGGAATGTTCTACTTTGAGGCATACGTAGGACTATTCATAAGGTTTCCTTCATTAGTACTTCACAGTATGAACGCCTCATATAACAAGGCATTTACTTGTAATTGGTACTAAAAGAATCCTCAGATACATTTCTTTTACGAAATTCTGTTAACTAATAGCAGCAATTTCAACGAAAGGGACAAATTCCTCCGAATTTGTGTTTAAGAAACAAATATTAAAAAACAGTATGCACTTTAAAAATATGTATTTAAGAATTAGGGAAATTAACTAAAAAAGAGTCTGATGACTTTTATCGATTTGAGTAATTAGTTTCCGGATGATTGCACCACATAACTCTGTCTTGACGTAGTTAAAATTTATTTTTTATCATTCTTGGAAGCACTTGAGAGTATAATAAGATCAAAATCAAACTCGCATTGACAAGTACTTAAACCTAGAACAATGATGTATTAAGTTAAAAAAAATTACACACATCTTTATATTCTCCACCGAAGAACAAGAATTCTCTTAGTATTTATATCTTCACAAGTACTTAGTACTTCACAAAATTGCAAATTTTTGTAATTAATTTTTCTTATTTACAGAAAATGAACTCAAAAGTGACTGTATCTGTTATCCTCTTTGCAAGAGTGATAATTATGTAATGACCTTTGTTGGTTACATGAGGTAAGAATGAAACTGATATTCTACTTGTAAACATAAAAAAACTTAATATTATTAGTATTAATTTCTCTCTTGATTTAATTATTAGCCGACATTAAGATTCTGTTAATTTAAAAGCAATCTGTAATTAGAATTTTGAAAATTTGTGTAAAATAAGTATATATAAAAATGTGATTATACCAGTAAATATATCTAACAAAAAAATTCTCCGGTATGACTAATATTGTTTTTGTTATAATTTAATCTTAAAATGATATTAATTGGCTTTGATGTTATATGAACCTGAATTTCCTTGATTTATGATTACGATTTAATATGCGAATATTTACCGTGCATAATGAAATAAACGCTTTCTTTAAAAATACTTTGAAAGGATATTGACTATTATAGATAATTTTACTGCGTATTTTGATTATAGTGAAATCTTCACAAACAAGATTATATTAGGATTGTAAAGCGTGTCACGTAAAGAATTGAACACTACGGAATATTATTTTGAAGAAATCATAAATAATTGAATAATTTTTTATAGATTCTTGAAAATAAATAAATATATATTAAAATGAATTCGTACGCTATTTTCGAATAGGTAACAGAATCAGTAAGATTTTAGGTTCTGAATGGACAATATTACGTTTGGCTCGTAAGTAATCGTTTTGAAAACCGCACAATTAGCTTGAAATCTAAGCAAACACAGGGTTTACAATATATATATATATATATATATATATATATATATATATATATATATATATATATATATATATATAAACTGTAATTGGTTTGTAAAATTAAAATGATATATTATGTGCATGTAGAGTGGGCCACAGAATTTTTGAGGTACAAACTCCCTGAGATAGACCTGCTCCAAGATTAATTACGCCTGGTAGTAGCTAGCACAGCAGCGTGAAGTTGCCCCCAACTGTTAAAAGCACAAGTCTCAAGGAGTGTTTCTGTGTAGAAGTGGAGCGAAACGCTGGCTGACGAAATGACAAAAGTGAGTCTTTGGATACTTGTACTCACAGTACTACTTGTTTGTATGATACACACGTAAAACTATACACAGTCACTTGAAAAAATTACGGGTATTAGTGGCACTGATGAGAAGATAACAGTCGGGGACCTAGTTAATTTTATAATTTACTCAAGTATTATATAAATAAGTTTACTTATTTCAAATAACTATACATATCCCGCATCAAATAATATACAAATAGGTTATGCGGTATATATGGTAGGTTATTTTTTTTAACTGACTCAAAGCATTGCGCTGAGTTTTGAAACTATCAACAGTAGACCTACCTGCAAATCAATTAAAAGTATCAATGGATCATTTGGGGGAAAGAACCCAACCTAAAATGAAAATTTTGGGGCTCTAACAGGGAGTGAGCTCCTAGGTTCCAGGACTACAGATTCATACTAAATACTGCTTCGTAAGAAGCAATTGTTCATATCATTATTCGTTAAATAACTTTCGAAAATGTTAAATATTGTTATGCAGAAATTTATTTGTAAATATTAAAAATGCAAAATTCGATAACACTGAAACGGGTTGGGGAACTTATCCGTATTAAAGTAGGCCTATTTCCCGCTAGCTGGCAAATATAACTGAGGGTTCATGATTTGTATAATATTTGAGATATTTTACACATTCAAACACAACGAGAAAAGGGGAAACTATAGTGTCAATAAACAACTTAAAAATGCACGAAATTAACGGATAATATCAAATATACAACCATTGATAGAATTAACTCTGTAACTCGTTTTCTCCATTCATTTTCCTTCCTTTATTTTGAGGATTACACCATTACTGAATTTCTCCACTGGAAATTATCTTTCATTTAGGAGCATCATACTGGAACTAAACCTTGTAAATGAAACATTATCAAAAGTGTAAACGGCGAAGGGGAGAATAGAACACGGATTGCCGGAATACGAAACTACAAATCTAACCACTCATCTAAGGAGTTACTTCTTCCAGCTCGCCCAAATAACGATCCTTTTCTGTTTGCTCAAAACAGTCAGATTGATTCGCAAATCACGGCAATATGCAATTGAAGACTCGGAGGGCATTATATCACTATATTCACTAAGTTACGGACATTACAGATTTTGTAAAACAAAATACAAAACTCCTTTATTTTGAATCAAATACGGCGCGTGTATTATACTCGTAAACAAGCTAAAACAAATCAATTGCTGGCTAAAGACAGATACATGAACGACCAGTACCTTCGTTCATGACGCAAGTTTTGGTTTCTTCTGATGTTTGAATACTCAGATGTTTCAACACTTGAAGTATCAAATTTTCAGGAGTAATAATAATAAAAATAATAAAAATAATAATAATAATAATAATAATAATAATAAACTAATAATGATTACTATTATCTCATAGAAAATTAAAACGTTAGGAGCTTATTATCGCTCAGGGCACAACATTACAACCAAAAATGTAACATTTGGCAAGAATATTTCGGTTTTGTTTAGTGCTGCTCACGAGAAGAGAAATTTCTCATGTCGTTTCTGAAACGAAACCAACCAAATTGAGACGAGAGTTAACATTTTACATTCAGGACAGGACAAGACTAAATCAAATTATTGTCCCACTTTGGAGATGGAAATCGAGACAAGACGAAAAGTACCGTAAATATTTCTCGTTTTATCTCGATTCTTGAAATAGTGCATATGCATTGTTTAAGTAACAATTTGTTTGTAGACTGAATTTTACACTCTATTTTGATACCTTGTATTTCGGAGCTCATTGATTTTATTATGGGCTGTGGAGGAAGCTTTGTAGCAAAGCTTTGTAATTACTTCTGCGTATTCTAAAAGTTAGTTTATTATATGCCTTACTGTTCACTGATATAAAGTTATTTTTATTAGTTATCTTTCCTCAAAACGTACAGCAGAAAACTTTCTACTTGAAATTGTAGTGGAACGCTTGGGTTTAAAATTGGTAATTGCACAGGTGTATCCTAGAGTTCCAGACACCCTCCCGAAATCCAGACTTATCTGTAAGTTTTGCCTACCTTTAGGACAACTTTAAAAATTTTAACAGCATTATTATTATTATTATTATTATTAGTGAAAATTTAAGACCTTAATATTACATCCTACTGCAATGTAAATAAGCATACTGAAGTTGATAGGAAAAGAAAAAAGGATAAGAGACAATTTCGAGGATTAGTGTCTGAAAGGAAACGAGAGGGGAGAAAGAAGGTGTCAGCTGTTGGACAATGTTAACATCGAAACTTCAGATGCCTAAACAGAAACAAAGTAGGATTTGTCTTCACCACAATACATAGAAACATCCTTTCTTTGATTCTTTGATTCCTTCAGGATTATGCATGAAATTTTGGTTGAATAGATATATGGAACGTGTTGGAAATGACGAACGCAAATAATCGTTCCCCTCTCTAGCAGTAGGAGTAAGAATGAAAGACGTTCGGAATAATTGCTCGGAAACAATATAATTTCAGGCACATTTGTGTCTCATACTAGGCCCTAAGCATGACCCTTACGAGTCGATTCATGAATTGATTGCTAAACACGTGACGTTTTCACAAAATACGAATGAAGGTTGTAGACATACATGTGACGTCAGTGAAATTGTATGTACTCGATCTATCTGTGTTCGCGTTCCTGTCGTTCAATGTTACTTTAAATAATTGTAAAATGAGTATTACTAAGTATAATAAAGACAAGTTGCGGAAATATTTTCGATGAATCAGAGAAGAAAGTGGTCTGAGGCACTATATATCTATTATTGTTTTTTAATTTAAATTTGAAGTCTCCCAAGTATAGTATTTTAAAATGACAGAAATCAGTGTGTTTCTTCGATATCTTAAACGTGTGCAAATTGCTTCATAAACGAGTGTTTTTTTACTCTTACTTAACTGAACAGTCTTAGAGTAGTGGCGTGAGCATTCAGTTTATAAATCAGGGGTCTCGCGTTCGATTCCGGTTGAGGTATTTTGCTTTTATCAACTACAATATCCATACTTCTGATGTGTAATAAAATGAAAAACACTTTATTTCTTTCGGTCTTACAAGTTAGAGTGGGGACGGCTTTCTTCACAGGGGAAATACTAGCAAAATGACGTCTTATGTCTGTCTACAACCTTCATTCGTATTGTGTGAAAACGTAACGTGTTTAGCAATCAATTCATGAATACGACCCCTAAGGGTCATGCTTAGGGCCTAGTATGAGTCGTAAATATGTCTGAAACGAAATTGTTTCCGATCAATTATTCCGAACGTCTTTCACTATTACTCCTACTGCTAGAATACTAATATTATCGTTCTCCATTTCCAACACGTTCCATATATCCGTTTAACCAAACTTTGTAAATAGGAACTATTTTTATATTGTTGTGTTTATTGTGTTAAAATATCTATATTACGCATACATAATCCAAAGCCTTTTATACAAAGAAAGCGTGTTTCTACGTATCGTGGCGAAGACAAACCCTACTTAGTTTCTGTTTAGGCATCCGAAGCTTCGATATTAATATTGTCCGAGAGCTCACACCGTCTTACTCCCCTCTCGTTTCCTTTCGGACACTGATTCCTCGACCGTCTGCTTTAGCCTAGCCACCATGATCGTGAGACGTAAAACTCAAAAATTTCATTTACTATTCCCTCTAAAGTATCTCTTATCCATTATTTTCCTTTTTCTATCGACTTCAGTATGCTTATTTCAATTGCAAGAGGAAGTAATATTGAAGTCTTAAATTTTCAGTAATAATAATAATAATAATAATAATAATAATAATAATAATAATAATAATAATAATAATACAATAATGGTATTAAAATTTTTAAAGTTGTCCTAAAATTAGGCAAAACTTACAGATAAGTCGGGATTTCGGGAGGGTATCTAGACCTCCTGGACACACTTCTGCAACCACCAACTCTTAAACCAAAGCGTTCCAATAAAGATTCATGTAGAAAGTTTTCTAATGGACGTTTTGAGAAAGATAACTGTAATAAGAATAACTTAATATCACTGAAGAGTAAGGCATGTAATAAACTAAGTTTCAGGATATGGAGAAGTAACTATAAAAGCTTTGCTAAAATATCTACAGATACCATAATAAATTCAATGAATTCCGAAATACAAAGTAACAAAATGCTGTATAAGATTCAGTATAAAAAACAATTGTTACTTAAAGCATGGACATACACTATTTCGACAATAGAGATACAGCGAGAATCGTTCATGATACTTTTCGTCTCGTTTCGATTTCCATCTCCAAAGCGAGACCATAATTAGGGTTAGTCTTGTCCCGTCTTGAATGTAAAATGTTAACTTTCGTCTCAATTTTGTTTGCTTTGTTTCAGAAAAGAGATGGAAAATTCCTCTTTTCGAGAGCAACACTAAACAAAACCGAAATATTCTTGCGAAATGTTACATTTCTTTTGGTAATGTTATGCTCTGAACGATAATAAGCTCCTATTTTTTAATCTTCAATAGGATAGTAATTATTATTATTAGTTTATTATCATTATAATTATTATTCCTGAAGATTTGATACTTCCAGTATTGAAACATCCTAGTATTTAAATATGAGGAGAAAATAAAACGCGTGTCACCGTCCGTCAATCGCCACCAAAAATTCTAAAGTAACAAAAATAAAATAAGTACTGCTCTGGTCATTCATGGATTCGATTTGATTCGACTACGTTCAGAATACTGGTCGAACGCCTTGACTACTTAACCACCATTACAGCGCAGCACTTGATTTGTCTAGTTTGTTTACGAGTATGATACACGCAGCGTATTTGATTCAAAATCAAGGAGTTTTGTATTTAGCTTTTTTAAAAAATCTGTAATATTGACAATGTAGTGAATACAGTGATATATTGCCCTCTGAGTCCTCAATTCCTGTGTTTTGTCAATCAACCTGATTATTAAAAAGCTACGGTTTTGAGCGAACAGAAAAAGGATCTTTATTTAGGCGAGCTTGATGAAGTAACGCTTTAGATGACTTGTTAGTGTTGTAGTTCCGTAATCCGGCAATCCTTGTTCGATTCTCGCCTTCGCAGTTTATATTTTTTAAAATATTTCATTTACAAGGCTAAGCTCCAGTTGGATTTTGTCAAGTGAAAGATAATCGCCAATTGAGAAGTTCAGTGGTTGTGTAATCCTGGAACGAAAACAAATGGATAAAACGAGTTTGAGAATTAATTCTGTTAATGATTCTGCGTTTGATATTGTCCGCTAAATTCGTGCATTTTTAAATTATTGTTTATTAACACTATATTATCCTCTTTTCTCCTTGTGTCTCAATGTCTAAATTTCCACAAATATTAAGCAAATCACAAACCCTTAGTTTTATTTTCAACCTAACGAGAAATACGCTCAGTTTGGATGTTCTCCAACTCGTTTAAGTGTTATCGAATTTTGCATTTTTAATATTTATAAATAAATTACTGCATAAATATATTTGGCATTTCGAAAGTCATTTAACGAATAATGAAATCAAACAGCTTCTTCTTTCGAAGTAACATTACGTGTCAATCAGTGGCACCGAACGCTAGAAGCTCAGACCCTCTTAGACCCCCTAAATTTTCATTATTGGCTGGGTTCTTCCCCTGAATCATCAATCTTCTTTAATTGAGTGCAAGTAGGACTACTGTTAATAGTTTCAAAACTCAACGCAAGGTTTTGTGTTTGCTTTAAAAAAATAAACTATTACATATACCGCATAATCTATCTGTATATTATTTGATACGCTTATTTTTATAGTTATTTGAAGTAAGTTAACTTGTTTATGTAATCCCTCATTTGAGTTATTTACAGGATTATTTAAGTCCCTCTACTGTTACCTTCTCTCGTGTCCGTATATTTGTCTGGTACTGTGCTGGTACTGTGAGTACAAGTATGCAAAGACTACATTTTGCCATTTCGTCAGCCAGTGTTTTGTCTCACTCCTGCACAAAAATACTCTTTGCCAGTATTTTGTTCTTTTCGCCAGTGGGGGCAACTTTATGCCGCTGTTCTAGCTACTCTACTAGTAGTAATTAATCTTAGAGCGGGCATTAGTTGGATTGCCTAACTAATGGAATTTGTACATCAAGAATTTCTGTGGCGCACTGTACGTAGGTACTGCAATGAGTTTAAATATGTGTGAAACTTTGTATAGGATAAATTATTAATCTGCTGCACATTTCTAAACCGGAGAAGTTATATTATTAATGCTATCACGAAATCAACACTTGGTATCGATCACAATTACTAAGAGTAATTGCAAATAATAATATTGAACAAGAGTAAATTGTTTATAGAAATAAAGAGTTGTAATTTCAAATATTTTACATGTTTTAGGACCACTTCACCTTTGCATTTATTATAAATAGTATTTTCTCAACATTGTTACGTATCCATCAAAAAGCAGCTAATACAAATGCGAAATATTTCTAGAGTTTTTGAACATTTTTTTATTTCGATTTGCTCTGGTTTCACTCGAAAATCTAAAGACTTAATAACGTTTTATATATCAGCTGAATTTACTCAAGTAAGAACAACCCAAAACTACGGTCATCGCACCTTTTCTTAAATTTCCCTAGGTTTTATTGATCTTGTGATAAAATAATCCACCGTGTTCTTTTACTTGTTCAAGAAATTCTCATAAAAAGGTTTAAACTCTGAAACAGGAAACGAAGCTTCGTCCTCATTACTTACTTCAATGATCTGAATTTCTGTATTATATATATCAGACTTTAGGTGAAATACGTTCATCTTTATGTCTCTTTGTTTTAGAAATTTTATTTCAAGCTTTGAATGTATCAAAGCTTTCATTTCAACATATTTCATATGAAGCGCAAACACCGAGTCTGTCAAATGATTTATTTTCCAGCATCAAATAATTATAGCTTATGCTAATTTAGAAATTCGTTGAAGAATTATTATTCCTATAATTGAGACTGAGATTATTACTCATTACGTAACGTATTAACAAATTAAAATAAATAGTCCTGTTGTCTGAATTACCCATATATGATTTACAGACTTAATGGATGAAATGTAATGTATTTCCTCTTATTTTCACAGTAGTATATGCACAATGCATGCATTTAAAATGTTTTGACTTCCTTATCATCTTTCGTCACCATATAGATTTCACAAACATAAAAAGTAACTATTTTTTTCTACTTGTATCATTGATCATTTCGAACCACACAAAAGTGAAAAAATGTAAAGTAATAAACAGTCCATTATTTAATAAAGAAGAGTAAACAGTGATAAAAATAAAATAATTTGCAATATGTGTCCAGTGTTGCGATACATAATTCTATGTCAAAATGTATATATACGGTATTAATAGGAGTCTAACTCCAACTTTGAACGTCGAGAACATGCAACTGGTTCTCTTATTTAAATAGTTGTAAAAATACTTCCTAAATGGCGTTTGTTTGAAGCACTTCAAGACATAATTGAACTCTATATTGAGTGCTAAGAAGTTGCGTTGACCTACTGTCAAAAATGTATTGTATTGAAGAAAATAAACAACACACCCATGGTATTCTTTACAATGCATTTCAAAGCGTTGTAGTAAAGGTCTTGAAATTGACTACTATATATGAATTCGTTTAAACAAATATACAGCTATTTGTGAAATCGTTCGTATTTTGACCTGACTAGCATGTGTATTAAATCATCTAGAAGGTTACAAAAGATAAAATGAAACATAATTAGTTTCGCGTCACGGGAGTGAAATGCATAATGCCCTGAGTCACTTAGACTCTGTGTAAGGTAAGGAATGATGAATAAATAAAAAGCAGCTGAGTGCGATTTTAAGGTATGGTTGTGAAGAGCACGAATGAATGAGAGAGCTGGAGAGCTACATACGTCAATTTTGCAACAAACACTGGGTATTCTTGGGCCGCGGTGGCTCAGTGGTAGAATGTTGAGCTCTGTTCTATTGGGTCCTTTATTCGATCCGAGCTCCCTGTAGAAGCACCCTGTGTGCAAGAGAAGGAACCTGTGAATGTATTTTCTCGGTGTTTTCCCGTTTCATTTCACTTTATTTATTCGACAGTTTCACTCATTTCTCATCATGATTGTCTCTTTTAGCCTATCGGACATAAACCTGGAACGTAAAACTTAAATAACTTAACCGTTATCCGGGCAAAACATTTATGTAACGTAGAGGGGCAACCGGGACCTGTCGTGACCAGTATGTGTTTTAAGTGCAAAATACGCAAAAGTCAATGCCTATTGTTACATACTGCTCAGACTAATCTAGAAATGTTTTCGTTATTCAAGGTATATTTATTTAAAATTTTATAATTTACAGTGTAGAATTATCTATGTAGAAGTAAAGTTATATATTTACATAATATTTTTTTGTTTTCAGCATCTTGTATTTTCTACTTGTTTTTCATATTAGCTTTCAAGTGTCCCTATTCACCCGTGTGTCTTATTTCCAGATGAAGGAATTTCTTAGTCCCTTTTACAATTTTTACGAATTATGGTTGTCTTGCTATGTTCGTTGCACACGGTTTACTGCAATCATCGTAAACGTGCTTTAGTTTGTGGCTTTTAGGCAACGGACAAAGGTCGCATCTCTTCCTCATCTTTGAATCCAATTTTGATGATGATGATAGTTCTATTTCAGTCGAAATTTGCTTTAGAGTTGTTAGCCACTCGGGCTGAGTATTTGTCCACACAACGTAAGTCTCCACACCACAGACGTCTAAACAATTCATAAAAAATGTAAAAGTCCATATATTAGTTCGCCCTTCTGACATATATGCATATAGAAGCTGGTCCAAGGAATTTACGCCTCCCTTGGTTTTGTTATACTTAAGAATTAACTCTGTTTTGTTATCCTTTCCCTCCACAACAGTTTTATAATGGTGCGTTGTGCATAGAATAAACACAGCTTTATTTGCTTTCGGAACATAGCTTATAAAGGTATATTTTTTGGGAATCCTAACACTGAACAATGTTCTGGTCTAATCCGATGGCGTTGAAATATGGTAGGGATAAATGTTTAATTCTTACGCACAGTTCCTACGAGAGTGAGTCAATTATTAAACAGGTTTGTTGCTATATCATAATCAGTAAAGTAGTGTCGACCTGTGATAGGATTCCTTAAGAGATTTAACTACTCTACCACCTAATCCTTGAGCTGCTATCTCATTGTTTTATTTTCCGGTATACAACAAGTCACAAAGAGGAAAGAAGATGTCCGAATAGCATACTCACCAAACTTTCATTCCATATTTATCATGCTTAAAAGGCATGTATTGCCTGAAAGAAAACTTTCCTCGAAGCGGGATAAGTTGCTTGTCAATAGTGATATTATGTCCAGGAGGACAATGTTTCTTGTCATTTTATCATCAAATCTTATAAACGATAAAAAAAGCTTTGAACTTGTTTAGGCACATTGTGGCCCTGAATATTGGAGGACCGTAGGAACTACTCCAAATAATAATAATAATAATAATAATAATAATAATAATAATAATAATAATAATAATAATAATAATAATAATAATAATAATAATAATAATAATAATAATTTGTATGAGTCTGCTTGATGTGTGCAGCAGTAACAATTAGGCAAAAACGCACGAACTTCTGTTTCATCACGCTGAGATATGGTTTTCTCTATATAAACTTGGTAAGCTTCTTGATTGGTGAAGCGAACTATGTTTCTGACAACAGAATTGTGAATGTACAAATCGAACGTATCAACTGGGTCCCCAAGACATGTTCCTGGAGGTAAAATTACTTTGTGCTATATTATGAGCACTTGTCGTACCTGTGCGGTATGGCATGGCCAGCCAAACTGTTCCAACTTTTCCGTAAAATATAAGCTGTTGCGATATATTACCAAAAAAATTTCATCTGAAATGTATTCGGAGGTGACGTTACTTACTTTCGAGGCTTATCTTAGTTCATCACAGTCACTGCAGTCTGTATTATTTTCAGAAACAGATAGGTCATTTTCGTCGCTTATATTGTCATCTTTAAGCAGCTTTTGTATGGTTCTTTCACACAAGTTTGTTTTGTGCCACATGATGGAAAAATACAAATATCATAGTTCGGAAAATATTACTTTCCTGCAAAGAAATATGAGACTGAAATTTTCTGTATAGACTTTGAAGGAGACCACAAATGTCACTACATGTGTTCCGCCGATAACAAAGCAAGAGGGAATTAAATTCATTGTTACCAGATCGTTTCAAAAGTGCCAGTTACATATAAATGTTTTCCCAAAAAGCATTTTACATTGAAGTGGAAATGTTACTGTATATGCCATTAATAATAATAATAATAATAATAATAATCTTTATTTTAGTGCCGCGAACAGCTTTTGGCAAAAATACAGCACTTGGTGTCAGAGTATTTGATGGAATAATAATACTAGTAAAAATAAATAATAGAAAAGAAAACAATAAAAAGAATTGTACTAATATAAAACACAATATAGATAAAAGTCAGTTAAGCAGAAATAATTCCTTGTCAAGGCAATGAAACTTATCAAGTTTTCCATCTATCTAAAACAACAAGAAGCTAAGAACAGCAGTCATAAAATTACATTTGGCTTAATGTTTCTAAACGTCATTGATTAAAAACTATCAGTCAGATCACATAAAACTTTCATATTGTTTAATACAATAAGTCTAAAATGAGCTTAAAGAATGTGTCAATCTTTTTAAAATTTCACATTTCCAATTCAGAGGAACTAAAATCATGGTATTTCTTATGCTATGATTTGGCACTTTGAAACCTATGTTTTGTAAACAATATTCACTGATATAAATGTTATCTAGTATTTTTTGCATGCATACTCTGTCGAAATTTTTTCGTCTATTCATAAGGCTTTCTAAGCCCCAATAATCAGTCCAATATTCATAAATATGTGAGTAATAGCTCATTTTCATTTTAAAACATAGAAGTAGAATAAAACATTTTTGCACAGATTCAATCTTGTTTGTCAAAGTTTTAGAAATGCTGTTCCAAATTACCGAACCAAATTCTAATTTTGGTCTTACAAGTAATTTATATAGAAATACATACGTTTTTTCTCTTTGAAATACAGGCCACTGTTTAAAAATAAAACCTATTATCCTTCTGGCACCTTGTACAATACAATTTATATGATTAGAAAACTTTAACTGACTGTCAAATGTAATACCTAGGTCTTTAATAATGCTTACTTTCTCAATTTGCACACCATTGACCTCATATTTACTGACATAATATTGAGTTTTATTGGTATATGTCATAAATTTTGTTTTCTTATCATTAATTTTTAGAAAATTATTTCTACACTACGTGTTTACTGCATTTAAGTCTTGTTGCAGTAAATAATTATCGAACTCATTGTTGACTAATCTGAACAACTTCATATCGTCAGCATATAGGAGAATTTTAGAGTATTTTATTTTTTCTGTTAGGTCATTTAAAAATAAAGAAAATAAGAGATGGCCCAAGGGCGACCCTTGTGATATTCCGTTTTTTACATAGCCTACACTAGAATGTACAGGTCCGATTTTAACTTCGTAAGTTCTGTTTAACAGATAGCTTTCAAACCAGCGAATGTACAAAGGTGACAAGCCAATATTTGATAACTTGCTAATGAGATACTTATGACTGTCAGAGTCAAAAGCTTTTGATATATCTATGTTTATTACATCGACTTGCAATTTATTTTTCAGTGCGTTATAGGTAAAGTCTGTAAAATGAATTAGATTTGTTACAATTGACTTGCCCTCAATAATAATAATAATAATAATAATAATAATAATAATAATAATAATAATAATAATAATAATAATAATAATAATAATAATAATAATATGCACACATGTTATTAGGTTATAGTAGCCACGGGTTCAATATATAATTATGTTATCATTTGATCTTTTATTTTACAGGAATTGCGTTAAAGTTATACGGGGCTTCTAGGCCTCGGTTGCTCGGTTGCGTCAGGAAAAGGTTTTCAATTTATTTAAAAATATTCCATTAGCTTTGCGAACTCGATATGTTCATGGTTTTAACTTGCACTAAGGGTAGAATAATTCAGAATTTTGTGTCATCGAGATATGTATGGTTATTGATAAATTCGAAAACAATTAAGCTTCTGAATCTGAAAGTCCTCGGTTGCGCGTATAAGCGTTGAAATATTCCAATAACTTTTTAATGACAGTTAAAAATTCAAGGATTTTGGTTTTGATATCAGCCGTTCTTTCCACTTGGCATATTGCATACCACACAGTGTGAGATGATTAATAACTCCACAAGTCAAGAGTCAACTCAACATCTCCATTGGCGTTGTAAACCTCATTCACTGTTACCTGCGATATGAGGTTTTACGTAAACCAAGAAGACAGGAGCTGACAGAAGTGCATATTCATGAAAGATTCACTAAAGCCAGAAAACTGTATGAATTTCATCTCGCCGGTGACACAGTTGAATGATTCGTCACGCTAGACGGGCTGGCTGTACCATGAGGACACCGTAAACTATGAGTTATTTTCGACGATCAATATGTAGTTGGAAAAATACAGTATTATATGCAAGGAAATTTGTCTACGTGGTTGTTTTCTGGTGATCAGGAATTATAGTCAAGTACACTCAATTCAATCTGAATGTGAATGTTTAGGACGACATGTAGGGAAAATTGTACATGTTGCTGACTACACGAATTTCACGTTCAGTAGGTCCTATCTCTAACAGCCTCGCTGCTGAATGGGACGTCAAACTCAATATCAACACAACTCAACACGATTGTACGTTCGGGAGAGTAGGGATATTTCCATTCGTATGGATAAGGCTTTCAATCACACTGCATTATCTTCAGTGGTCTACTACACACAAAAAGAGTACGTGTTGTTTGTCAAACTTTCCCATTCTGTGTGTTCCTGTCAAGTTCTTTCCAAACCTTTTGGAATTATGTGGTTTCGAGCTCTTGAAAATAGTCCGTCTTTGTAGCCTTTCGAATACAAGTGAATGACTTTGAATTTTTTAAACTTTACCTCGGAAACTGCTCCTCTCCATGTTCTTTGATATTACATCCCCAGGGGGAACGTCCGGTGCACAACCATTATGCAAACTTTTGTTGTCCGCTTGTACAGATAGTGGTGGAAAAAAGGCATCTACTGGGCATGTACGGGATTAATATATTTATCTTATTCACATCAATCTTTCGTAGCTTTAATATTTCTTCATAGTAACATAAAGCCGTATAGTATTAAATGCACCGTTACGTGAAAAGTAAAGAACTTAAATTGCCTCCGAACATCCAATAATATAACTGGTATTTTAAGTGGTAAACCAAAGAATTCTAGATCATATTATCCATTTTCTTTGGACTCCAAGGGATATCACTTAACTAATGTAATCGAAAGAAGTAGATCAATTAATTCTGACTGCAATTCTGAGTGATAACACCACAAATAAAACCTGGTCATAGGATATTGAAAATTCATAAGAAAAAGTTTTCACTCTACATTAAATTAATACTGTTAATAAATCATTATTGAAAGAGAATGACGAACTTTTGACTATAGTGGAATTATAATGCTAGAATAAAATGTATTATGTGGATACGGAATCTAGACCAAAATCATTTGTTGCCTGTTATTACTGATTCAGCTCCAGAGTTGAGTACTACTGATTGATCTAATATGTATGAATAATTAAACCACATTAAACTGAATAGATTTGTATTTTTCGTTCCAAATTCTAAGAAAATGTTTCCAAAGAAAGCATTTTTCTGCACAATAATTATTTGTAAATTTAAATCTGTTCCAAATAAGATGACTTTGTGCTTCATCTCGTATATTACTTCAAATATCCAATTTTATATCCAAACTAAATCCTCAGAAGTAATAACGATACCATATCACATCTTTTTTACATTCGATATCATTACTCTTTCTATTTGTAAAATGTAGTATTTGTAAAAATCGGCGAGTAGTGAATTCAAAAGTATTCATGCCTGCATAGTTCGGAGTGTGAAAATCTGTAAAACTATATTGCCTATTATTATCATTCTTAAACTTCAAAGGGTTCATTTAGCACTACACTGTTGAGTTCTTTAAAACTTACATTGTTTTGCGAACCCGTAACATTACTCTTAATTCATACCGAAATAAACGTAAATTTGCTAACTTACACTGTAGATTTTGATTTTTACTCACACTTAAGGCAAAAATGATTATGAATTTTTAGAAAGGAGTAACATGCTCTTGAAGAAAGTAATCGTAGGACAGAAAGTTCAAATTATCATTGATTTCTTAAAACATATACTGATTTTGCTTTGATTTCGAAACAACATTTTGTAAACAAAATGCAGAAACTAAAGAACAGTAAACTGTAACAAAGGTTTGATCAAATAGTCAACCACTTAATCGATAACAACATTTCAAGGTTTGTTCCAGACATTATAAACTTTTGTTACACTATATTCTTTAATAACGACATGATGTTTATGTCCTTTCGTGTCGTAGTAAGTAAGCTTATTATTTTCTACTCTTAGTAATATTTGAATATTCAGTTGTTATTTGGTTTATTTAATATGACATGACAATTTTAAAAGTCAGACTATTTTCTGTGTCAGTTTCTCTTACAATGGAAATTTTTAAACGTTCATACACTGATATTACTTTTCAGAGTGCAGCAGATAACTGCAGGAATGTTCGGGGGAATTACTGCCTTTCCTTTCTTTGCCTTCAAGAGGGACGTGATGTTTGGTAAACTGGAAATGTTAGGTATTGCTATACATAAATATTAGAAATTTCGAGACCCTAATTTTTCTTACAGTTGGTAACACAAAGAAGGCACAGTGCTCTTGAAACAATTATGTTCACAGGTGTCACTATCTGAAGCACATTTACATGAATTCAAAAACTTCTTATACATTCAGAACATTTTTGTTTGCTAATGTGGTAAGTATGAGATTGCTGAGTGTACCTAGGTAAAATCCAAATATGACACTCGTCAGCAATTATTCGCCACGATCAAAATTGTTACCGAGTAATAACATATTGAGACGTAGTAAGCCACCGAAATCACAAGAAAGAAGAGCGTAGCTTTAGAACATTTGACAAGCTATCTATCACCTGTAGTACTTCCAATAGTATGTGATTGAGTGTCCGACGTATAGACGGAATCTTACTCCGTTAGATTCTCTTGTATCCTTACTTCTCAAGAAATTCCTGTAACATAAGCTTTTCGATTATGAACAATTAAAGTGTGCTTCCACACACTACTGACTACAATGAAATTGAAAAACGAAGGTTGATTCGAGAGTATAGCAGGTTTAAAAATTCCGGTGAAGTATACACCGTGTATGTAGTTCCACTCAATTGTGTGTCTATAAATATTTCAAAGTCGCAGTGTATTCTGAGTTTAACCGCTCTAGGGAAACTTACTTACTGTTTGCACCTCGTATTTGAATGTATGTTTCTATTATTCTAATAACAATTGTCATAAACGATAATGTCGATTTGAAACCAGCTATATGAAAGGAAACAATATTAGAGAAGATTCTAATGTCTACATATGGTGACCTCAATATTCTGTGACATGGATAGTCTGCAATAGGAGTTAATATAATGCATCATTTGAAATGGATTCGTATTCTCCATCGATGAATAATAATAGATTTTAATACGTTGTAGCGTAATATTTCCATAGTTGTGCATACTAAATATTAAAGGTTTCATGAACGGAAGACAGTGTATTTAACAACTTCTAACAAGTAGTTGTTACAATATGAAATTTAATATTTTCTGAATGTTATACACATACATCTATCCTACGTGAAGTACGTCAAAGGTTACTAATATTAAATGGTAGATCCGGTTGTGAATTAAGATTTGATAAGAATAAGATTTACCTTCTTATTCAGTGTTGCATATGTTTTCCTAAAGTATCCAGTCATAAAATTAAATATAATTTCCCACTATGTCTATACGTTTTAGCTTATCGAGTTATCTTTAAATAAATTATAAATGAACTTCGTACCAAGAAAATGCTTTCTCTCTGTTACACCCTTGTAAACATATACGTTTTAAATATTGTTTTGCCGAACTCCTCATATAGGAGTATCAAGGTTTAATAGAAGTTGTAGAATGCACAAATAAAAAGCAATATGTTCAATAATATAATTGGGGCAACTATATTGATTCTCTACTTTGTAATTAATAAAAATAAGTGATTTACAATATCAGTAATAACTCTAATCTTCCCACCGCATTCAATAGTTTGCCCTATGTTATTAATAAGAAAGTGGAACCATGCATATCCCGACAGAATAAATAAATAAACGAGGAAATACAAGGCACTAACGAAAATGAGATGGAAGTATCTTCAGTCAGACAACATTAAAATATAGCACGTCGGTACAGGAGAACAACCTCGAGTACCTCATAAGAATTGCACAGTGGTATCCAATTTAGAATCTTGAAAACTCAACGGAAGACGAGCTAAAGTCAAAAGAAGCAGTACAGCGTGTACTAGATTAAAATTAGATTAAATACTTTCATGGTAATGAATCTTACAGGTAATGTAATTATACAATCAGAATGTATTATTACTGTACTATATCATCTCAGATTTCCACTATACATGCAGCATTGTCTCATCTGGTTAAAGTGTGAACATTTCTTGACAACCGTACTTCGGCAACCCTTTTTGGGGTGAAAGGTTTCCGCACAAGTCGTGCTTTTAAAACTGTACACTAATCGTACGCTATAATTAATCTATTCCTTATATTCTTCGTGGTCAAGAGGCTTCCACAATTAAGAGAAACGCTTAAAGAGCCCACGTCTGTGAAAAACATGTTTGTTATCAATTCTAGTCATAGCTTAAAAGTAAATCTCTGCAACTACAGGTGTTGTTCTCTTTTCGTTTATTGAAGCTGCATTTTGAATTGTCTCTCTTTCTTAGATAATGGTTTTGCTACCATAACTAACATATCTACCTTACGAGTTCACACCAAAAATGATCATTCCTTTATCACAAGAGATTTTGTAAATTGCACATAATGGTCGTAAACAAGGTATTGAAATAGTATTACATCGTTGCTGACAAAACAATCTTTTCACAACCTGTCTCTGTTATTTTTACCGTCTTTTTTCAAAAAAAAAAAAAAAAAAAAAAAAAAACAGTTTTAACAGTCGTCTGCTAACTGGTTAAAAGATTTAGAGACATGGTACGCATTTCGATAGTGGCGCTGGACTTTGGCATAAACTTCATATACGTTGACTTTTATTCCTTCAATATTTAAATTCACTTCGCATCGCAGTATTTTTTTTCAATCGAACAATACTCCCCAGCACTGTCATAATGTGTTCGTGCTGAAGCTTTTCGAACCTAATCTCAGTGATGATATTTGTGGTCATGTTATTCAAGTAGTGATTGTTGCAGTTCTAAATGAGTGCGATCAATTATTTGCTTTTTTCCAAACAGACAATTGCGATAGTCATGCTATTAATTTGTTGTATGTGAATTCAAAACCACTTCAGTTTAAAAATTCGACATCATGTTACCCATCTTCTGGTCTTAGTTCTTATTGCTGATAGCCAATTAAATCCTGGCGTTTCAGTAACTACTGCTGCATTCTAGGCGTATTATAAGAACTTACAAAGCGTAATAAACAATTGGACAATTGCGCAATACATATAGGTGAATTAGCAAGTTATGACTGTTTGGTTTTTACTGAAACCAGATTAAATGAAAGTCTAGAAAATAGGGAACATCTTATTGCCTCATATCTCAAGAGTGCCGATATATGAATGGCCGAGGAAGTCGTGCTGGAGGTGTTATCATTTGTGTGAACACTAAATGTGAGCGTAAATTACGTAATAATCTAGCTACAAACTGTGAAATAATATGGATTGAAATTAACAATAAACATATTTCACAAAGGCTGTTACTATAAAATATCATATTTCTCTAATCGAGAATTCTAAGGATTATGTACTTGCAGTTCTTATAAAATGTGATATTGTTCTTTTGGGGATTTTAATTATCAATATATAGGATAGACCCAGGACGGGCCTAAGGTAAATGTCTCAATAGCGACTAGTTATCCGACATATTTATACAAGGATTAGGGTTCAGTCAATTTAGCCTATTTCATACTCGTCTTCAGAATATTCTTTACGCTTTCTCCTCTCTTAACAAAATTGACACATATCCACATAGATTGTATTATGAATCTTTGAACGTAGTTATTCCTTTGTGTAGGTCGTCATCTAGAAACAACAGTTCCAGCCAAAACAGTGTACTTGGATATGGTAAAATTCACCATGGAATAGTATACATCTTGTGATTAAATTAACTCATTATGTGTATGTTGAATAATGGTAATATTAACGGTGTTATCTCACTTTCTACGGATATGATTTTTGCTGTTCTTAAAAAAATCTCGTGATAAATTAAAATAATTAAGACAGTTCTCTCCATTGTTTGATAAAAAAGCTCGTTTTCTTCTTTGAAAGAAACACCGTGCATAGGTGCTGTGGAAGCAAACTCCGAGTGAACAACCCATAGGTATTTTGCGAATATTAGGAGAAATATGAAAATTAATATATACGTGAAAATTCTTTAATGTGAATTCAATTCTGAACTGAATAGGTTTTGGACTCATACATTCCCGGAGGAAATAACTCAATATCAACCAAGAAATAGAGTACAACTCAAATAGATTGGATGGGAATACATATCTGCTACTTTCAATGAGTTCTTTTGCAATAGCTTTCATAAGCTTGGGACTTCCCTTCTTTCCTTAAGATCCAATCTATGTTTGAAAAATCCAATCTTGATGATCCAATCTTAAGATGCAATCTATAAGGTCAAGCTGACTACAATTACTACCTCCCCTGATGAAGTGAAATTAATAATTACCTCACTATCTTCTCGAGTTCTTCTGGTCCGGAATATGTCAGTAATATTTATTGTCTAACACAAAGCACATACTTTCCCAACCAACTTCGTTATTCAATACATGGTGTTTAAATTTTATGTAGTCAAAATACACTAGTGAAATCCTCTCACCTAAACAAATAAAAATAGCCGACTTGGAAATAAGGCAATAACTGTGTTGTTTCAAAGTTACGCGATGCCCAAAGCGAGGAAATTGTAACTTTGAGGCTGTATAGTTCGAAAACTATATGATATATTAAAGGCCGCGAATGAAATATTAAAGGCGGTGAATGAAATATCAGAGGAACTAGTACACTCTCTATCTAAATATCCGTGTTTCAGAGTTAAATTGCACAGGCACAACGAATCTTATAGAAGGAGCTCGGGTGCCGGAACTCTGATTTAAGAACGAATAGGAGAAGAGAAGATATTGCTCGGTAGGAAATGTCGAATTATCGGTTTATTAATTTCTTGTGCCGCGTACATGAGTATTATCATCTGTAAATTACATATAATACTAATTATAAATCTACAATTATGCAGCCACACTTAACACAGTTTAACATCAAAGAAAAGTAGTTTGTGACACCTGCAAAATGAATTATAACGCTAAATATTTTTTGACAACGTTTATCGGAGCAAGATGAGTGTTGTAGAAGCAAACCATGATAAACAAATAATTGCAGAGATGTAGAAATCCGAAATGTTATGAAAACGAACATCAAGCCAAAGATTCGAAAAACTATTTAGTGAAGAGCCGGTGTAGCATGGTACTCTCACTAATATCTTACTTTTCTATCCAACAGTAGATACGCAGATATTGCGAGTATATGATGAAAAAATGAGAGAATTAAAAGTTAGACGAAACGAGAGCTTTCGAGCAAACCCATTAAACGATATCATCCACTTCGAACTTACGTAGTATGACATTGATTTAGTATACATCTTTTATGTTCTGCGTACTACGCTGAACAAGAATTCAGATAATAATAATTATAATAGATGCTCAATGTGTCTTCCGTCAGCTTCACTACAGTGCTTTGCACGAGTTGACAGTGTTTCGAGTACAGTTTGAAACGCATAGAAGTATTACGAGTCATTGCAAACCTTTCACGAATTCTTTGC
The DNA here is from genome assembly GCF_964235325.1 of Thermobia domestica. Lineage (NCBI taxonomy): Eukaryota > Metazoa > Arthropoda > Insecta > Zygentoma > Lepismatidae > Thermobia > Thermobia domestica. The sequence continues at coordinate 244,823,413 of NC_137461.1, forward strand.
TCAAATTCGGATGTTTTGTTTATTTGTGTTCTATACAATATATTTTTGATATTGCTTAACAAATAAAAATACAAAGGATTTTGGTCAGGGGAGCGAGAAAGCCACTATGTGTTTGTTCCTCGTTCCTTTTCATCTGTCTTGGAAGTGCAGATTAAGAAATACACGAACATCTCGCAGAAAATGTGATGAAGCACCAACATGCATAAATCAGAGTTTTTCCAACCATTCCGGAAGATCTTGTTGAAGGAATTGCAGGCGTGCTGCACCTATGAGACGTTGTGATAAAATTTATAAGTTTGTCCCACAATGTGTGTGCACACACATTAATCGAAAATTTATGTTGGTGACGGGTAGGTAAATTTGCGTTAGTTTTCATCTGGCCCTTAGTGTTCTTTCTGGGTGTTTAAGAACACTATCTCGCGTGAACCCAGCCTCATCAGCAAATATGATTAATACTGGAAACGGAGGGCTATCCACGATACCTCTCGTAAAAATGTCTTTGCGAAGGATAATATCTTTCTTCTATACCTTGCATATGTTGCTAGTGGTAGAGATACAGTTGTTGTTCTCGAAATATTCGATTTCGATTGGTGCTATGCCCTGTGCATTCAAAAATTTTATCACTGCTCACAATTCACATGCGGCGGGAGCTGGACTAAGAATTCCAGTCTTCAATCACAGCCACGACGCTACTGCGACAATTAGGGAAGTTCTGCTGACACATGCGCCATGTTAGGACCTTACTCGCTCACGTACACGAAGTCGTTTCGCGCAACATACGGTTTCCTAGCTATGGGACGCATGGGAAATTTACTTTCTAGATTAGCCTCGTATTAGATTTCTTTCTGGCCATATATAGATTTATAATTGCCAAATTACGTAACTACTCGAAACGAGAACAAATGTCTGTAATGAATTTGTTCCCCTGAAAACGATGCAGCGGAGCTGGCTTACATAACCGCTATAATACACCAATGGCAAATTTGATTCTTTAATTTTAATATGACAGACTAACTTTCGTGTTTTTCAACGCTGAATTCATCCTCCACTTGCTAAGATATAAGAAACATAGATTATAGATTGTAAATCACTCCCTATTTTATAGATGAGCGCAAAATTATAATACCTTGTCAATGGGATATAACATTTTTACCACTGAGAAAAACTTTATAACACTGATGAGGACCCTGTACATTAAGATTTGTGTCTTTCTGCATTTTATATCTTTCTTCCTGTTTTTTTGTCATTATATTTTATTGTTTCAGTTAATTGGCCTACAGATCTATGAAACTGCGAATAAATGAATATGACTCTAGTGTTTAATAAAGTTAGACAAACTAATTCTAGTACACTTACCTATACTTAATCAAATATTGACGTTTCTGGTATAGTAGTTGCAATGCCACTTCCTTTACAAGTAATGCTTTCAAACTCATTGTAATGACAATCTGCTTCCTATAATTAAGAAAAGTCTGCCTATGATGAGCTCATATAATTTTTCATTTTTAATATGAACTATGCTTAATAATTAATATTAAGGAGTTAGTAAATACCAACTTCCAGTTGAAAAACTTGGGCGTTCTTACATAAAGATATTGACACTCTCCAAGGTAACATTCAATATTCTGAAGGCAAGAATATACAGTAGAGGATTTTATAGTAACCTGCAAAAATTTAAGACTTACAGTGGCTAATCGACATACCATTGTTACTTTTAACTAACATCGAATTCCTCATAATCTGTAACACTTTTTCGCATATTTCCATCAAGTACTACATGTAGTATATAAATTTACAAGCCCGAAAGTTGGATAGATCTCAGTAGTCGAACACCTGCCAAATAATTTCGTATAGCTGAGATACCTATCAGTTAGTCGCAACTATGTTCGTATCGAGCTGAAAATCTTAAACGTCCGCTGCACCAATCCAAAGGGTTGTTCATAGTCCGTAAGTTAATTAATAGTTACTTGAGTTGTCGATCATCCCTCTATTCGTTGTCTTCCGATATGTTGCGGAACATATCATATGATTACAGATTACATCTTTATGCCTGCTTGACTAAATTTGCTTCTAAAAGACGAGAGGTTATGGTGCTTGAAATATTCAATCTGCGGAAAGTTTCAAAGACTGCTTCGACCATTATATCATATTTTCCTTGGGGCTTGAAGATTTTGAGAACTGTTTGTGAAATGAGATGATTCTGGCCAGAACTAATCTATCATGGTCACATTTTATGTTAGGGAAATGACTGATAGTACACAGAAAGTGGGAGAGAGAAAGAGGGAGAGAGAGAATTATGGGAGACAATCGAAATTATAAACAGGTTTGAGAGGATAGATTTCACCTCTGACATATTAAGGCTCATTTATATTTATTAGAATTCATCTCTAATAATGTCGTCATGTCAAAGAAATCTTTTAACTTTTTTGCAAACCTCCAGTGGATAGAGCTGTGACAATGTTCAGCCTCCAATGTTCTTGTCAATGACATATTGCAAAGTCAAAAATCAGTCTCTTTAAGCAAGATGAGTACATGTGATACTACCCAATGCCTACTATACAATAATAGGCATGAGCAGACCTAAGCAATTTACTTTTCATTTGTCGACTATTAAGGGAGTGTTTAAGTAGAGTCCATAATTAATTATCACATATTAAGCCCATATATGACCTACAGATACTGATACAATGTGAGCTGTCACCTCTTAGGAAAAAATAAGCACATGAATTATGACAACGATAAAGAATGTTTTGAGATTATTGGTAAAATAAATTACATTTTGGTATATGAACTAAAATAAAACACATCTCTGTTATTTACGCTACTGATATTTTTGTCATAGAATGTGGCGAACTTGACAGTGTTCCAATCATTGAGAAGGCATATGCAAGTAATTTGATTAAATATGACGCTATAAGATTGGTTGTTAAATAAAACAGGTTACGCATTAGTAAAATGGTGAGAAAATAACTACAAGATACGAATTGTATTGTCTTACACTTATGGAAGTAAAATTTATATTCTAATTACTAGTCAGATACTATTTGTCAACAAAATTCCTTTTAAAAATTTTCTTCTGGAGTAGAACAGCTTTTGCTTATACCCTATTTACCCAAATACCATGACAAGATATATCATTTCTAAAATGTTCGGTGGAATGATATTGCTAAACAACCAATACCATTTCATGTTTCCTCCTACTGAAATATTTACAATACAGAAATACTGTGCACCATCGGAACATCATACAGTGAAGAATTAAGTGGCAGGATTGAAAATGGATCTCGTTGTAAAGATTTGGATTTCCTGAACAATATTAATTCCTTAATAGTCTTCAGCTGTGTCTTATCAACAATAAATAATAACACAAATTATAGACTAACGATTACCGAGAATTTCTGGACAATATATTTAAAGCAGGAAACAAAAAAATTAGAATAATTTTTGTTGAAAAATAATGAAAGGTTGAGAAAATTCCTGATGCTTGTAACAAAAGGTGAAGACATTGTTCATAAAATAGGTTTAGTTTAACATTGTACGTATTACTATTAGATGTGATGTAACTTCAATTAAAAGAAACCAATGTAAACGATATCACCAAAAATATCTAATGTACATATGTAATAGAAGAAAAATGTTGTGACGTAAATGCATTCTGGTACACTTTCATGGATATCTTCGGGTACCATATTAAATCTTCAACCCGTTCGATGTCATTGGAGTTATTTTCTAGTATTTCAAACATACATATGCTCGTGTTAGACACCATTACTAGAAATGTAGGTCTGCAACTGCTACTTGAGTTATCTAACTATAAAAAGTACCTAATATGATAAATCAGTTTGCAATGCTTAGATTTCCATTGTGAACACACCATTTTGGTGAATGAGGTTTGTCATTGCTGTTAAATATCTAAACTAATAGGGAAGTAATTTGCTTAATGTTCTTAGCCTCCTTTGTTAAATGTTGTATAAATATAACGTAAGAATACACTTTATAATACATACAAATAGAATATTCCTTGTACTAGATCTGAAATTTTGTTTTCTGCATCTAAAAAGAAGTGCTTGTAATTTCGTTGCAAAGAAAATGGGCACGAACGTTTTACTTTGTAAAGGAGAATTTATTAATTGGATGAACTTAGAGTCACGTATATAAAATATATTTTCAATTTCAGTTGCGCTTGGAGGAGATGGTGACCTTTTCTTCGGTGCCAGTCTGATAGGTATTGTTGAAGTAACTTTCTATATTGCAATTGATTTAATTCGCTATGCAATGAATGTGACGAAGCTACTGAAGAGGACCCAACGGGTGCTTCCAAAAGAAGGAGATTCACATATTTGCAACAGGAGCCAAGTTCTCATAGGACCCAAGCTCTTCATGACAACTGGTCGTAGAAACAAAACTCGTATCGTCAACTTGCACCTAGAGCAGAGAGAAGAATCAATGAAACCAAAGAGGATATTCATGGCAATTTGTCGCATGTTTAGAAGGTAAATCAAGTTGCATTGTTTATATAAAATATAAAAAATAAAGTTTTCTTAACGTTCAGAAAATAAACAAATTTATCTAATATTTTGAAATAAGTAAGAATCAATAATGCGAATTGTAATTTGAATTTCTTTGTATCCGCATTAAATAAAAGTTTTCTGTTTGTTTTTACACTAAGATTGTGATACAAGATAGGTTAATCCTAGAGGAAAAAAACTTGCCGAACGAAAGGAAATGATTTTGCTACCAAACAAAATCTTTTACGGATACGATGTTTTACGTGTTGTAAGGTACACAAGTCTTTCTATTACTGTACTTCTAGGACCATGGTAAACATGAAGACGTAAAAGATAACTTATCCCCATCGGTCCCAGGAATAAAAGGAAAGTTGAGGCGTCATGAAATTTCCTAGTCCTTCAATCTCAAGGAAAAAAATTGAAAAACTACTTCCTCCTTTAAAATCTACATAACTATATATCTACATGGATTTTTTAATTTTTTAGATCCCGTGGTTTACGGAGAATTTCATGTATCCTGGAGGAGACATTGGGACTCTACCGTACACTGAAAATCAAGAGAAATTTTTTTCACATAGGACTAATTCTACAACATTTTATTGATGTTAAAAACAGTTTGCTTTTAGCATAAACATTTTACAATATGTGTTATGCAAGATTTATACGTGTTTAGTACCCTAATCAAACCCACAAAATTTTTACACTTGTTTAGAGGAGATGATAGCGTTGGAAGTAATTTCTTGATCCCTGCAAACAAAGAAAAGCTTTACACGTACAGCATTTAATTCTTGCTGAATTGGAAGAGCAGCCTGATAAGCGACATCGGTTCTTTCTAACTTGAGAAGGAAATTCAGAAAGATGGAGAACGCTTTTCCTTCCTAACACGTTAGATGGATGCGGTACGATGGCTCGTGGATGTCTTGATTCTGAACGAGGAGGAACGTATTTTTGGATCAGTAGTATCTAGCTGTCCATCGTGTTGAATAAGCCATTCTTCTATCTTCTGTCTGAAATCTAGGTAATCTAAAATATCTTTCATCGGAGTCTGTAATCCTATTTGGTCTCGCCTATAATCAATCCAGAAAGCTCGGTTGGAGAAATCAAGAAAATGCATCATTACTTTAACCATCCACTTTTAGTAAATGTAGATATATTGTAAATGCCGATTATTCTATAGAGGAGATCAACACCTCACATATTTCCATTATACTATTTAAGAACTGCTAGTAGCTGAATTTCTTTATACAGTTTCTCTTGCTTTGACCATCATTTACATATATTCGTTGGATTCGAAGCCTCTTTGGATGATACGATAGCTATAATTCTATTATCGTAACATTTTATGACAGCAATTTGACCATCAATGGTCACAAATTGATTGATCGATCCTCTGATTTTCTTCATAACTTGATCCGCTCTCAGAGAACAATTGTGTGATATTTACTGACTTGTATCACTCAAATATCGCTGGCTAGTGTAGGCACACAAGTCATTTAAAAATTTGCTCAGGTATGTACTTACTGAAATACTCGTAAGGTTGAAGATTAACCGAGATTTGTTAATCTTCAATATACTCGAGTGCTCGAGGCAGTGGATTGAATTCTACAGTTCTCTACCAAAAAATCTACTTTTAAAATCAGGAACTTTACTTGCGTACTGAAATACGTATCATTATCACTTTCATCTTGATCATCACCTTCAGAATCAGTTCTATTCTGAACTTCACTAAATGATTCGACGTAAGGTGGATCATTATATTCATCATCAGTAAGATCATAGTCTGAAACATTACCATCGAGCCCATCCACTGCCCAATCAACGAATGTTTTTTTTAGAATTTGGAAAGAAATATGAAGAATAATAATGTAGAGTGATCACAAGTTATCTTTATACATTGAGTCCTAAGACTTGAATAATGAGAGTACTCAGGTTCGATTCCCGTACCGGCCATCTCGATTGAGAGTTTTCCTGATTACTTTCGGTCGCACCATGTCATTACTTCGGTCACGGATCGTACCTTCAACAAGGCAAGGCTTGATTTCTTCCGAGATATTTCCCATCCACTGTCCCAACCAGTATTAGAAATATTTAAATATCGTTAAAAAACTTCAAAATTCAAAAATTGAATAGATGGTGAATTTGAGAGTTAATAAAGAAAATAGGAATAATAGGAGTTACTGATTGAAATCGTTAATCTAAAACTATGTTTCGAAAATTACTAGTAGTCAATGCAGGTAAAATAAATAAGAAAAACAATAATTTATTGTTGCTAAAAATTCCCTGAAAGCAAGTGCAAATATTGAAAGTATAATGTCCTATGCATTTCCGTAATTCAAGCTTGGGTTCCAATGTCACCTGTAAAAAACACGAAAATTTGCAACAGGATTCTCGATATTTTCAATAATATTTTCCAACTTTTGATTATTTGTAAATATACTTTGTACATCTAGCTATAATGTGAGAAACTCAGGCATTGGGAGAATTAATTAAATCTGGAAATAATAGCATACCCATGTCTGCTTGAGGAAAAACTGCCTTCATCACCAAGAGTCAATTTCTGACTATGCTCTTTAAGGTAGAAACAACTCCGGCGTTGTCAAATCTCTTTTTCTAAATAATTGCAACCATGATCTAAAAACAGAAACAGCCAAAAGAAATAAGATCCATTACAAATTAATAAACTAATTATTGGAAAATGTTGTGTTTCATGTCGCGTTGAGGAGACGCTGGGACTAATGGCTTACATTTTTTTAATTCCTGTGACTGAAGGGCTACTAGAGGAGGTTAAGTATATATATTTTAAATGTAGAGTCGCAATTTTTTGATTATGTTTAATATACATGCTTCGAGAAATTGGAATACAATTATTTCATTTTGAGTATGCTTTCAACACAGGTAAAGCAAAGTTTACTGAAACACTTTTTGCTTCTATGGTTTCCTAATTATAAGGGATTAGATAATATGTTTCGCTGAAAGCAATTATTGTCAGTGTTGTTCAGCATCTTAACATAAGAAAAATAACTGCTGGCTGGATAAAGGTGTATCGGGGTTTTAAAACACACATAAAATGAATCTTGCATAGTAATAGAAGAGTTTAATACCTATAATCGTTTACGCTATGTGAGAAACGATTGTCTCCATAATATATTTCTTCCACAAGCTCGGTATTATACTTGGTTTCTCAATCATATAATTTCAATTCAATTTTTTTTTATTTAACTACGTTTGTTGTCCAAACTCGAAAAGTATTGATTGACCAAACTTTAGGACGTTTATTGAGTTGCATCATGATCAAAATTTATGTAGATTCACGTTGGATTTATGTAGATTTATTTCAGCACAGTGTTGTCGACTATACCAATAGGTCCATAGATACAAGCGCATAAGATGTCAACAAATAGCGAGTTTCACAGAAGTCTGCAGAAAGAGTTGAAGCTATGCTCGATAGTTATCGTGATTTTACAGCTTTTAACCAGTATCCAATTATAGAGATCAATTCACAATATTGTATTATTCGTTTCCATACATCTTCATACACCTGATAACATCTCCATTATATTAACAATTCTCACATTGCACTACCGCTAAAACCCAATTGCCAATTTTTGGCATCAACAAATAGCCAATACTAATGCCATTTTGTACTCCTTTTATCAGCAGAGATTCCGAAGTAGAAACTAACAAGAAAAGCTAATATATTGAGACTAAACACTTCTTCTATATGTGGCCTTTGTCAGAAATTTTGTGGTTTAACTTTTCATCGTAGCATCAAGTAGGCATTACTACACCGTAATCTTACTATATTTTCCGTCAATGTCTGAGTATGCACCAGGTTATTCCGCATTTCACATTAAATAATAGTGGTATTATTCTATTTTTAATTTATTGTAGTCTAATTACGTTGAAACAAAACTGTAATTGTATTTGTTATTCATATCTTCACTCCCTTCTGCTGAAACCACTGATCATATTCTAGTAATGTAGTTACTACTAGACTGCCTACTGGTAACTATAATGCTAATCCTTGTCTTTGGTTTCCTGTAGAAGTAACTTCAGCACAGCTAGGATATCGTAGTGAGAAACTTTCATAAATTAGATACACCAAGTTTCTTGTATTTCGGAGCAAGCCTTTAGCGTTCGTTACGGTGGTGGTTGTATTTACAAGGTAAATGCAGTAAGTCCACGGAATGGAAGGCTTAGTTCTACGATAATATGACCAACTACGTACTATAATGCTTCTTATTTATTTGCTGAAAAGTTGTACTTTTCCTTATGGTGTCGACTCCTCCCACTGTTGAAGATCAGTTTAAATTTCACAGTCTCTACTAGACAAGCAAAACAGAAATTAATCAAACTGTGTCTGAGTTTGAGTATGTTAAAAGTGAGTTCAAAAAGAGGGAACTGAGTTAAAAATTCTTTCTTCGGAGTTGAGAACAGCTGTTAATTTTGTGACATGTCTTCAATGTCTACTCTCGAATAAACAGAGTTGAACTTCCTTCTTATATAGGCGTTTTAGCTTTCGTTTCGTTGCTGCCTCACTTTAATTACTTCAGATAGAAACTATTGTGTTTTTCGATCTTTGAAGGGTTTTACACTGAGGTGGGTTTTAAATCAGTTTAAAATCATTTGAAAGGATGAAAGAGCTTTTCGTTTTTCGTTGCTTTTCAGCCACAATTCGAATCGTTGGAAGTAAGTAATATATTGTATTTAGCATTGCTAATAATTGTGCTACTAATATCATACTTAGCATTAGGAAAATTCTAGCAGCCAAGGGAGGGATCGCTGAAATATGGACCTTTACTTCGCTAGGGAATCTAAGTTGTGAGTAGAAACCACTTATGGCTATACCTACTGAATAAAGGGATTCCTCTAGCGCGTAGAAAACTTCCAGGATGTACCAGGTTGCATCATACACTTACATGCACTCCCAAATTGCAAATACGGTGTCTCGTTGTTTCACAACAGCTTATCGGAAACCTATTTAACCCGAGGGCGTCTAGAAATTACACGGCACCTTCTTTCAGTCCTGTCTAATCGATAGGTCCATGGTGGAGCAGGAATATCACGAAAGCCTTTAGGCAGTCCTGCACCCATTGCGGAACCAACGCATTTGAAAATCCTGCAATTATTCAAATCGTTACAAATATGTGTTTAAAATATAATTTAATTTCACCGGATTGTATCTTTCAAATAATGCTGGTCTACCTCAGAAAACGGTTGTAGTTATTGGCACCTTACAGGGCACTGCTGATATAAGTCATAGTTCTTCACATTTAATGTAATTTGCTATTCAGTCGATATCCAGTAGTTTATGCAATAGGTGACTATCTGTAATTCTCGTTCTGAGGTACTATGTACGTTGAGCATTATTCTTTCTTTAGGATCCAATTGAACCTGTAGTTTGTCGTTCAGTGAGTGATTTGATAGTGTAAAGAAGTTCTTAACTTCCTTACTTTGGAGGTGCACAAAATGATTTGCTCGTTGATATAGTCATATGCCGGTGACAATTATTTGCGACAATTTTAAATCACTGCCATTCTCGAATATTTTCCGAACTTTTTTATGGTAGTTAGAATCTCACTACCATACTTTAAAAGTTGATAGAGTGGAAGATCATAATGTGTCATATTTTGTAGCGTCTCTAGACATCTGCGTATGGAAGGTTACGGACATTCTCGTATTCTTACATGCTAAATTTGGAGAGTATATGTTTTACCAGCACCGGAACTTCTAAATTCAAAGATCTAACCTATCTCTTTGACATAAAACCTCAACGTATTGCCCAAATTCAATTCGTTCTAATTAAAGTCTCCAAAATCAATTTGTTATGCAATGTGACGTAAGTGACTTTTTATAAGCTATTAATGTATTAAAAGTTACTTCCAATTACACTAGCCAACTAAATTTCATTTTTTTTCTGTGACTGTCATGAAAGCAGCTAATCTTTATGTTTTCGGGTATGCTGATAACAAAAATGTTAACGAAAATGGAAGATAAGCTCTCGTTTGGAAGTTACGATAACTTTACGTTATTGCCTATATAAGCTTATGCATGTATTTTGCTTGTTATTATCTCTCGGTGAAAGGTCACTGAAAGAGCAGCTGCTTTGCCTGGCGTTTGTAGTTTCTGCTGGTGATTCCCTGATTAGTGTCCAGCAGTAATAGGCTAACATTGATGCACTCCACCGTCCTTGGTATCTCATTTTTACGTCCGAAAGATTCTGGTGGAAAAGTTCCTTGTGCTCGTCGCTTACAGCTCCATAGTCGTTAAGAAGGAAGTCCTTATGGGAATCTAAGATATACAAGTTCGAGGACACATTGCAACCCAGTCTACCGCAGCAGTGCAGAAGATTTGTCACCAGATCCTTACAGTTTTCTGCCCTCTTATTTCCTAGAATGTTTGTTGATATTTAAACAAAGCCAGGTTGGACAGGAGCAGGTAGTCCGTCTGCGTGAGGCACTGGTCTCATAACCGACGGTATATTAGAGTATATGAAGAAAGATTACTCTTCTTGGAAATATTATGTTAATTGAGTTGTATTACAAAAGTAACAATCATTTACACGGTTTGGTGATTCTCGCCATATCATGTGAATAGCAAAGGGCATGGAAGGTCCTTTACGATTCAACCACGAATGAAGACTTGAGACACGAAATTGCAACATATCTGAGAAACCCAGAGTTTGTCGTGGTCCCTGATTTCACAGCCAACGTACGGTTTGTGCGCGTTCCTAATATATGGCGTTATTAGTCTCCTTCGCGATTTCAATGTAGCTTATCTGCTCTGTGGCAAAAATTGTCAGCACTCTTTACACACATTTGCAAGGAATAATGAATCACTGCAATTAGTGACCACACACACTAACTACACTTCAGTAATACCTTTTTCCAGAGCACGAACAGAACAGAAATTGTAACAAATTGAAACACGCTTAAAGGAAACATGCTCCGTTTCTCCGTTCTCCTTCCCCCTCCCCTTCTCTAGTTGCTATGAGCCCGGGCTAAAAATAGCAACAAAATACACATAGCTATTGTTGCCTGTAGGAAACTTAGTAAGTCTGTCTATCATAATCGAGATTTCGAAGCCTAATGGGAAGCGATTGACAATGAATGCTAATATAATGTAATTTATTATAATTAAATGCAACCCCCCTTGAACTTGGAAACGAGAGCTAATTCGAGTTTTTCATTGTCGTTTTCGTTATCAGTATGGATGATATAGTTAACAAACGCCTATTGCATTCCAATTACATTTTCACTGTTGGCCAATGTTACTTTCAAAATTCTGTAGTTATACATGCTATGCTGCGAGACAAGCTGTGGTTGGATCGACTTCGTCAACCCAAATATTTGCCTTTTGAGAAATTTATCAAATTGGAGGAGATACCACAGCCTTCTCTGGAAGGGAAGCTTAAGTCCTTCAAGCTTGAAATTCTCCCTGCCCTGATTAAAGTATCCTTGTTTATATTGTGTTTGTGTCGTACTCTTTAGGGCAAGTTATTTTGAAAAGTGCGACGAAATATTAGTACTCTACATTGAATTTCCAGGTGTGGTTACATGTTTTTGTAAGAGATTAATGACTTATTTTTGATAAACTGTCGTAAGCCAGGACAGATCGCAATGTAAGAGAACAGAGTTTAACTATATTTCTAATCAACAGAGGTGGTAGATGTTATTGTAAAAACAGGCTATTCCACGGTCTAATATTACAAGTAACTTTTACCAACGTGTGTCTCTTTGTTGCACTCTGATAAAACCACCTCAATGAAAATATATTATGTTCACTGAAACCTCATTTTGATAAACCGACATACGGCGTAATACACTAGTCGTTAATATAAAGCGATCCTGAAACGCCTTCACAACTTACCATATTACTCACTAATAGCCAATGCTTGGTGTAAGATTATTATATTGGGAATATTGTATAATCTCACTTAGTATTCAGTTCACTTTTCAGAATACGCAGATGTCAGACATGTTAATGTAATTTCTACGTTCAAATGTTACATTTTCCTATGTACTATTTCACTGATTTTTACGAACCCATTTTTAACTCCATATTCTTTTCTATATAAACGTTCTTTTACGAATTTAGACATAAGCTAAAGTAATTTATAAGTTTTATTTTTAATATCAATATACAAAATGTGTGCAACATTGACTTTTTAGTGACAGATATAGGTAACCTCGAATCTGATGTCGATATATTTAATTAATAATTTACAAAAATTGAGTATATTTCTGGATATCCTTATATATTTATTACTAGTTATTACGCCCGTTCTTCGCACGGGTCAGATAAAATATCTATATCAACAAATTGAACAACGAAAGAAAAATTAAACATTTCTAAAATTGGATTTATTTTGTGTGAATGCATATCCGACAAAGTAGACGCGTTCCCATTGGGATGACATTAATAGTATACATGGTTTATACTTAATACAACCATTAACTAACCTATTTTAAATTCAGTAAAACAATCTACTACTAAACACACACACACACAACCACACACAAGATGAACAACGTGAATGTAGACAAACTATGGATTTCACACACACATAGCTCATTTTAGATTATTTTTACATGTGTCGGCAACCTCTTTAGTATGAGCCCCGTTCCTCAGCTGTTGGGGGTTAAATTTAAAATTTAACACTTTCTTGAGTTCCACCATCGACCCAATAACTATGGATTTGACACTAATATCGATCATTTTGAATTAATTTTACATGTCTATCCTCCCTCCCCAGCTGACCTCCAGCCCGCATACAATGGTAGCTGAATTTGAAAGTAATCGGTAATGGAAGTGTCACTATTCACCTCAGCGATCGCGAAAACTATGGATGTGACACAAATATCGGCCATTTTGGATTATTTTCACATGTTACGGTATCTCCGTCCCCGGTGACCCGCCGTTCCGCAGCCGAAGGGGTGGATTTGGTAGTTAATGCGATCTTAGTTTCACCATTGATTGCAGCGACTGCGAAAACTATGAATTACACACAAATTTCGTTCATTTTTTACTTCTGTTACATGTACCGGTAAACGCTGCCCCCTGAGAGTCCCTGGTTCGAAATTAAAAGAAATGCTTCGTCTTGGTCTGGGGCCTGGACCGAGGCACCCGTGACCAACATTTGGTAACTCTTGCTAACGCGTTGCTAAGTTGTTTTCGCCCTCTAGGACCCCTGCTGGTCCAAACCCAAACCTTCTTCATGGATGGGAGATACAGGGCTACTATACCATATAACTCCTATGGGGTTCCTCGTTTTGGTTTCGGAGCCTTTGTGTCACGCACTAACAAACCATGCTTACTTTTATTATTATTATTATTATTATTATTATTATTATTATTATTATTATTATTATTATTATTATTATTATTATTATGCCATTATTGCAGGTCACTTGCTGCAACTGAGAAGCTTCCTTGTTCAACGGTCTTCCGCTAATCTCTTATTTTTCTGTTTTGATCTCGTCCATTAATTGTAATCTTGTTCTCCCTCTCCCTTTCTTTCGTGACACCGTACCTCTAACAGGCCTCTCATGATACAGTTTCTTCTTAGCCAATGACCAAACCAAATCTCTTCCTTTTTAAATAATATTTAAAGTTGTTTTTTTCCTCACCATTTCTAACATCATTACGTTCGTTTTCCACTCAACCCAGCAAGTTCTCTTCATTCTTATTCAGACTCACAGTTTGAAAGCTTCCAGTCGGTTTTCATAATTTTTGTGTGATTTCAATGCTCCTGATCCATTCAGTACTGTAATCCACACGAAGCATTTTATGAGTCTTTTTCTCAACTCTTTATTCAAGGTCTCACAAAATATTTTTTTCTCCTTCAAAAAGGTGCTTTCGTCCTTCCTATATTTGCTTCTATTTCACGTTCACATTTCATATCGTCACTATTATTACTACCCAGATATTGAATACTAAAATGAAATGGAATGAAATCCTTGAGTTTTACGTCCCACGGTTATGCCGGTTAGGCTAAAGGAGACGGTGATGAGTCATGAATGCAATGGTGGAATGAAGAAAGTGCTACGAAACGGGAGAACCCCGAAAATACCCACGCACGCGGTGTTTGTTCACCACAAAGTTCACTTGGCGGGGGCTGGGATCGAACCCGGGACCCCAAGCACCAGAGGTGAACGCTCTACCACTGAGCCACCGCGGCCTCATATATTGAATATTAGTCTCATGTTCTGGTTCTCCACTCCTACGTCTCTTTATTAAATGGATCGACTAAAAATATTTTGTTTTTCAATTCATTTTGTATATAATTTTGCACATCTTTATACTATTTTCTGCAACTAAAGTCCAACCATTGTAAATATTATATAATGTACGCTAATACTGTAAACGAAACTTTCAAAAACTTTTATTTTTCAATGCGTATGAAAATAATACATTTAGTGACACATTTAATGTAAAACGTGTCAACTCCATTGTGACTATATGAGTAGCATACGTGCTATCCTGTTTCTACATGCAGACAACCCATGTGAGACAGACATCAATGGTAATCTCTAGGTGTATACTTCACAGGGCACTAAACGTCAACCAAATAAGATTTGAAGTTAAACAAACTCATAACCCTGTACAAGTAGATGTGTATGATTCACAACCAGTAAAGTATTTGGTATCAGCTGTAATCATTCCTTCAGAACCCAGCTATTATGGAACTATACCTTAAATCCTTGCAATTATTGTTCATCCCGGTTCTAACTTCAAGGGCTCATATAACTGGAATTGGCGTTTGACGTATTGAATCTCTCACAAAACTACACTGTATTGTAAGGTTTCTTGATCTCACAACTTCATTCAATTTTACAAGTTCCAGCTGACTTTAATCTCATTATTGAAAATTAATTGTGTAAAAAGGTACACAAAATGTAACAGTATATTGATTTACTTAATTTTATTAATTTTGTTCACGTTTGTAAATTTATTTGTCTACTTTTTTTTCAAAACCTCAATTTCCTGAATAATTGTTTACAATTTATCGAAATGAGAATAATATATTTGCAAATTTCAAGTTAAAACTCTAAAAAAGTTTTTTCTCTTTAAGGAATGCAATGAACACATATTGTTAATTTTAATTTTTATATAATTATTTGAAATCATTACATTTAATATGTATTCAATTCTTTACCAAAATAATTTTCATATTATAATAATTGTAACGTAATGTATTACCGGAGAATATAAAAGTCAGAAAACGTTGAAAGTATGTTTTAGTTGAATCGTATCATAAATCAAAGTGACCAACTAAGGAAACAACAATCAACTGTTATTAACCTTAAAATATAAACATTCAATCAGCAATTCGTTTTCTTCCAGCTTTGCATCGAAGTTATACAAATCCATTTGGAAGTCAATGGAAGAGTTCGTTAAATATAGCAGTTTAGATGGCGTCAGAACCTTAGGGGAAATACATTTGCATTGGATTCTCAGGTTCGTTTTAATTCGATTTTTAACTTTTACCAAATATTTGCAACTACATATTTTGCTTCATCTAGAAAAAGCACAATTAAATTTATTTTATTTTAACATATTTTATGCAAAGTTAGAGTAATATTAATTTAAAAATAAATAACCTGACATGTTAAATGCCCTTCTCCGTACCGGACTCTAATCTCGAAAGTAATTAAATGATGTAAACGGGATTTTCAATTACTGAATGTTAATTAATTAATTCTACATCTTACTTGCTTGAACTTTGAACTACAAATATTCCTGATAAGCTAATGAGAAGTTGTTTTATTTTTTAATTAATATTATTGAACTCTGTTACTGAACTAGTCAATTTTTGTTTCATCATCTGATATGTGAACATGCACATGAACTGACATATTATTGTGATAAGACGGTATCTCTCTTCCTTATAGTATCAGACTCATAAAACTGAAAAGTATCATATGTTGAATCCTAAACGAAAGGTTTTAATGTTAAATATCCTGTTAGGAAGGAGGAATTTTCAGTAATACACATTATAATATAATACAATATAATGTGTATTATATTATATTATATTATATTATATATAATACACTTTATATTAGTAATATATTCTAAATGCTAATACGTTCGTCTTCTTTATGGTTACGCTACGCTGTTCCACTGCTAGACCATGGTGAAGAGTACGACAGTAACATAAGATATATCTATTAACCCTAATTGTGTTGGTGGAAATTACATACATCTATATATCTATATCTATATCTATATTTATATCTATATCTATATCTATCTATCTATCTATCTATCTATCTATCTATCTATCTATCTATCTATCTATCTATCTATCTATCTATCTATCTATCTATCTATCTATCTATCTATTTATCTATCTATCTATCTATCTATAGCTGCTTGAAAGTGGCTTATTGAAAGTGGCTGCTTGAAAGTGCGGACTCTTAATTTATAGGTCTAAAAATAGTACTACGGCATAATAAATTATAGTGGGTACAGTGAATTGCGTAGAATTAACCAAAAAAGTAAAAGCCGATTACTGTTTCTTTGCAAAATTGTGCTATCAACTGAGAAAAACATATCCCAAAGTGGTCTATTTGCCGACTATGACAATCACAAAGAAAAGTGTTTTATTTTTAGAATATTGATGTTTGATAGGCATTAGAGAGCTGAAAGGAACAATTTAATCTTTATCAACTATATTATCAACCTTCAAATAAAAAAGTTTGCATTTTTGGGACAAAAAAGTCAATGTGTTAAAGTCAAGAATGATGTTCAGTCATCAGAGGAAAAAGTGAAAAAAATTGAATTTTTAAATTTCTGATATTAACTATTGTGAGTATCTGTAATTGTTTAATGTGGTATTATTAGCCATTAAAATAGGTTTTCCACCTTGATTGAGCGTTTAATATGTAAATATTTATTATAAACCGAAAAAAAGTGGCCTATATGCGAAAAAAAAAAAACAGATTTCGCGAAAAAACGGTATAATCTAATTTTCTGCAATCGTTTAAGGAAATAATGTTTTGAAACATATTTCCCTTTAGGGTGAGATTGTACATGACAATTTTTACTTCAATATTTTCATTAAAATGCTTAATAATGCACATATAATAATTAAATCTGCTTGTGGTCTATTTGCAGAATTCAGTGTCACCATCTCCTATCTGAAAACTTCAATGTCATTTGACCGGTGTTTTAAATCAAATACTGAAAACCGAGTGTAAGTTAATGGTGACATTCAATTTATGAACATGAATTCCTAACTGACATTAGAAAATTGCACCATGCAGTTCCTTTCAATCGTCACATGATTAATTTTCTTGCCCAATTAATGTTTTATTACGTGCTACTTAGTGTGCAACATTGTGTTTTTGTGGTCTAAATGCGGAGTAAGGCTGCCAACCTTGCACAGTAGATAAACTACAATACAACGATACACAATAGATAAAATTTTCTGATATCGAAAATGAATTTTACTTGAAATACAATGTTTTTTTCACGAAATTAAAACTAGATTTCAATGGTTTATATATGGAGAAATACAATTATATTGGCAAAAAAGCAAAAATTATTTACGAACATTAGGGAGGAGATGCAGAAAATTACACAGACAGAGACAGAGTTTTCTTATCTTACAAGTTAGTCATATTTGATATTTGTGAGACTACTTTCACATACATCTATAAAGTTGCCTTGCCCCCTCCTCCCCTGGACTTTCAAATTTCGACTTGAAACTAAAATCAACCGTTTGTTTTTTGTGTGTTGTTGAGTCTTTGGAAGAAACAATCGCTTGTTTCGATAAACATTAAGAGATATATACAAAACAAAGTTGGGGCAAATTCACACTAATTCCCTCACTTTCAAATTTCGATTCGAAACCAAAATCAAGCTTTTGTTTTTGATTGTTTTGAAGAAAAAATAGTTTGTTTCGAAAAGCTTCAGGAGATATTTGCAAAATAAAGTTTGGGGCTTCTTTACATTGCCCTTCAGTTTCAAAATCCGATTCGAAACCAAAATCAATCGTTTTCTTTTCATTTTTTATTGATTGTTTTGAATAAAGAAAAAATAATTTATTTCGAAAAACTTTAAGAGATATTAAAAAATAAAGCTGAGACTAACTTCACACTGACCCCACTTTCAAATTTTGATTCTAAACCGAAGCCAATCGTTTGTTTTTCAGTTGTTACTGATTCTATTGAAAGAAATAGTTTGTTTCGAAAATTTTTAAGTATTGCTCTATATATAACAAAAACAATATGAGTTCGCTTCCAACGTTGATAGTCATAAAGTGAAAACGGTATTATCAGATGACCGGCATTAGCAAGACGCGGTCATCTCTAATCAATTAAGCATCCCATAAATATATTTGGTCTCCACTCTAATATCTCTACTAAAACTTTGAAGTGATATAAATTTTAACCACTTATGATTTCAATAATAATTGAAAAAATATCATGCCATTAAAACTAAACACCATCACGTGGTGTATATGCTACACTTGTTTCATGTATAAAGGGAGAACGAAGCACTATTTTTATTCAGTCTTTGTTCCATCAAATAGTATTACTTTTTTTCTTTTCAATTTGTAGTAAATAAAGCACGTTGTGTTTCACTTCTTACTATCAAAGTATAAAAGAAAGTAATGAAATACCGTACTGGTTTCTTATGGAATCTGTATCGTATCGGGTATTATTATTTGGCCTTTTCCTTTTTAAAGTTTATCATAAAATATGTTCTACTTTCAATTGATATTAATTATTCTGTCATACATATAAACACTTGAAATTATATGAACTTCGAAGTCTGGACTCCCCTTGATGAATTTCTGCGTACGCTACTGATTGTGTTCCTCTTCACATTTTTTTTACTACTTCCTGCTTTGAATGCAATTTGGAAGTGCAGGGCAACCGTGAATATGACCACCAACTTTATTATCAAAATATTTTAATGCTTTTTGATTTTTCTTCAAAACAATCAATAACACGCAAAAAAAAATTGAGTTTTTTAAAACTGAAATTTGAAATTTAAACGACTAGTATGAAGTTGACCCACCCAACTTTATTTCGTAAATGGCTCTTAATTTACGAAACAAACTATTTTCTCTTAAACTAATCAATAAGAAACGAAAAACAAACTTGACTTGAGCTTTGAATCGAAATTTAAAAGTAGAATAAGCGGTGTGAAGTAGCCCATCAAATGTATTCTGTAAACACCTCTAGTTGTTTTTTTTTTACTTTTTTTTCTTCAAAACAATCAACAACGACACTGAGAAACAAACCACTTTCATCCAAACCATATCGTAAATATTTTCTTATGTTTATCGAAATAAACTATCTTTCTTCAAAATAATCAACAACAAACCCATATCAAACGACTGATTTTAGTTTTCAATCGAAATTTGTAAGTAGAGGGACCAGGGCAATCCTGTCCATATTCCAAATTTGTTTTGTAAATATATCTTTATGATTTTCGAAATCAATATTTTTTGTTTTTTCAAAACAATCAAATACAAACGATTGGCTCTGGGTTTGGATCAAAATTTGAAAATAGGGGAATTACAGTGAAAGAGTAAGTATCTCTTTATAATTTTTGAAGGTAACTATTTTTTCTTCAAAAGAATCAATAAAAAACGAAAAACAAACGATTGGGTTGGATTTTGAATCAAAATTTAAATGTGAGAATCGAAAGTAAAGTTAGCTACACGCCAATCCGAAAGCTAACTACAGTCCAATTTCTAAATATCTCAGTACGTTTATCGAAACAAACGAATAGGGGAATTACAGTGAAAGAGTACGTGTCTCTTTATAATTTTTGAAGGTAACTATTTTTTCTTCAAAACAATCAATAAAAAAGGAGAAACAAACGATTGAGATCGGTTTTAAAACAAAATTTGAAAGTGCGGGGACAGTGTGAAGTTGCCCCCAACTTTATTTTATAAATATCTCTTGAAGATTATTGAAACAAAATATTTTTCTTCAAAAGAATCGATAACCAACAAAAACATGCTATTGATTTTGGTTTTGAATCGAAATTTGATCGAGGGCCACTTCACACTATCCACACTAACTTAATTTTGTATATTATCTGTATGTTTTCGAAACAAACGATTTATTATTCAAAATAATCAATAACAAACGAAAAGCAAAGGTTTGCAGCCCCGTATTTATTAATTGTGCGCCCCTGTGTTCTACATAATTTGCCACTCCCTATCACACAACCTTATGATTGGTGATTATGATATTGAGTTTAACGTCCCGTTCAGCAGCGTGACTATATGAGACGTGGGCCTACTGAGTAACGTGAAATCCGAAGCATACGAGCTCCCGCCGGGAATCAAACCCGGGTGTCCTACGCCATAGGTGCGTACGCTAACCGCTTATCCACGAAGGAGCTCCAAACAAACTTATGTCTTAAACAAGGAAACAAGCTTTGATTTTGCAAATATCAGCTCTTGTTAAGTAACAGTTTAGGTATTACAAGTTACAAACGTTACAACGTAATTTTAAATAGCCTAATTCTCTCAATGATGACTACGATGTGGTATTCTGTCCAAAGGTAGGTGTTTGACTCGAAGGTTCCTGGACAAGCCGAACCCATGGATAGTGCCATTGCCTTCCATGGGATGATGATGACGTGCCAAGGACGGGACCTATAGCTTAACTTGGGATCCGAACCTCTTGTGTCCCTACCGGGAATCTAACCCAGAACCCTTTGATTACAAGGCAATGAGCTTAACCGCTCATTCATTGGGGACACATTCTCTCAATACTGGCATGTAATTTATTCATTTATTATTAATTTTTCATAATTTACTGTTCGGAGAAAATACGTTTTATTAATTTCTAGAGACAGAGAGAGAGAGAGAGTAGTTTACTAGATCTAATGGGGGCGTGATTTTGAAGCTGGGATTGGCTGACACCAATAATTATTGGTGATAACATAAGAAAAATAACTGTTTGCATTATTAACCATCAGCAATGGTTTAATAGCATCCATATTAATTATACAATAAGCTGTTTGTCTGTCTGTCTGTCTGTAGCGCTTGTCAACTCGAGAACCATAATAGATAGAAAAATGAAATTTTAATATGTTTTAAAGCTCTAAGAGAAATGATCCAAATGACTGTTCCAGGTTCTTAGGTCACACTTGATCTGAGATATGGGAGTGCAAAGTACCCACAAGAATAACATGGAGCATTTTAAAAATAATCAAAAACGACCAATATTAAAGTTGATTCATAGTTTTTGAGATCAATGAGATGAATAGTGACAGTTTTAGTCCAATTCAACTTTAAGGTCTTACTTCACTCTCCAGGGAGGGAGCGAGATTTTAAATGTAATAGAAAGCGAAAAATATTAGTGTTGAATTCATAGTTTTCGAGGTCGCTGAGTTTAATGGTATCAGTTTTCATTATGTTCAAGTTTATCCTCACCCCTTGGGGTGAGTGTGGGAGAAAATGACTTCTTTAAAATAATCAGATAACCTAGCTTATTAGTAACTACTGTAATTAGAGCGAATTAAACACATTAAGATATTTTCTCGCGCTTGCGCGGGACTCTGCAAGTTGCTAGTTTTAAATGTTACTTTATTGTGAATCGTAAAAAGGTCCAAAATTTTGCAGTTCACTAAATTCCATCCCCCTGTACTCGAGCACAGAATAGCACTTACGTAAATACGGGCCTGAATGTATGGCTTCGGTTCCGAATCAAAATTAGAAAGTGGCGGGTGGGCAATTCACAAACGTCTTTCATATATTTGCTATAGTTGTTATCAGCGCCTTGTCCGAGGCGGAAAGACTCATATGGTCCTAGTTAAAGGGGATAAATTATTACAATTACAATCCTGGAATTTTTTTTAATATATTCTATTAAAATTAAAGTTAATGATAATTTTAAGTTATTGTATATTTAACCAAAGAGTGTACTAACTTCTTGCTGATGTCATAATGAAATAATTTATGAAGTTTTTTTTATATGAATTTTTGCTTTAATGGATGTAATGTTACTGAGTCTGCTATTTTTGGCCACTAATAACATTTTTTTAGCACCATAAATATTTATTTTTGCAGAGTTTCTCGAAAAGTACACATAAGGTTTTATCCTCCCGCATGTCAGTTTCTTAGGTTAAACTAGCTTTATCGATTCATATGCATATCTTATCTTTGAACAATTTTGTACAATAATTTATTGTAGAATTTAAAGAGATAATATATGTAGTTGTTTTAGAAGTATATTAATAGTAACATCTTATAAACCTTAAGTGTAGAAGTAGATTATTACATGAATAAATTACTGTAAAATTTCCTGTAGTTACATCCTTTCATCAGTTTCAGTGTATACAGGAACGAAAGCTAGTTCATAGAACAAACTATTCATGTTAGAAGTAATATTAATAGCAAATTCTTCCCTGCAAAAACACAATGTAACGTACTTCATTTTATAAAACATTTAGTAGCTTATTTTACGACATTCTCCTTTTTGTTCAGTACATTACATTAGTTATAAATGTATATATATATATATATATATATATTAATAATTGCATATATATTATATTAATATTCTTAATAATTATTCGATTTTGAGAAAACGCAATGCAATTTTTTTATGGGATTCCAAAGATATCCCAGTTCGCCACGAAAATTTGCCAAGAATGGAAAGGTGAATTTATACCTCATTTAAAGAAATATGTTCTAGGGTAACTTTCGTTTTAAAAAAAAATGTTGACGCAATATGGCATATATTTTCTTTGAACCTCTCTGGGAGGAACTGAAATCTGTGAAGTATAAAGAGATTGATTACACCCCATCCGAATATTTTTTTAAAATCCAAGATATCAGATAAATGTTAATCGATTTTGATAAAAGTTCTTTAGTTACTATTTTCTTTTAGGATTCTTTACAGTCTTTAGTGCTTGGGACCAGTCAGGAATAAATCGATGGCTTTACCCCTAATATAGGACAAATTCCCCCTAAAGGGGTGAAAGGTGGATCAAAGCAACGCCATGTTGTAAACCTTCAAAACAATTTTGCAGGATAAGCTACACTATACCTTTCGTAATAATAATAATAAATTTGACTCAATATGGTGCATATTTTTTGAGGCTTCACAATCATTCCTACTACCTGAATTTGAAATCAATCAAGAACTAGACATTGAAATTATCTCATTTCCCTGGTGTTCAAATAGATAAGTGTTCTACAATTACATATGTCACATTGTTCTATTTTGACATGTCAATAATGAGGGAGTTAAACCCTCCTGATTGTAAATAAAACATTTCCATGGCAATTTCATAGGTCTCCTATTTTTATAAAACACAGTGTGTAGTTTGTTCGAGATTATAGACTTACTCGTAGGGGTGCAGAGGGAGAATATGGGAGAAAAGGGAGAACCCACGAACACAATGTTTTCTTTAGTTAACGTCTCACGTTATGCATCTAAATTAAGGGAGACGATGATGATGATAATGAACGAAATCATAGAATGAAGACGAGAGAGAACAGGAGAATCCATTGAAATTTCGATGCACACACGATTTGCCACCACAAAAACAACTTAATGAAAACCGGGATCGAACCGGGGACCTTACGCACCATATATAAGCGCTTTACCATTGAGCATCTATAGTTGAGTTCTTTACCTATTTAACGAAAAATGAATTAAAGTACTGTATTAGAAATCTGAATTTATGTTTTCTATAAAAGTAATAAATTCTACATATCTTAAATATGTATATTGATAAATATGTTACATTTAAAAAATACAGCAAAATTTCTGAATACAGTATTTCTTATAGTCACATGTTTAAAATGAACATCATGGTGTGAAATGCACTTGTATTATGTATATTTTTTGAGAGTGATTGTAGACGGGCTACAGTGCACTTGAATTTTCTAATTATATAAGCATCACTGTTACTTTCTTATCTCAATTAAAAAAAATCAGTGCATCTTTAATTCATAGTATTAATAAGAAAACAAGTTTCACTAACATAAACTGTCGACATTTAGAAATCCTAATCCAAGAATATCAGTGTCTTATAACTTTGAGAGTATTAAAAGATGACTATATTAACAAAACTGTATTGACGGGCTTCCACGACAACTTATTATAAAGGTAACCAAGAAAATTCTGTCGCTTTTTGTTGAGATCTGTGTTCAATTGGCTCCCACACCGTGAGTTGAACGTGGATGGAGATAATGCCAAGATCAGTTGTTGTTGTGGGTATATCCAACATACTACCTGGTTGTGGCAGTTCACTTACAGCGTGAACTTGCTTAAGGACAGAGTGAGCATGGGACCTCCACAGAACGTCATAAGTGCGTGTATGGTGTACGAGTTCAAACTCGAGTCAAACGCCGCTGCAGCGGGGCGGAAGATACACCAGGCCTTTGGTGAGATTGTCGTGATTACGCGGACAGTGCAGCATTGGTTTAACAAGTTTAAGGACGGTGACGAAACACTCAAAGACGCACCACGTGCCAGAAGACATGTACAAAATGAAGATCGTTAGCCAGCAATTCAGGCGAGTGGTTTCCAGACATACGAGGTACTGGAACTACAATTCAGTGTAAGTGGATAAACCATTCGGTCGCACCTCCATCAACTTGGGAAGCACTACGAGTTGGGGAGATGGGTTCCACATGAATTGACTCCGGGAAAGAAGGCAACACGAGCAGACACGTTTGTTTGTTTGTCTTCTCGTCTGAGGAAGGGGTATTTCTGGACAGGCTGTTGACATGTGATGAGAAGTGGGTCCTGTACGAAGGTTTACGGTACCTTCATCATTGGTTAACATCCCATGAAGCGGTTCCAAAACAGCCGAAACCAGCACTGCACCGAAGAACGTTCTTCTGTGTGTTTGATGGACTGCTCGCGGCATCATGCATCGAGATCTGTTACAAGAAGTTGAACCGCGTTCAAGAGAAGTCAAAACTCTGGAGCCAGCACTTCTGAATCGCAAAGGAACAAGAGGACAACGCTCAGCCCCACGAGGCTAGGATGATCCGGGACACCATTCTACGCCTTGGATTGGAAACCCTATTGCATCCGCCACACTCCCCGGAAATTGCACATCAGATTATTACCTGTTACATTCCTTGGACAATCACCTTAGAGAACGCCAGTTCAAATTCCTAGTAGAGCTGCAAAATGCACTTGATACCTTCTTTGCTTCACGGCCCACCGCGATGGAATCCATAGTCATCCAAAACGTTGGCAAGCTCGTCGATGTTTTTCGGGATCATTTTTGATCTTCGAGGTACGTCTTAGGTGACATATTGGTGTTAGAAGGTGGTGGTGAAAAAGCGATATAACTTTTTTGGTTTCATTTATAAAATGTGTACCCCTGAAAAGAATTTAACTGTTACCGCCTAGCGGCTTAAGCTGATAAGAACTATGTCAAATGAGTAGAAAAAGGCGTAGTCACTAGCGTGAGAAAAATAAAATATGATGAACTAGTAAGGTGGAAATTTTTAAAGAAAAAGTATATATTCTGATGGAAATGATATGTTACATCTACCCCTGAAATGGGATTTACCCAGATAAACCTAAGCAAGTATTGCCGACTATCGGTAAACCTTAAATCGCATGATTGCCAAGCAATGAGGCTATCTACTGAGCATAGTCATATTGTAGAAAATGCAGAGGTTGGCAAGCCGTATTACGAATTTAGACCACAAATTTCTCAAGCCAGCAAATAGACCACCAAGATTCCGCCAATAGACCACCTCAATCAGCAAATAGGCCACTTTCATAAAAGTAGATAATGGAAAGTGGTCTTTTTGCTGACAAATTTCCGCAACTAGACCACTTGCAGATTACTTCTATCTATCTATCTATTTATCTATCTATCTATATATGTATGTATATAGGGTGGAACATTTATTCTTTCCAAGGATATATCTCGAAGACGGTTGAACATAAATGAACTGAACAAAAACTGAAATAGGAAATACCACGAGGCAAATTTAATGGTGTTGTTGCGTTGTCTCCCAGGGTCCAAGGGGACCCAGGATTTAACTTTAACATTTTAATAGAAACATGGAACGACTGGCACCTCAATTGATAGATATTTAAAAACTAAAAAGCGACGTGGCAAAAGATTTTTCATATCGCTCACCGTATTCAAAATTGCCGCCAAGATATGTTACCTGTTATCAGATAAACGTCCAGTAACACTAATATGAAAATGGTTGAACACAAATGAACCAAACAAAACCTCAAATAGGAAAGCGATGGAAGAAATCGCTAATGTTGTCGCGGTACTCTCCAGGGCTGCCCTACATCTGGGCCCAGGCCCAACTTAGAATTTTGAAACGAAAATATAGGTCAAGTGGTACCTCGTTTGAAAGACCATCATACACTAAACAGCGTTTTTTCAAAAGATTGTTCATATGGTAAACGTTTGCAAAATGACAGCCAAGACATAATGTCTGTATCATATAAAACGTCCAGTACCACTAATATGAAAACGGATGAAGATAATAACGGATGAACAGAATAATACTTCTATAGGAAATCACAGAGGTATTTATTATTCCAAGGCTCGAAAATGTTTCTACAGATAAGATGAATACAGTAAAAGTGCCATAATGAAAGGAGGAAATCTAATTCCTAGAAAATCATCGGTCCAACGTCCTCCGTAAGTGGGGGGAAGCAGGACAAGAAGGAACGGTGAAATTGCAAACGAGAACCATAGTTTTTACATATTGTATCCACACAACAAAATTATCTGAAATATGTTTTTATAATAGATAGATGTCTGGAATGGAAAAAAAGTCGGTAAAATCCTTGTCAATTTTATCTTCTATTTTGATTGCAGGCAATGATTTGTGCAAAAGTGAATCAAACGAAATGCGAAACCAATTTGTCGAACAATGCAATTTTAGAACAATGTGTATACACGTTGGTTTTGCTCACAATTCTTCTGCACAATATTGGTCCATTACAGTAAAAGTCGCTTGTACACCCAAGTGTTTGAGACAAACCATACCTATTGCATGTAAAAGTAGGGATCTCGTTTGAAATTTTACAATTCATTCTCTCTTCAGCCACTTACGGAGAGAGATCGGAAAGATAATTTTGTAAGAATTAGATTTCACCTTTAGCATTATGTTACTCATACTTTAATAATCTTTTTCTCCGTTGGATTCATTTCGAGGCGTGGAATGATAAATACAGTCTGTGATTTCCTATACGAGTTGTATCCTGTTCATTTATCTGCAACCATTTTCATATGAGTTTTACTGTACGTTTTACCTGATACAGACACCATGTCTTTGCGGCCATTTTGAAAACGGTGACCCAAATGAACATTCTCATCCCACAACTCTGTTTAGCGTATGAAGATCTATCGAACGAGGTTATAACTTGACTAATATTTTTGTTTAAAAAATTCTAAGTTGGGCCTGGGACCCCAAGATAGGAGGCTATGGGGACACCACGACAAGATTATTCGATTTGCTCCATGGCTTTTCTATTTGAGTTTTTCTTTGGTTCATTTGTGTTCATGGTGGTTCATGGTGTTTGGTTCATGGTGGTTCACTCTTGCTGCCATTTTAAATACGATGACAGATATGATAAATCTTTTGCCACACTGCATCTTAGTTTTTAAAGAACTATCGAATGAGGTATCACGCGCCCCGTGTTTCTATTTAAAATTTTAAAGTTGGGCCCTGGACCCGCTTGAAGAGCGGCCCTGGGAGACACTGCAACATCACCGTTCAATTTGCCTCATGGTATTTCCTATTTGACATTTTGTACATGTTCATTTAAGTTCAAGTGTTTGAAAAGATTAAAATGGCCACCCTATTAAATGGACAGCCAATATATATGTAGGCAGGGTTTTAATGAACTATACCGACAAACTGTTAGGGGTGATTCCTCACATCAACATAAGAGAAAAAAGTTCATATCGACCTATGGCGACGAGTGCATAGTTTCAGAGATATGGTTGTCCAAAATAGAGAAAAAGCCAAATTTCAACAGGCCCTATTTCGAATTAAAGAAACTGTGTATGTTGGATTTTATAAGCGTAACGGAAGTCACGCGTACACAATCCAAATTGCATATTTCGTTAATATTTTATAGGTATACATGGTATTCCCTACAGGGTGTAATTTTCAGATATGCTCCCAATAGTGTTTTCAGATAGACCCCTCTACCCTGATTTCAAGGAAGGTTCAAAGTAGTCGGAACGTAAGTCTTCACAATAGAGAGCCAATGTTTCGGAGGAAGTCGGAAGTGTTAGGAACCGGCATTCCATGTTTTTTTGTGTTCGGAATAATGTGTGATGCGATATATTTCGTCCCAGTATATTTCACGTTTTCTTCACTTATATGCGTAAAAGAAAACATTGCAGTATGCGTTTTCCCCAGTACGAAAAATCGTGCTGCTGACAATCCTTAACACTTCTGACATCGTGACAAAAGATTATGTGTTTACTGCTATCAAAGCCTACTTTGTACCAATCATAAAGTCAGTGCCTATCTCAAAATTTGGTTGATGGCATGTCTGGGAATTTCACCCTGTATGGAATACTCTGTACACCCACTGAGAATTAATGAGATATGCACTTTGGGTTGTGTATGCGTGACTTCCTTCACGCTGATAAGGACCACCACCCACAGTTTCTGGAATTCGAAATAGGGTCTTTGAAATTTCATTTTTTTGCAATTTTGGACAGCCCTAGCTCCGAAACTATGCACTTATCCACACAGGCTCATATGAATTTTTCTCTTATTTTGATGTAAGGAATCATTTCTTACAGTTTGTTGGTATAGTTCATTAACACTTTGTATATATAATGGTCATTGCAGAAAATAAAGGTATTGCTCTATATAGAAGTAGCTTGCAACCTAAATTTACACACAAATATTCCAAGTTAAACATAGAGCAATAAATGGGTGAGTATGGTAGCAAAAAATATGTTATATACGAGAAAAGTACTATTTGTGATAGATTGCTATCTAGTGCTAAAATAAATACGTGTTATAAGTTATATAATTTAAGGAAATCCAGTTGTATTGTAGAGAGTCAGCGGGATGAAAGGTTTGTTACATTTTGTAATGAATAACAAAAATCGATGAATTGCTTTCAAATGCAGCAGAGAAACTAGGAAATGGCTCAGATGATAAGTTGCAAGAGTTTGTCTTATCTTTGCATCCCTAACTTTTTGTGAAACTAAATTTTGCTCAATATTATAGGTGTAGGGCCAAGTCTAGTGATATATATTATGCTCTCTTTCATACATATTTAGTGTTATTGTTCTAGTGATATATATTATAAGAGAGCATAATATATTGTTCTAGTGATATATAGTATATTATAGGTGTAGGGCCAAGTCTAGTGATATATATTATAAGAGAGCATAATATATTGTTCTAGTGATATATATTGTTCTAGTGATATATAGTATATTATAGGTGTAGGGCCAAGTCTAGTGATATATATTATAAGAGAGCATAATATATTGTTCTAGTGATATATAGTATATTATAGGTGTAGGGCCAAGTCTAGTGATATATATTATAAGAGAGCATAATATATTGTTCTAGTGATATATAGTATATTATAGGTGTAGGGCCAAGTCTAGTGATATATATTATGCTCTCTTTCATACATATTTACTGTTATTGTTCTAGTGAAATGTGTGCTTAACGGTCAGGAAATATCCTTTATAACTATACTTCACAGTCCCCGAGATAAGTATTATTACTATTAATATGACCTTGGTTTTATGTTAACATGTGATATAAATGCATAGCGATCCACTAAAATGATCAGAAATTATAGTAGTAGGTTACTGTTGCTGTTTAAAAAAAAATAGATAGTAGGATATGGTCAAGTTCTACAAAATTAACAAATATTATTTTGTGCTGAAAGCCCTAAGGTATCATACTAACTTTCTGTGAGCGGATTATATAATGTTGAAACTAATTTCTACTTATTGTCTTATTGTGATGAGACTTCATTGCACGGCAGGATACATTAACGAAAGACTCTCCTTTATGATGCTATAAAAAATTATAAAAATTCGCCATTTCAAACGTATAGCTTATAGCAGATTGAATGTTATGAATCTGGAATATTCAAAGGCGGAAATCTGATTTGAGTATTATGTACGTATGTATGTATGTATGTATCTATCTATCTATCTATATCTATGTCTATATCTATATCTATATCTATCTATCTATCTATCTATCTATTAAAAATACAAGTTTTAAAAATGGTTTTCTTCGGAAATGTTCATTACATTGTAAATAAATTTATTAGTGCATAACATTTTTGCTGTTCTTGTAAGGTGAAGAGTGTAAGTCACATATTTACTTATAATTATATCTTGAACCTAGAAACGATAAAGTGAGAATTTAAAGTTGATGACCGACATAGTTATTACATAGATGTATTCGTTAAAGAGAAGGATTTTGTTTTTTCACATTCCCACATTTCGTTTTGGACATTAAGTCAGAGTAATTTCTTTTTAATCTAATTCCTTTTTTAGGTATTTCTTTCTATTTTTTCTCTTATTAGTTCTTCATCATTACAAATTAAGAAGCCAATACTTTCTTTGATTTCCTATTTTTTTTAAGTGCTCTATAGAATGATAGCAGGAGAACATAAGGTTAATGCAGTTATTTTCTAAATGCAATTTTTTAAGTTTCTAGTAATTTGAAATTTGAAGTTACTTCTTAACAAATTATTACATATTATAGTATTTCCTGTTAACATTCCATGACATCGTTCAATATATATATATATATATATATATATATATATATATATATATATATATATATATATATATATATATATATATATATATATATATATATGTGTGTGTGTGTGTGTGTGTGTGTAATTTTAAAGTGGCGGTCAAGGTTTACCATTTATTCTAGGGGAAACAGATGATTTGTATATGTTTGTTTTTGAAATTACATTTTATGGTTTCTCCACTGGGAATCGAATGATGGATTAGATGCTAAAGAAGTGAATGACCCCTAATGTAAAGATGCTAAGCATCGTTATCACTAAATACAATTTGAATTTGCGTATTTAGTAGAACAGTATAACGATGTTAGAACTTTTGATGAATCATTTATTTTGTGTATGAAAAATTGTAATGTAATATACGACATTATCAATTATGTGTATCGAGAACAATTACCTGTTTCTCTGTAGAGTAAAACTGATAGTTCATCAAAGATATTTGAAGACAGTATATCTAAAAAACTTAATAGGTACGCGTATATAATTCTAGCAGCCATCAGTACAGACTTGCCAAATTTTTGCTGTCAACAACTAATACGAAAATAGTTGTACTTAATTCAAATGAAACTATAAATAACATATTATAATGTTTCCAGAGAACACTAAGAATCCTCTTTCAATTACTCTTTATATTTCTATAACTTTATATTTCTTACTACTAAGAATGTAAGAATTCTTCTTAACTTAATACAATTCAACTTTAAAGAAAGATGATTAGCTCATTAGCTCTGAAGTATGATATTTTAATTTTTTGATTCCCTTATACCATATTTAAAGACGTTTAAGGAATTTACATAACAAGAACAATAATAAAATTTACTACTTGTTTACCTAACATGGCAATTGAACACAAACATAATTGTGGATCAACCAAGCACTAGTATTGGAAGAAGGCGTCCTGCCAAGCAGGTTGTGGTGGCCCGTCGCTGGACTAAATTTTAGCATCCACAGGGTAAAGGGCACTAGCATACGTTTCCCTGTTTTTACAGAAATGTCTCGAACTAATAACCAGAGACTCGGAGGGGGACGAATTTGTTGTATATATTTTAATACCTCTACTTACACAAATTCAGAAAACGAGGTTTTTCTTCTAACATAATAATCATTGTAAACTGTCAATACGTTTAAAATTGCAATTTCTAAAAATTAACTTGATTTTTATTAATTCTGTTACCATAGTTTTGGTATGAACAAATTCAATATTAAGTCCATCGTGAGTACGCTACGAATAAAGTATCATTCGTACTGTCTTGGTGGAATACCAATTAGCATCATTTCGAAAAATATATATATAATCAGTTTGGATATTTAACTCCAAGTATTATATGATACAATGATTAAAAATATGGTAACGTCTTCAAGCAAGGTTAGTCGATGGAACAACAGAGAGGACCGTTCCTATATTATTATATACTAAAGGGCTTTCTTTCTTCAGAGGAGACGTGTAGGGGATAACATTCTCTTAGGCAAGCATTACTGAATTCAAATGCATTTATCAATATGTTGACTATTACTTTTATTAACGTAACGTATACAAAAAAAAAAATCATTTTGTTCTATGGAGCATCGGCTTAAACAAGCAAAGTAAGATATTTTGTTATGTTATGTCAGGAAAATGAATATGACTATGTTGCCAACTAATAATTTTTGATGGAAAAGTTTTCGTTATGAGAATTTTGTTCGGGAATCTTTAGGAAAAAAATGAAATGAAATCTTTAAGTTTAACGTCCCACGGTTATGCCGGTTAGGCTAAAGGAGACGGTGATAATGAGAAATGAGGGAAATGATGGAATGAAGAAAGTGGGAGGAAATGGGAGAACCCCGAGAAAACCCACGAGCACGCTGTTTGTCCACCGCAAAGTCCACACGGCGCGATTTGGGATCAAACCAGAGACCCCAAGCACCGGAGGTGAACGCTCTACCACTTTTTTTAATTGTATTTATTTAGAGCAATATAGAATACATTCTGTGCTACAGTTGCGTGAGAGACATATATAGAGACATATTTATATGGATAGGCTTGAATCTAAAGACTAATATGAACACCTAAAATATATGTGCAAGGAGAATATACAAAACAAACAACATTGCAGCTTAAGAATAAACATCGAGAGTCACCTGGAGAAATCGAGCGAACAATGTTTGCTCGTCTAGGTGAGTAAACTGTTTTTTTCCGAACTCGGTTCAAGTACGTCAGGTATAGATGTCGGTCGCAGAAAGGTCGGTAGTTGTCTATAAATAAAATAGTAGAGCATATGAGCCAGGTAACTGCTCGTTGTTTGGTAGGCGGGAACCACTGAAATTCCGGAAATAAAAGGAGATTAAAGGTGAAATATCTCCCTGAACCGCGACAAATCAGCCCAAGAAAGGAACACAGAATTTGTCATACAGGTCGCGTAGCCGTGCATTGTGTATATCGGTGTTCTCAAGTGTCCACCTGCGGACAAACGTCACATATGTCGGACGCACTCTTACCAATCTGTAACAGTCTGGTTTTTGTGACAGTCAAGTTATTTACTAAACGATACCAGGCTTCTCTCATTGGGGATGTAAGATGCGGCGCTTGAATGGTACGCCAAATAGCAGGCCAATTGTGGTGCGATTCTCTGACTTCACATAGGGGGTGACATTTATCAATTCAGATTGCAACAGTGTGATATAGAGAGATTTAGGAGTCCAAGCCTGGGAAGGATTGTCACTCGGAACCATCGACCAGGCCAGGATGACCTGTAAGATGTATGTTGGACACGATTCAGGAAAACGAACATGGGCAGGATTGTTCCCTGGCCAAAGGCGATCTACCCAGCATTGGAACCATTGCGAAGTGTGAGAGGAGGCATGTTCCAAATGATGTAGGGCGGTGAGCATGTAAAAAGCTCGACATTTGTGACGCACACTGATGAGATTTAAACCGCCACGCGCAGTCGGAAGATATAAAACGCGTCGTTGCACGCGAAACATGTAGCCTTTTCATATGAACCAACCAAATAATGACTCAATTTGGCGTGCATATTTATCGGGCAGTGGAAAAAGAGGCGCTAGGAACCAGAGTTTGGAACTAATGTAAATATTCAGATAGTGAATGCATTGAGCTAGAGTGAAAGTTCTTGAGCAGCACAATGCTAAATTCATACGCAGCACCTGGAGTAATGGCTGCCAAATATGGTCGTAAGACGAGCGGCATACGACTTGAAATCAGACGCCTAAAATGAGGGATTCTGTCGTGCAGGTCAGAGAGGTTAAGACGTCCCTGGGAAGCAAGGTGTGAAAGTTATTGACCGTCAGAAGAGTTGTTTTGTGCAGGTTAAGTTGCAAACTACTCGCTAGGGAAACGTCTTCGACTTTTCGTAACGCTGAGACAAGTTGAGCAGTAGTAGCACAGAGGAACGTTAGGTCATCCATATACGAAATGGCTGCTAATTGCTTGAAGCTGTGAAGAGCCGATGTAGAGGGGTGCTGGAAATGATGAAGGAGAGGATCTAGTGCAAGGCAGAACAATATTTCCGAGAGCGCGCAACCTTGCCTGACACCTTTATGAATCCCAAAAGGGGAAAGAAGATGGCCATTAAGTTGTAACTGGGAAATAGCATTGTGATAAAGCTGGTGCATAACGGTAAGTATCTGAGGAGGGAAGTGATAATGTTGTAAGACTTCAAACAAATAAGAGTGGTTTAGGGTGTCAAAGGCTTTCCGAAAATCGCATGCAAGAACTCCTACGGGAAGAGATTAGAATTGGGCATAAGGAAGGAAGTCGCGAATGGTCGCAAGTGCGGTATGAATATTGTGGGAGGTGTGTAAAGCCGTTTGAGCGGGGCAGATGTACGGAAGGATAATTTGCTTGATACGAGTGGATAAAAGCTTAGTAAAAAGTTTGTAATCTGTGTTTAGAAGTGTGATCGGGCGATAGTCCACCACGCTTGTCGGATTTCCGCCTTTGGGTAGTAGAATGATAACGCCTGCATGTTGATAGACCTGTCCACCTTGCAACAGAAAATTAAATAATTCACAGAGTATTGGACCGACTAGTGGAATAAATCTTGAGTAAAAGCGGTACCCGATCCCGTCTCTGCCCGGAGATGTACTCCGTTTAACTTGGGAGAGGGTTGTCTCGATTTCGGAAAGAGTGATGGGCGCAAGTAAGGAAGTGCAGTCTTGTTCGGATAGGTACGATGGGATCTTGGTAAGGAAAGGGGGAGGTACTGTGTTAACGTCGGGTAATGCGTACAATGACGTGTAATATTCCTGAAAATGCTCGTACAAGGCGTCTTTGATAGTGAGCTGTTGCCCATCCGAATTGGACACATGAGAGATAAACTGATGTTGTTGCCGATTTAGGCGTTTAAGATAATAATACAAAGAAGAAGGTTCAGAAACAAGTCTATCTGCCGTTCCGTCGTCAATGTGAACACTCAGCGATTGAGTACGTTGCAGCTGTTTCAATTGGTGCTTAACACGCATGATCGCCGCCATATTGAAAACGCTACTTGGTTGGTTCCACAGTTCGCATAGGACACTGTATAAGAATTCGTGCATCTCGTAATACCTGTATGGTCTCTAAACAAGCCGCATATTGCTGTATATCAAATACTCTGCTTAGGAGGCTTACCGGGAGATAGCAGCGGTCCAAGCGTGAGCCCACTTGGGCTGATTTGAAAGTAAAAGTATGATTCTTATTAAAATGAAGCCAAATGTCTTTTAAGCCCAAATGTGTAATAAAACGATGAAAAGCTGGAGATGGGTGATATTCACCGCTCGTATCTTGAGGAAACATGTGACAATTCAAGTCTCCAAGAAACAAAATTGGATATCGTGTAATAGGTAGCAGATCAACAACTTCTTCGTGATAAAAACGTTCGCGGGCCATACGCTGATTTGTCCCTGAGGGGCCGTAGACAGCCAAAATACATATACCATCAATAACACATCGAATGGTCCGCCCTGACGAGGATAGTTGGATATGCGTAGCGTGGAGGCCTCGTTTCGCAAGTAAAGTGCCTAATGATGGAGGCGCAATATTGACAATAGCACTATAATTAGACACAAAGGATAGGTCGGGATCCTTGACCTCCTGCAAACAATAAATATCAGCATCGTGAAGCGCTATGAAGTGCGCTAATAGCTGTTTATTCGATATGCTGCTTATAGAATTAATGTTTAAAGTTAAATACGAACGGGAGTTGACCCCAGCGTTCATTAGGTAAAACACAAAAAGCGTACCCACAAGATAAATGTGTATTTTACAAGGCCGTAAAAATCTCCAGGACACATACCTGTAAGTGTACCTCGCCAACAGAACAGCACACACACTGAGTAACTCTGCGAAACACCATACATATTGTTGACCACACACACACACACAAAAAAAAAACACTGGTTTGGAAACACAAAACCAAGAACTTCTTGAAAATGGATTAATATCTTTGCTATACACAAGCAGGAAGAATCCAAATTAACATATCTTTCCCACATGACGCAAGTAACACAAGCAGGAAGCAAAACACCAGAACAGCATACAACTCGTGATGACGAGACGAAAACCCAGAAACCAGTGAAGTCTTACCACAGTTGCTATTCCACAAGGTCAGGCGTTTGGAGGTCACTCACACTTTCTCGTATATTCGGTTTACGTTTTTTCACGTGTTTTACTGATAATATAGGCGAAAAATAGATTGTATCATCTTTAAAGACGTCAGCGGGCAAAG
Organism: Thermobia domestica; assembly: GCF_964235325.1. Taxonomy (NCBI): domain Eukaryota; kingdom Metazoa; phylum Arthropoda; class Insecta; order Zygentoma; family Lepismatidae; genus Thermobia; species Thermobia domestica. Next base: position 244,860,379 of record NC_137461.1, read on the forward strand.
GCACAACTAGACGAAGCACTATATCCTGGGTCGTGCCATGCTTAGCAGAAGGAAGACCTGTCGCTGGATCATGAAGTACTACTGTCGCATATGAAGCGAGAGATGAGGGTGGTGTACCTGGGGGAGCCTCGGGGGGGACATGGTACCCCGTCATCCAAATCAGTGGGAACTGAAGGTTGCTTAGCTGGTACTATGGTATCGGATGAGTCATTTGATGGCAATTGGGGGAAATCAGTTTCTGAAGTAGACAGCAGTGTTGACACTTGTTGGGATGTAGCGTCGGAATTTGTAGCACTCACAGAGGATGTCAAGGGCACAGGTCGTTCGGGTAGATAACGTGTAGTTTTTGTAACATGACGTAGATCTGTCATTACAGGGGTGTACCCTTCCAGCCGCGTGGACCGGGCAGGATGTCGCCGCTGTTTACACGTGGAAAGCAGGTGATCGAGTGATCCTCAAGCGTGGCAAGTGTGTAACTGTCCTGGATAGGAGACATTGCCTTTAATAGTGTCAAAATGTAATCGAGTAGGGATATGTTTTTTAACGTCATCGAAAAAAATCCTGTTACCATGATAAGGGCGTTGTAGGAAACACAGTTTTCCAGACTTCATACTCCACACTTTTAATTTCACCATAATTACATAATACCTGAGACACTTGTTTATTAGGAAAATCGAAGGGCAAATCCATAATTTTAACTCTCGTGAGATTAACTTGTTCGTCCATAATATACACATCGCTGACAGATTGACCAAAATGGGTAAAAGATAATTTGTCTGGAGCCTTAGACATAAACTTTTCGTAACTATCACTATTTTTGAATTGAACAAACATGCAATACTCTTCGTTATGGAGTAAAGCTTGGATATCCTCAAATATGTTGGGAAAATGTACAGATAACCAGGCATGTAATTCAGCCGGGCTAGGGCGTATCGTGCGTGTGGTTTTGTCAAAACCAAATTTTACACTATTCTTACAAAGTTCTTGCATGCTAGCACTACCACTGGAGCCACGAAACACTACCAAAACTTGCAAACCCTGTTCAGTTGTAGTAATGTCGAAAGAAAGGCGAAGCTCGCAAATACAAATCACTATTCCCGAAGCTTAACTGTCAACGTCTACTCCCGGCAACAGCCAGTCAGCGAAGAAAAAAACAAGAAAATACATGTTTCTCGTTTTCTAAAATTTTGCATCTCTATTGGGAGAGGGGCGGAGCTGGGTCATATCTATACTATGCAAATTTACTTTTCATTAGTAACAAAATTTCAATATTCTGGATTCGCTTATGTTAAAGATGTAACCTTTTGTATATAGACTTTTAAATGAAACTAACGTAGTACGTGTTTCCGAGTTTTTGAAAATCTTAACCGTAATGGTGGAAAGAAACATTTTCGATAATAATGTAATTTCCTTGATTTATTCACAAGATGAGAAGTGCAAGAATTCTCATAATTTGGAAATCTGAAACCCACATTAAAATATCTAATATAAATAAAATAAACAGTTTTTTTTTGTATGTTTGTCTCTCTGTGTGCGACCAGGGGACCAGACGAGTGGACCGAGAGGTACAAATCTTGGTCAGGGGTACCTTCGCCGAGGCTCCAGATCAAGACGAAGCCATTTTTTCAAATTTCGAACCACGGGGTCTCAGGGGGTGTTTACCGGAACCGGCTTGGGAACGAGACAAATTGACCGAGAGTTACCAAATTTTAGTCACGAATACTTTGGTCTACGCTCCAGACCAGAGGTAAACATTTTTGTCAAAATTCGAACCAGGGGGGGGGGATCAAGGGGGCATTTACCGGGAGATGTAAAAGTAGTAGAAAATGACTGATATTAGTGTCGAATTCATAGTTTTTGTGGTCGCTGAAATCATTGGTGAAACTCCTATCGGATTAACTTCCAAATTCACGCTATTCGGCTCCGGGCCGGTGTCACCGGGTGGTGGGGTGGTAGTAAGATATCGGGACATATAATAGTAATCTAAAATGACTGATATTAGTGTCAAATCCATAGTTTTCGCGGTCGTTGAAATCAATGGAGACACTTCTATTAGCTGGTGACTTGAAAATTTATTTACAATTGATTGCGGGCCGGGAGCCAGCGGGGGGTTGGGGGAAACCGAAACATGTAAAATTAGCCAAAAATAACCGATATTAATTTCAAATCCATAGTTTTCGCGGTCGCTGAGATTAATGGTGATACTTCCACAGGCATTGACTTCGAAATACAGTCCCCGTGCGAAGCATGGGGATATTCAACTAGTCTTAAATAAAAATAACGATATACGTTAACGAAAGTTACGCAAAGAGAAGAAATATCTCATATAATATTGAAACATACATTTAATTATTTATAAAAAGACAAAATACGGAATTCGCACATAAAAAATTCCATATATAAACACTTATATTTAAAAGAGGGACAATACATTTCACCATTTTTCAAAATTCCGCTCCTAAAAATAGAAAACTGAGGTTAACTTTAGAGCACCTAAATGTTCCTTCCTTATCCAATGTTTTGATTCTTTTGAAATGGTCACTACTATCAAATATTAATTGAAAAAGCTGCAGTGAATCCTTCAACGACCGATTTAGCTTCCTTGAACGATATAAAAATTCGCAGTTTCACTACGTCCAATCAGCGTCAGTGTGAGGCTTCAGTTGTGACTGACAGGATGACTGAGTTGGTTATCAAGCCCTGATTGGCTGTTTTTCATACGTTTTCATCCAATAAGGGAAGGTCATGTTTGGCAGAGTATAAGGGAAGGTCATGCGATTGTTATCACTATTGAAATTGTTGCCATTTTCTAGTTTTCATATTACTTTCATTATTTTGTGCTTTCTATTACTTGATTCAGCATTCTGGCGCTGATCGTACATCACAATTGACCAATTAAGCTCAGCCCCTTCCTATCTCCTTCCTATAATAAAGGGTTCTGATTTGATTCTCACATTCTACCATGAGGACAAGAAAAATGTTCGCGTCTCATACAGTCTCGCTGCTCAAAGGCACAGTTAAACTCGAAATCAACTCAACCCATGAACAATGTTATCACTTCTCCAAAAGTTGTGTGACGTGGAATTAACCTGGATAATTGCCCTAAAATAAGTATATTCACAACAACATGAGGATTGATTCAGTTCAGATTTATAATAATGTAGGTGCAGATAAATACGTCATGATCTCTCCTTAATTCGGACGTACGAAAAGTCTTAAATGCTTTTTTAAAATTTATTTTGAGTGCACAGTTTGTGAGATGTTAGATGTCGACATTTGTAAACAATGGCCTCAAATTACCCCAATATACATTCTCGTTTTTTTTTCCAACAAATATCGACAATGGGCATGAAAGGCACAATGAGAAATGAACAGAAATATTTATATACAGTATTTCGTTACTTTTACTCTTACAATTTCTTCATTTAATATAAAAATAATTAAGATGTTATTATTTTAAACAGTACAAAATTTCTGGAGACACACACATTCTTCAACTGTACGAAAATTCAATATTACATGGAAACAATCAGTGGCGTCGAGTATTTTTCAGCTGGGGGGCAAACTTCTGTCTTGAAAATAGACACGGGAATGTAACATAGATATGAGAATACGAATATATGTTCGTCATGTAAAAATAATTTGATTTGGTTGGATAATAATAATAATAATAATAATAATAATAATAATAATAATAATAATAATAACAATAATAATACATCTGTAAACAGTTTCGTGAGAGTGAAATTTCCATTTATGAGAAGCGTCCTGGTTTACATCTTTAGGTTAATTAATCTAGTGTCAATTTTGTGCTGGATTTTGTCTGATGCGGAAATTTTTAAGCACTGAAATCTCAATTAAAAACATATAAAATTGTAAAAATTGTACTGCTTACAATGTTTGTAAGTACAATTTTTTACCATTTTATATACCGGTACATGTTTTTAACTGTATTGGAAATGATCACGCGGCCAGTATTAAAGAATCTTAAAGCTGCTTTTAATCACTTGGAATCGAGGAAATTAAAATTATATATTTAAAAGTTCAGTTGTGATGTTGCAGCACTGTAATATTAGAAATTCCTATTTAGACTACAAACCTTTTGTACTTTGTAGTAGAAAGAAACTTGTACATTATCAAACAGGCTACATAATCAAGTAAAAAATAAGAAAATATATTTTTTTCTACTTAATGCCAGAAGTGGAAAAATGTAATTTTCACTAAAGACTTCTTGAAATGTATGTAGAAAATTGAATTGCACTAATTATCCAGAGTTACTTGTATTTTTTACTACAGTTACTTCAGTATATCCAGTTTGTTATTACATTCACATCTATTCCTAATGTCATTATATTCACTTCACTTCACACTGATAAAGTACTACACAATTAATAAGGAATAATTCAAATTTATATTGAATCTTAGGTGCTATTTTGTAATATAAAGAAATGGTTATATAATGCTTAACATTTTCATTTACTTGATTCTAAATTTATATCTTTTCAAAATTGACAAACAATGGCTTTCGTTTCGCTTGTCTTTGATATGAATTCTCTTGCAATGGTGTTTAAATCTCACATTGGGATCTGGTCGTTATGCACATACAACAGCAGATGAGACAATCTTTTCTACGTCATGAAAGTCCTCAAATATATCTTTGAAAGAGGCAAAGAACGGAATGATCTTTAATAAGATGCTGAAGAAGCTGGCAAAGCGAGAAAGAGAGTCTTTAGACGAAAAATTTGGTAGAGAAGGTGCGAACAGTTTGCGTTTCAGGACTAATAGTTTCTGATATGCTGGTGGTCATAATCGAAGTAGGTGGGAGCAGTGAGAGCTGAGCGCATAATCTATCCAGATTAAAATCCAACGTATGAACTCGCAATTCCTGCCTCAAATAATCTCTTGAGCGATGCTCACAACATACACCATCTTCACAAAGTATCTTCTCGAGTATCTTCTTGAGGCCTGGGTAATTGAAACGACGCTGTACTTCATTCAACAAATAGTGAATGATTTCGATGTACTGATACAGATTCTAGGGTAGCTGTTATAGAAGGATTATCAGTCTCCTCCAACCTAATTGGTTTCCTCTTTTATCTTGATGAAGTGGGCAATTTTAAGTGTAGTCTGTTTGCCTTTTCCTTTCCTTACTTATAGGTGTTTTCAAATGCACTGTTCGTTCGTAGGTTTCTCATAGTATCCTCTAGAATCGCTGTTGCCTTTTAGCTCTAGAAACAGAAGCTTCAGAATTTTGAAGGATTTTTGCCAGTCGTTCGCAAGATACAAAATCACGTATAGGGGAAACTATACGGTCGTGGGCACTCTGATAGTGATGGGCACCTATTCCAATTATTTTCAAATAATAAGAGTCTGAGCGCCTGTAGCGAGCTATTGACGATTTTCAAATGTTGGTACGCCTTTCTTCTTTACGCTCACAGTTTGTCAATTGTCTTTCTTTTTTCGTGTGTGTGGCGGGCTGTAGAAAGGTGCGCGATGTGAAACGTTTTGATGGTTGTCGTTCATTTCTAAAGAAATCTTTTAATCAGATAGGTGTACTGATTAAGGTTTTATTTCATTATAAATCAATTGGAAATTAAAATTTTGTGTTTTGAGTGATTATTAAATGATAAGAGCACTTCATGCTAATGAGATGTAAGTCTAAATGAGTTTTGCTCTCAAATCATGAGGTGCTCACCACTGTATTTTAATTTAATGGAACATGACAGTGATGGGCACCCAGTGCCCATAACTATATTTTACTATATGAATTTTTTTGTCGTTATTTTAAGCCTAAAGTGCATTTCAGGCTGTTGTGTTTCTTGCTCGAAAATTTCATGAAATTTAAAGGTTATTTAACAGTGATGGGCCCAGTGCCCATTACTGTAAACTCACTATGCCCATCACTGTATGTTTATATTGGATTAAGCCACGGCCTCCTTTGTTATACAAGCCAGGACCTTGAATGTGGCAACTGCGCAAATCGGCCTGCCGCAGACTATCCACCTTCAACAGTTGGCAGTCCACAGACTATTTCTCTACCATTTTAGCGAGGATCCTCCCTTTCTCTAGATATTAATGCAGAGAATTTGGGCAGCCGGCTGTGCTGGGTGGATAGTCTGTGGAAGGCAAAAAGGCGTAGTTGCCATTTCAAGACTGGCCTGTAGAACACTAAAGGCGGCCGTGTTTAAGCATAACAATAGAACTAGGCTTATTTTATGGAGACCCCTTTCTGGAAAAAGTGTACAAGGGAGTGTATAACTACGATCTCGGTATAGGGCCCATTATAATCAGGTTACTTAAGTAGGTTTAAGTTTCTCATGTATCTGATTACATTTAATTTTAGCGGAAAGGAGGAAATCTGCACTCTTACCAACATGAAAGGAAGGTTTCGGCGCTTCGACTCAGCTAGACCTAGATCATGATCCCAAAAAAGAACAAGAAGGGGAAGCACTGCACAAACGTCAATGTGCGTTGGAAATCCGAAGCATCTTTTTTTCATATTGCTAAGCGTACAGTTTTTTCCTTGAAAATTAATAACAAGGCCTATTCATATTTATCACATATGATTACATTTAAAATATAACTACAGTTCTCGCGCTAGGAGAAACGCCAGTGACTTACGTTGTGGCCATGTAAGTACAGTACGTACACGTGAAGTTATGGAGTATGAAATAGGCCTAGTTGCTTTTTAAGCTGAATTCTGTGATGTAATGGCCAGTGTCTCTCGGTGATTTTTGCATTGATGCCTCGGATGTGATTACTCAGCACATCATTTGCCACTGCTGTTAATACCGGCTTTTAAGAAACTAATCACAGCGTTTTCACTCAGGTAGCTGCCCAAGTTAGTTTGCGGCGCTGATTGAGGACTAAATTATTTCCATGATTATGTAAATACAATTTAAATGCAATCAAGTTTTCGTGATTTGACTTATGAGAAGTTTTGTGATTTACTTCGGCCCGAGAATGTAACCAAATAAAACAGTTTACAGATAAAGGTGCAAATGGTTATGAAGAAAAGTGTGAAGATTTTCGCCTTCTCTGTAAAATATTTGAAGAATTTTCTAAAGATGAAACGCTCATAAAAATCCACACAAATGATGAGTTGCCGTCAGATGAAGCCTCAAACTCACTCACCACGATTACAACAGACTGAAAGTGTTTTAGCAGAACAACTTGAGGAAGCAAGCACTTCTCTACAAGTTGAGGTGACACCAGAAGAGCAAAACGGAACTACTGACCGGTTTAAAATGTATCCAATAAAGAAATCAGATATGCCGCTTTTTAAGGACTGTTTGGTATGGCCAGAAACTCCAAATCGGAAAGGTAGCAATATTTGTAATAACATCAGATAAATGGAAAGAGCTGCACAAAGAGAAAAGAAAAACAAGAGAGGAAGAAAGAGGAGAGAAAGAGGAAAAGAGAAGTTAAACAGTCAGGTCCAGCTGGGAAAGTAGAAAAAAGACACGAAGATACTCCTAGTGTTAATCTATTTTCTTTTGAACGTACAGGTATAACTGGAGCTGATGTGGAGAAATTACCCTCTGCCCCTCCGGCTAAACGAGTGCTTTTTGGCGAACTGCAAGAGAACAAAAATGAGGAAGTTCATTCTTCTTCAGCATCCAAAGAAGATTCAAACATATTGAAAGTGAGGGTATTGGAAAACAGTATGGAACAATTAGAAAACCGTAATTTCTTTTTTCACTTTCTGGATTGTGTAACCAGTGTGGTGAGACTGTAGGACCTCGTTTTCCAGGAATGAACTGCAAACGCTGTGGACAGGCTTTTCATAAAGCTTGCCTTCTTGCTGTGGAGAAGCCTACGATGATTATGTAGACCTATGTTATTGTATCCAGTGTTCGCAGATCTTAGACGAAACTGAAAGTGACAGCGATTAGGCAAACAGAGTGCCTAATTTCATAAGTTCTTAATTTTTTATTAAAATTGTTACTATAAAACTACAAAACATCAAAATGAGATGCTGTATTATGCATTTATGTAACAAAGTAATGTATCTTGACATTATTAAATAATTTTAGAAATTTCTGTACAGGTGCCCATAACTGTAATCAAAAGTGCCCAACTCAGTCTCTGTAGGGCCCATCACTATAAAAGTTATAGTACTTTTTTAAAAAATATATTACATGTACCTAACGTTACATTTCAGTCCGATATCATATTTATTTTAAAGCCCATACTGTAACAATATTATTTGACAAATATTAGATACATATGGCCAAACGTATAAAAGTTATAAATTAATTACTTAAAAAAATGCCTTAAGGTGCCCACGACTGTATAGTTTCCCCTACTGACTATCAGAAAAAAATATCATTCTGAATTTGTTCATTCTTTTCAAATACCCTTTTAGTATTACTTTTTGACCATCATTTGGACCACTTGTATTGCTGATGATTTTTTTCCAACGTGATTTTAATTCGTTTGAAGTAGATTGGAATCTCTTTAGAGATTTTCTCCTAACACAGCAACCAGTAGGACAAAGAGGCGACAAATGTTTAGGATGACTTTTGTTGTTAGTTTTACAGGATTCAAGAACAATGTCGGCGTTTGTTGTCTCTCGTTTTGCAGAATCCAGGTTGATGATGCAAACGTCTTTCACTATGGCCGGTACGTCATACAAAGATTAGCATTTTCGTGCTACTTCATGAAATGGAAGATCTAATGCATTATTACTACAATGAATGTATACAGCTTTCGGATGTTGATTCAAAATTATCCTCTGTGCCCAATTCACTCGTTCTGACATATTAGCTGCACCATCTTAACACTGGCCGCGGATATTTTCTGCATTCAGGTTAAGTCTCGTTAGAATATCTTTGTTCGCGAATTCTAATGTTTCCAATTTGTGCCATGTGGGGCAATCATTACCATATATATATATATATATTTGGTTTGATGAGTCAGTGTCAACACAGTGCATATTGCTTGAAATATCAGTCGTGGAGTCGGCTATGACTGCATAAAATTGAGAATCTGTAACTTTTGTTACCAAGTCTGCCTGTATTGCATGCGCCATAATCTTCAAAATTTCATTATTTCAATCAACACTAAGCCAGTTACCCTGTCGATTAATCCATTGGCTGAGAACAGGCACATCCATTTTTCTTCCATTCAGAAGTGACATCAAATTACCCGTACTATGCAAATGTCCACACATTGCTTGACCACTGTGAGCTAAATATTTAAGACTACTAATTATTACAAGCAGTGACAGTCTTCTTTATTCTTGTTGTTTACGAACTTGGTCGGAATGTAGAGCTGAAATAAATGTTCTGTTTCTGCACTCATATCTTAAACGAAATGAGTGACAATGTACTCTGCATGTTTCATGTGCTCTGAATTATTAATCCTACCTCATACATTTTTCCTCCTCACTATAAGACTTATTGCACCCTGCATATTGTTTGGAAGAATGTTAATTTAACTTTATAGAAAATGTATTTAAATGTCCTGTTACTTATTTAAACTGTTATATTTTTTAAACTTTAAATCTCGCTCAACGACTCGTTTCACATTACAGACTTACGAATACTTAAACAACAATGTTTTAGAGAATTTACAGTGTTTTGAGAATGTAGACCAATGGGAATAAAGATAATTTTCAATTTTTTTTCCTAAATCTTTATGTCTAACATGGAGTCAGAAAAAAGTACCCGGTCTCATGTCTCCAAGAGACAGATGGATCTGGAATAGAGATTATTTTTTACATTACCATAGAAAGCAAAATTTAGTTCATATAATCACTGTTGTGTGATGTTTTTACAGTCTGAAAATGAGGGTGCAAGATACTCTGAAAGTGTTAGGGGGGCAGCTGTCCCCTTGCCCCCGGTTCCGGCGCGACTGCAAACAGTATTATTCTAGTATCTTTCTAGAGGTTAGTGTTAACACTTTAGTTTTCCACTTAAAATGTATATATTCCCTGTCCTAACTAATGCGATAATTATTCTGCTAAAGGAATCAATTACATGATTTTCAATATTTTCGAAATTTTTACCAGCCTTTTATCGACTTTTGTGACCCTCTGCAATTCATAAGGCAGACAACCTAAAATATAATACATTTCTTTCGTGTAGCTCTTTGGCATAGACCACACCTTACTTGCGTTCACAGACTTTGAAGTTGATGTCCGTTGCCAGTCAAGCGTACTTCATCAGATACCTGTTAGTCAGTTTTCGTTGTTAGTCTACCACCTGCAAGACGTGGTGTCCTGAACATTCTTAACACGGGAAGGTCCTACAAGTTGCCGCTCAAATCTGATTGCCACATAGCACATCTGTTAGAGTATCATGAGAAATGAAAATGAGCAAAATTTAAGGTGCTATGGATCAGAAGGATACGACCTACAAGGCTTAGAAATTTGAATGTCCAAACAATTATATAATGGAAATGTATATATTTTAAGTAAATATTTGAAAACCGTTAAAGCAATCAAAACAAAAGTTGCGCAAGATAATGAGAACAAAATCCTGAGGCAGTGTTCCCAACCTAGCATAAATGCGTTTTGTTTGAAATAGCACCACATTGAAATGTGCACGGATTTAAAATGCACTATTATCACAAAACGTAACAGTGAAGTGTAGTGGTAAAGTGTGACATACTGTTGGAGTTACGTGTGCTGAAAATGTACAATGGAGCAGTCTGATATGTGGCAACAACTGGTAATAAAGGAATCTAGGTCTCATATTATCAATGTAATTCAAATGCACAATTACACCGATAGTATAACATACTAAAATGTCTAGACCACATGTCTATCCAAGTCGACTAAAAACGAAATAAGGTAGTAATATAATAATTATGTTTTCTCTTTAAATATGGTAATCTTATAGTATACAGTAACATAATCATATGATGTGTAGGAGAGTATATAAAAGAATATGTCTCTTAACACGAAATGTATACACCAAGAAAGTACTCTACAAAATCTGGATAAGATAAACTCTAAAAGCAATATACACAATTAGAAAACACGAGTTTCTTTCCTCGAGTGTAACATTTTGTTTTCGATAGTTATCTGCTTATTAATTGGCGCTATTAGAGTAATGCTGATCCCTCACTTATATATATATATATATATATATATATATATATATATATATATATATATATATATATATATATATATATTTGGTCTAGGAATTAATTCGTGCGGTTGGACAAGAGATGGCGCAACGAACGGAGCGTCCCACAGTTCCGTGTATCCACACATGTGTGGCAAACCCCTGTCATCGCATATCGTTCGTAGTATAGGGCAGTGGATTAAAGCGTCAACAACACCAGTTTGTAGTTAAGTGAACATGGCGCAATTTGTGCCTGATAAAGTGTTTTTGCGGGGTGTCCTGCTGCATTACTTTAACATGCAGAAAAGTGCGACTGAAAGTCATCGTATTTTGGTGGAAGTGTATGGTGACCATGCTCTAGCTGAGCGAACGTGTCAGAAGTGGTTTGCACGGTTTAGAAGTGGTGATTTCGGCTTGGCAGACCAAGAGCGAGCTGGACAGCCAAAATAATTTCAAGACGAAGAATTGACAGCATTGCTCGAGCAGGATTCGTGTCAAACTCAGGAACAACTTGCAGCAGCATTAGGCGTTGATCAAACAACAGTCTCCAAACGCTTGAAAGCCATGGGAATGATTCAAAAGATGTCACATTGGGTTCCACATGAATTGAAAGACAGAGACGTTGAAAGACGAAAAACCATTTGCGAATTGCTGCTTCAACGACAGAGCAGACAGGGTTTTCTACATCGAATTATTACGGATGATGAGAAGTGGATCCATTACGAGAACCCTAAACGAAAAAAGGCCTGGGTGAAACCAGGTGAACCAGGTCCATCACAACCAAAACGAGATATTCACTGTGCAAAGGTTATGCTGTGCATATGGTGGGATATGAAAGGTGTGGTGTACTATGAGCTGCTGCAACCGGGTGAAAATATGAATGGAGAACGTTATCGACGACAATTAATGCGTTTGAAGCAAGCTCTGGCCAGAACACGACCAGAATGGGAGAACAGACATGATAAACTTATTGTTCAACATGATCACGCTCGCCCACATGTCGCAAAACCGGTCAAAACCTATTTAGAAAATGTCGGATGGGAAGTTTTACCCCACCCGCCGTATTCACCAGACGTTGCTCCTTCGGACTACTACTTGTTCGATTGCATGAACAACGATTTGATTGGACAGCGGTTTACTTCTTCAGAAGATATCGAAACATGGGTCTCTGACTGGATCGCTTCCAAGGATGAGGACTTCTTTCGCCACGGAATCCGTACATTGCCTGACAGATGGGCGAAAGTGGTGGCTAGCGATGGACAATATTTTTCTTAAGGTATTTATGTATTTTGTGTTTGTACTACAGCTTCAATGTGTGCGTACAAACCGCACGAATTAATTCCTAGACCAAATATATATATATATATTTCTTTATTACACTCTGTTGACAGATATCAGACAACTCCATTGTACATTTTCAACACACGTAGTTCCAACAATGTGCAACACTGTACCACTACACTTCACTGTTACGTTTAGTGATGATAGTGGACTTTAAATCTGTGCATATTTGTATATGATGCTATTTCAAATAAAATATATTTATGCTCCGTTGCCAAAACTACTTTATCTATGGCAACACAGTTTGCGGATTTCGATACGACCTTTTGTTGTCATTATCTTGTGCAACTTTTATTTTGATTGCTTTAACTGTTTTCAAGATATTTACTTAGAACATACATTATTCCATTATATAATTTTTTGGATATTCAAATGTTGAAACCACGTATATTCTGTCCTTCTAGTCCATAGCACCTTAAATTTTGCTCATTTTATTTCTCATGATGCTCTATCAGATATGCTATGTGGCAATGATAATTGAACGACAACTTGTTAGGGCCTGTCTTATAAGTATACCCTGACAACATATCTAGTAAATCCTAGTGAGTCTAGGTTCTCTTAAGCTCCTTTAGATGTTAAGAGATGTAACTGACGTGCATTGTTCATAGTAACGTTAGGAATGTAGGCAACCATTGGCCAGTATCGCTTTTTATGTCTAATATTAATGCCATATGATGTGTTATTTTGGTCAGGTCTACCAACTTCTCTAATGAATGTACCCTACGTTATGACACAAGCTGGTTGAGGAACAACTTGATCATATTTTCACTCTATTACTAGAATCCGTACCACAAGCTGCAAACATTAGTGTTGCCACACTATTATCATTGTAGTGAACTAAGGTAATGACTATTTTTCTTTCTATCACTTGAAAGTGGCAGCCTCGCGGAAACTGTTTGAATTGTTCTCTGTCTGGTAGCGATGATCGTTCCACCCTGTTATTCCGTTGGTTAAAATTGCATGACGTTTTTCATCTATGACTTAATGTACCAATGAAAGCGAGGAGTAGAAATTGTCAAAAGTAGATATATTAAAAAGTTTGTAAAAAATAATCTTAACAAAATTATGTAATAGCAGTATTTTATTCAACTTAAGTATTGACGTACTATTTATATCTAACTATTTATTACTAACTTTTTATACTATACTAACTGACAATAATTATATACTTTTTCGGACAGTCACTATACAACTAAATAATATTTTTTCTTACAATAACGTTTTAGTCTTACTATTCAATACCAAATTTTTTCTCAACTAAATCCTGGAATTGCATTAAATTCATGATATGTGTTTAAACATGACATAAATTTATATTACTTCCATCAGTCAACAACTTACTAACAAATTATGAAATTAGGCACATCTAGTAAAATAGCAACAAATTGGCATTTTGTTCTTATTGTACAGTCCGCGGCATATTCTAAGTCCAAATTAATAACAAACTCTTGCCCAGTTTGCTTATGCATTCCCGCAATGCATGTATCAATCGATTAGTTGCTTCTAGTATTTATTCCAACTCCTCCCCGTCCTCCACCTCTCCTTTTCTAAAGCAGTGTGTGTGACGTAGTACACTCTTTCCATTCAGCTGAAATAGAAACAGGAATCAAGTTTACAACGTTATAGCTTTAAAACAGTCTTTTCCATTCGTTTGCTCTGAAATATTTTTAAAACCTAAATTAAACGAAAGTCACACAATCTTCCCAGAGATTCATAAATATCTTTAGTTTCATTGTTTTCTTTCTTTAAAGAGTGCAAGCTAGTAAGATGCTCCCTAAGAAATCTATGGAAATTGCCAAGAGCTCTAAAATGTCTACGGACAGAAACGAGTTTTATTCAATGATTCTATTAATTTCTTTTCAGTAAGTGCAAGCAAATGTTTCAGGGGCGTCATTTGGGCAGGACAGGAGAGTGTAATTCCCCCTCTCTTGAGCTTCATAAATACGTATTTTTTGATCAAATGTATAGTAATACACTAATAAAAAGTGAAAATCTTATGTCGCCGGAGAATCTCTTCCTTCCCCCCCCCCCGAATAAAGTCTAAAAGACACTGGTTTTAACAACAAACCGATAGAGTTAAGATAGCACATTGCTAAAGAGCTTACATTTGGTTTCAAGAGTCAAAGGTTTGATCTCAAGCCATATGACTTCCTGGGTGACATTGAGAGAGAGAGAGGGATTCAAGTATGGAGGCAGAGAGGGATGATTTGTATACACAGATTTAGAATTGGGAAAAAAATGATCGGACAGCATTCGTATTATGACGAAAATTCTGATTTTGTGAAAGATAAGAATGGAAGTTTTCGAACTGCGAGGATCACATTAGGCAGTTGTCGAATTAATGTGGAGAACTCTTTTAAGAGCATCAGATGATTAGGAAAGGAGGGAAAGATCTTCAGAACTGAGGAATTAAGATTTTAAAAAAATCTGATTTCGGCGACGGGTTTCGAACCATGAACCTTCTGGTTATCGAACCATGACTTTATCCGGTCTGCTACGGAGAATTGTATTACTGGTTCACATACGTTTCCCTTAGCTGCGTTGAAAGCTACCTTAAGGGGATATTCCAAAATTGACTCGGTGGATGCGCCGTTCAGATAGGACGTAAACCTCTTGTAACTTAGTTACAATGTGCGAAATGAACTTCCTCTTCTTCAGGACACTTTTAAAGCTTTAAAATTTGTTTCTATTGTTTTAATTAAGTTACATTTGATAGAACCATCTGATGAAGTCGGGCCAAACCCTATGCGTCAGTGTCTGTTAGGTGAGTGGTTAATGTAAGTTACTCATACGTGGATGGTCCGAGCTTCCAATCAAGACCATTCTTATTGATTATTTTATTTGAGCTACGCGCATACTGTATATTCCACAAGTTCAATTTTGAAATAATGTAGTCACAGCTAGTTAATTCGAAATAATTTTCCAATATTATATTTGTTACTAAATTTACATGGCACTTCTCACTGTTTGTAGCCCTGCATAAATGCAAAATTGTTTTAAAAGTATATTTTACTTTCAAGTTTTATTGTTTTTTAATTGTCCTTCAACTTTATTTTATAATTATTTTCTCTTTCTTAATTATAACATATTTTCTATTTATATTGTATTCTATGTTACACGTTTATTATTTATATTTTATGTCTTACCTTTGAAGAGGAGCTTTTGACAATTCAGAGCAGCAGGGACATACACAGGAAGCAGGCCTTTGCAACAAGAGCTTTTGCCCCCACGAAATCACTACTTTTTTTTTTGTAAATTATATCTAATTTTAGAGATGATGATAGCAGAGGCTGATTCAGGGGGGTGCGTTCGGGCGATCACATCCCCCAGAATAGGGAACTTTTTATACTTTGTATTTTAAAAATAAAACATATCCTAAGTATTTTTCATCTTTATATTATAAACTTAAATTAAAACCTAAAGTAGATAGGGCTTACTTTCTTAAGAAAGTTAATTCTGCAGAAGGGCTACTTCTCCTTTTCTAACTTTGTTTTTTTTTTCGTTTCTTTTCTTTCTTTTTTCTTTTTTTTTTTTTTGCAATCCGCTCTTACCTTGATTTGACTTCGAACGACAGCCCCTATCAAACAATAATCCTGGATCCGCCACTGGATGATAGACATTTTAGTAAAATATGCCCTCAATCGCTGAAATAAATTCCTGTCAAGCTTTCGATCGCTGAAATAAATTCCTGTCAAGCTTTCGATCGCTGAAATAAATTTCTGTCTACGGCCCTGCAAAACAGTGCCGATTTTAGGGAGTGATCAGTTAGTAATGCCTCCCTGGAGCAACGACACTTTCCCAGAAGTCATATCTCCGATAATTCAGAATGTGATTTGTGCATTATCACTTTTCACTCTCAGTGTCTTGACACGCACCAAAAGGGAACTGTTCTGAAGTATTTACTGGTTCTCCCTATGAACCCATTTCAATATGGCCAACCTTGGACATATACACATCTGAAATATCACCTTTTATGTCAGTGATCCCGAAAACTATCCATTCGACACAAATATAGGATATTTTCGATTCTTTATTCCTGTCACCCTCCCATTGTCAACTCGAAGCCAACCAAGGCTTATTTTGGACTTACGCAGCATCCACAGTGACACTTTTCATCTTTGCATATGAATTCGACACTAATTTCGTTCGTATTTGACTACTTTTACATGTCACCTTCACCTCTTGGTAGGGATGTTTTCAGTATCTCGCCCCCACAACTATGGAGAAATTTCAACCAACTAAGTATAATTATAAATTATCATCTGAAACACAACAGTACGGGTGATCTTTTTCGCAGAGGAATTCGTTAACTATTATTTCAATATCAATGTATTGGCTTTTTTTGCTGTCCATGCTGAAGATTGCCATAGGGCTCAACTTCATTTGCACTATTGTGCAATGAATATAGGTTTTAGTGGTTTAATTTACTGAATACTCGCTTAGATGTTGCTCTCGTCACAGAAAGAGTGATATACAGTTATAAAAGAAAAATGAAATGAAATATCTAATTTTTACGTCCAACGATTATGTCGACTATGCTAATGGAGAGAGTAATGGTGAGAAATAAATGAAATTGTTTAATGCAAAAAGTGGGAGGAAACGGGAGAAACCCGAGGACACTAATGCACATGGTGTTTGTCCATAACAAGGTTCATTCGGCGTGAGCTGGGATCGAACCAAGGACCCCATGCACCATAGGTAAAGTTATAAAAGAATAGGCTTCTAAACAAATACGGAACACTACTATCAATGAGAGTTATATAAGATTAGATTTTTAGGTATTTCATTCTAAGTTCAAATTTCAATCAATCATGTTCTTCAGTAGTGTTCGAAAACTTAAAGTTGTTGCTGCAAGGACGTGATCTAAGGCTAAGTAGTTACATTTTAGACATTGAGGAAAAAGTGTAAAATTAATTAAAACCCTTCAAAGTGGAGTTACGAATCTTCAATGGACCATATTTTGCTGTTGGCCTCGCTCAACGCACTGCCGTCACTGTTCAGGGTGCACGATGGAGTTTCTCCCTTTTAGGAATATTTTCTAAGACAGTACTAGTTTTTTTTTTTACAGCTGTTTCAATTGAGTTGTATTTGCTAGAACTGTCGGTTAAAGGAAACAAAAGATCCTATACTCAAACACAAATAATCTCTCTAGATGCTCTAATGGAAAACGAAACGAATCGTCGTAAACCTGTTAGGTTCTTGAAGAGGAAAACAGCAAAACATTGATTGCACAAACGTATAATGGTATCATTTGCTTGGAAATTTAAAAGTTATAGAAGTTGATGGCTTGTTAGGTGAGGGGTTAGTGAACACGAATTTAGTACTGGTGGTCCAGGGTTCGAATCTCGTCCGTTCTTTTTACGTTTTTGTTCTTTAAGCTACACTGAGTTTGTTCATTCAAATTCTTTAAGCTTGAATTAAATCGAATACCAGTTAGTGAATTAAAACTGGCTAAATTTATTTTCAAATACGAGACGTTATTACATGCTTGTCACTAGCTCACAATACTCAACTTTGATATAAACTCTTGCAGCCTTCATTTAACTCATTTCTTGACGTGTTTTGTTACAAAACTCATGAATCGTGGCGAACTAAATTGCTTTACCAGATAATGGTGACTGCTTTGAAACCAAATGACAAGTATGAGAATTAAACGTACCATATCTGTAGTTTGGTGTGGAGAAAAAACCAAATAGCGAACGAAAGGTTTAAGAACAACCACGTTATTAATAAAAACTATGCCAAAGATTATTGACTTATATGATTAAAAAAAATCGAAAGAAATTTTGAAAGAACGAAAAATACTAACTTAGAATTTTGTAACTGGAGACAAGGAGATCTAATTTAAACATACAAAAACCTACCATTTAGCACATATAGAGCGTGGATCTGTGTTCAAGGCGCTAGCTAATAATCTGGAGGTTCTCAAGACGGAACCATGTGTGAATATTTTGTTTAAATTTAGAATTTTTGGTGATCATTAGTCGGCGATGACACACGTGTAATTTGTCTTAAGGTATTTGAATATTTTGATCTTTCAATATGTGAATGATCGAATCTTCAATAATAATAATAATAATAATAATAATAATAATAATAATAATAATAATAATAATAATAATAATAATAATAATAATAATAATAATAACAATAATAATAATAATAATAATAATAGTTATTATTATTATTATTATTATTATTATTATTATTAGCAAAGTAATTTAATAACACGTTAATATCTTTAATTATTTCTCGATAACTACTCGAACTTAAGACGTCCTCGAATCTAAGTCGCACCCCGATTTCGCTGGGCTAAATTAAAGAAAAATAGTAATATGTTATGGTTTTACTATTACTAAAGCACTCTTTGATATTGGTAATTTTCGGTGATTTTATGTATCCCTCTCCCCTCTCCATGTTGGGGGCACGGTATGACAAAAAATATCCCAGGCCCGAATGTCATGTACGTTAAAAATTTGATCGAAATCTGTTGGATGGTTCAAGAGTTGTTCTATTTATTTTTATATATTAATCTCCCCTTCTCTTATCCTCTCCTATGTTCTACCGTCAAAGTGAAAATATTAAAACAAAAGTTTCTAGGCCCGAACGTCGTCTATGTTGAAAATTAGATCGAGATCGGTCAGGTGGTTCAAGAGTTGTTAAGTTTTATTCATTTTCATAGATATCTCCCCTCCCCTCCTCCTTCCCTACGTTCTACCATCAAAGGGATATGATGAAAACCACCCCAGGTCCGAACCTCATCTATGTTGATAATTTGATTAAGAACAGTTCGGTGGTTTAAGCGTGATGAAGTCACCAAGACAGCATTTTTATTTTTATTTTTTACATAGTCCCCCCTTCCCTCCCCTACATTGTGCCGTCAAGGCAAACAATGAAAACATCCCAGGTCCGAACCTTATCTATATTGAATGTTTGATTGATTGGGATCAGTCGGGTTGCTCAAGAGTTATTAACTTTTATTCACTTTCATATATTTACCCTCCCCTTCTCTTCCGCAAGTTCTAATATCAAAATGAAATAACAAAAAGCTTCCCAGGTTCGAATTTCATCTATGTTCAAAATGTGATTGAGAACGATTGGGTAGTTCAAGAGTTATTCACCACCGAACACTGTCACTTTTATTTTTATATTTATAACTGTTATGTATCTTCCCCTCCTCACCATCCTCTACGTTATTCCTTCAAAGTGAAATGGTAAAATCCATCCCTCGCGTTAATCGAGACGGGGACATATAGCCTCATTGCTGACGTCCCCATTAATCCCCCTACTCATCCCCTTTAGAGTGTTTAAGTTAGTTTTTTTGTTTGTCTTCAGTTGCAAATTTCTAAGTTATTTTTCTTTGTTTCAAAATTTTCCCATTTCTTGTATGATAATACAAGTTAATAATCTTTGACTTGTTTTATATTAATAATCTGAGTTGATCTTAAACCTTTGGTGTCCAATTTTGTTTTGTCTCTACACCAAACTACAGATATGACAAATTTAATTCTCATACTTTACATTTGATTTCAAAGCCTTCGCCATGAACTGCTTAAAAGCAATTTTTCCGTCACGAAACACCCAGCAGAGGGCGTACGATATCGTCTACAGCAATGAGAGGAAACTACGCCTTGTTACGTGACGTCACATGAAGCACGTTCCATTGAAACACCTCAGCAAAGCTATCATTTTGCTTCTGGTGTGAAAATGGCTCACTACGAAGCTTCTTTTAAAAGCAGCGTGATTACTTTAATTGAGCATGCGGGCATGAGCGTGCGGGCGAGGCAGGCGCGAGATATGGCGTTAACCGTGCTACAGCACGGAGGTGGTGGAGGAGATATGAGGAAACAGGAGATTTAAGACTTAAAAGAGGAAGTGGGCGACAAAGAGTTTCCTCTGCCGAAGAAGACCAGAGTTTAATTGCCCACTGCCGTGAGCATCCTTTCATGTCTGCCCGACAGTTACGAGAGGACACCAATTTCCCAGGCAAAGTTACGACTGTCCGTCGTAGACTCAAATCCTTTGGTTTGAGATCATACAGGGCAGCTGTAAAGGAGCGACTAATAGAAGACCAAATGGTTGACCGTCTGGCGTTTGCACAGTTAAATATTGCAGGTGTGTTGGACGAGGTCGTTTTCACAGACGAAAAAATATTTTCCAGTGCAAACTTCAGGCCGAAGCGTGTTTACCGCCCCCTGGAAAAAGGTATGCCTCTGAATACGTTTCCCGTTCTGGTCGAATGGGACATGTAACTGTCCACTGTTGGGCATGGATATGCAAGGCTGCAAACTTCGGAGGACTCTACAGGGTTCCTGGTCATCTAAACGCCCACACGTATGTGGAACATCTGGATGAAACGCTTCCGGAAACACAAGCTCATGTAGGTGACGGCATCTTATATTTGCAACAAGACAATAGCTCGATACATAATTCAAATGTGGTTCAGACATGGTTGCAGAGGCAACCTGATGTCGAAATAGTTGACTGGGTTCCTCATAGAGCAGATCTGAACCCTATTGAAAATATGTGGGCCTCTGTTGCAAGAACATTGCGGGAAACCTGGTCGAACAATCCTCCACGAACATCTAATGATCTTTGGGAGCGTGTTGAAAATGCGTGGTCGATCTGTTGCACCCAACGCTATATCTCTCGCCTGGTGGATTCAATGCCACGGCGTATGGCAGCTGTAATCGAGTCCCAAGGGGACTATACACACTATTAATAAATGATCGCCCACAACATCATCAGCCCTCTCGAGGGCTACCTAATTCGACCCACTTATTAACAAAATTTTATGAAATACATTACGCGACATCAGTTAATATAAGTGTCTCAGTATGTTCTGCATTAATAAAGAGGCTAACGTGCGAGACTTGGTGGCCGAGTGGTATTATACTTGCTATGTAAACCAAAATAGCCTGTAACAGTAGTTCGAATCTAGTGAAGAAGATCCATGACACATAATGTGGACCGGCATAATTTTTTACTTAGTAAACAATTTATAAATATATGAACAAATACCTAGGTATATTAGAGTAACAATGGAATATAGTACTTTCGTCCGACTGACGTCGCTCTGCAAATGTTCATTGTATTACACCGGAGGATGAATTAAATAAAGACTGGAAAATTTGATATAAAAATTGATACGTAATAAGTTAAAGACAAAATATGTAATTATAATCTCATATTTCAAAATTAATTTCGACTACAATTAATTCTCTACCTGCTTTCATAAATAATCGAAACCAAACTTCGAGGTTTGGAATGCACAAACTAAGTGCAGCTAAGAGAAAAAAGTAACAAGAAAAGCAGAGATTCGAACCCACTACCACCAGCGTAAGAATTCCTTTTACTAACCCTTCATCTATCAAACCATGATGTGAACATGACTTTTGTAAGTTATAAATTTGTATCCAAGAAACATCATTAAGCGTATGTGCAACTACTGCTTTGCTCTTTTTCTCTTCAAAATCGTAACAGGTTTAGGACGATTCGTTTCGTTTTCCATTTGAGTTTCGAAAGAGATTATTTGTGTTTGAGTGTAGGATCTTTAGTTTCTTTTAACCGACACTTCTAGGAAATACAACTTCATTCACACAGCAGTTAAAATAAAAACTCGTACTGCCTTAGAAAGTATTCCTAAAAGCAGAAGCTGCATTATGCATCCTGAACAGTGACGTAACTAACGGCAGTGCATTGAGGGAGCCCAGAGTAAAACGGGGCCTGTTGAAAATTCGTGAATCTTTCTCTCCTTTCGTAATCATCTGATGCTCTTAAAAGAGTTCTCCACATTAATTCGACAACTGCCTAATGTGATCCTCGCAGTTCGAAAACTTCCATTCTTATCTTTCACAAAATCAGAATTTTCGTCATAATACGAATGCTGTCCGATCATTTTCTCCCCAATTCTAAATCTGTGTATACAAGTCATCTCTCTCTCTGTCTCCATACTTGAATCCCTCCGTCTCTCTCAATGTCACCCAGGAAGTCATATGGCTTGAGATCAAACCTTTGACTCTTGAAACCAAATGTAAGCTCTTTAGCAATGTGCTATCTTAACTCTATCGGTTTGTTGTTAAAACCAGTGTCTTTTAGACTTTATTCGGGGGGAGGGGGAAGGAAGATATTCTCCGGCGACATAAGATTTTCACTTTTTATTAGTGTATTACTATACATTTGATCAAAAAATACGTATTTATGAAGCTCAAGAGAGGGGGAATTACACTCTCCTGTCCTGCCCAAATGACGCCCTTGAATCATTTGCTTGCACTTACTGAAAAGAAATTAAATGAATCATTGAATAAAACTCGTTTCTGTCCGTAGATATTTTAAAGCTCTTGGCAATTTCCATAGATTTCTTAGGGAGCATCTTACTAGCTTGCACTCTTTAAAGAAAGAAAAGAATGAAACTAAAGATATTTATGAATCTCTGGGAAGATTGTGTGACTTTCGTTTAATTTAGGTTTTAAAAATATTTCAGAACAAACGAATGGAAAAGACTGTTTTAAAGCTATAACGTTGTAAACTTGATTCCTGTTTCTTTTTCAGCTGAATGGAAAGAGTGTACTACGTCACACACACTGCTTTAGACAAGGAGAGGTGGAGGACGGGGAGGAGTTCGAATAAATACTAGGAGCAACTAATCGATTGATACATGTATTGCGGGAATGCATAAGAAAAATGGGCAAAAGTTTGTTATTAATTTCGACTTAGAATTTTTGTAACAAATTTTATGCCGCGGACTGTACATAGTGAATGCAGTAGCGGGTATTTCATAATATGTAAATACAACTTTATATAAGCGCCCCTACTCACGTGTACCTTAAATATGATGATGGTTTATTAGTCGCATTGTATAAAATATAAGCACTCAGTATATTATTGGTGTTGCAATGACTCGTGGAATAAATGCAATTTTGAAAAAAAAATCAACGACGGATGTATACAACTTTATCAAGTGAAGAACAGTTGTAGAAATAGCGGAAGCGTTAAAATTTTATAAATTCCAGAGAATGGTAACAGAAGATAATTTCCCTTTAAGTAGTTTGTAAAACACATGGCTCATTGTATATGTTTCTCATAGTAACAACTTCTCTAGGGAAGTCTATCTTACACCAGGTTTAAACTTCTGAACGGCATGAGGGTCAGAAGTAGATTCTCTTTATGATTGTTAATTCAAATATTTTATTACTTATCAACATTTCTTAACAATTTCTTTAGGAAAGGTTAGAAAATTATACTAACAAGGGACATCACCCAATTGCCCGACTCCGATTTCAATGAGTTTTTTCTAGTTGATAAGGACATATATGTATTATTTGTGATGACAGAAAATTTTTGCCATGGTGCATGTTTTCTATTTTTTTATAATTTTTAAGTTGTGATATGGTTGTTAGAGATTACTGCAGAAATTCTTTACTAACCTTTGTAAACGGAGCGTTAATGAAAGAACAACCATGTAGATACATATAAGGCCAAGGGGGAAATCGTATAGTAGGTATGAGCTTGACGGCAGCCATCTTGAGATCCGCTATTTTGAATTAAAGTGAAATTTGAAAAATGAAAACCTTAGCATGTGACACCTCATTTTAATAACATTTTTTAAAAAAAAAACAATGGTATGCTTATTTTTCTCTTATAGTTAACAAGTATGAACTTAGGAGTGCTTCTAATGTGCATCAAACGTCCATTATTCGATCTTTCAAATTTGCAACACTCCTAAGTTTCACCGCACGTTTTAAAATTCCAACTGGCACTTTGCAATTATTGCCATAGCTCATGTTTTCTAAATTTATTACCTTTTTTTAAGAGTTGCGATTTTATCAGTTCGTGAATAGTGTTGGGATAAGCATCCAGCAATCTTCCGGAATTTTTAAGAGTTGCAATGTAATTATTTATTTTAAACGAGAATACATGAAGAACCTATGGATCTATGTGACGTGTAGAAATACAAATGAAATTATAACAAGTTGGTGTTATACGAACACTAAATTATCAGGAAATGTAGCCTACATGTTGCGTAAAGGACTAACAACAATATACTTTTCATAAATACAACTTTAAAGGAACAGCAGCAATGATAGAAAATATCAAAGAGGCATAATATGACTGTTCCCAAATCATTGTTTGTACCATTGTTTGTTTATAAAGAGGTAACTTAATTGAGTTCCCGGTCAATACTGATTATAAATCTTACAAACATGAATCATTGACAACAATCACTACAAAACGAATGACTGTTTTGTCTGACTAGCTAAAAACTTGCCAGAGAACATAAATAAATATAAAACAAAACAAAAGACCCTTGATTTACACAACAATCATATTCGTTTTCCTTTTTGAAGTGAATTTTCATTTGATTTTTCGACTCATCTACTATACAAGCTAGGTCTCCGGTATTACCTGAATGCAAAGTTGGAGTTGTTTCGTTGTGCGGATTCATGTCAGTAAAAGAGTTTTTGAACGTCAGATATAAGAAATAAACAATTACATGGCAAGTCTTCAAAATTCAGAAAGATTGCTGGATGCACATTTTTTACGAACTGACAAATCGCGATTCTTAAAAATGTGATAAAGTTAGAAAACATGAGCCATGGCAAAAATTGCAAAGTGCCAGTTGGAATCTTAAAACATGCGGTGAAAATTAGAAGTGTGGCCAATTTGAAAGATCGAATAATGGGAGTTTGGTGTACATTAGAAGCAATCCTAAGTTCATACTGGTTAACTACAGAACAAAAATATGCATAACATTGGCTTTTCTGGAACATTTGCTATTAAAATAATGTGTCACATAATATGGTTTTCATTTTTCAAACTTGAATTTAATTCAAAATTTGCGGATTTCAAGATGGCTGCCGCAAGGGATGCATTTACCGTATCACTTCCCTCTAAGCATAATATGTATTACCGAAGCTTTTATCCACCTATTATCATTAATACGTGGGTTAGAAGCATAGGTAAGGGACTTACGCACACAATAAGTATAAACAATTAATAAGGCTGTAACTTTTCCCCAAACGGATGTATCTTAAAACTACTTCAACATTGTCTTCCTGATAAAATTCTAGCCCGAAATTATGTATCATATTACACTATTCCCATTTAAGAAACTTGACCTTAAAACAAAATGGTGGATTTCAAGATGGCTGCCGTCAAGGTCATACATACCATACGACTCCCCCTAGGCCTTATATGCATCTAAATGGTTGTCCTTTCATTAACGCTCCGTTTACAAAGGTTAGTAAGGGACTAGAAAACATGTACCATAGCAACAATTTTTGTCATCACAAAAAATGAATACATGTCCTCTATAAGCTAGAAACAATCATTGAAATCGGAGCCGTACAATTGGGTGATGTCCCTTGTAAGCTCAAAATTACCAATTGTTTACCAAAATAACAGTGTTCCTTAGTATCCAATAGATGTCGCAACATTCCTAAATCGTACACTGTGCCAAATTTACAAAACCTACGTTTGAGTAAATATTGTCCGTATTTATTCGCTTTGTTGCTTTATAGAATATACGCAAATAGAGAGTTCCCTCACCCTTGCAACCTACAGACCATATAAGTAAGTTTGTTTGTTTATTCGTTGAAGGCTAGATATTCATTTAGCTACAAATGCTACATGAAATGATTCCAACATCTTAAAATATAATGCACAACACCCTTCAATATTTATTTTTCACTGGAAGCTGGACCCTGGAAAACGAGAACGAGTATTGGAGAACTTGTCTGTATATTTCCAGTGAAGGCAAAACCATACTTCAGTTTTTAAATGCAGAGTTTCACTTAAGTACTCAATTAAGGCTAACCATGACTAAAACATTCATGTGATCAGTAGGTATATTTATCTTTTGCTTTCCTTACAAAAATTAATCAATATTTGTATTTTGTTGCTTATTAAACAATAACACATCATCTTGTGCAGTATATTCTCTAATATTGGCTGTTAGCTTATCCGTCTGGTAATTTAACAACGTCGTAATCGTAAGCTTGTAATTGGTTAGGTTAAATTATTACTTTTTAAATTTATTTCTAATACCTTTACCAGTAACGAATAATGAAGAAATATGCGTTTATCACTTTAATGTACTTTTTTCAGGATGTTGTGGTGCATGGTATGGTTAAGTGCTTTTTTGGCCTCTGTGTATGTTGCTATTGATCTTGGAAATACATATTACAGAAACTCAGTATCGTACGAAATTGATTCCAAATCATTTGCACCAGATGAATTCAAATTCGCAACTTCCACTTGTATTTTCAGACAAATCAACTGGACAGAAACGTAAGTGTTTTTTGAATCATACACTAGAGATTATTTGAAATTAAATTTACTTATGTAAAGTTGCTAAAAAAATTGAACAAAATGAGATTATATTTTTACATCACGAATTACTGTTCTTTCCTTTAATTTATTTTGTACCTATGATGTATAAATTACGCCAATTCTTACTTTCTTTTTTCTTTTACAAAAAATAAATAAAATGACACTGTTTCTCCAAAACACTATTCCCACTACTTAGTATTACATGTCTGTTTACCTCTTTGTGGCACGTTTTACAATTAAAACTGTAAGCTCTATCTGGAGGGAATGTTTTGGAAGCCATTCAACGCCCAAAGAATAGGTTTATTTTATTAAATTAGATTCCTTCTAATATTAAAATTTTGTGAATTTAACATTTTTCAGTATACAGTTGGAGTATCAAAGATCAAAAACATGTTCTGCCAAGCAGGTTTTGGAGTTAATTTCACGTATAAAAAGATGACAGCACCATTAACTCTTAACTCACCATAAAATTTGAAGTAGGAGATATTTGTTAGTTTTATAGATTCCAATATAATTACATGGAAATAATAATCAGATTGATAGGCAATATTCTAGGAAAATCTTTCAACGTTTAAACAATATAGTGATTCTATTAACACAACATTAGAGCCGGAAGAAATAGTAATCAGACATTTTTCTGTCAAGCTATAGTCGTCCCAAAACGAAAATCCAATTAGATATAGTGAGAACATTCTCTTTAATTGGCTCATCTTCCTATAAATAACTTATCTCTATATGCATACATAGAATCTCCCAATAACTAAATTTGAAGGTAGCCAGCAGACAACAATCACACAGTTTTTTGGCTCTTGCTATTGAAATCACTCATCAATATCTTACAATAGAGAGTGTTCTTTACTGTCCTTTCTTGTGACGAATTTACATTCAACATACATTTCACCTTTTTTTACTATCCGTATTAACACATTAACATTAGCTTATTATTCCTAACTTTTCTAACTGCTGTTGGGATTAACTGGAAATTATGTTTTGGGTATGTTATTGCACTCTAAGGTATAGGGTGGTGGGGTTAGTTGATAAGATGAAAAGGCAGAAACATGTAACACACAAATATACAGTCATATAAATTTTCCTCCGTTGGGATTCGTGTAAGAACGAACAACCAAAAACTTTTATCCTGAGGATTATCTCAATGCTGCTGGTAAATTTGACCAAAACGAAAATACAAAGTGCATGGATGATAACAAATAAAACACATGAACTATGTTGCTTCTAAGAAACATTTCACGACATAAGATTCTCAGTGGTTCTCTTGTTAATCTATAAAGGGTAACGAAAGAATAAGTACGGAATACAGAAAGAGCTAACTTAACACCCATTTTAATTGAATGATATTCTGCATTGGTTCTGCCTTTACGTGCACACACACACACACACACACACACACACACACACACACACACACATATATATATATATATATATATATATATATATATATATATATATATATATATATATATATATACAAAAAGTAATTCGTCAATCTGCTCGCTAGGATATATATCACAAAACACTCAGATAAAATTACTTTGAAGACTATGAATCATATACTTAATAAAGATGTAAAGTATGTGAAAAAACACTGTGGCACAACTGTTCGATTGCAAATTCCCCTTCATCCAAAAAAAAAACTTTCGTAATTGTTGAAGACGGAAACGGCTATGGTTCAATACGCATGCCTTCGAGAAAAAAGAAGAAAAAGAAGTCTTATTGTTTGGGGATGTTTTCGTACCTTGAGGCTGCAGGATATAGGTTAGGAGAGCCAGACTTGCCCATTATCTACAGTGACTATTCCTTTATTGGGTAGCCAAGATGAGTTGCATGTATCAGCATTTAGTTTTATTTTTACAATATGATTTCAAAAGTATTGCAATCTGTCCAAAAACAAAAACGTGGTCCTAATTCCGTCCCCCATTAAAATTTCAGAAGAAAGTACAACGTTAAGGTTTCTTTCGTAATAAGCAGTTTTATTTAACTAGTTACAAAAAAAAAAAAAAAAAAAATGCAGAAAAGTGAACATGTGTAGCTGACTATGATGATGTATTTTTAACATTTACGTGTAACGAAGTAAACTACAAACAAATGGACTAAGGAAAATACAATTAAAACAAGTGCAAATAGAATTATAGAAAAACTGGTTATCAGGATAAGATGAGGATTTAACCATTTAAACAATCCCGGCAAATGAATGTAGCACGGCGTTCAGCACCACAACAAGCTTCATGAAGCCATGTAAGGCATTGCGAGCAGCGGATCCACGTTTCACTATGTTTATCTGTAGAATATTTCCTCCAACAAATTGTACATTGATCATCAGCATCATTCTCACTAAAGCTGTCAGACGAGTCGGCATATGTAATGTCAAAGCTGGAGTCACTGTCGCTTGTGTTTTCTTTGGCTTTGCGGAAGGATGGTTTCCCGCACTTTTGTTTGGCACTAGTAGGTTGAACACGTGTCTTCGAATGTCTCGAGCGATTTTTTGCCACAGCTTCTTCAATCTTTCTCTTATGGGGCGAGCTGGTGATAACAGTTGCTGTACCTCGTCTCGTAGATGTTGATGGTTGGATCAGTGGGACGTTCCTAATGTTTTGAGGAGTAACTGCTGGCTGTTGGTTTTGAAACTGCTTGCTGGTGAATGCTGGGTCAGAAGGACGGATCATATCATCGGGATTATTAGTTCCATCCTGATGTTTGGTGTCAGACTGTGGATGGCCAAGAAAATCCGCTTCACTAAAAATATTCGGATTGTATGGAATAATGCCCATTTTGTGAAATCCGTTGACAGCTGTTTGTACGACTGCAGCACGCTCATATGCTTCACGGAACAAACCAGCTACCTGAAGATTGCCAACTGTGCGACCAGGATGGTTACTCAACCAACTTCCAATGGCTTGACCATAATACGTCTTAAAGGGAAACATGAAAACAACATCAAGTGGTTGCAGTTTCGATGTAGAATGAGGAGGCAAGCAAACTATTGACACTCCATGTTCGCGAGCAGCATTTATTACATTGATGTTACGCGTGTGTGAATAATGCCCGTCCACAATTAACACAACGGGGTCTTCTTTTGAAGGTTTTGTGATCAACAAGAAATGTTGAAACCATTTCACAAACAGATCGGCTGTTATCCATCCAGACGGGTGAATCGCTCCGATACTTCCTGGTGCTGCCCCATCCATCAGTTCACTTTTCATTAGTTGTCTTGGGAAAATCATCATGGGGGGCACAAATTGCCCAGCAGCAGACATGCATATCACCACAGTGATTAACGAACCTCGCTCAGCAGAGGACACTTTATGCACCTCGCGTTTTCCTTTCATGGCCACAATTCGCGTAGTTTTGTGTTGCACGATCGAAATGCCGGTCTCATCAACGTTGAACACTTTGACCGGGTTAAATTGCACTTTTTACAGTTCTGGCTTTAATAGAGCAAAAAACTGTTTTACACTTTGAGGGGTGAATCCTTGAATCCGAGCAAGTGACAAAGATTGAGGTTTTCGAATTGAGATTTCGGGATGTCTTTTTGAAGAATAGGCGCATCCACTTACGTCCAGCTGTCTTATTTTCTACTGAAAACGGATGTGGAATATTGTTCCGAATAGCAAGTTGATAAGCCATGCGTCGTAAATCTTTCAATGTTACACCGTAAAAGTGCTTCTCCATGACCATGCAGTATTCAACAAGTTGTCTCTCCAAGTCGGGGGTCAGCACTGGTTTCCTGCCAATTGTCTTCGCTACCAACTCTTCTCCACTTAAATGTCCACCTTTCTTCACATAGTCTTTCAATGTCGCCCTAGGAACATTATACATCTTACTGGCTGCTTTGTATCCCAACTCCTTCTTCCGCACTGCAGCAATCGCAGTCTTCATAGCATCTTTATTCCATTGTTTCCGGGTACCCATCTGGAACAAATGGAATGCATGTGTGAGTTCCTAATTTCGTCTCCTGGGAATAAAGGGACGAAATTCGGAACATACAGGGGGACGAAATTAGGAACAACTTTCACGCTCACATGGCTCCTCCTACCTTCCTAACAAAAATACCTTGTGACACTTAAACACATACAAATATTGCTATTGTCATCTACTTACACCACTGACTTGTGGACAGTACCAAACCAATACTTCCAACAAATACAATAGAATAATATGAACAACACTACAAGAACTCACCTTCGCAAAAATCACACGTTTCCTCGTCAAACAACAGCACACGCGTCCTTGATCGCTACACTCTCACAACTGCCTCCGCTTGCCTTCCCCTGCACAAATGTTGCTGGACCGACAGCGCTCCTACCATCAACAACGTGAAACTGAAGGGGACGAAATTAGGCACGTGGACGAAATTTGGGCCCCCTACCTTATATATATATATATATATATATATATATATATCTTGCTTTGAGTAGATGATAATTAAAAAGGTTTTTTGCTAGTAAGCTGTGAATATGCAAGGAAAAAGTTAAATACATAGATATTATTCTACGGTAAACTGATTTTCTATTTTAATAACAAAAATGTGGTAAATATAACAAATGGAAAGATAAATGTTAACAGTAACAAGAATATGTTTCTTACTTATATCATTCGATTCATCAGATGTGATACGGAGTTGATAGACATTCACTTGAAGAATGTGGTTTGAATTTAATTTTGCTAGCATTGGTGGAACCTTCCCGCGTACCCCTCTCACGTCTCTTCACCCCGAAAGAAGTATTTAAAACAGTGATCGTCCTACACATAAATATACAGAGCAGTTTATTTGTTCTCATTGTTAAAGTCCTCAAAACTTTAAAAACTGTAATTAAATTAAACCAACAGCCTAATTGTAATATTTTGAAAGGTCACATTCTGCTTATTCTTACAAGTGAGGTAAAAAACTGAAACCAAATGTTGCTAAACCAGAAACGATTATTCCGCTGTGAATATTTATGATGTTCCCCTTACCACCAGTGCAACCACCAGTACTCGCAAGTCCGATCACTTACACTTGAAAATTCCTTTGATTTATCACTCTTACACTACAAAATTTGTTTCCATTTGATCATCATAGAATACTAGAACATATTTTAAAGGTTGTTTGTGATACTTTCCAGATGCCTATGTCAACAACCTATTTAGGATGATACAAATATTTTCACTTCCAATTTGGTACAGCCCTATGAATCACTAAAATCAATGGAAGAGTATTATTCTTATCTTGTTCAGCAACATCTGCTGTTTACACCGAGTACTTTTAGAAACAATGTCAGTACCTCACAATGTGGATGGTATAGCTCAGAATGAAAAAGTTCTGAAAAAATGAAATCATTGCTGTTTACCAAAATATAATTTAATTAGTTCTTACTTCCTTAGAATGTTGCCTGGGACAGTCCTGCATTAACGCTTGAGTGTTTCCTGAAAAACTTCCTATTCTACTTCCATTTTCGGAACAATATCCGAGATACGTCGTAGCTACCATTCATTTTCCAGATCGAGTTACTATAGTAGTGGGTATTTATATCAGATCAATAATCATTGCCACATCGTTTTGGTACATATCTGGACCTATATACGCAATTTAAGCCAGCATAAATTACCATTCTCGTACCGCAGCTAGAAAACTAAATGTTCAAAATTTTCTTCTTACTAATAATGCTACTTTCATTGATATTCCACAACCCACACACACCGAAAGTGTAACCGCACTAGATAAAGTAATACTTTCAAAAAATAATCTCTTGACTTCTTCTAGTACTGAGAATTAAAGATAGTGATCATCTGCCAATTCTTCTTGCGGTAAAACAACCCAAACGCGCAAACAATCTCGTATCTGCACCTCTCAAATATAATTTCTCCAAGGCCCAAAGGAGTAAGTACAAACACACATCACCGCAGGGCTCGAAGATACTAATAACAGTCACACTTCCTTTCATTCAATACATCTGTGAACGGAGACATTAATGCAAGCTATTATAAGGGATGGTGAACATGCTGTTCCTAAATGTACTTTTCATCCCCAACATCGTAGTCTATCTGTATACGAAGTTACACTTCTGAGTCGTTCTCACGATTACCTTACAGAGTACAGACGAACATATGGTCGATATTTTTTCCCAGTTACATAAGCACTTCCAGAGAGTGGTAAAATATTTGTCCTAACAAAGAATCGTCTTGCCTGACAATCTACTATAGATTGAGCGAAATAAGTTGTAGTTTTGGACCTTCCTTAAACGGTTGACATTTCAGAAACATGGACCACAGTATCCTCTTCTCATAGACGTATTTTTCTCTCCAACATTTCGAGCTAGAGGGAAATCTACATTAACACTTACTGTAAACCTAGTTTGACCTTGCGCTGAAATGTGCCGATGACTTCCTAGCAACAATTACTCCCGAGGATATACACACTGTTCTCCATATCATATTCAATACCTCAGCAGGAACAGATTTCATCTGGTACTGTTAACTTTCACAGGTATGACCTATATTTCATATGTTGTTTGTTCCTCTCTATATCATAATTCTTTCAACAGGATTTTCCTAGCCAGAGAAAACTTGCTAAACTCGCAGCATCTTAAAACCGACATCAATTACTCTCTGCAGTTTCCTTCGTCATTTACTTCCGAACATTAGTCTGATTTCCGCCTTTAGTAAAGAGTTAGAAATAGTACTTATTAAGAGGCCCCATACTAAGACAGAACGAAATAAACTTACCCTTGTTCAAGGAGGATCTGGACCCTTCTATTGTACTTATCATCAGCTGCTTAAACACTCCTCTTTCCTTCTAGTGAACTATTGTAATAAGTATCTTCCATCCGTGCCTATTTTCTTTGATATAGAGCATGTCTGTGATACCATCTTCCTTGAGGGGCTAATATTTAAACTAAAATTCTTCTCTCACTTCATTACATCTGACTGGTACCAAGTTTTCTTCATCGACGCTGTACATTTGTACATATACACTACACTAAGAATCACAAAAATGTTTCTAACCAGCAAGAGTACCTCAAGAATCCGGTTTATCTCCTCTTCTTTATGTCTTATACATCGCCAATATGCCTTCTGACTCACATCCAATTCGTGCTTTTCAATTTGCTGACGATACAGTTTATCTCGCCCTAGGCTCCACTGTTGAATGCATCAATATTTAATCACAATCAGAAGTGGATAAGTTAATCTCATGTTTCCTTCCATGGAAAGTTAATGTCAACCCAATTAAAACAGAATTGGAACATTTTGGTCCTAAAAAGTAATTATTGCTTCTCACGAATTATTTAGCGTCTTCACATTATGTTCCTCGGATCAGAGATTTTATAACAAAATAGTGATACAAATTTGGGGAAATCTCACAAAATTCACCTTTCATGGAAAAGCTCATTCAACGCTCTAGATAAAAACATATACCGTCGACTGAATTTTTGGTGTAACTTGAAAGGAATAACCTACAATGTAAATTCCAAACTTTTACTGCACACCTAAAAAATATCCTCCAGCTGTAACAAATGCGCTTCGCTCTCAGCAAAACTACAGTTTCATGATCGCCTCCATATCCTTGTGCACAATGCGCATTTCTTGTTCTTGTCTTTACCAAAAACCAAACGCGAAAGTATATCATCATACCTCAATACTTCCTCTATTGGAACATCTGTATTGCCTACTAAAGCGTTACATTATGGACCCCATAGCTGTATTTCATCCCATTATCACCGATCATTCAGATTAGACTCCTAGTATCATTCGTTCTGGTCATCCTCCTCTTGACCCTTTCCTCGCAATATTTGAACGAGAAACCAACTCAGCTGATCATAAGCCCGATACAATACATCATATCCATTCATATAACATTCTTCGACCACGCTATCTATTGCCACTTATAACATAGCTTGTCTTTACTGAACTTGGCCTTTACTGAGATAAAGAACCTAGAGAACCATCAGCCAATCAGAGAACAGTTCCCATTAGCAACATCAGAGCACGCCATTGGCCAATAACAACAATCAATAGAAACAGAGCAATTCCTTAAGACTACAATATAAATTGTACTCCAACCAATAGGTCAGAACATATTACCGCTGTGTGGTAACGAAAGGTCAACACAGCCACATTCACTCTGCAGCAATCCCGAGAACATTGGATTACATGTAGAATTATTTTTACTGTAACTAGAAGATAAACTTGGTAATAAGTACACTGAGATCATGGATCTAAATTTACAGTCTGATATAATTACTCTATGAAGTTAGCAAGAGTGAGGAGTCATAGGGACATTGAATCTAAACACTTGATCACTACATGGAAGCATCCTGCATCAACACTTGGCAAGATTCAAGACAACATCATCTGCCAACAAGGCAATATCTATTTGCGACATCAGAGTATTTTTCACGTCAAAGTTTCTTGAATGAGTACAAGCATTATGAGAACCTCTAGTCTTAAGCTATGGAGAAGTGTAAAGCACCTAGAAACTAAAAACATTATAACGATAGAGTGTGTTTTTAGTCCAAAAAACACACGAATAAATACAGCTCAGATGGATCCATACACTAATCAAGAGTTCCAGCAGGAAATTGATCAGTACCCCTTTTATAGAACTGGCTACAATGTTTATTTCCTTGACTAAAATTTGTTTTGAATCCTAAAGAAACATCTATGTAGTTTAGTTTTCTGTACTGTGGAAGAGACTAAACAGACTAGGTTACCTACTAAGGGAACCTGAAGCAACTTTCTTTGCAGAGGATATTGGCGATTTTGTGTCACACTGTGATGCATGTTTGGACTCGAATCATTCCCGTGTCGAATATTAGAGTAATACTATAAGTTAAACATGATATAGTTTATGTTTATCTTTGCATATTTTTCAAAAAATGTTAATTCACCTTACTTTTCTTTCGTGTTTATGTTAAGTTCCAACTAAAGTTAGAGACAAGAGTTTAAAATAGATTTTGGGAAAATAAATAGCAATAACATCAAACTAGTGTACGGATAGTTATTAATACTATTAACTGTTCGCAAAATTATTTCTTACATTATGTCTTTATTGAACAATCAAAATACTATCTTAGGAATAAGAGGGTAATGTAATTAGTCACCTTGTAATATGCTCTCAAGTGCATATAGATGTTGATTTGTTAGTTTTTCATGCAGCTTATTTTTCAATATTGCTCCAGCTATTTCACAGCTATTTAACGTTTCAAATAGTCGTCGATATAGACCATTTATATGGTTGTTATTCCTGGCACTGTATGGATGAAACCTTTTTCTATTTTGTAAACTATGAAAATTAGGTTTGATAAAGGAAAGTAGTTTATAAATCGAAAGTTAATTGTAGTCCTATAAATATTAATACTAAGTGGTCTCCACTCAAGTGACCTGTGAGGATTAGAGATTACTATGATAGCTGCCTACTGTATTGCTAGATGGGTCCTTACAGAACTTTGGATACCTCAAATTAATATAATAATATACATATAATCACACTTATTTCTTATATACTGTTTTGTTATTCGGTAAATTGTACAAACATATATGTTATTAAATCGTTGGTATAGTGAATAGATATTTAAATAATACAATTACTCTGTCACTCTTCAAGTGAACATTTATCGCGTTTTATTTAATGCTAGCTAATCCATTTAAGAAACAGAAATCTACGATTTAGTTTGCTCATATTAATCATTTCTAATCTTTCAGATATTTTTTCAATACATATAGTAATACATTTAGATTTATATATTAAGTTGGTAATCATATTATTAAGTACGATGAATTTTGATTACTTTACACGTCAACCAAACCATTATCTTCCTGCTCCACACATAAACGACGAGTTCATGTAGTCATAAAGTTGCAGTATATCATGAAAACATGTGTTATAAATTACTGCAACTTCTTATACCAGGGGTGTTGAGTGGTAGTGTTTTTTGTTTCCGAGCATTGGAACAACAAAAATAACTTTAGGTTTGGTTTTCTTGTAAAAGGTTGCATTTCGCATTACTATTTAGTGGAATTTGCAAATTAATTTCATTATGTCAGTTGGATATTACAAAATTGGGTGTATCTATCTTTGTTAATATAAAGTTTAAAATACTGTAACTAACCAAGGGAAAAAAACTTCAACCATCAGAGAAATTTTGATAGAGTGCAATCCATTGCTTATACTTTCAGTCACACAATGCTATATCTCCTCTTGGCAGCCACAGATAGAACTATTTCGTAGTAATTGGCCATCCATCTAACTGTAAAACTTATTGCTGTTACTGCAAAAGAGCCAAATGTCATGTTATGGTATCATTGCTTAGTATAAGTGTTTTCATGAAGCTTTTAGAGTAATCTGTATTTGCAATACTTTTAAAAAGAGCCCATTTCGTACACATGCGTGTCCTCTTTCAGACCATGTGAAATGTTGCTCCGTAACTACAGTGTTGATGGTGTTTCCGTTGATTGCTGCAAATCACATACGATTTCCACATATGGAGACATGACATGTCTTACATCTAGATTGCACCATGGTCCGTAAGTATAATTTGTATTCCAGCATTACGTTATTTATTTCTCATGTTTAGAGCAATGAATCAATTTATGAGCAACACGATAATATTGCAATAAATTATATTTTCAATTACACCAAGTACCCAAACAACCTGAAAAATAATATTCCAAATATATTTGGAAAGTTAAGAAAAAGAAAACTGACGATTGATGAAATAAATATTTATCAAGGTGTTCATTACTGTAGGAAACCTAAATAGGATACAAATTATTGTATGAGATTTTAAGTAACATTTATTAGTAATATTTGCACATATAATTAAGGTGACACAACAAAAAATCACAAAAGAGGTAAATGGCATGTGGAATGGACAAGAAAGTTAATTCACATATTCGTTATTTTAGAGCGTGGTCCGGAAGTGGGCGTACCCCTAGTTGGTGTTTTCTGACGGTTTTAGGTTTATACCCACATTTCTCTGATAACATTGCTTGGCATTGTCTGGCTACATTTCTGTCTATGTTCATTTGTTTTCTGATGTTGTCTGCTTAGTTACAGTTATTTGCAGTGAAGTAGGAGTAATCAACAATGTGTAATTACCTGAATCATACGTTTTCTGGTCACTGGATTGGAACAGGTTGTGAATCTTCACCAGCTCCCTTTGCCTGGAATCCAAGAAGTTCTGATCTGACGACACCAGACAATGCTCTCTCGGGTTTCATTAAACAGCTAGTAAGAAATACTAGATATCACACAACGCAGGAATTAGGAGCAGCTGTGGAACATGCCTTCATCCTCGCCACTCCGGAGTATCTCAGCAAAACATCTGCGAGAACTTGGCACATAATTCAGCTGTGTTACGACATGGATGGCGATCATACCGATGTTTATGACTCTAAGACTCCTAATAGTTCAAGAAAACTACGTACAGACATTCTACCATTACTAACACCATACTGTTGAAACTAAACGAGGAGTACGCCCACTTCCGGACCACTCTGTAGACATATTTCATCTTTGAGATATCTAACTGATGACACTTTAAGACCTTAGAAGTTTTATATGAAGATCTAGTAAAATAGTTGGTAATGTAAAATATTTAATTTTACGTATAATTGACATTCTGTAAAAACTTGTATCTCTTCCTCTCACAACTTTATCGATAAACTGATCTTGTAAGTTGCTCCCCGCTGAAAAAAACTTCATTGCCACCGCTAAATCAAAGATAGTAAGTAGTCTGCAAGAAAGTTCTGAACCATAATTTAGAGTGATCGGTTACCCTTAAATTTCTTTCTCTGCAGGAAGTGATCGATATGCAGATGCTAGAGACAGTAGATGGGAAAGAATATCTGATTTAAGTAGGCTTTCATACAACAACTATTGAAATTTTGCATACTAATTTCTAGTTTTCATACTGTACTTATAATTATGCAAAAGTGAAATTGATTGACAAAATAAGTAGGTATTAAGTTGTCCATTGCCGTAAGAAAACTAAACAGGATACAAATTACTGTATGAGATGCTGAGTAACTATTATTAGTAATATTTGCACATATAATTACGGTGGTCCAAAAAACAATCACAAACGACAAGAATGAACAAGAAATTTAACTCAGATATTCGGCATTCTAAACATATTTCATGTTTAAAAAATCTAAAAGGTAACCTTTTAAGAGCTTAGAAGGTTTATATGAAGGTCTAGTAAAATAGTTGGTAATGTAAAATAGTTAACTTTGAATGTAATTAAACATACTGTAAAAACTTTGTACCTCTTCCGCTCGCAACTTCATCGTGAAACTCGTTTCTCTACTGCGCTAAACTCCCCAAATGTAACATCCGATTTTCTAAGGTACTCCCTGCTGAAAGAGAGAAAAAAGAACATTACTGCCACCGCTCACTCAAAGACGGTAAATAGTAAGCAGTCTGCTAGAAAGTTCTGAGCCATAATTTAGAGTGATCGGTTACCTTTAAATTTCTTTCCATTCGTAAAGTAATCGATATACCGAGAGTATAAGCAATCGATGGAAAAGAAGTCATGTCAATATGCTGACTTAAGTAGGCTTTCATACTACAACTACTGACATTTTGCATAGTTATTTTACTAACACATTGATGTTCATTACTGCTGACAGCAATGCGTCTGTTAACTATTCCCCGATGCTTCGATATCTGCATACCGGGAATTCGATGGAGCTCACCATAAGCAATGATCTCTTGTATTGCCAACCAAAGGCATGATGACTTCACCCCACAATTCACTGCAAATAGAAAAAAATGAAATGAAATCTATTACGTCCCACGGTTATGCCGATTAGGCTAAAAGAGATGGTGATGGTTATTTAATGAATGAAAGTAATGAAGAGAAATGAATGAAATAGTGGAATGAGGAAAGTGGAAGGAAACGGTAGAACCCCATAAAAACCCACGAGCACGGTATTTGTCCACCACAAATTCCCACGGCGCGAGCTGGCATCGAAGCAGGGACCCCAAGCACCGGAGGTGAACACTCTATCACTGAGCCACCGTGACTCATACAAATAGAACTAGACCTTTACACTTCTCTGGATTAGAAATACACCACGGAAATTAATTTCGATTAACCATTTTTGTTACGTTTTTTGTAGTAGATTCAATTTTTGTCATCAACTTCTTTGGGTATTCCATACACATAGAGAATGGCATACCTCCAGATTGCGAGAATTTATTTGCCGCTTTTTTCTTTTAAATACCCACGAGTCCGTCCTTTCCATGTTATCAATGAGTAAAATGTTCAAGGACAATATTACCACGTATATCTAAGAACTCTTCAGCAAATAAAAAAAGTATGTAATAGTGTTTAGGTAAAGCTCAGGAAAACACGACAGTAAGTTGTGAATGAGTCTCTGTTTTCAGGTAGGTGTAGTGTCTGTTGTGCTCATTTTCTTGTTTGGAACATACAGAACATTTCTCTGTATTAGAACTTGCAAAATGACGCAAATTTGTGAAGAAAATACAGGGGTTGGGACAAAAAATCTAAAACGTTTGCAAAAGTGTGAAAATCATACCTAGTATGGTGTGGGGCTCCTTTTGCGTCCAAAACTGCTTGGATCCGACGTGGAATGGACTATACCGCTCCTGGATCGTGATGTGTGGAATTGTGTAACATTGTTCCTCCAAAACATGCTCCAGTTCCTTAAGGGATGCTGGTGGAGTGTAACGAGACAGAACACACCTTTCTAACTAGGACCACAATGGCTCATGATGTTCAGATCTAGTGATTGTGGGACCCAGGGGAGGTATGAGAGCTCCTGGTCATACTTCTCAAACCACCGATTTTGCAGCGTGAGATGGTGCCAAATCATCTTGGTAGATGTCACCACCATCAGGGAACAATATTTGGGCCATGGTTAGAACCTGATCCCCAAAATGGGCTCATACGCCTTAGCATTCATCATTCCATGCAGGGCTATGACGGAACTTGCAGAAAACCACGATATCACTGCCCA
Source organism: Thermobia domestica (assembly GCF_964235325.1). NCBI lineage: Eukaryota > Metazoa > Arthropoda > Insecta > Zygentoma > Lepismatidae > Thermobia > Thermobia domestica. Next base: position 244,901,109 of record NC_137461.1, read on the forward strand.
TACTGTAACAGAACCACCCCGATGCTTTACAGTTGGGAGCAGACAGTCTGTATCATAGGCCTGCGACGGTGTTCACCATACATAAACACAACTGGTTGTTGGAAACAAGGTGAAGGTCGATTCATCGGACCACATTACGTGCTTCCACCGCTCATGAACCCACGCCTTGTGGTCCTTGCACCCCAGGATACGCCTCTTCGCAATTGCTGCTGTGACCAGAGCTTTGGCGATAGCGGCTCTGCCATGAATTTTCATTTTATAAAGTTTCCGTTGCAGTGTTTTCGATGAAACCGAATTCTGTAGACCGGAATATATTCAGACTTAATTTTCATTGCAGTGGTCTTGTTTTCAGCTGCTACAATCTGTTTAAATGTCCTCCGGTCCCTATCTTGCAGGATTGTCTTTCGAAGACTGTTGTGCTTTGCTAACATTGTTTACCCATGATTTGTATATACCCTCGTGACATTGGACGCAGTGCCTTTCAATACCCCCACATTGTTCTCCACTGTTACCACTGAAGCTCCAACCAGACGGTTGCCAACGATTCTGCCTCTTTGGAAGTCTGTCAGGTCGCCCATTTTGCCGCACCACTTTCACACCACAACACTCACAGGTAAACTGGTTACTGCTGACGGACGAGGGAGGTCCACATCACACATTGAAAACAAAAAACGATCGGCAATGGCAACACGTGTTGTACAATGGAGGGCCAAACTTGCTTGTTCTGTATGAAGTGTTTTTAGATTTTTTTGTCCAAACTCTGTATATAATGACTGTGCGTTTTGTATGGTACAATTTCCACGACTCTCTTTTGAAAAGCAGTACCAAACTTGTCGCCCTACACTATTTTCTAAAACGTTTGACTTTGTGGTGTGTTATGTAAAAGATCGCTTCACTCGTTGGTTTTCTGAAAAGGATAATTTCTTGAAACCGGAAAATCATTCATATGAGCCAAACTAAAAGAATATTACAATTCTACAAAACTTTGCCTATCATACTAACATTTCTATGGTGTGTTAATCTCTTAAGGATTTACGTATTTCTAGTTATATTATTAAATGAATTGCTTTTCATTATAATCAACATTAGTTTAAAATCATGATGAACTTATTTGTTTACAAATAAAATTACTTCATATATCCTGTAACAGAACAAAGAATGCAAACAGACATCCATAATAGTGTTTTGGATAATTTAAAATGTGTAGTCTTAAATGGTTGTATTTTTTATTACATCGCATGGTATTTTAAAACTCCAAATGTCTCTTTACCGCATACATTTTATATAAATTTTGAAATCAGCTTCTATTCAAGATATATATGTAAATCTTTACCATATGTTTTGTAACTAAGATTTCTAATACTTTATTTTGAACATAATCAGCAAACAATGTTTACTTTTAGTGTGTTTGTGTTACTGTTAGTTGCATTTTAATTGCCTGAGATTTTGATATAATATTAAATATTATTGAAACCGTTTATGTGTATGCAATACGCTAAAGACAATGAAAATCATTCTGAAATTAGTTTTATCGTAATATTATTATGTGCCAGGTATGTATATCACTTCGATTTGTTAGCATGGTATAACAGAAAAGTTATTTATGATAATTTGCAGTACAAAGCGAAGTGCCCTTAAGATATATTTCAATACCTGAACACATAAACAAAGTTACATTTGCTGCATTTCCGAGGAATAATAAAGCGGATATTTGTGGAAAAACATTTATCTTAGAGACGAGATTGCTATTAGTCTGATTCAAAAGAAAACCTTTTTGAGTTGCATTGTAAACAAATATTATGCTAACATTGCATTTGTTTACCGTGTACAGTATCTGAATTTTTTATATAGGCTAAACGTAAATTGCAAAGTACGAAGTATGTGCATCTAGAAATCATGAAGGTGACAGTACTGAAGGAATGGAGTGTGATGATAGAGTAGTAGTGAGATATGAAATGTTCTAGTACCAGAATATAATTGTTTGTTTAAAACTACATTACAGCACTTTCGTATGAGGATATTAGTAGTTCCAGGAGTGCCAAAACCTGGATTTGTTGTTGAAGGTCAAATATGAATGATATATCCTTCAATGCCGTCGCCCTTTGATTTGTAATCATTAATGTAAATAACAAAACTAAATCCAACATGATTTTCTCCATTTCCTAAATACGTTTTGGTCACTATAATTACGGTTAGCCTACCTTATAATGTAGAGAACAACACGAGTCAAAAGCAAGTCCAGGACAAATTCAGATGCACCACTAAAGTTCCCATATCTTGCTCGGAATACTGTCGGATAAACTTACTTTTTTGGTAAAGTGTGTGGCACAAGTTTTAATTCTCAATATTCAAGCTTAATTTATTTTGCACTATCCCAATCATTGAAATTGATATTGATATTACGATACCATTTCATATTATTACGCCCATACACAGTACATGAGTTACAATCGTTACAATGGGTGCTCTGTAAGTCACAATGTTTGCTAAACTGTGACATGTATCCATAAGAAAAAAATGTTGATATACATGAACATTTTGGAAAAATATGTTGATAGAGGTTCTGTAAACATACATGAAAAATTATTGATGGAGACAGGGTCTTGCAAAACCCGAGAATACAAAGAAGTTCAGTATTGATTAGTTAGTTATATTTTAATAATAAGTAAGTCCAAAATGTGTTAATATTTGAACGTAATTGCTACCGTTATAATGTACAATGTAGCAATAACTATATATAACACTAAAAATAAGAAATATCATTTATAATGCCTTCAAGCCCCCTATTGTTCGTTTGAGTGTTACAGTTCTAATCATATTACTGTATGCATTTGTTGAAATAATGACTTTTATTAAATTAATGTGTTTACATTCTACATTTAACTTAAAACTTGTTTCTTATATTTGATGTGCGTGTAAAATTCCACCTTATCGAATGTCATGGATAAAATATCTGCGTTCATGCACTAAAAATATTAGTCATTTCTGTTCAGAGTCAGATGGATGAAAATAAAATATCTTAGTTATACATCAAGTACTTATGTTATAGAGAATAGGGAGAAGCTCATGATGAGAATGAATGGAATGCTGAAATGAACGTCCTTAATACGAAGCTGGCATAACCCAACTTATTACCGAATCTGAGACTCCAGGAACAGGAAAGGATCTTAACTCGTGAGCTTCCTTCCGTCACAAGAAATGTATACACTTGAAGATATAATTTATAAGCATAATGCATATACTGCTCTTTTTTGTTTTTAATGTAACGGGTACATTGTAAGATAATTACATGCAAAGTACTATACCTTGTTTGTCTTTATTATTTTTCAGCCACTCTGATGTAGAATTGACGCCATCATTTCAGCATGAGATGAAAATGAACTTTAAATGGGTTCATCTCCCAACTAGGGTAAGTAGCAGCGTCTTAAGTTATTTTTAATATAGATTTTAATCATATATCAATATCTTATATCATTTCTTTAATAGCTCCCAATGTCATATATCCCATAACAAATCAAAAGCTTTATTAAAGAGGACTACTGTCGAGACAAATACAGTATATTTCAAAGAATAATATAATTCACTTACCTCCAAACATGCTTCTAGTATCAGTATTGGGTAATATTAATACTAATCGGTTTATTCCAACTAGCCCTCGATTTGAGGCCCTGGAGGACGACCTATAATTGTGGCTAAATTTTCACGTACCGACAGCTTACTCATACAGTAGAATACAACTAGAGAATACCTCCGATTCTGCAAACAAAGAAAAAATCCTTACTTTGACAACGAAGATTTCTTGCCATTTTTTTTTGCAAGACCAATATTGTTCAGAACAACAAAAAGTAATAGAAAAATATTTAGGGACTTTCTATCGTGAATCAGTTAAACGATTTCACGTCTTCGCTTTTCACACATCACCAGTCTTTAATCCTAAGAGAGAAGGGAAGGAGCTCAAAGGGATAATGTTAGTAGCGTCATTGCAGATTTGGCTTGGGGGGGGGAGATCCATGAGATATGTAAAATATCGCGTTTTTCACTGACTTACTACTATTCTATTGATAAAATCTATATAAATCTCAAACTCAGGGGAGCAAATGCCCCTCCCTGCCCCCTAAATGGCCCCTGCATGATGTAGGGCAAAGGTAAGGTTGTGAATATTAATTCCCTCACGATCTACAATATCTCTTGAGACGATACTTACTTCTTAATTCACAGCATATCAAAGACGAATAATTATTATACAATAATGCAATCTTGATAATATGAAGTTTTCGGTATGCACAAAATTGTACAGGAGAGATCAACCAGCTAAGGTTACTTATTTGTGGTATGTAAGCGCAATGAAGGTTTAGAGAATGATTTCTTAGTATGGATGATGTACTGTTTTTCCAGGGGATAAATTATGGAAAGGTTGGTAGTAGATTCTTTAAATGCTCAGGGTGAACGAATGAAATTGTGAAAATAAAACATATAAAAAACATGTTCGAGCGACGTCACCAAATTTTATTACAAAATATAATGAATACAAATGTTTCTAATTCTATATCTCTTCCTCAATGATCAAGTGAAGGAATATGAGATGTTTTGAAGGGTGCCCCTTTCCACTCATGGCAGTTTCCACAACACTTAACAGGTTGTAGGTTAGATTAGGATTATAAGTTTAAGATGGGATCCCTAGTCCAGTGGGACATAGGGTAAAGGAAGAGGTGTTCCTAGTCCACAGCGACATAGAAAGGTAATGGTTGAGCAATCAGTTGGTCGACTGATGCCGAGTCCCTCGGTGGTCGAGCTTTTATCTCTCCTCTTCGGGTCCTTGCGTGAAGTCCGTCTTCTTTCGGCGTTCCTAGGTGTCTTTTGTGTCGGCTTAGGCTACCTTAAAGTACGGAACAAGTGGAATTCTGAGGGGGATAGATATGATGAATAGGATGGATGAGGAATGAGTTTAAAGCCGCATTCGTGAATAGTAGCTATGGTAACAGCTGATGTGTGGCCTGGAGCATTGAGGTAATGTTGGGGAACTCATCTGGACATCATTTGTGGTCTCTGTTATTGCATTTGCAATAAAAAGTATCCCGTAAGGTCATCACAGTATTGTCCTGTGATGGCACGACCGCTTTTCAGGTAATCACTGAATATCACAAAATTGAATCGTGAAAATCGGAATCGTAAAAAACAGTTGCCACCGGAGGCGATCATCTTTGCCTTCTTTGGGTTAAGGGAGGAGTGCTTCCATTGTTTAGAATGTTGTTTTGTTTCTGGGTGGTAATGGTGTACCTAACACTCGTCCATAATGATGAATCGACGAAAAAGTCGTTCACATCATCTTCTAACAGTTTCAAATTGTCCACGCATAGGAGGTACCGAGTGTTTTTTTTTGTTCCGGAGTCAGAAGACGTGGGACCCATTGAGCGGTAACTTTTGATAAACCAAGCTCATTCTTCAGACTACGATCTGCTTGCTCCCGTGATATGCTCAGCCTGTCTGCGTTCAGTTGAGTTGACAATCGGTGATCTTACATGATCATATCACGTACCAGGCCAATGCATTTCGTGGTGGTAGCTCTTGATAGTCTCCTAGATCTCGCCTCATCTTCAACACTCCGCCTACCACGCTTGAGCTGCATCCATCTACTGATGTTGGCATATGAACGGGAGACTCACCTACAGTATTGGCCATATCCTGGTATATCCCAAATGCCGACATTCCTTTTAATTGTAGATACTTGATGACTGACCTGTACTCGATTTTTACCATTTTCCCAACTTCGGATATCTCACTCACTTTATGAGCCTGCAAAAGGCAGACGAAATTACTTAAAACCTGGAACTTGATGTACATTAACGTCAGAGGTTGTACTATTCTAATACACATAATTATTCTATTCTAGATTCTAATTTTCTATATTAATATCAAACCTTTCCTGTCACCCCTCGTATTTCCTAACATAGAAAAGAGATGTATTTATTTCGGATTTGTAACTATATAAAATTAAATTGCCAATTTTATATTGTATGACGACAGAAATTTCTTTCGCCTTTTTTTTTTTGTCTTTTTCTTGTATGTGTCGACAAGAAAACTAGCAATATACACCATAAAGAAAGTATTAAAATAACTTTGCTCTCTTCTTCATGTTAGTACAGTCCTGGAGCAGCTTAATTAGACTCATTTTTGGAACTTTCAACATCATTCATTAAAGAGAACATAACTTTACAAAAACAAATATCAATAAGAACTGTACAGCATCTTCTGAAGTACATACTGAACTTAATATTATACTTTGTCACACTGCGTTTTGAGATTATTACAACTTTCAAATTTGCATGTTAAAAGTGAACTTACAATATAACATCCAGTGATACAGTAGCTGTCTTTTTTAAAATCAGAAACCCTAGAATCTCAACAGAATCAAAATCGACTGCAATTGCACCATTATAAACTGTAAGAAGAAAACCAAGACAAACGTAGGAAAATAAAGTCAGATTAATTTTGTGTCCGGTACTATGATCTTTGAATAATAGAGTACATTTAGGGTAAACCAGAACAAAATATTGTAAAATTGAGACTCACATTTAAAATATAAATCTTACTTTAAAAGTGTGACACAAGTGTTTAACGCCATTATTACAGATTCAAATCTACCAATGGCGTTTCAAGCAATATGATATATGAAACTGCAGTAGATGTACCGTAATAAAAGTATGTAAAAGTTTATGTAATTCTACTATGAAGTCTTGTAGTTGAATAGGGACCTCGGTGGCTCAGTGGTGGAGCGTTCACTTCTAGTGCTTGGAGTACCGGGTTCAAAACCTGCCCCCGCCAAGTGAAGTTTGTGGGGGACATGTACGTGGGTTTTCTCGGGGTTCTCCCGTTTCCTCCAACTTTCTTCATTCCACCATTTCATTCATCTCTCATAATCATCGTCTCCTTTAGCCTAACCGGCATAACTGTGGGACGTAAAACTAAAAAAAAAAACATTTTATTTTCATTTCTGTAGTTGAATGGTGATTATGTAGAGAAGGTAGGCAAGATATGAATTTGTGTAAAATTAGTTCTGTTTGTATTAACAGTTTCTGTTTTGCAGTATCCAAACAACCACTTATGACACGAATCCTCCTTTGTGATACAATGAATTAACACTATGCAATTCGTCGGTATTTGCTCAACGATATAAAATATCCGTAATACTGAAGTACTAAGATGGCTTGTACATGACACTCGTAGCTCAGAAATCACTCTTTGTAAATGGTAACAATTCACTCAAATGGTTATTATTTGCTTATATTATTAATGTGAGCAGAGAAACTGTGTTTTTTTTTTTATTCATAAAACTACATTTCCTACCAGGCCATATCGACGTTTTGAGTACATTTTAAATTCACTAAGAATTAGACGTGGAAATGTTTATATTATTAATTCATTATTAAAAGTCCTTATATATATATTGTGTCTGTATCTATTATTAGTTTGAATACCATGGAATATACGACTTCCCATTGATTGGTATGGAATTCCTTATTTCGGTTCCTATATCTTATGTGGAAAAAGGTGAAATAATTGCGTCTGTGACTTGCGAGGTATCAGATGAAGATGTTCGCTCCATTCCACTGGAATCAAGAAAATGTAGATTTCCTGATGAGAACGACAGCATTTGGATTTCCGATCATTACAGCTATTCTGCTTGTTTATGGCAATGTTATGTAGACAGAAGTATGCAGCTATGCAACTGCAGTTCAATAGTTGTAGGGAACAACAAAGGTAATAATTTAGCATGTAAGAATAATGAACTAGTTATAGATAATTTTACAGAGATTGATAGATAAATAGGTAAATGCATAGATATAATTATGTATAAACTGCATAATATAAATGACGTTAAATTTGATATTTTCAAATTTATTGAATTTATTCAAAAATATATTCGGCTCTCTATCACATTATTAACAAATGCAAAGCAAGGAAATCACTGCTTTGCATACATATTACTTATTATTTAGCATATTATTTATTACACTGAAAAAGGTTAAGAAGAGGAGATATTACTAATTTTATCAAAAGCATTCCACAGTTCATATTCTGATATAATTTACTTAATTCATAATAATATCTAAATCATTGTTAACGCTTCATTCAACTATTAACCATTGAGGTGCACATTATATTAAAATCGATGAAACTATTAAAACAAAATATTGAACAGAATGCCTGCTTCTCTTTTGGTTAACTTTAATACGTTATTACGGAAAATGAATAGTATAATATCCCACGTGGTATTGAATAACACAATACTTTACGCTTGTATTTATAAACGCTACAGCATGGTTTTACGTCAGGATACTAGGGAACACGTTGATTCACTGAAACCAGCAGACGAAGGATTTCTGCACCTTTCTGCAAAACAGACGATGACATCGGATCAGCAGTACCACCGCAGCTTGGAGACCTATAAATTCGGCAACAACCCGCGAAGCCAGTACCAGATCTCTGGTGTCCCACCTACTGTTTGTCACGGAACATTATGATTAACCTATTTCGGAACCTCTAGTCTTCTACGGAAATCTTGGGTTCTTCTTTCTTAGCTTGCTATGAGGCTCTGTTAGGAATCCTTCCCTAGTTGCTTAGTATGCTATGGAGCTCTGTGGTTATAAACCTTTTCACTACTTGCCACTTAGCTTTGGGATTCCTTCGTCACTCCGCGTAGCCTGCCACGTGGCTCCATGGTGATCCCATCCGCGACCTCACGATTAGGGCTACATACTTCTAACCCAAGAAATTTAGAGAAGAATAACTATGTAGTAATACTCTAAATACTGTTAATTAATAAATAAAAGCCGGTAGTGGGAATTGATTCCGGACACTCACTTTATTACCTTCCTCTACCTACAATCTATATGGGACAGAGTATTACATGGTGAGGCTTTGACTGTCTCAGCATTTTCTGAATAGTCCCCTACCGAACGGTATTTTTATTAGCCATAAGTGAACTTTTTAAAATGCATTGGAATGTGATTTTTCTTGTCTGTGAACTTAGTGACTTAGCCTTGAGTATGCGTATGGCTCATAACAGATCAGGGAAAAATACTTTTCCGGAAGACGTTATAAAAATGGAAGAACAAACGTCTCGCAGTTGTTTCGATTCCCGCACCTTACTAAGTACTCTGAACACATTAGAGATGATCCTGATAGATTTATCTTATTATTTAACCAAATTGTGCTATTGAATTTTTGGAATGCCAAGAAAAAATAGTAACTTCTTCCTATGTATCTTGTGGACATGGCTTCCGATTCGGTATTGCAACTAAAGGCACAAAACCAACTGGGCAAACTTAGTTATGATTTTTTTTTAAATTACAGATTTAGATAGGCCAAAAATACCAGCATATCGGGGGAAATTTGAATTTTTTTCAGATTACAAATGGGGAAAATTAACCTATTTATGCACATTTAAAAAAAAACATTCAGGGTCATTCTTCAAGTCATGCTTCAGGCGACCGAGGAACACAAAATAAACTATTTATCTTTCTATATAAAGAAAAAATTACGGAAGAACGCGTTGGAAACATTTACTACGGTATAGGCTTTACAGGCACATTTTCATAACTTAGAAAAAGCACATAATTCTGTGAAAAAGCGTGATTACGTTCAATTATCACAAGTACTTTATTCTCTATGTGATCAAAATCCGTCAGTTAACAGTTTAAATTCTTTAACGATGGCTAGCCCTTCCTTTCCCATTTATCACCAACAAACAACTTATCCTTCATGCAATCAGACACCCCATTGGCATCACTGTTCACAACCTGCTCCACCATTTCTTTTACCTTCCCCCTGCCGAAGGGTGCATGTCAAACTCAAGGACCTCCAAATCCTCCCTCCCAAGTTAGCACTACACAATCGCCGCCCTATACCTCTACACCAAGCACATCTAGCACTATGAACGCGAATGGTTCATTCGAGTTAACCAGGCTTCCCGATGAGATGGTCTACTTGTGTCTTTCAGTGGCTCAGAATGCAATGAGAAATTCACAATTTAGACGTGGCGGAATTAATAATTATAAATCACGCAATACAAATAACTGCAATAATAATCAGCTTAGGAACGAAGAAATGTAGTCGTAGGATTAATAACAAAAAAAGGCCTGACCTAGACTTGAAACACTTACAGTCTGTTTTGCCATTTTTCCAGTATATGTTTTAGAAACAAGTAATAAAGAAACGCATAGAGGAGCTCCACGACAAATTTTCTCCAGAACATCTTCATAGGGCCTTTACACAGAAAGACAACGGACAACAAAAAGTTGTATCTACTGAAACTAACAAACAAATTCCGGTATCACTTTACGCTGTAGATTCAGTGAGTGATAGGAGAGAGTATAAAATTACTAAACCAGAAGCATAAACTACTAGTCAGTTTATAGAACATTAGAGAAAAATACCCTGTAATAATAGACACAGGAGGCTCTCTCAGTCTTTGACCGAAATGAAAGATTCCATCAAATACGCATTTGGTTGGTTTTAATACCAATCTTAGAGAAATTGAGAATTCAATTGTAAAATTGCGGTACATTGCTCTAATTAAATTCAAACTTTTTTCATGAACTTTTTCACAGTAGTTTCGGATTTTGGAACATGGAGAATTCTTTCCTCTATTCGGTGAAGATATTTTAAATCATCTAGAAGCTGAAATTGATATACCATGCACTACACTGTCTGTGTACAGGAATCCATGGATACCGACGTTTCCAACTGAAGTTTGTTTGCACAGGAAAAAATATCGGTAAATGTAATTAATTCAAGAAAAGACCTGACGTTCTTATCAATCGTAAAGTTACTACGGTTAAGTTACCACTGTTACCACGTTAAAACTAAGACGAATTTTTTTCTTCCTCTTAACATCAAAAATTGGAACACTGATAAAGAATATATCATTTTTCTCCAATGGAGAATTTATTGGAGAGATACTTACTGCAGGCTTTACCAACGAAATTACAAAAAATATCACTTTACTAATATCTAAAATTCTAATAGACCAATAAAATTAGCAGAAATATGCCAATTTCGTACGTTGAAAATGATCTGCATGAGGTTAATATACAGGACGATCAACAATTATGCGACCATAATGAAGAAATATTTTATAGATTAGACGAGGAAATACAGGAAAGATTGGACAAAACAGCACCCCTTTTTGATACCAAACTTCTTAACATAAATCCAGATCTGACAGATGAACAGAAAAAAGATGTACACATTTTTTTTGTAAACACCGGGAAGTTTCTTCCTATTTACCTACAGATACATTTCGTTGCTACATTCATAAAATACGTATAAATAAAGCGACATCTTTTCATAAGAGGACATCCCTATTCTTTTGGCGGTGAGACCGCAAATTAAAAGAAAAATTAAGCAGAAATAATTAAGCAGACATTATTAGAAGGTAAAATTATCAATAAATTAGCGATAGTTCATTCTCCTCGCCAATCCTGATAGTGCGAAGCCAAATACCTCAGAATTTCGCTTGGTTCTGAACTTACAAGCCCGTAATAAGTTCACAAAATGAATTAGTATACCATTTCAGTCAACAGAAGACATTTTGCATATGTATACAAACATTTTTTTAAATGAAGTATCGATATAAATCAGAGTTATTTTCAAATATTATTGGACCCTAAAAGAAATAACTCCATAACTTTTGAAGTCAATCGTAGTAGGAACTCATTTAAATTTCAGCGCTATTGATTGTTCACGCCATCTGAACTCAAAGTTTAACTATAGCAGTACGCATGATTTTGTAAGGTATACCACCTCCTATTACTGCCTTCGCTGATTATCTCATAATAGGGAGCAAAAGTTGAAAGTATCATCTATCGGACTTGAAACTACCCGGTTTGAGACACGGACACGATTTTATAGCTAGCTAAAAAGATCAATCTTTTGTACTCGAAATTAGGTGTGTTTTTCTAATTCTTTTACAGTCAGTGGAAAAGAATTCAAAATTTCTCCCGAAATTGACAACAAGATACGGAAATTAAAAAAAAAACCTTTAAGCGGGCCTTAAAAGTTTTTCCCGGATTGTGCTTATTTGAAAGTCCACATCAAAATTTATACTGAGAAAGGGAATAATTCAGGCTCCATTCTTATTTCGTTTCGACCCATCTCTGGAAATTCGTTTGTACTCAGATGCATCATCTGTATAGGACGATGAAATGTTGGTTTTACTACGATCCTAAAACGAACCAGAAACATGTCGTTTCTTACTACAGCAGATGTTTTACTAAGACTGAACGTAAAGTTTTAACGTAGCAGAAAGAATTATATGCCTTAATACATGTTCTTAGAAAATTTCGATATTTTTTACTAAATAGAAAATTCCAGCTATTAATTGATGCTAAGTGATTGACTTCATTGAATACTCAGCATGACAGATTGGGAAAATTCACTCTTATAACATATTTTTAGCAGCTTACAATTTGAAATACACAATATAGGAAGTTTGCAGCATCCTGCAGATATTTTTAGCCGTTTAGAACAATAACAGAATATTCAAAACGACGAAGAGCACGAAACGGACAATTTGAGGACGCAAAAAATTTTGACACTGAGGACGCAAAAAATTTTGTGTCTCACTCATTGGAGCAGACCCTTTAAGTCGACCAATCAACGGCACTCCCTAATGTGGTTAGAAAAAAAGAAAGAATACCTCATTTTGGGATATTAGCAGTGTTTTAGAAAATAAGCAACGTAACAAAATGTCAACACTTCATGCCGCAAAATGTTTCTGCCTTAAAGATGGACTAATATATATTACACCCAAACATCCTCAATTGGGAATTTTATACAGGGTGATACACATTGGATATGGATGGTTTTTAATGAAATAATACTCAGCCAATTTGAAAATTATTGCATGTTCATTTACGCAAAATCAAAGCTCATTATTTGCCATTTTAATTAACAAAGTTCATTACTTGCCATTTCAGTTATTTGTAAAAACATAATGTTGTCAAGGTGATGTCCATCATTTCGAATGAATGACTCAAGTCTCTTCTCAAAATCCTCCATCACACGGATTTTGAGAACAGGATGACATCTCCGCAGAGATGGCAGCAATTTCTTGAATGATTGCATTCTTCAAATTGTCCAAAGTACGTCGGTTGTGGTTATAGACACAGCTCTTAATGTATCCCCACAGAAAAAAGTCACATACTGATAAGTCCGGGGGCCTGGGAGGCCAAGAAACATTACGAAAAACTGAAATAATCTGTCCAGGAAACAATCGTATAACCGTCATTGAAGTGTTCGCGGTGTGTGATGTAGCTCCATACTGTTAATTCGTCATCTTCTTAGTTCTGCTTTCAAGAAAGTTTTAAGGATACGAATGTATCGAGACGAATTAACAGTAACTGTGACCTCGTTCTCTTCGAAAAATAAGGTCCAATAATGCCAAATGAGCCAAGAGTTCACCAGACTGTTACTTTTTCAGAGTGTAGAGGACGATGGGGGATAAGGTGTGGATTCTCTGAAGCCCGGTAATGTAGGTTATGCTTACTCACGATCCCGTTAAATGGAAATGAGCTCCATCGCTCATCAATAAAATTGCATTTTTCATTTGATCCTAAAATCACTTGCATTCTGGAAGCAAAATCAGTTCCCTTAAGATGTTGGACAGCGAACCTTTTGTAGGGATGATTTTTTAATTCTTTGTGCAAAATTCGTCTAACCGATTCACGATTGACTCGTAGCTCACTAGCATGACGTCTAGCTGACCGTCCTGGGCTTCTGACTACCGATTCCATTACCCTTTCAAAATTTTCTGGCGTCGTTACACTGCGTCTCAGGCCAGGATGCTTCTTATCCAGTATGTTTCCAGACGATCTTAAGTTTTTCACCCATCTGAGGATTGTCTTACGGCTTGGAACAGTTCCATGTCCACCGACATTAAACCGCGCACGAAACGATCGCTGCGTAACTGTAATAGACTCACCACTTCACGAAACTGTCACAGATAAACAATCGACGTTGAAATTCCCACTGCCCCATAGTGACTGACCAGTGACTGAGTAAATGAAATGGTGTCTTGTGTAGAGCAGAACTATCCCCACAACGATCACCTCCCACCAACTCACTCTCAGTACTACGCAGTTCAAAACCGTCCGGCTACCCTGTATTTGCTTTTCATATCAAAGTATTTACTAAACAAATTATTTGATGCAATCTATAAAAATCCAATGGCTCCTCATTTTGGTTATACTAAAACTTACCAACCGACATTACGGAAATATTATTTCCCTATGAAAACATATATAGCACACATAACAACGGCATGTAGAAATACAAAAAATACTATCTAGTTCATCAACCAACCATCTAGATACCAACTAATCCATCTGGTCTCTTACTACTATCCCCTACTTCAGCTATTTATACTGCGTGGCAGTATAACTCGATAGGAAAGATACTTGTGGGACAGGGAAAATTTAAACACATCATTCTAGCAGTTAAAATGTCATCGTGTTTCTGTGTCAGAAGGATTGTAGATAAAATTACAGCTGAAGAAATCCAGCAATTTCTCATTCACGAAATCATCTTGAAATATGGAGCTATTTACCTATATATAGACAGTCGCTCTGTAAATAACTCAAAGAGACTACACTATTTAGCAACACTCTACAACTTTGAGTTTAAGTTTTGTCCTTCATACAATCACAAAACTTTAGGTGTAGAGAAAATATTCCACAGTATTGTACAGAATTCTTTTAAACCTTTTGTACAGGAAAATCAAAATCAGTTGCCAAAATTTATTTCATACATAATTTCTATCAATAGCTTTATCCAGGCTGTAACCAAGTGTTCAATTTTTTCTTCTTACATGGGTAACAACCAAAAACTATTTCTGATATTGCGATTGGATCCACTCCAACATTATATATGTACGAGGAACAGTTGAACAGAATTAGGGGAACTGTAAAAGGTAATTTAGCGGCAAGCTACGAGAAAAAA
This sequence comes from Thermobia domestica, assembly GCF_964235325.1. Classification (NCBI taxonomy): domain Eukaryota; kingdom Metazoa; phylum Arthropoda; class Insecta; order Zygentoma; family Lepismatidae; genus Thermobia; species Thermobia domestica. Next base: position 244,916,109 of record NC_137461.1, read on the forward strand.
GAAACATTTTGATGCGAAACGTAAACAAACTATTTTTACAGAAGAACAAACAGTACTTCTGTTCTACAGAAAATATCAGCTTTTAGTACCAGATTTATTATCTTCCAAATAGATGGGTCCAGTTTCTATGCTTCAAAGGATCAATCCTAATCTCTATAGAGTTAAATTCCCCGCTTCTTGTCGTCAATACATATAGGAAACTTCTCTGGATATAATTAAACCCTACTATGAGAGCATGGATGAAACTTATTATAGACATAGCAAACTTCATTTTACCATACGCGCGAAGATATTTAAACCATGAAAATACTCATAATGCAACTTACAACGCATAAATGAACTTAAAACATTTTCTACAGACGACTTCATGTTTCATAATATTTACCTCAAGAGAAAAGAAGAATTGAAAAATGAATAAAGAACACATTGCGGAACAAATACTTCCTATTTTATATTTTTACATTAGGCTGATTCACTACTCCGCACTGAATGGAAGAATGTTATAACATTTCTGCATTTAAGAAAGCGAATGATCTATAGAAAGACGAGTAACCTATAATTCTTAACTTTTTCAATTATTATGTACTTTTTTTTAACTATGAACGACATATTGTCACCAACTTTATAGATCATAAACATTATACAAAGTTTACGACAAATCATGGTCACCGTTACTTTATACATGATGTCCAACAATTTAGATTCATCATCATCATTATTGTCATTTAAAAATTTGGTTCTTTATATAAATATAGGCATATGATTATTGCTAATATTTTAGAAATATTACATCTTTTGCGTCCTGATCAAGAAGTCAAACTGTTTTCATCAGGAACTTTCCTATATAACCATCTTTATATTCCAGTGATAATTTCAACCTTTTTGAATTCGCAAATCTCTTTGTGTTATACATACTATATAGACGTCTTCTCTCAAAAACAAAAAACATCCAAATGACCCGGAATAGCTATATCTCCGCCTATTCAAATGGACGAATTTAATAGTATTCCTGTTGCTAATGGACAAACTGTTTAACAGGCTCGAACACCGCCGCCTGGAACCTAAAAGTTCGGCAGCAACCAGTGAACCACTACCAGTTCTCTGGTATTCCTCGTAGTGTTTGCCACGGAACATTAGGAGTAACCTAATCCTAAGCCTCTAGTCTGTTACTGGACTCTTGGGTTTTTCTTTCTTCTGGCTTTGCCTGCTACGAGGCTCTGGTCGGAAAACTTACGCAGTTGCTTAGCCTGCTAAGTGGCTCTCTGACTACTACTCATTACTACTCACTACTTCTCACTGCTTGCCACGGAACTTTGGGGATTCCTTGGTCACTCTCCGCAGCCTGCCACGGAGCTCCATGGAGTTCCTGTCCGCGACCTCACGGTCAAGAACTTCCAATTTCCATCCTAACTAATTCAGAGGAGAATAAGCTTGTAGCGTTTCTGTAAATACTGTTATTTAGTATATTTTATAATAAAAGCCTGTAAAAGCCGGTAATGTTACTCGATTTCGGACACTCATTTTGTTACCTTGCTCTACCTACAACCTATATTGGACAGAGTTTTACAATATATATAGATCACGCTAATCTTTCACTGATTGCTTGCATAATTTCATTGAAAATGTTTGTAACATTTTCAAATTTGTCTGACCTCTTTTCAACATATTGTTTAAATGTCTATGAAAATATTTTGAATTCATAGACGGTCGTGTATTAACATGTTTTACATGCAGGTATGAACATGTGAATGTTGCTACATATACACATCTGAAGTTTTGTAAATTGCTCAGAAATAGCCATTCTTAATAAATAGAGGATTACATCCTCTAACACGATTTTTTCGTCAGTGTTTCTGCCAATAAATAATTGCTTCTTTTTGTCAATAATAACTCTCTACAAAATGTCCAATAATTCGATTTACTATCTACATAGGAACATATACACTAGGATCGCTAATTGTTTGAGAATCTCTTTCGTCTACAAACTTGGTTTGTGGATAGGTGTTAACCCATAGTACAAATGGGCACACTTATAGTTGCAGAGCTCATCAACTTCAACATTCTCAAAAAGCAATCATATTGAAATGATTTTTTTGAAAGAATTACATTTTTGTGTAAATTTGTTACCCTGGTAAGGACAGAGAATGAAACAAGTATTTTAGTGTATCTGGAAAATTTGAATTTAATGTACCACTTATTGCAAACTCGAAATATATATGGACACTAGTTGTAAGGGAAACAATGGAAAATAAACCAGGTTTTAAAAGCTATGCGCGTAATTTCGCTTTTGGAAATAGTATGATAATGTAACGATAATTAGAAAAATAATGAGTATAAATCACACCTATTTCTTAACCGCTAAAAACTTAACATATTTTATTACTTGCTAAATTTTATAATAGAATGGGATATCTTCCAAGGATGCAAAAGTTATTTTATAGGTTTCTCATAAAGGTATATCTTGATACGGAGCAACTTGCGCATACATAGGAAATCGTATGTGAAAATCAGGTCTGCTTATATCTAAGTACAAAAACACCAATAATTGTTTGTAAAAACACTTTAAACTATAATATGATCAGACATTTAAGCACACTCACAATCTGTAAAATTTCAAAAAGAGACATTAAACAATTTGTAAGCATATCTCTTTCAATTGTGTTATTATGGCGGTGATCCTTAGAAAAGCAACCGCTCCCATTTCAAAAAAAAAAAAGTCAAATTATTTACGTGTAATGTTTATGTGTAATATATCAAGTTCTTTATGGGAAATAAACGGTTGCTGTGTAATACGTAGCTCAATACTACGCCAATTCAGAGTTGCATAGAGAAACGTATATTCACTCAATTCAAATAGTTTTTCATATGCATCATTATTTGTGATAAAACACGTATATTTTTGTTAATTTTACCCTTAAATATATTAATGCGACTATTCGTGTATACATATATTTCCTATTACTTTTTCTAAATAGAAGTCTTGAGATATGAACCTACTGATAAGTTTCAAACTTCGAATATTTCTTAAAAGGTTAGTTTGAAGTTTTGTTTACACATTAGTAAATGTAAAATGCACGTGAAACTTCCATGAATGCATAATATAAGTGAGAAGAATGTTCTGTGTACATGCTCATTCATAATGAATTTTGTAATTTAATTCATCAAACAGAACTCGCATTTACATTTTCTTACAACACAATTTATTTCGCGGTAATGTTCACTGTATACTTTCCGAAGAAAAATTAATTGCATTTTCCAATATTATTATCTAATATGGAAAATATGTACTAACGTTTAGTAATAAAATAGATTTTTATATTATTGTAAAATAAATTTCCCTGCTTAAAGAAAGAATTCAAAGTTGTCGCCTAATAATAAGCAGTTTAATGTGCAATCAAAACAGACACAGACATGGTAATAAAACACGAATATATAAGCAGCACATCTCATATATATATATATATATATATATATATATATATATATATATATATATATTAAATTATAGCAACATAGCTGAGTCCGATTTAAATGTTTACATGTAAGTTAATTATTAATAATGTTTTGCACTTAATATTACTTTACTCTCAATATTCCTGTGTAAGAAGAGTATTTAGCTAGTTTGAAAATATGGATATAATTCTGTGTCACCCTCGTTAACTATTTACACAAAAAATAATATTTAGTCTTATGATCTATGTCTCTGCTATATTATCTTTTCTATAATGTACCTCAAACCAGTAAATAAACTTTTTTACTAAGATTTCAATCTTAGAATATTTATAACAATACTGTTAATTGGGTTTCATCCACACAGAGGTTTCTTATTATATAGCTCTGTACAACACATTTTATTAGCATACTGAAATTAACATAGAGAAAATAAAAGAAATCACTATAAACAAAACAACACGTAGTAAGGGAGCTAATGCAAGTATATATTTTTATTTTTCCATTAATTATTATACGTGAATTATACATGTAATGTTACATATTGCATAGGATTAAAACACGTTGCGTACGTGTTTTAATATACCATTATTAGTAACAATAAAAAACGATGAGCAGTATAGATTTCTTTAATTATTGGAAATGAAGGTAAGGCTTGTATGTGACGTATAAGTGTTTAAAGGGAAAGAGGTTTTACAATGTATTGATGATGCACAAGTATAAATATTTCCTCATTCTAAGCTAAATTAAGTTGAAAATATTTTTTGAGACAGATTAGTAATTGTTTAGGAGAATATTTTAGTCCTGATTCATACACATAGAGATGGTATATAATATGATTAACAACTTAGGAAACGATAAGGTAAATTTTCTGATACTTTTTGTTATCACCAAATTAAATTAATTGCCAAACAATAAAAGGTAATCTTAAACAAGACATCAGGCATAACAGCTCTTTAGTTTTGTATCTCATACGTATGTGGATGAGATATGTATGAGGGTTCACCACAAACACTTTTCTCACACAACTCACTAATGGACGTGTGGGTTAACATTAAAGTAACTCCACGACGTACGTTCCTGGCTGGTGCGAGAAAAATCCGTACCTTGCAGAACACATACAGGTAGTCACAATATAGAAGAACTAGGACATTTGAATACCCGTTTCTACTTATACGCACGAGTTTAGCGGACCCGCGACTTCACTAGTTGGGGGCTAGCCGTAATACCAGTAATAGATCGACTATGATACGTGTGCCCCTTTACTTACTTGTGTGGCGAATTTCACGAACGTATTCACCGAAATCGACGCATGGAGAAAGCTCCGAGAGCCCGGGTTTTACTGTTGTGAGCTGAGTTGATCAACTGGTCAAAATTGGCAATTCATTTTAAAATATTAAATGTTAAATTTCATTAGAGTTAAATGTTAAATTTCAATCACAAATGTATAAATGAATATATAATTGACAAAAACTAAAATTTTTCTTAACCTGTGAATCTCAAAATATATGTGGAAATGGTTCTAAAAAGAAAACTCAATATTAATTGCAAGTCACATGTAATAACATATTAAAAATTTTAGAAAGTGGGAGAGGATTCGAAAAATAATTTTGAAATTAAAAACGCTTAACGACAAGATGCATTGTAAAACCAAAATGTCCTTCTACTAGCTGCGGGTACGGAGGCATGCCACGGGCTTCACATAGCTTTTAGACAAGGAGATTACCTTACGCATATAATGTGTGTTATTATTTACTGAAAAGCTTAAAATCTTACGTCGGAAATTGAAGATTAATAACACTGAGCTAAAAGTAAATTAATAGTAGTTTGTAATACTAGCATTCAGGTAGATGAGTGAAGTATTAAATGTAAACAAAACAATAAAGAATCAATCAATTATAATGTCTGTTCTTCGTATACGTAAACACAGGTGGTCGAAAATTCCAGTTATTGCCTTATCAAAACAAAAGGATGTGAAACGAATTACATGCTTATTACGTAAGATATGAAAGTCTAAAAGCAAACAGAAAGATCAGAAGAAATGTGTAATATTTTCTTACTTTATTAATGTGTCAACTTAATTTTGAAAACAAATAAAGTACGTCGCTTTCCTGAAACAAATATATATATCAATATCTCTGAGACGGTTGGGACCTCACAAATAAGTAGTGTGCCATGTAGGCTTTTGAAGAAAGCCTACCATGATTTGTGGAAAGGCTGAAACCTGAAGATTTATACTCAAAGCTTCGACCATGTAAATTTCTGAAGGAAATCCTCCATACCCTTTGCTATGGCTGCAGCCTGAAGACTCGTGAGAAGAGATCTTCCGCCACATTTTTCAAGAAATCCCCCATAGACTATAGCAATTCTGTTAACAAATTTCTAATAGTTATGTTTATGTGGAAGTCTCAGTCACCTTTTTCTTTTTTCTTTTTCTTTGCTTAGTATCCCTATTTGGATAGTTACAGTTATTTTGTCTATCCCTAAAATGATTACTGCTACGTACAGATCTATTCTTCACGTTATCACGCAAGTTGCGATTCCAAAAATGTTTCCTATTACTATGATTACCTGATCGCTATTTACGATTCCTACTTTTTCTGTTCTTATTTTTAATGTGCGGTCTTAGTTATGATTCCTCTTAAGCTTTGTGTTGTTTACAAGCTGATTTTGATAATTTCCTTATTATCCTCATTATACGAATTGTTTTGTTGCATACTTTGCAAATTAGGATATCGCCTATTATTATACTCGTAACTATTACAAGCTGGTGTCTTTTCTCTCTGTGATTTGTGATAGCAGCTGTTTGATGGGCTTACGACTTCAAAATTTTCACTATACTACTACTAGTTGTGTCATTAGATTCTGAATAAATAGAATCATTACTAGATCTATTACGAGGTTGCCTTAGAATGTCTATCTCTGATTCGGATTCAGATTCCTATATTTTATTTTCATTTGGAGTATATCTCTATTATCGGGGTTCAAATTTCTGTATTTCACTCACAGTAGGAATATCTGTCTGTAATTTGGGTTTAGATTCCTTTGTTCTGTCTTAAGCGCTCTCTATTTGTTTTTGTTATAACGAATCTCGTCTCGTATAGCGTATAGCTTCTGACCTAACACACTCTGCAACTCGAAAAAATTTTCTTCATTTTTGTCTGCTTTCTGTAAAAGTAAATCCAGCTTAGTAGCCAAGTCTACTTCCTGGTTTACCATCTTGGACAAAAGGTAAACTTAAAACGTATAATTAGAATAACGTGAAATCATTTTTTTTTAAATTGCAGGTTCTAAGCTGAAAAAGAAATGGTATATTAAACTATTAATATTATGGGTATTCGAGCATCGGCGGTCTCGACTCGTATCACTAGTTCTGGCGGTATATCCTGTTTCAAGGGAACACTTATTCTATAATGGTAACTGTTCGAGAACCAACGATCTCGACTCGGGTCGCTGTTTTCGGATGTCTTTCTCCTATAAGCGTATTCTACATCTGTTCGAGTACGAACATTCTCAATTCGACTCCCTGTTTGATCGCCATTTACTCTGCAACCGTTTTCCGGATCTACACCCTGGTGTACCACCAACGAGTACTTTCAGGAGACCTGCACTTACGTGGTTAAGACATCAAAGAACATTTCGCAGACCGTCCTCCGGTCTCAACAATTAGATGAGCATCAAGCACCCAGATGTTCGGATCTCTCGTCTAGAAACCCTCAAGACATCCAGATGATCACGCAGACCACGACACACAAAAATGTATTTTACACATGCAAAGAAAAGACATTAAATAGAATAATGCTATGTTTATTAATTAAATGCACTATGCGTAAACATGTAGAAGAAAATCAATCACAACGCTGTGATCCTTTATTTACTTGTATGGCGAATTTTACGAACGTATTCGCCGAAATCGACGCATGGAGAAAACTCCCAGAGTTTACATGTTTTGGTTGTGAGCTCGGTTGACCAACTGGTCTATGTTGACAGTTCATTTTAAAATGTGATTAGGTTAAGCCACCTGTATGGATATTCAAATTAAATGCGGAAAGAATTTGCGTTAATTCACAGTTCACTGCCAACGATGTGCAATAACACGATAACTAACCGTAAGAACTTCTATATAAAACTGCCTGAACGATATATATGGTTGGCACCGTTGAGTCGTTCTCACACCTGGCAGTCTGGCGAGGTTGCAGTTTGTCTGATCCCGTCTACCGCAGTATTTCCGTAAATAATTAAAGAAAGCACTTGATTCGGTTCCAAATAACTATAGAACTTAAAATTTGCAAATTAATGTGTAAGGAAAGAAACATCGAGGCACCAAGAAACAAAAATCCTATTATCATATATGTAGTTCAGATAATGAATGTTGTCAGTGTTACTCACTCAATCTTCCGATGATGAAAAAGCGTTTCAGACATATACAGGGTGTCCATAAAGTCCGTTGTCACCCTCTGTATCTTCAAAACGACTGCAAATATGAGAAAACGCAATAACCCTTCCATCATTATTTTAAATGGCTTGAATTTCGAGCTATATAAGATATACCCCAGACACCCCATTATAAGGGTACGTGGGGTCAATTTGAAACTTTTAAATAACAAAAAAGATCGAGTAATATACAACTGAAAAGGTCTCAACAAGAAAAGTATTTTGGCGGAAGTTTCAAGTCCTTACTTTGTCCCCATCCTGAATGGCGGGGTTTCATATTTCGTGTCCCTAAAGTCCATTGCCACTCCATGTATCTTTGACACAACTGCAAATATGAGAAAACGTAGAAACACGTCCATTTTATTTTAGGACACTTAAATTCCGAGCTCTAAATCGTCCACTCCAGACACCTCGTAGAGGGGTAAGTGGGGTCAATTTGAAAGTATTAAATAGCAGAAGGGGTCAATAATATATCAGTGGAAAGGTCTCGACAGGATAAATATTTTCTAGACCGTACCAAGTCCCTATTTTTATCTCTTACAAAATGGCGGGAGTTCCTATTTCCTGTCCATAAAGTCCATTACAACCCTTTGGATCTTCGAAACGATTGCAAATATTTGAAAATCAAAAACAAATCCATAATTATTTTAAGGGGCTTAAATATTGAGTTTTAGAAGGTCCGGATCGGACTTCGTGGATACCAAATATGAATCCCCGCCATTTTGGATTGGTACAAAATAGCGACTCGAAACTTTTGGCAAAATATTTCTCTTGTCGAGTCCTTTCCATCGATGTATTACTCGACACCCTTTGCCAGTTGACCCCACGTATCCGTATATAGGGTTCTGGGATTGACCTACTACAGTTCATAATTCTAGCCCCTTAAAACAATGATGGAGGTGTTTATGCGTTTCCCATATTCGCAGTCGTTTCAAAGATAGATCGGGTGGAAACGGAATTTATGGACACTCTGTATATGAGTGAAAGATGAAAGACTCTTTTGAACTTGATTTTTGGTAGAGAAATTGAACTGTTAGCAATTGGCACCGAAGAAAAGAAATTATTAGCGTCGAAAAAATCAAGTATAAATTGAACTATGAATTCCGCCTTTCAAAATATACAAAGGGTCCAGAAAAATTATTTACATGTCCTTGTGATGGTTACAAATGTATTATTCCGTTACTATTCAATTTGTCATCAAAGTTCGTATACATTTTTGTGAAACATAACTCGACCTAGATGTTTGCAGTTGGAAGAACGTGAGCTAACAATTCGGTATTTATTACTCCTGAAAATGAGGTATCCAACACAATGATGATTGTCAGCAAATAGCGTTTTTATCCTTTTGGGAACGCCGAAGTCAGTTCTTATGGCGAGAAAGTTAGAATGTAAAGTCCCGTGTACCGAGAGGTATAGTATTAGTGAACTCCAGAACTGATAACTGATTTTTTTATTCTATATAGATGATCATAAGGGGATAACGTAGTTAATTTTGGTTTATTTTGTATTTCTTTACAGATCGTCAATCATTATGTGACCCTTCTGGCAAGGCATGCTTAGAGAATTTCAAAGGTATTTATATTACGGTTTTTAACAATATTTCTTTTTAGACACATTCGATGTACATTGCTGGTAATTTACAAATGATACGTTTTCTATGAGTTATAGTCAAGTGGTTTATTACATTAATAATTAAACAAACAAAAACCCTACCAAAACATACGCAATAAACTTTAAGTGCAAGAATTATTTTCAGTGGCATTACAAGTCGAATATTTCTCTGAATGTTGTCTAAACGGCCTCAGATGAGAGAGAAAACTTAGAGTGAATTGTCAATAAAATTGAACGTCCGTTACTGGAATTTGTTATTAATTATCAATTAAGCGTTTCGTAGATATTAATCAAAGTTTGAATCTGCTACTAAGCGCACTGATTATAGTGGTTCATTTGAGTACTAGGATCTTCTTTTAAATCCTTAACTGACATGAGCTAGTTATCCTTCCTGCAGAATTTTCTGCGCCTTAGGATCAGGATTAGAGGAGTAGTGCAGTAGTTTCCAGAGGGCAAGAACTTCCGAGTCAGTAGAACAAACTCCTTCCATAGGTGGGTCGTGGCGCGTTGCGAGATTATACGATGTTTCAAGTGCTACGAAGACATGACTTGAAGAAATATCAGGGTTAGCAGAAGTAAGTAGAGGAAACTCCGCGTAGTTATTAGTATGCAAGGATTCTTTTTGATGTGGAAGATGATGAGATATACGAAGCGATGGCGGTTAGAACTTCGAACTTGCGGATCAACTTTGAATTGCGAACATTTTTTGCGATGGCACTCTTGAACAAAATGGTCCTGTGAATTGCACAACGCACAAGTTTGGATTTGACCTGAGTAACTAGAAAATACGCAAACCGCACACTGTAATAAATGAAGGAATATTTTATTTAATCTTCAGTTTAATTAATTTACGTCCAGAATGGGTGACATGTATATGGTCTACAGAATACCGTTCGGACAAAAAAAAGAAAAAGAAACTCTTGTTAACTCTTAAATACTAAGTTCCATGGGGCACAAAACCAGTTTAACGACTGTAATACTCTTGCCAGCGAGATCAAAATGAAGCAAATTTTCTATGTCATTATCGGTGTATTTGACTTCACCACTAGTTGAAGACGGAATTCTTTCATACAGCACCTTGTTGAGTAACTTAATGTACAGCGGGGGACACTTCTAAATGGTACAGCCATATGGAGATTTACGGCTAAGGTGTATCATTTAGAAGTGTCCCCCGCTGTACAATTGTTTCCTTATGAAATCCATTTCTATGTTATGAATTTGAACAATGGTTGATTTGAATGTGTTTTGTATATATTCATGTATAAAAATTGAAGTAGGATGTGACTTACTTGACCAAAATTGATACGTAAGGTATTCTCACTTAAGCTACTCATGTTGAATTTTCGTCGTACGACGACCGTAAAAATCGCTTCGAAGAAACAAAATATGTAGATTTAGAACACTACTAAGAGCGGAAATATCACACTACGATATTAACACAGTAATCAAACTAATTTAGTGACGTGTCGTTTGTTACAACACAAACGGACAGCGAGCGAGAGACAAAGTTATGAGCACGAAGTCTCAGGGATATATGTAACCTGGGCTTATCGAAGTACTCTAAGACATCACTATTAGGTAAGGGGGTGAGGAAACGTGGCGTGAAGTGTCTTCAGCAAATTGCAAACGTTTACTTTTACGTTTGAATGTTGTTAAACTCTTGTTCAGATCATAAAGAAATAGTAAGTATTATATAGGAGCAACAGTCAAGTGAATTCAATTATAAATTGTCAAATTAAGCTGTTAAAATGAGCAATAGAAGTAGTATTAGTGTATGTTGTTGTAGCATTTAGATATGAGGAAGTTTAACGCCCTGTTTGAAGATCGAATCTAATATTATGAGACTACGGTTTAATTATATCTTTTAGGGTATTTCTTTATAATTATATTCTTTCGCGAGCCTTTAATATACATTGCAGATTGTCGAGTTCAACATTTTATTCAGTTTAGTCGATATTGGGGAAATCAAAATCTCTAACTGTTGGCCCCGAAAACGTGATGTGTCGCCCGAATACTCAAACGTACTTTTTATATACATATATTCTGTTTAATAAGTTATTTTGCATCGAAGTTTTGTTTTTGTGAAAGGTAGAAAATAAAAGTTATAATGCAAAGAAATACTAAAATCTAGCTATCTATGCCGAAAGCGTCGATGGACCATGGGTGGGATACTAGCGAACTCTCGTCAAACATTGCATGACCTGCAGCGACGATCCAATATGACCCCACTCCCGTTTTGAAAATTATATAACGATTATTTCAGTATTCCTGAAGAAAGCTCATTGAGATATTGTCAAAGTGAAGTGGGTGAGTGAGGGAGCACTCTACCCACCATGGGCCATATCGGGTTTAAAAAGGGGGAATGAATAAGTTTCTTGGCATATCAAGATATCGATGTTGGATAACAAAAGCATAAAAGAAATGTTGACTGTAAATTTGTATGCTTTGAAGGCCGGCTCATATCACGCTCATGAATAATTATTCTTAATCTCCTGATAAAAATATGGATTACTGCTTTACCGTAAGACATACGTTTTTGCCGAGGAGTTTCGATATTTGGCACACTGACTCTCGAACACCTGTTTTCCAGTTATGGGATAGTCTCAAACAACTTAGGCAGTGCTTCACCTCCCTCATCTCTTCGACTAAAATAATTGTCATATAATTACTGAGGAACTTGTTGTCTAAATGTGTGTAATTATAAGCCGTGTTATGTCATTGCGAATAATTCAACTGTGTATACCAACTTCTGCGGCCTATTTTCGAGTTGACTTCATCGATGGCTTTCCCGCTGACACCGTAATTCTCTGCATTATTCATCTCTTGTTGTTGTCTAGCACATTATAGTTTATCCTTTACACTGTCTGTAATGACAGAACTTGTGTTCCTAAGGTAAAAGTGTTCTCCTTAGGGTGGTTCTCGTCCTAATTGTAATCAGAGCTACACACGCATATACCCCAAAGATTTACCTGCTCTGAGTCTTTCGTCCGAAATGTCCGTAACGATTCGTTCTTCAACGATATGATTATTTATATTAGCCAGTATTTATACCTGAAATAAGAAATAAATTCGTTCTAACTTGGTCATATATAGTTAAAGTTTAAATTGTTATGGTTTATATAATTACAGTTTACACCTACTTATATTCCTTTATTTTTAAACTAGTGTAAAATGTGTGTAGGACCATTGTGTCCACTTGACAAATATATTGCGCTAATAACAGATGATATTTATAGATTTATAGATTCATGAATAATTCAGATAGAAATATAGCAGCAGTTCAGCGACACTTGACTTGCGTTTCTAGCTATTTGCTGAGATAAACATAGCTAAGATTTGTTATATTTTTCTAAACTAATTTTCCCCTATTGACACTTCTTCCTTCCCCTAGTTTAAAAACAATATATATATATATATATATATATATATATATATATATATATATATATATATATATATATATATATATATAACTGGAGTGCAATGAGCACATTTGCCTCATTTTCAATAGCATCAGATGAATCGAGTTGGTTGATAAAAGCAACACAAAGTTTTATCGCATACAGAAAGATGGAAGTAAAGTTAAGTTGACCAAAAGTAAAGTTAAATATTTGTGACCAGAACATTTCTGTACATGGTGTTGACATTCGTTCAAGGAAACTAAAGAGCAAAGATTTAGTTAAGCTTCTTAAAGTGTAAGCTGTGGATGCACGGATTCCTCAATGAACTGAAAAATAGAAAAAAATGCACAGTTCTTCTACCATTTGCGTTGATATATGATTTTGATTGGAAAGCAACAGAGTCATGGAAATCACAAATGGAGCACAGGTAGGCCATCAAAAATAGAAAATCTGATGCTCGCTAGTCATTGAGTGAAGCATGATGCAAAGTGGATTAACGTATACCGACTGAAGATGCTGCAAGTGGCTGCTGTATCGGATGCACAAAAGAAGTTTGAGAACAGTACCAATATTCATCACAAGTCATGTGCCACTCTGTGAACACTATTTTACAACTAACCAAACATCCATGGATTATAAGTTGCTTATCTGTTTCCATTGTATATGATACAAGAAGACATTCCTAAATCTAAAATATTAGTGTCATCGACAATAATGCTTATGGTTTTAAATTTAAAGCTTACAAGAACATTTTTTTTTTTAAAAAAACTTGCCCATGTATAAAATAGAATGAAACGAATACCACTTTTTATTTTCTTATGGAGTACAATTGAGATTCAAGAGTTCTGAATAATTTTCGATTTCAATAATATCTAATTACTCAACTTTAATTTAGACTTTTTGAAGTACTCGCAAAATTTTATCGAAACTAACACCCTTAACCGCAGTAGATATTTAATTCACAATAGTAAAATAAATAGTCTTTCCAAATCCGGGCATCCTTATGGGAGGGAAGGAAGTTGATGCTAGTATTTTACTACACTATTGAGAATTATATGTATGCATGAGGATATGTAATCTACCCTATGCATATTTGCCTTACTTTCTGTGGTACCTAATTGTTAGAGACTGATTAAAAACCGAATCTCAATTGCAAAACGATAAGGAAAGAAAAATACTGTACCCTACCACTGGTTGAAGCCAGACTGTTGAGTTGTTAAGTAAATTTATTAGTAGATGCATGTAAGTAACAACAACAACACCAATTTATTTCGTATATGCCACAGGTACAAGAAAGCGTCAAATGTGCGTATATTGTTTCAGTCTTAAAATCTCTTAACAGTGTTCATGCAGCCATTATTAATTTGCTTGGATGATTAACTGAAGTTTAGCGTACAACTTGTAAATATAGCAATTATCGGAAATTTATGAAGAAAGTAAGCATGAAAATACGTTCAAATTGTAATACTTTTATACAATGAACAAAACCACAAATCCAGGGCACAACATGGCTGAAGTTGAGCACTAGAGCAGCAGAGGTGTGTTTCAGCATTTAATTTGTAATATATAATTTACAATGTATTTCAGATGAACTGAAACCTCATAAGAGCTCAACGAAAAGTGAGAAGGGGCTTAAGTGTGATTGCCCTCGAAGTTGTCTGGAGTGTAGTGTGAACGCATTGAAAGCATCAGGGTAAGTAGTAAGGCATGCATAGGTACATATTAAAATCGAATACTACGAGAAAATGTATACTGAAACGCGGTGCTAAAGTAGAAATAGAGTAGAGTACTATAGAAACTAATAGATTTATGTTTGAAATATAATACTTTAGTTAATGAGCTTTCTCTAAATTTACTGAACCGAATTGCGTAAGAAGTAGAGCTATCATGGACTCAATAGCGATAAGCGCATAGCTTAAGATAGCTGACCATTACTGGCCAAAAGTCTGACGGTTGCGCGCCTTTAAATTTTCCCAAAATAGAAATTTATTTCGTACTTCGGCAAGCTTAGCTCGTACTCCACTAGAATGTACATGTTTATAGTATTGTATAAATATATGTTTGTACTTCTTGTTTTATTTTAATGGTTATATTTTACCTCTGAAGAACCTATGTTTACCAAAATTCCTTTTATATATTTGCCATGTCTGTCCATTCTTCTGGAATACAAAAAAATCTAGAGACCTTCGCTAACAATCATGGTCAAACTTGGGCAGAATTTACATTGTTAATAATTAGTATAATAATTATAAATAGAAGCGAGGAACGTTTTCTAGATTGTGGAAAGTGTAGAAATTAGCAATTTCTCCTTTCAATTTCGATCGCGGTAGAGTAAAATTATTAATAAGAACGAATTGTGTTTCTGCAATCAATTGTAAGTGTCTTAAAATACATTACGTGTTTATCCTCAACACCGTACTAAAGCCAGCAATGATTAAAGTACACAATAACTTAAGGTTTAAATCTTGCTGTATGAAGACAGCATATAAATAGATGTAGGTTTCTAAACGAAATAAAAATACTACTGTAGAAGTATATGCAACTAGATAAATGAAAAACTGATCAAAACATTGCATAATGTTATCCAGTTAAACATTTTGAAGCAAAATGTGAAGATGATACCATTATTGTAAAATTAAAAGTTTACAATTTTCTTCGTTGAATATTCATCTAAGACGGTAAGAAAATATGCGTAACTTACGCTCGTTATAATACACTTATAATACATTCATACCTTTATCTTACACATTTATCATAATGATAAATGAATTTATTTTATTTTAGAGAATCATGCATTATCACTAGTTTAAATTTATCAAGCATTACCAACCGTAATTATCCATACAACTCAGCAACTTACAACTCATATTCAGGACCCTATTCAGACTGTATAGATAAAGTTAACAATATCCCTGGTTTATTTTCGCATTACATGTTATTGTTTACTACTAAAATTGCTTGTTGCGGTAGCAAGCAGTGAACGTATTTTATCACAACAAAGACTTGTTTCGATCTTCGGTGGCTGAAATTCGATAATAACTTGTTAGATTTAAGTTAACATGAATCAAACATTATGAAATTCACTGATTGACTGGCAGGATAGAAATGAAGATGGTATTCCCGAAATGCACAACTCTATTTTATACTTTAACAACAAAATTGCATATCATATTACTATTATTATTCAACGAAACATTTTCTCATTAACAATATTAAATCATAGTGCGAAGTACCTACAACCGTGAAATTCAAGACAAAGTCTCGAAGTGTGTTTCACGGGGGAGAGTTACTAGATCATGCTACAGCACAAGGCTACAATTTTCCTAGCCCAACCCTTAACAGTACAAAGGTATATCCTGCAAAACATTAATGAATGAGCAAATCGCTCAGATACAAATAAAGTCAAACTGTAGAATATCATAAGCATCACCAAACACTTATGGTAACGACAAATACATATTCATAACCTTTTTGTACTTTGAATAATTTACATGTATGAAATTAAGAAGTAAGCACTTACAGTGGTTAATTAGCTTCGTAATACTATCTTATTTGTTGCAACAGTTCTGGAAGTGTGAATGAGGGTGACTATTTCCAAAGGAAAACAACAATAATAACTAGGAAAGAAAGGCGACGACTGAAAGTGATTCGTGGAGCACTAGATATTGCAGGTAAGAGTGTAATTGTAATATAGGTATCAAGTTCATTTTTCAAGTTAAAAGAGAAGTTGGTGCTAGTATTTTATAAGTTAATATAGAGGTATTTCTCCCATCTTAGTCAAATTAATAAATTTATTGGACACCGTTACGTTAACTTCTAACGTGCCATATTTACTTGACTTCAGAGTAAGCACAATTCTCTGGAAGTCACTATTAAGTTCAACTAGGAACATTTTTTTAAAAAAAAAATAGTGAAGGAGTTAATCAGATTGAACCCCGTTATTCACATCGGTAGCGCGTCGATCTGATATGAGATTGCAAGAAGAGGACTCTTTCTTATATTTATCCCACATTTACTTGTATTTAGTTATTCCAGTTACACGTCACACACGTTTAATACACATAAATATTTCCTGTATGCGTCTTTCCCTTATATATTTTCCCGAATGTTATAACTATCAGCCTAGGGATTCGTTATATTTTACTGTTTTTCTTTTTTCCGAACTTGGCGGTTTCTTGGTTATGTCGTTACTTTATACCCGATTCTATTATTTGTTTCTATGATACGTAACACTGTCAAACGTATTACTTTGTTCATTTACTGAATTTTCTTACTCTTCTTACTTTACCATTTTATTGCTCACATATTAATTATACCATACACGTATTTATTGTATAACTTGATGGTACAATACGTTCGTGAACAGGCTTTGTGGTTTACAAGAAGAATGAATAATTATTCATTCCAAGAGGAATGCTACTTCTGGCGTCTACTTGGTTTATAGAAAATGAGTCGTGGTCGTGTCATAAGTTGTTTATGCACGAAATCTTAATAAGTAAATTTGCAACATAATAGCAAGTATAGTGACTCTCTTATATTTCTTTATTCGCTTCATCTTTCAAAATCAATCCAGAATATAAAATAAGGTGGACTGAATGCTTCAAATAATAAAAAAATAAAGTTTTGTCGGTCATTGATATTCAACTGAAATTAATATCGTTGAAATATCCTCGATTATATATTTGGTTGATTAGATTTTGTAAATTATAGTATACACATTGTAGATATTTCTCACTGTAAATTCTCAGCACTCTTTAACGTTATTTTTCAGTTTATTCATTGTATGTTCTCCTGAACCTCAAAATTTAAGTCCCCAAATAGAAAGTACTTAAATAGAGAGAAGTCACATTTGCTTAGATGCCTGTTTACATAACCGAAATTTTCAGAATATAATTCCAATCTGTGACAAACCGAGTGACAAATACCACTCCTTTGTTGAAATATGCGTATTTCCATGACACTTTACCACGAACGGCTCTAGTCTTATCTCGCTAGTGTTATCAATGTCTCGAGAACATGATTTAAAAATAATGATGTCATTCTTGGTGAATGATAGACTATTGCGCGGACAATGTAACTTGAAAAATAGTAACATTGTAACAGCTTAATGACTATGTGTTATATTTTGATCTGTTGGCTTTTGGTTCACAACATAATAACAACCAAACCTTTGACATAAACTGACTTAATTTCGCTCAGTGAAATTGCTTGAAAAGAAAATTGTAACTTAGAAGTGCAAATACCAATGTCACGTGTAAACCCCAAATATAGGTTGTGTTTATATAATGTGACATTTTCTCAGCTATTATATAAACCGGAAGTGATAGTTGATATACCACTTTCGCTTAGTATAGATATCAGAGTGGAGATGGAATATGTTCTTGGGCACTTATTTGATTACCACTTATCGCTGTATGTTGTCATTCTCAGTCTATGGCAATCACCGTTAAATTAGGAAGTAATTTATTTGTACTGCTTCACACTTGAATAATGGTTTGCCAAAAGTATACCTACTCAAAGAACGCTAGATTCGTTTCATATCACAGCCTTTCACTATCTCTTGTCTGACTAAAATTGAAAACAGAAGTCGTTGCGGTTTTCTAGTATTTCTAGGAACATGTTTCTGTCGATATATATTACAGTTTCTACTATATAACATTCAAAATTGAAAACGTAAGTGGTTGGTACTTGTTGTTATCGGTTTCAATATGGAGATTAGAATAGTTACAAAACAACATTATTAGGATTTTTAATGTAAAATATATAATCTTCTCGTTATATATTACGGTCCTTGTTCTAAGACGATCAATGTTAAAGCTGGAAGTGATTGATTTTTTAAAATTTCCTACTTGGATAGATGGTTAAATGAGAATGTGATTCACACCCTTAGAATGCAAGTACGATTGCGAAAAAAAAGAATGCTTCACGTTATCAGCTACCGTTTCTGACATTTGCAAATCAACATTGAATATTATACTGGGTTGCTATCTGAATTTAATAGAAAGCTGAGGATGAAGATGGAATATAATCAATAGCATATCACATATTTCTATATATTACCATTTTTCTTTATAGACTTCAACGTTAAAAACAAAGAGAATTTGCATTTCTACCACTGTTTGTTTTAATAGAGAGATTAGTGCGAAAGTTGTACATATTCTTGGCAGGCGTAATCGATTCCGTGAAACTGCTTTTCTTTATCCGTTATCGTTTCTACTCTATGATGATCAAAGTTATTAAAACTGAAAATTATTGATTTTTGTCGCTTGCGGTATAAATAGAAAATAAAAGTTGAGATTATTAAAACGTTTTGTTGCTGAAAGAAATCCGTTTCTCACTATAGGTTACCGTTTTCACTTTATACAAATGTACGTTGAAGCCAGAATTCGCTGATATGTACCGCTTCCGATTTCAAATGGACATTGAGATAGTATTTATTTTCAGAACTCTAAATCGATTCGCTTTCGTTATCTGTTAGACGTTTTGCTCTATCTAGATTAATATTGAAGCCAAAAATGAGCCAGATTAAAGATATTCAACTCACAATTGATCTCAGCATTGATTGTTCAATATCACTCAATCGTGTTGATAACAGCGAAAAACTAATATTCAGTTACGAGAGTAGAATTAAAGGTTATTATAAAATTTAAGTTACACCTTCAATTTATTTTAGGTCTATACATGTAACTACAAATATGTACGCGACTAGTTTTATTATGATGTTTACCTACGTTCAACATGAGTTAGCAGACTTACAAGAGTATTGAATATTCTAACATATTAGAATCACTTTCAGGAATTACGAGATCGATCTGACAAACATAAAGGCACGCGACTTATTATATAAATTGTTCTCATATACTAGTAGGTCCTTCTTCGTCTGAATGGTATTTTATGGTACCTACTTTTTGTCTGGTGTAGAAAAGCTTTATTGTTACAGCGATTGTCTCTAAGCTCAGTGTGTCCATTAATGGGTTCCTTACAATTTGATCACTCGAGTATACTACATAGAGTGTGCGGTCACTCTTGACTCTTGTTCTAACATCGTGCGGTTAGCAGACGAATTTACTTGAATCACTTCACATGGTAGTTTTAGCCTTGAAGGGCGTCAGTGTTTTTATCATTAGGCTAATTTTACACTCGTTGTTCTGTTTTACTCGGTTGATAAATTATCCTGCACTAGCTTATAGAAAATATCTTCCAAGTTAAACGTGAACTCGGTTGCATACATACTCATAGCAGGTTCTGTTTAGGTTCTTAAACCCTCTTCACTTCAACTCTTTCCGTATTCTAGAATTCATCTGAGATTACCATTTCCTCAACAATAAGTTCTCTATAGGGAATACAATATCTCCTGCTAATATACTACTCCTATATTGGCTACAGAAAATAATTAGATTTATTGAAAGCAAGTAGAAGTCACCATTACTCTCCTTTGGACACAATATGAGCACAGTTACTATTAAGCAGCAACAGTAGTACAATGTTAAACCTGATAGTTGTCTGTTATTTAGTTACTAAAATAAGCAAACAGAGGGAATATTATTGATTGCAAAGGTATATACATATATTGATATACATCTTGGATGTCTCCTTTCAGAGCTACTTAATTTCATTAATAAATCAGAAAACTTTTCACATCCCCTTTTTTATATCTTCTCTTAGCAAATGATGTACTTAACAAAATATTACTGCAACTATGCAATTTTCATTTTGCAATTTTTAAAATTATTTCATATTTAAGTCGCATCTTTGCATTGTAAATAACAGTAATTAGGAAATATAATGTAATTATTCAGGTATTTGTTGTGGTAATGGAGAGATATTGTAATGAAAGATATTGTAATGTTAATAGAATAGACTACGATAATGCTTTGCTGTGGTACATTACAGTATAGAGATTTTCTATAGACTATAGATTGATTTCTGGATAATATTATTTTACTTTTAAATTTAAGGTTGAGTAAGTGATAATTTGTTTATCTTTTTAAATTAAATTGTTTAATTTGTAAAACATATATTACTATTATATAGATTTAGTCTGAATCCATTTGAGTTAGCGCAATGAATGGCAAATTTGGCTTCGGGGATAGAATTTTAAGTACGAATTGAACATTCGTTTAACATACAGAAGTATTGTAAAGCATAGATATTCAGGAAAAATGCATGATAATTCTTGTATAATAACACGACTTAATGTTTACCAAAAGTATACCATTTAAAAAATATATAAATAAATGAATAAAATAAAAATGACGTGTTTTCGACAATTTGTAACTCTGAGGGATATCGTTTATCACCTTTTGTTTTATCAACATTTCACTTTTAATTTGGATAAGTAATTACAAAGCTGAATTTGGCGTATAAGTTTGTAGGCTCATTGAGAGAAACTAGCCTAGGAGCTCAGAGCCGCCGCGACCACCTTCGTGTCTATTTACATTTTAAGTTATTTTACATATACATATTTTTATTTCAGTAAACAATCAAAAATATTTACAGTTTATTTTTATAGCCAGAGGCAAGAAACGTTCCGATGTGATTTCAGAATGAATACCAAAGGGTCTGTGACACATTCATTCGGTGTCTGAGCCACAAAAACTGATTTTGATGAAACTTGGTAGACTAATAGGGCACCTTGCAAAACTAATACAACTAGCAGAAATTTGTGGAAACAGCTGTAGTTTCTGAGATACAGTCGATCCATTGAAGATGACATTTGCCGTGATATCTCGGGAACGGCTCCACCGAGAACAGACAAAGTTTGCAAGCAACAGTAGATATATTACAGCTTCAAAACGAATTGAATTCACGTGCGAAGAACAGCGCATAATGCGCAAATATTCGTGCGCATGCGCATATTTCGAAAACGAGAAGACTGCGATTTAATTTCTTTTGCTTAATTTGAACTACAAGACGAGTATAACATAATGCATGAAGAAACCTAGACTCAAAGGTTAGCGTTTTTAAGCAACTGAGGTGAGAAGATGTTGGGATAGTCTGCCCCCGGATACCCCCGTATAGTTAGGGCACTCTGTCTTCTCAATCATACGTTTCCATTACACCTGTTGAGAAGCCACATAGTTAACCTTAATAGTCGCTATAATCTATCTGATCGTAGTGATATCAAACACTGTAAGTCAACAATGTTGCACAACAGTAACAGAGTATGAAGAGAGCGTAAGGATAAACTATCAGGGCTATTGGAGCGGTCAATTAGAATATATTAGTGTGATGCAGGCATCTATACTTCGAAGAAAAGTACCAAAATCATACGTCGTATTTTTACCTATATCTCATACGCCATAGGGTGTGGATAGGAGACGAGACCTTTGGGATTGTCTCATCTCATCGCGTGAAATAATCTCGTCGCAAAAAGTATAGGCTTGTTTCGTTCCGTGTCTTTGCTCGAAGCATGTGCCTGGTGTCTTGTATGTTGTCTTGTCGTCTCGTAGAAAATTACGGTACAAACTCATGATAAAATGAAGTGAAAACCGACTATATGCTGGTCGAGACCCGAACAAGCTTGAGTAACTACCGTCGTAGATTTCTTACGTTATGCTTTGCTTTATATAACTGGGTAGTATTACTACGAGATAATACGGGATATGGGGGTTGTCGCATCTCGTCTCCTTACAACGCTGTCGCATGTCCTGTCTTGTAAATAATAAACCGGTATTTACTGCTTGTCGAGACGAGACGAGACACGAAAAGTGGCTCGTCTCCTGGCAACAGTACCGAAAGTAACTTCCAGATGTTAGTTGTGAACGTAGGCGATCGGTAACCCAAGGTCCTCTCCATTGACGGTCATTGGGAATGTTGAAACTGGCTGGAATGTATCCTGGTTGCAGGAAGAGAAATATGTTTGTTAATGGAAAGAGATACGTACTGTTTATGTATCATCGCCCTCACCATCTTCAGCCACTAATTGTGGCGTGAAAGTAAACAAAGAGGAGAGAGATTTTGTTGGCTCCGCTAATACAGATTCATATCTAGCGTGATTGAAACAGTAAATAACTGTAGCCACATACGAGCAACATCCCAGTGTGCGAAGTTCATTTACTAGATTACAGACTTGTCCTTCTATCGGACTTAAACACGGTTTCGTGGTATCATACTTAATGAAAACTGTGTATGTTTTGTTTGATCGGAAACGAGAATGTATCTTGACACGAAAGAGACCACGTTCTAATAGGAAGCCATTTATACGGGCGACACCATTCTTGTTGTGTGTAGCTAAATAGCAGCTAGCCTGAGCGAGCACATAGGTATCGGTAGTTAACATTTGAAGGTTTCGATTAAAAGAATCTAAAAGTTTGGGAATCTGTGGCACGTAAAATCCTGGAAGCAGATCACGCTGTCAATTGTTTGTTTTCTTTCCAACCATGACAGACCTCATGGTCTCAACTATTGCAGTTGATTTCCCTTTATAAGAAAGTATCATTGTTCCAAACATGTTATGAATGACAGCAGGTGTCGAAAGTAGTTTCTTACTCTATGCACCTCTTTGTTGTCGCACAATGTCTACAATATCTTGAATTTCGTTTTAAACACTCCAAGAATAGCTTCCACTGTCCATCATAGCTTTGTGACAATTCGCGACGAATTCGCATCTTTATGAGACAGCTGAGTATGATTGTTCTTAAAGGCTGGCAATAAAACTCGAATACTGCGAGTTTCAAGAATCTCCTTCACATTTCGAAATCCTCTGTCCAGAATTAAAATGCAATTACATGTCAACAGATTGTTGATCTCATCATCTGAGCGCAGAATATTTCTGAGAATATCTGCATCACTTTGCTTCACTGTGATAGGACAATACATATCAACAATGTAGCCGGTAGTTGTCGTTAAAGTAAATGGTTTGTAAAGATGCTCGTGCTTATGCAGTGCGAACGAATCTTTTAAATAACCGTAATTTTAACTCTTTTGGTGATGAGCGTAAGTTCCATATGCAATTAAAATTATCTGATCAGTTGTTCTTAATAATTGCTTCTCAACATCAGATGTTAATTTGTTACAAATCTTTGCACGATCCAAGACTGCTCAGAAGAGATAATTAGGAACAATGTCGGAATTCAATACCTTTTGAACTAAGGTGAGAATACAGGAAAGGTGAACTGACGTAGGAAGACCAAGGACATGAACTAATTGACGGTAACTAATATCCGTTCTCATCTTAAAGAATTAATTTAATAGTGCTGCTTCTCGTGATATGTTTTTCAGCTTCAACGAATTCAGTATCCCTAGAAGTTCATGAAAGTTTTGTTTCCAAACACCTGTGAAATCCTAGTACTCGCTACCACGTAACAGATTCTTAGCCAGGTTAGCCATAATTGACAACTCGGCGACATTTACTTGCTGCGGTGTACTGCGGAGCGATGCATAATCAGAGAATGGAATTGTGATTGTGGTCGATACAATATTCGATGTCAAGCTGTCGATGAGAAATCGATTGTTCAGATAATGAGTTGGACAGCAGCGATTATTCTTTGGAATATAAATCCGAAGTTCCCAAAATGCATGTTGCAATACAGCCAACGTCACGCGATTTCTTTGTGTCTTCGACTTGCAAATAAAGCAATATCGTTCCGTAGACATATGTTACATCACAAGTAACCATAACCTCTACCTTTGAGAGTGATGAAGATGGAATGTCAAACTCTTCATCGTTATCGGCTACTGACTCCGGAACTGTACTGCCATTGCTCAGGTCAGACGTCGAATCGTGAGCAGCAGTGGGAGGCTGTGTGCTTTGCTAACTTGAAGTCGAAGTATCCATCACTAACTCGTGGATTCCACGGTAATTTTTATAACAGCTCTCGCAGGCATAAAGTGCATCTGCATTGAGTGTTTTCATTCTCTAACGTACTCTTTCAGTCATTTTAAACTGTTTAACAGTTGTTTTTTGTCATGTTATGTTCCGAAATAGTTTGTTACACATAGCACAAACATCATTCATATTGTGAAGGTTTGTCCTGTCAAGATCATACACAACTTATGAATCCGTCACTTCCTTCAAGCTCTGTTACAAAAGATTGAAACGAAATCGTTCAGTTGCAGATGTCAATTGAAGTAAACGTCGATTTGCATCACTGTACAGTACTCGATAGTGTGACCGCGCAAGCACACATCAAGTCGCATTATATACTCACTAAATCTTTCATTTGCGATATTAATGATCACTGTCTGCATTATAAAAAGATGTGCAGTCACATTCGGCTGTGTTACCACGAGACGAGCCCTTTTTCATGTCTCATTTCGTCTCAAAAAAGAGCAAAAACATCGAGACGAGACCGGTCTATTATTTACGAAACGAGACTCGTGACAGTGTTGTAAGGAGACGAGATGCAAAAGTCCACAAAATCTCGTCTTGTCTCGTTGCAATACCACCCAGTTGTACAAAGCAAAGGCTAACCTAAGAAATCAGCGATGGTATTTTCTAGGGCTTGTTCGGATCTCGACTCTCATTTAGCAGGTTTTCCCTTCATTGTCTCCCGAGTTTTGTCTCGTAATGTTCTACGGGTAGTCACGACAACCGGCACCAGGCACAGGCTTCGAGACAAAGACACGAGACGAAACTAGCCTATACTTTTTGCGACGAGACTGTTTCACACGATGAGGTCAGACAACCCCAAAGGTCTCGTCCACGGTCACAGTAGCTATATATAGGTAACCATATGGCGTATGATTCTAGAAGCCATAAATGCATGCATCACACTGATGTGTTCCAATAAGCCGCGACCATAGGTCTGATAGTTTATCACACTTTTTTAATACTGTGTTACTGTTGTGCATCATTGATGACTTACAGTACTTATTATGACTACGACCCAAATATAGCGACTATTAACGTTAAGTATATGACTTCTCCAAAGGTGTAATGGAAATGTATAATTGAGAAGCCAGACAGAGTGCCGTAACTAGACGGGGTATCCGGGTTCGACCACCCCAACATTTTCTCATCACAGTTGCTTCAAAACGCTTACCTTTAAGTCTAGCTTTTTAATGGATTATGCTATGCTCGTCATGTTGTTCAAACTAAGCAAGAGAAAAATAAATAGCATTCTTCACGTTTTCGAGATATGCTCACGCGTAGAAATATTTGCGCATTATGCGCAGTTCTGCGCAGTAGTAGGGACCCCGTTATGGCTAGCCGAGTCAGCAAAAATTTTAGTGACGTCATAGGTCAAAGGTCAATGACCTTGGCCGGGGGTCAATGACCGAGGGGTACCTAGGACCACCCCCTCTAAATTTTGGCAGGGGTACCTTGGCCCACCCCTTAAATTTTGGCAGGGGTACATAGGACCACCCCCTTAAATTTTGGAAATTGCCAAATCTAAAAATTTGGTGTGGCAGCCTAGGACCATAGTATGTACCTCTATCAGTATTGGGTGTCTATGTCGTTCCCTTTCATGGGTAAAAAATTGCCAAAAATTGAAATTTCGGGTTTTTTTGACCTAATTTATCCCCTTGGATGAGGTATTATTACCTTATATAGTTATATGGGCGTATACAGGGGTCCATTACCTTTCATAACATATGGGTATATTGGTGCACCCCTTGAAAAATTTGGGAGGGGTACTTTGGCCCATCCCTTAAATTTTGGAAATTGCCCAATTTAAACATTTGGTATTATAGTACTGGACCTTAACATGTATTATGATAAATTTGGGTGTTCCACCTCGTTCCCTTTTAGGGGTACAAAATTGTCAAAATATAAACGTAAGCAATACGTTGTACCACGTGTTTGGTCTTTTGGCCCAATTTATCCTCTTGGATGAGGTTCTATTACCTTATATGGTTATATGGTTATGTATAGGGGTCTATTCCCTATCATAAGACATAGGTACATTTGTGCACTCCTTTAAAAATTTGGGAGGAGTACTTTGGCCCACCCCTTAAATTTTGGAAATTGATCATTTTATATATTTGGTATTATAGTACTGGACTCTAACATGTATTATGATAAATTTGGATGGTCCACCTCGTTCCCTTCTAGGGGTACAAAATTGCCAAAATATAAACGTAAGCAATACGTAGTACCACGTGTTTGGTTTTTGGTCGATTTTATCCCCTTTGATGAGCTGTTATTATCCTATATAGTTATATGGTCATGTATAGGGGTCCAGTACCTTTCATAAGATATGGGTATATTTGTGCACTCCTTTAAAAATTTGGGAGGGGTACTTTGGCCCACCCCTTAAATTTTGGAAATTGCCCAATTTAAACATTTGGTATTATAGTATAGGACGCTAATATGGATCACTATAAATTTGGGTGGTCCACCTCGTTTCCTTTTAGGGGTACAAAATTGTCAAAATATAAACGTAAGCAATACGTTGTACCACGTGTTTGGTCTTTTGGCCCAATTTATCATCTTGGATGAGGTTCTATTACCTTATATGGTTATGTATAGGGGTCTATTCCATATCATAAGATATAGGTACATTTGTGCACCCCGGGAGGGGTACCTTGGCCCACCCCTTAAATTTTGGAAATTGCCCAATTTAAACATTTGGTATTATAGTACAGGACCTCAATATGTATCATGATAAATTTGGATGGTCCACATCATTCCCTTTTAGGGGTACAAAATTGCCAAAATATAAACGTTGTACCACGTGTTTGTTTTTTTGGTCCATTTTATCCCCTTTGATGAGATTCTACGATTACAGGGGTTCATTTCTTATCATAAGACATGGGCACCCTTCTTAAATTTTGGCAATGGGGGTCCACTGAAATTGTCCAATTGAAGCATTGTACAGGACCTCAATATGTTTCGGTGGTCCTATTACCAAATTTGTTTAGTACAACCACATGTTCGGTTACTGACTCAATTAAGGTTATAAGGTATGGATGGGTATCCCCTTTCAATTTGGTAGGACCCTTCGGGTGTAGTACAGTCACGTGATCGATGATTTGGTTTTAATGCGCGACGAGGTCCCTGGTTACCTCGTTTCTCTTTCATGGGTACATGTTATATGGGTATGTACAGAGGTTTATTACCTTTATATGTTTATGTTCCCTTTTAAATTTGGGGAATTATCAAATAACAAAATTCGGTAAACCTTTTTTTTTCTAGGACCCGTTGGCGTTCCTCTTATGGCCAAATATTCAAAATTTAAAGGTTATTGACCGGCTTTATTATTGAATAAGTACAGGATTTATTACTTTTTCATAACACACAGGTGTATTTGTGTACCAATCTTAAATTTTGGGAGGGGTACATTTCTTATTGTCATATCAATAATTGGTAATTGGATAGTATCTCATTCATTGGGTAAATCATTGTGAAATATGAGTATGATCACGTAATCAGTTATTGACCTATGATGGAATTAGGAGTCCAGGACATTGGAACATTGAAACTTTGTAGGATAATTTGAGAATTGCGTCATTGGTTTTGATTATTCCCGCCAAATATAAACGTAAGCAAGACGTTGTACCACGTGATTGACCTTGATGAGGTAGTGTACAGGGATTCATTTCCTTTGTTGTGGTACTTCTTAAGTTTGAGTACACACACACTTCTAGAAAACAGTTGGTTCTACTCAGGTAAACAATTGACGGACATTATTGACATTATTGAACATATTAACTCTAAGACTTAGGTATATCAAGAGAAGTATTCTTTAAATTTGGGAATGGTGATAAACAGAATTTTAACATAAGGTGCGAAATTTGAAACAATACATTGAACTTTAGTCACAGCTCATAGTCTAAGATCATTGGTGGTGATTGATTTGAAATCTGATAGCTAACCTTATTGAATCTTATGACTCATAGACGAAAGGCAATACATGCTACAACACTGGCAAAGTTATTGTTAATGCAATTTGATTGGTTGATCACTATCTTTCCTGCAATCTGATTGGTTGATCACTATCTTTCGTGCAATCTGATTGGTTGCTGATTTCCAAATCTTTGATGCATTCAGTTTTGTTTTGTTTAACATTTAAAAATCTTGGTTTCGTTCAACATTTTGCACTCACTGATAAATATGATCAAAACCGTTTATTTGTTAATCGAATAGTTAAAAACCGGATAAAGTTTGACGGTTAACCGTGAAACGTAAAATTTTTTTTTTAGTTTGAAATTTTTTTGCTTGAAATTTTTTGTTTGAAAATTTTTTCGTTTCCAATTTTTTTTGTTTCAAAATTTTGTTTGAGATTTTTTTTCGTTTGAAATTTTCGTTTGAAATTTTTTTCGTTTGAAATTTTTTGTTTGAAAATTTTTGTTCAAAAATTTTGTTTAAAATTTTTTGTTTAAAATTTTTCGTTTCCAAATTTTTTGTTTGAAATTTTTTGTTTCAAAATTTTGTTTGAAATTTTTTGTTTGAATTTTTTTCGTTTCAAAATTTTGTTTCAAAGATTTTTGTTTGAAATTTTTGTTTCAAAGTTTGAGTTGACATTTTTAAAAGTTTGTGCACTTATTAGTAAAGAACTGGAACTGTTTAGAACAAAAACCTTTGACAACATTGTGGTGCAATAGTACACGTCAGAACCTGGGGTTGTACTTGAAATGAAAAAACACAATTCATTGAAATGGATCATTTTATTACACTCCACATACATCCATACCAGATAGTGGTTCTGGATATTGTCGATACAATGTATTTTGAACTTCTTGCACTAGTTTGTCTTTAGCGTATAATTTTAATTCCAGTTGAAGTCTTTTAAGGTCTAATGCAATATCAATTGATGGAAACTCAATGTCCATTTGATCACAAATAAACTGTTTATCAATACAGGTATGCACCCACGAACGATGTTGACAACCATCACAATATCTAGATACATGTTGTACAATATGCATAACACATTTTTCAAAATAGTACTTTTTCAGGAATATACTAGTTTTGTTGCACACTTCCACTGCATGTTTCACACACGGAAATACGCTGATGAATTTGTTCCATTCCGTTTGTGTTAGATACACCATGTTGCGAGGGACATGGAATGTACTCTTTTTACGTAACAACACCATCTTCTCTTCGAGGACTGTACGCAGCACCACTTCATGATTTGAGCCTAATGATTTGACTATGGTCACATTTAGCTCATCATGAAAATAATCGTTCATTTGGTCGATTCGTGAACATAATATTTGCCATTCTTCACAGGTCAGTTGTACACCAAATTGTTCTGCTTTACCCAATCGAATCACAGGTTCAAATGTTCTAGCACTGATACCAATCATTACATGTTTTGTTTGAAATATATTTATTGGATAATAGCTTGCGAAGATGAACTCTTTATCGTTAGAAGTACACATCTTTCCTCCTGAAAAGCACTTGCTCAAATGATTTCGTGGGATGACACTGTATTTGCTGGTTTATAGTTATTGCTGACGTCATTGGAAAGGAATGTGCTGACATTTGAATTCATGATTTCATCACAGTTGCTGACCAACCAAATTCATACAACTACAGCTGACGTCATTGGAAAGAAATGTGCTAATTCATGATTTTGCTGACGAATCTGGCTGTGTACTAAATTCAAGTTGATGACTTCGACCCAAGAATCCTTTGTAACATAAAGATACAGATCCAGTATTTAAGAAACGCAGCAGTTCTTCTTGTTTTGATGCCTCCATGGGTAAATATCTTGCTGGTAAAATTATATTCTTATCATTTTCAAGCTTCACTACGATTCTTAATCCAAACTTTGTAGGGATCATTTGGTTAGCTAAGATTCTATAAGGTACATTCTGTTGTAAATCAGTAATCTTGGTAAATGATTTCATCACATCACGTGTGTTTAGAAACTGCAGACAAGTAGCCATGATGACGTTATCACGAATACTAACTAACTCGAACGATGATGCAAAACTGATGACGTTGCAACATCATGTTCTGACGTGCACCACAATGTTGTCAAAGGTTTTTGTTCTAAACAGTTCCGGCTAGTGCATACCTGTATTGATAAACAGTTTATTTGTGATCAAATGGACATTGAGTTTCCACCAATTGATATTGCATTAGACCTTAAAAGACTTCAACTGGAATTAAAATTATTCCCTAAAGACAAACTAGTGCAAGAAGTTCAAAATACATTGTATCGACAATATCCAGAACCACTATCTGGTATGGATGTATGTGGAGTGTAATAAAATGATCCATTTCAATGAATTGTGTTTTTTCATTTCAAGTACAACCCCAGGTTCTGACGTGTACTATTGCACCACAATGTTGTCAAAGGTTTTTGTTCTAAACAGTTCCAGTTCTTTACTAATAAGTGCACAAACTTTTAAAAATGTCAACTCAAACTTTGAAACAAAAATTTCAAACAAAAATCTTTGAAACAAAATTTTGAAACGAAAAAAATTCAAACAAAAAATTTCAAACAAAATTTTGAAACAAAAAATTTCAAACAAAAAATTTGGAAACGAAAAATTTTAAACAAAAAATTTTAAACAAAATTTTTGAACAAAAATTTTCAAACAAAAAATTTCAAACGAAAAAAATTTCAAACGAAAATTTCAAACGAAAAAAAATCTCAAACAAAATTTTGAAACAAAAAAAATTGGAAACGAAAAAATTTTCAAACAAAAAATTTGAAGCAAAAAAATTTCAAACTAAAAAAAAAAATTTTACGTTTCACGGTTAACCGTCAAACTTTATCCGGTTTTTAACTATTCGATTAACAAATAAACGGTTTTGATCATATTTATCAGTGAGTGCAAAATGTTGAACGAAACCAAGATTTTTAAATGTTAAACAAAACAAAACTGAATGCATCAAAGATTTGGAAATCAGCAACCAATCAGATTGCACGAAAGATAGTGATCAACCAATCAGATTGCAGGAAAGATAGTGATCAACCAATCAAATTGCATTAACAATAACTTTGCCAGTGTTGTAGCATGTATTGCCTTTCGTCTATGAGTCATAAGATTCAATAAGGTTAGCTATCAGATTTCAAATCAATCACCACCAATGATCTTAGACTATGAGCTGTGACTAAAGTTCAATGTATTGTTTCAAATTTCGCACCTTATGTTAAAATTCTGTTTATCACCATTCCCAAATTTAAAGAATACTTCTCTTGATATACCTAAGTCTTAGAGTTAATATGTTCAATAATGTCAATAATGTCCGTCAATTGTTTACCTGAGTAGAACCAACTGTTTTCTAGAAGTGTGTGTGTACTCAAACTTAAGAAGTACCACAACAAAGGAAATGAATCCCTGTACACTACCTCATCAAGGTCAATCACGTGGTACAACGTCTTGCTTACGTTTATATTTGGCGGGAATAATCAAAACCAATGACGCAATTCTCAAATTATCCTACAAAGTTTCAATGTTCCAATGTCCTGGACTCCTAATTCCATCATAGGTCAATAACTGATTACGTGATCATACTCATATTTCACAATGATTTACCCAATGAATGAGATACTATCCAATTACCAATTATTGATATGACAATAAGAAATGTACCCCTCCCAAAATTTAAGATTGGTACACAAATACACCTGTGTGTTATGAAAAAGTAATAAATCCTGTACTTATTCAATAATAAAGCCGGTCAATAACCTTTAAATTTTGAATATTTGGCCATAAGAGGAACACCAACGGGTCCTAGAAAAAAAAAGGTTTACCGAATTTTGTTATTTGATAATTCCCCAAATTTAAAAGGGAACATAAACATATAAAGGTAATAAACCTCTGTACATACCCATATAACATGTACCCATGAAAGAGAAACGAGGTAACCAGGGACCTCGTCGCGCATTAAAACCAAATCATCGATCACGTGACTGTACTACACCCGAAGGGTCCTACCAAATTGAAAGGGGATACCCATCCATACCTTATAACCTTAATTGAGTCAGTAACCGAACATGTGGTTGTACTAAACAAATTTGGTAATAGGACCACCGAAACATATTGAGGTCCTGTACTATGCTTCAATTGGACAATTTCAGTGGACCCCCATTGCCAAAATTTAAGAAGGGTGCCCATGTCTTATGATAAGAAATGAACCCCTGTAATCGTAGAATCTCATCAAAGGGGATAAAATGGACCAAAAAAACAAACACGTGGTACAACGTTTATATTTTGGCAATTTTGTACCCCTAAAAGGGAATGATGTGGACCATCCAAATTTATCATGATACATATTGAGGTCCTGTACTATAATACCAAATGTTTAAATTGGGCAATTTCCAAAATTTAAGGGGTGGGCCAAGGTACCCCTCCCGGGGTGCACAAATGTACCTATATCTTATGATATGGAATAGACCCCTATACATAACCATATAAGGTAATAGAACCTCATCCAAGATGATAAATTGGGCCAAAAGACCAAACACGTGGTACAACGTATTGCTTACGTTTATATTTTGACAATTTTGTACCCCTAAAAGGAAACGAGGTGGACCACCCAAATTTATAGTGATCCATATTAGCGTCCTATACTATAATACCAAATGTTTAAATTGGGCAATTTCCAAAATTTAAGGGGTGGGCCAAAGTACCCCTCCCAAATTTTTAAAGGAGTGCACAAATATACCCATATCTTATGAAAGGTACTGGACCCCTATACATGACCATATAACTATATAGGATAATAACACCTCATCAAAGGGGATAAAATCGACCAAAAACCAAACACGTGGTACTACGTATTGCTTACGTTTATATTTTGGCAATTTTGTACCCCTAGAAGGGAACGAGGTGGACCATCCAAATTTATCATAATACATGTTAGAGTCCAGTACTATAATACCAAATATATAAAATGATCAATTTCCAAAATTTAAGGGGTGGGCCAAAGTACTCCTCCCAAATTTTTAAAGGAGTGCACAAATGTACCTATGTCTTATGATAGGGAATAGACCCCTATACATAACCATATAACCATATAAGGTAATAGAACCTCATCCAAGAGGATAAATTGGGCCAAAAGACCAAACACGTGGTACAACGTATTGCTTACGTTTATATTTTGACAATTTTGTACCCCTAAAAGGGAACGAGGTGGAACACCCAAATTTATCATAATACATGTTAAGGTCCAGTACTATAATACCAAATGTTTAAATTGGGCAATTTCCAAAATTTAAGGGGTGGGCCAAAGTACCCCTCCCAAATTTTTCAAGGGGTGCACCAATATACCCATATGTTATGAAAGGTAATGGACCCCTGTATACGCCCATATAACTATATAAGGTAATAATACCTCATCCAAGGGGATAAATTAGGTCAAAAAAACCCGAAATTTCAATTTTTGGCAATTTTTTACCCATGAAAGGGAACGACATAGACACCCAATACTGATAGAGGTACATACTATGGTCCTAGGCTGCCACACCAAATTTTTAGATTTGGCAATTTCCAAAATTTAAGGGGGTGGTCCTATGTACCCCTGCCAAAATTTAAGGGGTGGGCCAAGGTACCCCTGCCAAAATTTAGAGGGGGTGGTCCTAGGTACCCCTCGGTCATTGACCCCGGGCCAAGGTCATTGACCTTTGACCTATGACGTCACTAAAATTTTTGCTGACTCGGCTAGCCATAACGGGGTCCCTACTACTTGCGCACGTGAATACAATTCGTTTTAAAGGTATCATGCATCTACTATTGCTTGCAAACTTTGCTTGTTCTCGGTGGAGCCGTTCCCGAGATTTCACGGCAAATGTCATCTTTAATGGATCGACTGTATCGCAAAAACAACACCTGTTTCCACAAATTCCTGCTAGTTACGTTAGTTTTGCAAGGTGGCCTATTAGTCTACCAAGTTTTATCAAATCGGTTGTTGTGGCCCAGACAACTTATGGATGTGTCAACATCCTTTGTAGTTTTAGTATGTTCACCTAATTCTTACAAAAAGTAAAAGGCTGTGCATTTACAAATTTATCCACCTTCTTATTGTGTATGTCTTTTTCTCTTTTGACTTGACAATGATTCCTTGCTTCATTAAGGGAGAGGCAATTTAATAATTTCTTATTTTTGAAACATTAAGTACTTTTATGGAACCACGCTTCATGTATTTCACTTACCTGACTGCTCTGGAGCTTAAAATATTCATTTACATAACCTTTCAGACAGTTTAGTTCTCCTAAGGTAGACATAATGTATATTCGGTTGATATGATTATATAAGCCATTTCGCACAATCTTTATTTTAGAAATCCTTACAACCAGATTCGATTCGCCTATTTTTTCAATGCATACTTTTTCTTCTTGTCTTTTATGTTCCCTCATGTCTAAGTAGCTAATTATGTCTTTCGTGTTTGGAACTGGGTTCGATTTCCGGAGACGTTCATGCAGTTGGATCTCAAGTTAGTGTTTGTGTGTACGTCTCAGGTAACGTTGCCGCTGAGAAGGAAGCTAAATATTGAAAAACGAATCAAATACTGTTTTCTTTATTTTGTATGAAGCACATGGAACAATACCGTTAGTGCATTAAATATTGAAAATAAAAAAAAAAACAAGTTTCTTTAGAATAAAATTATATAATTTACTCTCTATCAGTGTTTTTGCTATTAGTCTTACTGCTTGCAACAAAAACGTTATTAGGGTGTGTCGACATAAAATTGACTTCTGTAACAGATGCCAACTTTTGACATTATTATGTGTACACTACTTGCTGGCATTCGTCGTAACCCTACACTGCTATGGGTTGCAATCACTCTATATAGGAAACCTGGTTAGCAAGCTACTGATTATATAGCCTAAAGCTTTTTCGTGTCAATTAGAAACACTGTTGCCATCTGTATCATAGAACGAACAATTATTAATTGACGAGAAAGATAGTTTGCATGCTGTTTCCTCTCGAATTACTAGTTTCATATTTCAATATGTATGCATTACAAAAGTTTTTCACTATACATTACTTTATTTTTCAGTATCCCTTTGAGGTGCTTTCTCCTTTTTCATCGGAACAAGTTTTATGAGTGCCGCTGAGATTCTCTACTATTTCTTACTTAGACCAATTTTCATGCAAAACACACAACGTTGATATTCCATTATGAGTCATAACACTCAATTCATGTGATACAATTGCATAATGTAAGTGATATTACAGATGACGTTCAGCTCATTTGATATTGAATTAAGCAATGATATGTTTATTTGTTAAAGTATAGAAATACACTGAATATACTGTAATCAATATAACAGAAGTTAACATAAGTTGTACTACTGAGCTGAAGAAGTCTACAAAATGTACTTAGATCTCCTATTCTGTCTATTAAATCTCTGGCACTCCGTAATTCCGTTGCATCGAATGTATCTTTAGACAGAAAGGTAATTTTATTAGTTGTGCCTAACGTTTGTGAAATGATAATCCAGAATTAACGGTATTTGAGTAGCAAATATTTATTCGGCAATTATTAAAGTAGGTTATAGGAACGCTTGAATTTTTAAATATCAGTCAGCGTCTTTGAAAGTAATTTAGCAATTTCCACCCTTATTTTACGAAGTGCATTTTTGTAGGTATATGCATTTTGCCACATATGCATTTAAGTGTTTTGCTTAGATTGCTTAGCTGTCAGTTTATGTAAGACACTATATATCAATAAGCCAAACGGATTTATGAAAATAAAGTAAATTTATAGGGTAAATGATGCATGTGAAAAGAGAACGGTTGCTATAAAAAAATATTGTTTTTATTATTATTTAATTACTTTGCGCCAACGAATATATGCTTATCTTCAAACATCTATTTCCTTGTAATATTAGATTACATAGTGGGACTTCATGTGTTACAACAAAAGCACCTTTTCACTTGAGCACACACATTTACAAATTGAATCAATAGTAAAATAGATGCTAAAACCTGATGTTCGATTTATTCCGTGAACATTTCGACCTAAATTAATTACAATATTAAGAACATGTAATCTGCTGTAATAGGACTAATTTAGAATTACATTGAGTAATACTTACCTGATAGATACCACTTTTCTATTGTATGGCTAAATTACCATGCAATATTACTACCAAGTGCCTAATATGTAATTATTAATATCAGTGCATTTAGTTGTAAAATGAAAGTGAAATTAGTTCTTTTAAGTTTAAGAAAAATCTTTTATTGTTCTTAATAACATATACTTTAAAGTGGGAAAAAATTGAGAGTAAGTTAGTATCTTCAGTTGTTTCCTTGATCAAACATACAAGCATAATGAACATTAATATTTATAATATATAAACTCTGATGTATATACCTAAATTTAAGATGATATGACGATTTAACTTATGGTTGAAAAAAGGATTAAAAGATGATTTTATCATATGGATATTGTTATTTTTTCTACATTAAGATCAACTAATCCTTAACAATATGTAGTATCACTACGGCTATAAAATCGAGAAAGCCATCCCAGGTTTGTTGGATACTCATATCTGCATTTTATTATATTATCTTTTACTCTGGATGTTGATTAGATGTCTCGGACTAGAGGATCCCATTCTTTCTTACTTTGCAAGGACCGAAGTATACAAAGATTACTAAGATAAATAATTGAAAAACTACTGAAAATAATTTGTTATGTTTAGAGTTCATGGAAGAAAACGTGATTAGTATATTGTTTATTATTAAATAGTTCAAAACTAAAATCTTATGTGGACCTATCAATACTGTTGGTGGATATGAGACTCAGGACCTGTCTTCAGTACATAATGTCTTAAAATATCTATCCTATATCACAATAAAGCACGGAAATCTGTTCTTAACTGATTGACCAAATGGATTTAATTTCAGCGTGACGTTGACATACACTTTATTAGAAAGAAGTTGTGTTCATGTTTCATACGACATATTTTTTTTGATTGATTTTATTTTTTACATATCAATTATTATTTCACTATAAGACACTAAATATAGAGTTATGGCACTATGTATTGAACACTTAAGGGCATTCATATGAATATTTAATAAATATTCTCTATCAGGGAGAAACAGGCTCCTGTATAAGCGATAAGGCTTTAGAAGTTTTGTTTATTCATAGAAACAGCCCATTATGACAATTATAATTAACAATTTTGAAATTTGAGATACATTTTAATAGCAAGATTGTATTACTCCTTGTACCGAACGGGTTATGCTATATATCGAGCAATGAGCTTTTAAGTATCGAGCAGAATATTATATTTTTAAACAAGTTTACATTGAGGGTTATATGGATATAATACTAATGTAAGCACATTGCAGTAATTCTAAAATATAAACTGGATAGCAGATCCAAAGAGAAATGCATAATAAAATATTTGTTGTATATCGCCACAATTCAGCAGAAGGAAGAGTATCTTGCCTTAATTTTTTGTTGCCTTTCTTTCAATCAGATCTTTCCGTTCTACCTCGGAAGATTTTGCACATGTTTTGTTAAACCTAAATTGATGAGGTTTCTCCACGGCTTCAGGAATTTTGAGAAAATCTTTGAAAGAGTCATTACTGCTACTTGAGCATGGAAATTCCGAAGAGATCTCACCTTGATGCAATAATTTTGGCATGTAAATTTTTACCTCACCTTTTGCAATGACGCCACCTGAAAGATCCGTCTTGCGTGAAGGTGTGTACACCACTAAGCATTCGTTATTCCTTCTGAATTTACGTATGTCACTTTCTTGCTGTTCGTTTCCTATTCTGAGCTTGAACCACATGTAGTTTAGTTTGGATCAGTTTAATTTTGAACAGCCAATTTAGTGTCAAATGTCGCACTCTACCGGTTTTATCATTTTTCCAATTAGGATCCAAATCTGGATCATTATCACTCTGTCCCTCTTTGTCACGTCTTAGTTTGTCATGGAGCATATTAAAAACAAGAGGACGCAGGAATTCTTCCAGATCACCAAGCACGAACTTCAGGAGTAGGGAACAGTTGTTGAGAAGCTGAAGGTGTATTCTAGTCACTCTCTTGCTGTGGTTTTTCCACTGAGGTCTTCAGATTATCAGCAGCACACTTAGCACAGTAGCAGGACTCAATGGTTAAAGACCACACTTACGGAAAGGACTTTTCACAATTTCTGGTCTGACAGAATCATTGCAAACTTTCTTCAATTCAGGTGTAATATTTTCCTTTCGTTTCAGAAAGTCTTGCGATAGTTATGATTTTCTGGTCCTGAAGAGCATTCTCCCATGCTCATTTCAAGGATGAAAGTACACCTATGTCTGCTGGTTGCAGAAGATGATTGCTGTTGGGGAATATACAATATAACAGTATACCATAATCGTCACAATATAACTGCCCTGAAATGAAGATGATTCCTGTATTCATCAAGAAAGAGAATAACAGGAAGTGAGATTTCTCAGTCTCTATCCATCACCTAAATAAGTAACAAATGCTGTAGTCTTCGCCAGTTTTTTTTTTTTCTCGTAGATCCATGGCACTGGTACTCTATTCTTCATAATTTGCTGAGTCGTATGTTGCTGTAGACGATCGTGGTTGGGACAGCTTGTCAGTACAGAAATTGACGAGTACTATTATATCCTCTTTTTCTTTAAATGTTGCTTTAATTTGAAGCTGTTGTTCTCTTACACCAAAGTACTTTCCTGAAACCTTGTGGAAGAATATGTTTCTTTAGTCTGTGTTGAGGATCCTTCTTGAGTCTTTCATAATTGCACTTAATCCTCAGATTCAAGCTAGCTCCAAGATTCAGCAAACAAGCTGCGTATTCTCTCCTCCGAAACCGCAGCTTTGCCCTTGCTAATACTTTCAATCTTCTTCTGAGACAGGCAATGTGTCATCAGACAAAACACCTGAACGAAGTTTTCCCTGGTTACACCCAGGCTTGAACGGTGTGCTTGTTCCTGAAGACTGTGTAATTTGCTGAACTGTGTCCAGTAAATTAGTTTTCTTCAACGGAAATCATCTCTTTGCCATGTTCATAATCCATTCAGAAAATCCGTCTTGATCTTCGGGTAAAGAGCAATTTCAATATACTGATGCCCAGAATTTATCATTAGAGTTGTTAGAGCAAACTAGAACTCCCGCATACAAAACTCTAAATTAATGCGATTAGCACGAAGTATGACCTCAATTAGATGGGCTCTCTCTAGTGAAACATCACTAAAAAGGTGAATCTAAATATTTTTAAAACAGTTTGAACCCATGAATTATCAGGTACAACGTGAAAGCCTTTAAGTTCAGAGCCAAACGCGATATTCAGAGCAAAAGAAGTCAACAAGTTAGAAGAATTAATATTTAAACCTCCAATAGCCTTTTAAATTACAATAATGTTCGATACAAAATACCACTTTTCCTTAAATTAACCTCTTTTATCGAACGGCATTTCGATATTTTGAAATGGGTCTCAAATATCGAACAATATTTTCTTTTTGCTTCAAATAAGATGATATTTGAAAAATTACATTTTAACAAATATATATACATAGATTGATATTAAAATATCTCATTATTAAATGGATAATTTATGATGCCACCATTACGCAACAGAAAAAAGAGTATTAGTGCGGTGCTGCTCTTTACAAAATATAGAGTGATTTCTCCAATCTTCAGCCAAAACCACAAACTAGGAAACTTTATTGTGTTTGCAAGTATCCAAACATATCGACCTATTGATTTCCATAAGACGAGGTATGGAAGGGTGTGTTCACAAATTTCAGATAGTGCGCAACGTTTTCCGTATTCTTATTTTTTTTATCGAAACGACCAGGTATTCGATATATAGGGGGCCTTCGATATCTACTGGCACTACCCTACTTAGGAAATTTTATTTTGTAAATTATGTTTCATGGTTTCATTTATTCATTTTCTTGTAATTAAAAAGAATTGCATTACGTAGGGAAATTTTTTAATGCTTGTAGTACTCATAGCCTCATGCTATTAGATTAGTATTTTAAGTAAAATAATATTGTTTGCAAACAGAATTAACTCAAAGATGGAAATTTACAGGTGACATATAATATTGTAACTTAATAAACTAGGAACTTATTGTTACTGTTATTGTAAAGTTTTAATATATTTTTCGTAACTTTTAATGAAAAAATCATTATATGTGTTCATACTTTGTAAGCGAAACAAGAATTATGTCCGAACACTAAAATTGATAATGACTTATACCAGGGAAGCAAGAAAGTTCGTGCGCTTTTATATCATGGAAGAAAACTGTCAATTACAGGGTTTTAACGGTTTGTTTATTCGGAAAAATAGCCTCCATTTGCTTCTACAACCTTCTCCCAGCGCTCAAACGCTTGTAAATGCCAGTTTTGTAGAATATTTGTTCCCGAGACTCGGAAAACTCCGCAACTGCATTTTTGACGTCTTGTTCAGTCTTAAACTGCCTGCCACGCATAAAGTTGTTTATGGCCAAGAATAAATGGCAATCCGAAAAGGCGACATCTGGGGTGTAGGGAGGATGAGATACAAGCTCCCAACCAAGTTCTGAGATACCTTCCAGCGCCTGTTTTGCGGTGTGAGGGCGCGCGTTTTCCTGGTTATAGAGCACACCTCTTTTGTTCACTAGTGCTGGCT
Source organism: Thermobia domestica (assembly GCF_964235325.1). Taxonomy (NCBI): domain Eukaryota; kingdom Metazoa; phylum Arthropoda; class Insecta; order Zygentoma; family Lepismatidae; genus Thermobia; species Thermobia domestica. The sequence goes on from NC_137461.1 coordinate 244,957,443, forward strand.
GTTTCTGGGTCAGTTTGGTGACTACCGTTCTCAGTTGTGATGAGTACACATCTTTGGTAATTGTCTTACCACGTTCCAGGAATTTATAGTGCACTGTACCGTTTGTAGTCCACCAAACACAGAGCAAAACATTGTGTTGATGGATGTTAGGTTTTGCAGTCAAAGGCTTCGGATCATTCGGTGATAGCCAATGGTATGACCGTTTTTTATTGTCATACATGACCCACTTCTCGTCACAAGTTATTATACGGTCCAAAATTGGACAGATTTTGTGTCTCGTCAACAAAAATGAACAGATATTCAGTCTTAGAACTTGGCTCATAGCGGTCAGCTCGTGAGACACCCACTGACCCAGTTTTCAGGTCTTCCCCAGCTGATGCAGACTTACTCGAATAATTTTCCTGCTTACCTCGAATTGGTGAGCAAGTTCCTCACATGTTTGACTGGAATAATCTTCAATAGAGGCCTTCAGATGGTCCATATCTACTTATTTAGGCCTCCCAGAGCGAGGCTTATCTTGAAAGGTCTCGTCACCAGTTGAAAAGGTCTGGAACCATTTCTGTGCTGTACATTTACTTATAACACCCTCTCCGAGCGCAACACATATTTTTCTAGCTGGTTCTGCACCATTTGTCCCCAATTTAAACTCGTAAAGCAAACAAGCTCTAAAAACTTCATTTGACACTGACATGATCACGAGCGATTTTTACACACTACACTGACAAATGCGTTGTTATATTCACCGTGGATGATGCGTCAATGAATAAGCTTTCCCAAACAGTCAAAACTTTCATGATACAGGGACAGATGTCGCCGCAGCAGCCAAATGGAAGCGGGAGTGGTTCAAAAGCGCACGAACTTTCTTGCTTCCCTGGTATTTGATAATCTTTGAGACCTCAGACGGAGCGGAGTCATCCTGCAGATATACTAGTAGTAAACCACTGGTGGAATACGGTCAAAGTGAGACAAAATTCCATCAAATACTGGTTGTGATGGCCAAATATGCCAAGTCGAAGCTATGGATACCTCCACACTTTAAAAAAGTGCAATGCTGTGGGGTTCTGAAAGAGTTATATCCTATAACAAATGCTCAAAATGCATGAGAAAAAGCTCATTTTAAAGCTATGTTATATGTTTTAACTTTTTCGTTCAAGTATAATATATAGCTGTTGTGAAAGTATTATAATGATGTTACCCATATAATGACTGTCGAATTTTCTCAATAATGTAAACAATTATTTATATTATGTATCATAATCTTAGTATTTGTGATATAAATACACAGTTTTATCAAAGTTTTACACATAATAAAGTTTAGTAAAACTAAGGTGTGTGAGGACATATTTATAAGAATATATGTGCTGTGTCTAGAATTTGTTGGTGAAAAGTTAAGTGAACGTCTATAATATATTAGTCAAGTCAGTTGAAAGGGTTTAAGTGAATATATAACGTGACAGATTTCTGTGTGTTTTAAAGAGAAACTGTTCTAAAACTAAAAGATACAAATTGTGTCGCAAGAGTGTCTACAGACTGTCGCCAACAGGTTGGGGTTTTTGTGTCTTACGAGGAACAGTGTCAAACTTCAATGACATACATATTTTGTAGAAAAAGACATTTGTGAGGAGTAATAATGGAAGAAAATATATGCCTAACTGACATAGACAGTACATCGTTGGAAAACAATTTCGACAAGTTCCTTAGGTTGGCTACGACAAAGAGGAAACAGGGCTCAATCAGCACATAGAATTACCTGTTGAAAGAATCAATATCATTTTGCCTTACTTATTAATTTATAGTGTATTGCTTACAAAATGCTTGCTAAATTGTTTTATATAAATTTGAAGAAAGTAAGTATAAGTCACAGAGATTTCATAATGGAAGATTTTTAATGTGTTGCATAATCCGTTAGATTAGTAAACCAGTCTGCAATTGTCTTCTAGTATAAAATAAATTGTAATGTTTGCTTCTAACCGAAACATAACATTATTCCACACAAGATGAAAGTGCTTGTAAATACTGTATTGATAACATGCTGATTTGACAATAAAATAAATAATAAAAAACTCTTATAGTACGACTTACCATAATTAGCCCCATATAGTCTAAAATTCACTTAGATTTATTTTAGATTAATTTCCTTTATAAAACACACTTTGTTCTATATTAGATACCCTTGTGGTGGACAAACACCGTGCTCGTGTTTTTTCTCCCGTTTCCTCCCACTATCTTCATTTCACCATTTCATTCTTTTCTCATAATCACTGCCTCCTTTAGCCTAACCAGCATAACCGTGGGACATACAACTTAAATATTTCATTTCATTTTTTCGATATTAGTTACTTACTTTGTTCTAAACTTAACAATATACAATGTAGTAATATTATTTTAAACTATTCTAAATATCTTACATTTTTCGTAAAGTACTGATGGTATAATGTCCTAAGGATGTTTAGGGAGAATAACGCAGCCGCTAATAAAGACTTTGGGAGTCTAACAGGGCCTCAGGTCCTAGGTTTCGGCGCCACTGTTTGACATGTAATACTGCTTCGAAAGAAGAACTTGTCAGATTTCATTATTCGTTAAATGAATTTTGAAAATGCTAAATTTTGGTATTTAGTAATTTATTTGTAAATATTAAAAAAGCAAAATCCGATAACAATCAAAACAGTTGGACAACATATTCGTACTAAGCGTATTTCACCTTAGGTTGAAAATATAACTGAGGGCTCATGATTTGTATAATATTTGCCAAACTTTACACATTGAGATACAAGAAGATAAGAGGAGAATATAGTGCCAATAAACAACAATTTAAAAATCCTCGAAATTAACGAATAATATCAAATGTAGAAAACATAAGAGTTAACACTGTAACTCATTTCCTCCCTTCATTTTTGTTCCTATATTTTCAGGATTAGATCATCATTGAATATCTCAACTGGCCATTACCTTTCATTTAGCAGCATCCATATGGAGCTCACCCTTGTGTTCCAATACAACTTAACTGTCGAGGTAGATATGAGAGGCACCTAAAAGGTGCGGGATAAGAATACCATATTTGTATGAAGTAAAACACATGATAAATGAGGGCGACTACACCACTAGTTTTAAGTGACTAGAACCACGAGCAAAATTAGACAAGGTGGTGAATATGAATTTAGTGTTAAAATAATTTGAAAATAACCAATGAATTTTTAATTGAGAATTGGTAGCAATAAAAGCATTAAGGAATATATGGTACAGCAAAGAAATAGCAACTAATTTTGAACAGTCTTACACTAATTCGAAGTAGTTCCAATGTCTTCTCTCTACTCATAGGTGATGTCTAGGCGCTGTCCTCGAAATTACAATGACTTGCAGGTTGGATTGTCTTGATGAAGTCCATAATGAAAACTTCTCCGACAAACAACCATAGCATTGAATGCCGGTCCCAAAGGCAGGGAGACTCCGATGTGTTTCGCGTCGTGGTTGAAACCCAAACACCCATATCGTGCTCCCTCAATTGCTTTTGACTAGACTATCTCTCTGACGTCAGAATAAGATGTTGGCGACACCACAGAGTTTCCTGCATCTCGTCGACTAAACACAAAGTTTTCAAACTTGCTCTTGAGTGTGCTAACGATGCCAGGTAAACAAACCAAAAGGAGACTCACCTGAGTCAAAGTCCTTTCTCCTATATTCATTACTTCCTTGTTGTAACATCGTGTCGTTCCTAAACGAACCAAACGGACAATGTCTTGTAGTAGCCAGACTATGAGGGGCCAATGAGGTTGAACCAATTGAGAGAAGCAATTGATCTAACAAAGCATATTAAAAATGTCGCGTGTGAGACTGTTAAAAGATGAAGGTTCTGAATGTCGCTACCACTATTTACTACAAATTAAAAGTACAAAGACTTCCCCAATAACAGCAAAGCAATAGTTAATTTATCTTACGATGTAAAGTCAGCTAGGGACATACAACAGAATATTGGTGGTAATAACATCAGGCAGTGAACCCTTGTAGGCTGCTTGACTTCCATTGATGACTGGTTTAATTTCAACATGAAATAAAGATTTCCTAGCTTGTCCTTACTTCATATCCCGTAATATGGCATCCCCCAAAATGTAGAATCGGAAGGAGTCGAATCGTTGGAGAATACTAACCTTTCGACAACAAAGATCTGTGAAATTATACGAAAAAAAGAGATTTAACATCTCAAGATGTGATAGGTGTTGTAAGATAAACTTCGTACCGCTGAACCTTATCTCTCATCATGAAACTATAAGCTTCGAAGCACCAGACCTCCCCAGCATCTCCAGCATGTGGCAACACCGTACATAGAGTCGGCATAACACTGCAGGCAACGTAAAAAAAGTAAGAAAATCGTTGCCCAACAAATTGGGAATGTCTCCACCACCAGCTATTACGATAAACTGGAAACATGAATAATTAAATTCTATAATTCTTTCATGAAATGCAAAAGGTACTAAATTCGGGATGTAGATTTAACAGGGCTAATATTGTAATTATAAACGAAATGTACAAAATACATATTACAAAAGATGCAGCAGAATTTGTGTAGGTAAACTAGAATATTAGGTCTGTAAAATTCTAATGGTTTGAATTGTAAAGTCCCTTCAATATGCCAGCTGATTACAATACCTTCAAGTATTGAAGTAGCTTCATGACCTGTTGTCTAACGATGTTTTCACCATCGAAATCTTATTCCCACTTCAGTGTGGCAATATTTCCATGATAAATACTAATTTTGTCGTTAATTTCCTCATTATAATTATACAGCGGTTTTTTAACCGGAAATTCATATTTCATTTGAGTAATAGTTGGTAACTTCAACACGACGACCACAGAAAAACTTTCAGTATGGGGTCCAGAAGCTATTGTTAGCGCAGCGTGATGAGATACATGGGGTCGTTCATCATCTGAGTCAGGAACACAATTACTTGCACGAAACACTTCTTCATCTTCTTCGTTCGATGTAACATCTGGATAACAGGACTTCAATCGTGTAATGGCTATCGATTCGATTTTTTCCTTCCCTTTCGAAGTTTTATATTTAACATAATATTAATTAGCGTTCTCCTTTCGAACAATAATTCTGAACCAAAGAAAAGTCCTGAAAATGCTATGACGTTGCCACGACAACTAGTTGGATCATATATCCACACACGTTGACCCTCATTATAGGTCACTGTTGTATGATGTTTCTTGTAGGACTTTTATGATGTTCGAAATCTGTCAAATAATTTATCCTGTGCCTTTTCTCTGATATTGTGAAGAGTAACTAAACGTTCTTCGTTGGAAATATGGAAAGAAGGTACATTTATAATCGAATGATGTTCTAAGTATGGCTCAAATGCATGAAGAATATAAAATGGACTGTAAGACGTGGGTTGATTCACGGTTACATTTTGAGAAAAGGTCACAGCAGAAAATTTCTCTATCTAACTTCCATGGTTCATGGGGTCCAGTTTCTTTTTAACATTTAACTGTTCACTACCTTTTCTGTCTGCTTCCGGCACTGCTTGCAAAACATCATATCCACAGACTACTTACCGCGTAAAACTCACCAGAGTTGACACCAGAGGACAATAGCTGCTCTACCATGGCGGAAAGTATGTACACAAATAACCACAACGAACAATATTTGAAAGTAACACTCTTCAAACGCAATAGGCAAGATCAAAAATGTGCAGCCATATGTTAACGAAAACTCGTCAAGAGTTAACAATGCTTCCATATTCCGGACATTAACTTCCGTAAGGCCATACGTTTGATTATAGTATGGATTTATAAAATTCATCCTTATTTCCAAAATATTGCATAACTCCTGAAATAGAGAATCAGTAAATGCCGCTGTTCTATCTAGCACAATATCTTTACAAAGGCTAAATCGAAGCATTACGTAATTATAAAGAAAATCAGCTAAAGTTGCTGCTGTCTGGTCACCAATAGTAGCAGTAACAACATATCTGGTATTATGATCAACTGCAATTGCTAATTATTTGTAATGTAAAATATTAGCGACTGACTAAGAGCCGTTTGTATCCAGTCCTAGGCGATATAAGGTTCCCACTGATGGCATCATTTGAAGAGTTCCTGGAAGCTATCCTGGGGCATTCTTGTGGCTTGGACATACTTCGCACTGGGGGCACTGGGCAGCAATAAACTTCTTCATATAAGGAAAATATACAGTTCTCAGTAACAACTGGTATGTTTTGGGAAAACCAGAATGTGACGATCCCAACGTTGAAGTGTTTGCGGAAAAAGCACTTTTTCTCGAAGAGTAGCTGGAATAACAACAAGACACTGTGGGCCAGATGGACCACGATGTTTACGGTAAAGAATTCCCTGTTTCATCTCATAATGCAACGCATGCCGTTCTGTGGTATAATCATGTAATTTTTCCCCTCTAAAAACGAAATGATATCCTCGAAATATGGGTCCTTTCGCTGTTCTTCTTTCAATGTGTCATCAATTTCAGTGTGGAAAACTCGAGGATCTTCAAGATTTTTCTGTTCGTCGTCAATGTTTCGAGGCACAAACACATTTGTTGACAAACTGTCTACCAAAGTGTTTGACTTCCCAGGAATGTGTGAAATAGTATAGGTATACTGCTTTAATTCAGAAAGAATCCGTGCAAATTTAGTCACTTTTTTGTCAGACGAAGATATGTTAAATCTCTACAGTCAGATCGTAAATAAAAATGTCTACCGAATAAAAAGTAGCGAAAGCGTCGAAGAGTAAAAATCAATGCAGCTCATTCGAGTTCAAATGGATCATATTTCTTTTTCTGGGGACGCACAGAAAGACCACAAAAAGCAATAGGAACTAATGGAACATATTTTTCGTCTCTTTCAGGTTGTAGGACGCATACAGTAAACCCATGGATACTGGCATCTGTATAAACAAATACGCCTCTATGCGGGTGAAATTGTATAGGAGCTGGGGCTGAAAAAATGGCACCTTAAGCCGCTCAAATGCCTGCTGCTGGACAGCAGTCCATTTAAGTTGAACACTCTTTTTAAGCAGTTTTTGTAAGTAATTCAGTTAAAGCTGAAAGCTTGTCTATATAATTTAGCACAAAATAAAACAGTCCTAAATACTCTTCACTTTTCTCTGAGTTTTCAAGCTCTTGTAATTTCGAATGTAATGCGATCGGAGATCAACATACCATGACGAGAAATAGTATGCAGAATAAGTTCTAAAGAAAAGTGTCCTTTGTTTTTTCTGGAGGAAGTTTTAGTCCTCTACTCTTCAATCTCTCGAATAACTTTCGGGTTGTTTCAATAAATTCATCAATCATATTCGATTCCCACACTATGTAATCGAGGTAATAATACACAGAACCTTTCTCCAAACCAGCAAGCGTTAACTTCATCAGATCGTTCAGAGTAGCTGGGGAAGTAATGCACTCTTGTGGTAACGAACAAAAACAATACTGCTGGTCACCAGGAATCGAAAATATAGACCAGAATGCCTCGAATAGGTGGCACGGGGAAGACGGTGGGTACAATACAAGAGTTCAACTGTCTGAGATCTGCAATAAATCTATAAGATCCATTTTCCTTACAAACTAAAATGATTGGGCTGTTGTATGGGCAACTACATTTTTAACAACCTTTTGTTTACGTAACTGCTGCATTTGTTCATTAAGAGCTTCATGGAAATGATAAGGACTCGTGTATTGACGGACGTTTCTGGCTTGTGAGTTTTTAGTCGAATTTTAGGTCCATAGTCACGGGCTTGAGAGAAATCGTACGGAAACCAACTAAAACATCTTTCAATTCCGCTATTAAATCACAAAAACGTTGTTTTTTACTATCTGACCGTTGCGGATTCACATTTACTCTAGTACAGTCCAACTGATCACTTTTAGTTGTTTGAGTACCATTTTCAAGAGTAAGGTTAGTACACAAATATCCTTCACTATCTTCCACCGCATTACCTAAGATCTTATTGGGTCATAAAATAAATAGCTTCTTGGTGGGGTTAGTTACCCAAATATGTGAATTAACACTATACACATATGACTCTAGCACTAACAAATTGACAGTATTTAGTAAAAATTTGTTAGGTTGCAACCAACTTCTCAACATTTGGTGACTGGAACACATGTTTCGACACAATTTAACTGTCGGAATAGAAATGAGAGGCACCTAAAAGGTGCGGGATAACAATACCATATTTGTATGAAATAAAACACATGATAAATGAAGGCGAATCCACCACCAGTTTTAGGCGACTAGAACCACGAGCAAAATTAGACAAGATACTGAATATGAATTTAGTGTTAAAATAATTTGAAAATAACAATTGCATTTTTAATTCAGAATTGGTAGCAATAACGGCATTAAGGAATACATGACAGAGCAAAGGAATAGCAACTAATTTTGAACAGTCTTACCCTAATTCGAAGTAGTTCCAATCTCCTTCCTCTTACTCATAGGTGATGTCTAGGTCCTGTCGTCGAAGTTCCAATGACTTGCAGGTTGGGTTGTCTTAATGAAGGCCATGATGAAAACCATGGCCATGATGAAGGCCATGATGAGTCCCAAAGGCAGGGAGACTCCGATATGTCTCGCGTCGTGGTTGAGACCCAAACACCCAGATCGTGCTCTTTCAATTGCTTTTGACCTAACTGTCCCTCTGACGTCAGAATAAGATGATGGCGACACCACAGAGTTTCCTGAGCGAGGTAGATTATCCAAAACTGACATTGACCAAGTCCATGTTTCTACATCTCGTCGACTAACCACAAAGTTTTCAAACTTGCTCCTGAGATTGCCAACGTTGTCAGGTAAACGAACCAAAAGGAGACTCACCTGAGTCAAAGTCCTTTCTTCTATATTCATTACTTCCTTTTTGTAACATCGTGTCGTGGGTAAGCGAACGAAACGGCCCATGACTTGTAGTAGCCCGACTATGAAGGGGCCAATGAGGTGGAACCAATTGAGAGAAGAAATTGATCTAACAAAGCCTATTTAAAACGTCGCGTGTGAGACTGTTAAAGGGTGAAGGTTCTGAAGGTCGGTAACACTGTTTATTACAAATTACAAGTACAGACACTTTCTCAATAACAGCAAAGCAATAGTTAATTTATATTTCGATGTTAAGTCAGCTAGGGACGTACAACAAAATATTGGTGTTAGTAACATCAGGCAGTGAACTCTCAAGGTTGCTTGGCTCCCATTGATGACTGGTTAAATTTCAATATGAAATAAAGATTTCCTAGCTTGTCCTTACTTCATATCCAGTAACAGTTGTAAATGAAGAATTTTAAAAAGTGTAAATGACGAGGAGAGTAGAATCCGAATCGCGCGATTAGGAAACCACAATGCAAACCCCTCTTCTAAAGCGCTATTTGTTCTGGCTCACCTAAATAAGGTGCATTTTCTGCTAGCTTAAAACAGTAGCTTCTTAATAGTCAAATTGATTGGCAAACATAGGAATATGTAATTGAGTAGAAGGGGGACATTATATTATTGTATTCACTAAATTAACAATATTACAGATTTTAAAAACAAAATTCAAAACTCCTTTATTTTGAATCAAATACTGCGTGTACATTATACCGGTAAACAAAAAAAGAATCAACTACCGTGTAGTAATCGTGATTCATTAGTCAAGGCGCTCGGACACTAATCTCAAGGTAATCGGATCATATCGACAAAGAGCCGTAACTATTTTCATTGTACATTTTGGGTGGTTATTGATCTGTAAAGACACACTACTGATTTATTATCTTCACTTATTTGAATAATCGGATGATTCAATACTTGAAGTATCATATCTTCAGAATAACAATAGTAATAATAAGATTTTTAATAATAATTTTCTCGTAGAAGGTTAAAAGTTAGGAGCTTATTATCGCTCAGATCATACAATTACAAGAAGAAACATGACATATGCCGAATTTTGTCAATAGCGGAATGTTACACTTGGCAAGTTTTTCATGTAAGTATAAGAAAGGTAAAACCAAATTACTTTTATTTAGCATGGTCTCCTGAACGAGAAAGAAATAAATTAATGCAGTTTACTATAGCCATAGTTATTGTGAACATCTCACAGGTATCTGGAGAGATCATCTCTAGACAATTTTCTCTTTCAATTTTTCTGGTAGATATCTTGCAAAATGTAGGGGAGGCCGCTGCCTATATTAGTAACTGACACATGCAAGGAGCATTGGAGTATTAATTCTGATTAATCTGACGCTCACTCTCATTTCTAAAGTAAAATTTGGAGTTTTTATAAAGATTCAACCTCCCATGCTGCTGCCCTTGAGCCTCTGAAGGAGATATGTTACCGAAAGGGTAATCCGTGTTAGAAACCTCTTACTATTTTTCAATCCATATTTCAAACTCTTTAACTATTTTTACAAAGAGAAAGCCAATTTTCACATTGTTATCAAGAAACTTTCTTCTTGTATGTCCTGCTGAGGATATTTATACGGAATTTTATATTAATTTTGGACGGGAGCTGTAGCGCCATTTCAGTCATTGACACATGCAAGAAACATCAGAATATTAATTCTGCGAAATATATCACTAATCGGATGCTCGGATTTCGAGAATAAAATTTTGAATTCATTAAAGATTTAAAATCATATGTTTCGCCCCCTAAGCTTCTCTAAGAGAGTGCATTACCAAAATAACACCCTACATTAAAAGACGCTTATATTTCTATTAAAATAACACCGAATTTTACATTAATAGATAAAAATACCTTCTTCTGGTAGACCCTGCTAAGGACATTAATGGTGATCTTCTCACGTGATTATCAGAAAGAGAGCTGTAGCCCTATATCAGTCTGTGACACATGCAACGAGCATCGGACCATTAAATCTGTGACATTTCTGATTAAGCTGACGCTTATTGGCGTTCCCAAACTACAATTTGGGATTTTAGTAACACCCCTCCCATTACTCTTTACGCCCCTTACCCGTCCAAAAGTTAAGTCTTTCGGAAAATAATGTTCCAGACGACTATACTAACATTCCGGATGAGTATTATTGTTTTTTGTAGCAACCATGTTAACTGGTTTTGGTTCGGATTAAGGTTGAATCAGAATGTGTCGGTTTATTTTAGAAACCAAACCGTATTTTTTTTTTTTTTTTTTTTTTTTTTGATAAGACATACTATATTGCCACTTTTCAAAATATTCATAAGTATTTTGGAAAAGTTTCGAAAGATATGTAATGGTTTCGTTCTAGATTGAGGTATTATGAATCTGATGTTCCACTTTTCAATGGAATTACGATTTCCATGTATTTTCTCTCTATATTATTAATGAGAAAACGTTAATGGGCATTAGAAAGTACAACTTTTTTCGGTTCGGTTAACCAATTGAAAATGAAATCTTTGCATTAAATATCACACAATTATGTCTGGTAGGTCAAGGGAGAGCATGATCAAAGCAAGTAAATTATGATGGACGAATCGGTGGAAAGATACAGTGAGAGGAAACTGCAGTTTCCCGAAAAAACCAACGAGCATGATATCGTCCACCTAAACCATATTTTCCTTGGTAACGAACCAGGTACCCTACACGTCAGATAGTTCAGTGCTCGCGGTCACTGGCTCGATTCCTTGTGAGAGATCCTTTGAAATTGTATATGTTCTCGATGTATCTGTGTTCGTGTCCTGTTGTTCAAGGTTACTGGAAATAACTGTAAAACGGGTATTGCCAAGTACAATAGAGATAAGGTATGGAGATACTTTCGGTGAATCAGAAAGGAAAGTGTTTTGAGGCACCAGGTTGTAGTTAATTGTTCGAATTACTCTTAAAGCCGGTTTTTCCTTAATGACTTTGCGTGATTGTATGTTTTTCCCTTAGCCCTTTTTCTGTTTTTCTGTTTTCGCTGGCTAATTTACCGTTATGGTGATTAGTTGCTTTCCTGCAACATCTGACGTCGAGTATGTTGCCTATTGCGGCCGTGTCCTGAATACCATACACATATTTTCATAATTTTCGTTTCACTCAATTGCAAAAAGTCAATAAAGGGTTAGGGTCTACTATGAGTCATAAATGAGTTTGAAACGACATCGTTTCTTATCACTTGTTCCGAAAGTCTTCCACTATTATTTCTAGTGCTGAAAAATAAAAATGATATTTTAGTTTGCCATTTCCGTTCTTTATATCTGTTCAACACATGTTTTTTTATATCTGTTCAAGCAAAATTTGCAAACAGAAAATATCCTTCTTGATATTCTTATGTATATGATTTTAAGTAATACGTTTCATAGTTACGCCAGCTAAACTAAAAGAGACGTCGATGATGAGAATGAAATAGATAGTAGAATAAAGAATGTGGGAGGAAACAGAATCCCGAGAAAGCCTACACACACGACGTTTGTCCAGCATAATATCCACTGGCGGGTGCTGCGATAGATACAGGGGCACAAGCTCCAGAGCTGAGCGAGCTACGACTAAAATAACCATACAGAAAGCGCTTAACCTTTTTTGGAACAGGGTGAACCATTAAATTCACAAAACTTCGAATAATAATAATAATAATAATAATAATAATAATAATAATAATAATAATAATAATGAAACTTTTTGACCTAACCTTAAATAAAACTTACAGATAAGTTCCGGAAGCCGTACAGAACTCCAGGACACACCACTGCAACTACCAAAATTACAAACGAAGGCGTTCCACTAATGTTTCATGTAACAAGTATTCTATTGTACGTTTTAAGGATAATAAGTGCAATAAAAATAAATGAATATCACTGTGCAGTAAGGACTATAATATACTAAATTTTAGGATATGCAAGTAATTATAAAACATTTGGTACAAAAATACCTGCACAGACCATAATAAATTCAATTAGCTCCGAAATTCAAAGTACCAAAGAAGCGTATAAGGGGTTATCCACATACTACTTAAGGGCGGAAAGGGGGGAATGGTTTTGCGTTACAAAGCGTGAAAAAGGTGAGGAGGGGGTTTAGGTCTTTATTACGTAACACATGCTTTTTGCTGTACTTTTTACATTTATTCTCAGATTTATGTGCAGATTTTTAAACAAATAATTTTATTCAGTTCTTTTCTTTTTATAAGTAAACTAGTAGAATACCAATTATTCGCACGGAAAATATCTTTTATCTTGGATATAAAGGGTACAAAAACTGTCATCAATCTACTTTGGGACTCCAAAAACTGAATTCGACGGTAATATAAGTCATTTTCAATTATTTTTACATGTCAACATTTATCCCCTATTAGTACTAATAGGAGTTGAATTTGGACTTAAACTGCATTAGAAGTGTACGTCTTCTCGACTCCGAATGCTATGAATTCCACAATAATATCAGTTTTTTTAAATCACCTTTATACATCTCTCCCATGCATTTACTAGTTGCGGGATTAAATTTTAATTTAAGCGGCATGGAAAGGGTTACTGTTTATCTCAGCGACCCCGAAAACTATCGACTCGACATTAATATCGACCATTTTCGAAAATTTTTATATGTCGGCCCTTCCCTTCCCACAAGTTTGGGGCCGAATTTGGATTTAAACGGAATGCGAAATATCTCTGTTTATCTCAGCAACTCCGAAAACTATGGATTTGACAATATGATGTAACTACAAAATTCCTTTCACTTTAGGCATCAGATTCATATAACATGTCAACAAAGCACTCCAACAGTCACTTATGCACGTTTAGGCCTTAAACGTGTCCAGGAAAACACTCACCATTTACAATTCAACTGTTGAATTCGGATATTCTAAAAATCTCATGAAGAAATTAAAACCATCTTGCTTATTACATGTATGGAGTTTTTGTGTCATAACACACTACTCATGAACCGACGAAAACTCGAAGTAGAAACTACCAATTACAACAATTACCAAAAAATTGTTTAAAACGTATATAATGGGAGAATTATAAAATATAAGTATAAAATGTGGAAATTGCTAAATAACAAACAAGAGGACGACTGAAGAAGGAAAATAACACAAGAAATGAATAGTACCTTATTCCATACAAGATGTGGCCTTATCCCGTTCTATCTTCCCCCATACGAATACTCATGAATATTCAACTTGTTTATGTTTAAACGGCAGCTGAATGAAGAATGAGGGTGACTACTAGTAAATAAAGAACGCCAAATAGCTAAACACATGAATTACGATAGTTAATACACATATAAAAAAGTCATTATAAGAAGACATAACATGAAGTTAGAAATAAACCGTAAGTAAAAGATAAGACAAAAAGAGCATCAATATCAAGAGAACTTGTCAGAAACAAATCTGTAACAAATGAAGTACGCTACAAAAAATACAAATGGTTTATACGTCTACAATATAATACACAATATAACTTAAATAATATACTAAAGATAATATAATATATAATAATATAGTATAATAATGATCAATAATAAAATAATGTTATTCTTATATTCAGTGTAAAATATTATGCCAACTACATTTATAACAATTGGAAATGATAAGCGAAGGGAAAGCATGTTGCTCGTATTTCTCATACGATGCATTTTCGTGGAAAGGAATCGTTACAAAAGGAATAAATGGAAAGGAATAAATACGATGGCAACTTCAGACGAAAACAAATGCATTCACATTTTTTTAATCTTTATTATTGTATCTTGTTATATGCCATATATCGATCTTTCAATTATATTTGTAGGTCAAACTCGTTAGAGTCAAAGTAGAGCATTTAACTATATTTCAATCATCTCACATAAGGGGGATCAAATGGTGTTGAACATACGGGATGATTGTACACACAACTATCACATATTTCATTCTTGTTATCCTGTGCTATATATATGGCTCTCAATTTTTCAGATGTTTATTTGTTACCTTTACTGGCGAAGAAATTAATCATTCATTTACATTGCTTTTACTATTTGTGTATAAATAGTACGTATAAATTAATTTTCTGTTAAAAGTTTATGGTTATATAATTCATGTACTATATAAGTAATATTGGAAAATGTGTACTAGTGAAAACAATTAAAGGGATTGTAAACACATTTATTTTCACAGATGCATTATTCTGTATTAAATAATGAAGCGCTAGGGAATAGTACTGTTACAAGCAGCATAATCGGTGATTACGTCCTTTCTAGTAATTCAAATAAGTGCTCAAATACATTAAAAAAGAAGGTACTGTTATTGATTTAGATAACTAAATAACGAAAAATATAGGCTACACAATCTAAGCACGAATACATGTAACGCCCCCATAAGTACAATACATAAAAAACATTAAAACAATGTCACTTTGTGTTATTAATTTCGTGCAATAACAGTATATTTCTCATTTTCTTAAATATGTCACCTCCCATAGTTATCAAGCACTAAATCTTATTATAATCAATTCAAATATTTTGCTTCGAAATCACTTCTAAATGAAATTTAGTTTGAAAATATCCTCAAATGGAATTGGCAAGTTACATTGCTCCTAATCAAAATAAGACAGTTGACAACTGACACCAGAGTAACAAGAGCCGCTTTCTTTGTAGCTACATATATGTGCGACTGTCGTTTCCTATATTTTGGTATCATATTAACAGTATTTTAATTATTTATTATCAACTTTTCGAAAACATATTTTCTGTATTTTTTCATTTTTCGAAAAAAATCACTTTTTCTTTCTTAGTCTCGGACGAAATCATTTCCAGTTTCACATGATTGTAAACAGAACTATCACATATTTCTTTTGCATTATCCTTATCAGTGTGTGTTATCCTTAACTTTGTGTCTTTAAACTTGAAGGTACGATTGAAAGTATGAAATTAGTCATGTGAGTTGTACTGTTATTCATTTTAATGACTTCTTTCTCTTACTTTATAGTTGATAGATCCAAAGTGGAAAGTCAGCACAATGCTTAAATTTACAAACGACACTTAAATTCTTTCGTGCTCCAATACTCCAATACTTGGGCTGTACGTGATTTTTTTTCCACTTTAGTATGCTCATTTTAACGATTATTCTGTGCAATTACTGAATTTTCATTCCAAGATTAGCAAACAATATTTTCTCATTTTTTCCTGGGTTTTCTCTCCTCTCTCTCAGGATTCCTCTTTTGAGCTCAGGACAGCACTCCTCTTTTGAGTTCGTCTTTTCAAAGTCAGGTTCAACGTATTATTACGGATGATAATATGCAACCACATCGAACAACACAGGTTTATGTCTAGCTGAATGTACAGATGCATCAAGAATTATCGTACACTTGCTAACGCTGTTGATGGAGAAATGAAACACCATACTACAATAACTCGTTAGCAAGTATTTGAACAGTGTGGGACCACGTTGCAGAGCATCAACTGCTTTCCGTGGTGGCCACACATATTTTAAGGAACATTTTACTACTTGTATAATGTCAGAGGGCGTCATGAGTCACAGTGCAATTCGTATAAATTATTGCTTCTGTATAAAATTGTCATTTTGTATTTCTCATCAGGTGTCTCTTTCTTAATATATATTATGTTTATCATATTTTAAATGTGACAGCTTGCATAGTTGAGTGATATAAAGTTTCGCAACCGGTAAGGTGAATATGTAAAAAATCTTTTTTTCTTTTGTAAGGAAGTAGCTGATAGATCTATTATTTAATTCTGCATTTAATCCTTGTTATTGTTTTTCATATACTTGTACAGTATTAAATTTTCTTTATTCAGACCGATGACTTAAGTTGATGATTTTTATTCTTTGTTACAAAACAAGAATTTTTGTGTGTTCCAAAAAAATCATATACAATATTTACTCAGGGTGACAGTTTCCTACTTCTGCTTATCCATTGAAATGCGTGTTGTAGGTTTTAATTGTTTAAGTGCCACATAGTTGTGGTTAAATTGAAATTAAGGTGTTAGCTATATAAATCAGTGATGTGCCGTAAACTATAATTTTACGTCTACGCGATTGTCTACTGTAATCTATACGTAATCTATATTACGCCTTTTCCCATGTAGACTATGTAGACAACCACTATCAAATGTAAGGAACAATTTCTTTGCTCCTTTGTTCATATTTCCTCATTCAGTTGTTTTGCTTCGGTGTAGCGAAAGATTAGGGAAACGACTAACATAAAAAGTAGAGGGAATTATCTAATCTGTATGTTTACTCTGCTCTGCACATACCACTTCCTTAGATTTTCCATTTACAATGAGCACTGCTTTTATAATGAAATTTACAAAACTAATTTTCATCTGTGGGCTTTCAGTCTTGAATCTGCTTTATTTGCCAATTTTTTCTTGCATATTTTGCAAAATGCATAATATTTTTCATTTTCCTTCATCAAGAAGAAACTAAGTGTTCGAAAGTTACTATTCGCTGGTCTAGGCATTTTATTTTGTATGCAATTTCGCAAGGTAACAACAAAATAAAGCTCTTTTATTGTCCACGATGCCATATTAAATTACGTGTTGTTGACGTATTCTACATAGTCTACGTTGTTTACATTGTCTACGCATAGTTGACACGTAAACGTAAACTATCGCTTTTTACGCGTAGATGCACATCTCTGATATAAATTTGTTGCGTTCGTAGATTACTATGATAAACAATAGTGTTGATGGTTAATTTACAAATAAGTACTTAACACCACAGTATATTGAGTGACTTAAGTTGCCTTGACATTTATGATTTCATTACTGAAGAGGGTAATCATATTTGCGTACTTGATTGTCCTACTCGTTAACGGATTCGAAAAGCCAATTATTGTCAAAAGTGTCTAGAGTGTACTAAACCAGTGTCAACATAAGCTATACTATCAAAATTATAATGTTAGTGACTGTCATAACTGATGCAATTTCGATATGCGCAACCAAATAAATGGATTTAATGTTTGTTAAATTTCAAAATAAACTCTACCGTTACATTTAATGTTAGAAAACAGCAGGGAAGTATAAAAGAGTATCTAATATCACCCGAATTTCTCCCCTCAATTGTTGACTTTCACGAATTATAACTCGACGTAAAATAGATTGTATGAAGATCTCTCAGAAAACACATTTGCTTATATTTGGGAAATTATGAATATCTGTTGAACTTATGATTGACATTTGTCATGTAATTAAAGAAATTTAACAATCAACCTGTCACAATAGTTATAACGACGTTTGTACTGAAATATTATTAAGAGTTAGTTGTGTTAAGGATTACTATAAAGCAAATATTATTTATTATTGACATATATAGTAATGAATAAAAATAATACACTCTCTCTCACTTATGTATACTTATATCTATATCAGTATCTATTTATCTACCTATATATATATATATATATATATATATATATATATATATATATATATATATATATATATATATATATATATAGAGAGAGAGAGAGAGAGAGAGAGAGAGGGAGGTCGAGGGAGAGAAAACCCAGGAAAATTGAAAAATATTCTTTGCTAATCTTGGAATGTATATCCAGAAATTGCACAGAATAATCTTGAAAATGAGCATCCAAAGTGAAAGAATTTCAAGTACAGCGCAAGTATTGAAGTATTGGAGCACAAAAGAATTTAAGTGTCGTTTGTAAATTTAATCAGTGTGTCGTTTGTAACACTGATGTCTTTGTACTGACTTTCCACTTTGGATCTATCTATCATAAGGTAAGAGAAAGAAATCATTAAAATGAATAACAGTACAACTTATATGACTAAGTACCTTCACGTTCAAAGACACACAGTTTAGGATGACACACACTGATAAGGATAACGTGAAAGAAATATGTGATAGTTCTGTGCACAATCATGTGAAACTGGAAATCATTTCGTTCGAGATTAAGAAAGAGAAGTGATATTATGTTTCTTTTCGTAAATGGAAAAAAATATACAGAAAACGTGTTTTCGTCTAGTTGATAATAAATAATCAAAATACTGCTAATATGATATCAACATGCTAGGAAAACCTCCATATATAGTTATAGGAAACGACAATTGCACTTTTATGTAGCTACAAAGAAAACCCTTGTAACCCTGATGTCAGTTGTCAAGTGTCTTAGTTTGATGTGGAGCAATATAATTGGCGTATTTCATTTAAGTATATTTTCAAATTAAAGTTCATTTAGAAATAATTTTGAGGCAAAATAATTGAATTGACTTTATTAAGATTCAGTGCTCGATAAGTATAGTAGATGGCATGGTTATGTAAATGAGAAATAACCTGTTATTGCACGAAATTAATAACGCAACGTGACATTGTTGTAATCTATTTTATTTATTGCACTTATCAGGGTGTTACAGGTATTCGTGCTTGGATTTTGTAGCCTATACTTTTAGTTATTTAATTATGCAAATCAATAACAGTAACATCTTTTTTAACGTATTTGAGCAGTTACTTGAATTGCTGGAAAGGACGTAATCACCGATTATCCTGGTTGTGACAGTACTATTCCCTAGTGCTTCATTATTTAATACAGATTACTGCATCTGTAAAACTAAGCGTGTTTACAATCCCTTCGATTGTTTTCACTAGTATATATTTTCCAATATTACTTATACAGTACATGAATTATATAACCACAAGCTTTTAACAAAAATTAATTTATACATACTAATTATACATAAATAGTAAAAGCAACGTAAAGAAATGATTATTTCTTGGCCAGTAAAGGTAATAAATAAAACATCTGAAAAATGGAAAGCCACATATATAGCACAGGATAACACGAAAGAAATATTTGATAGTTGTGTGTACAATCATGCAGAATACTCTACGCCATTTGATCTCCCTTATGTGAGATGATTAAAATATAGTTAACCCTTACGGGATCCGGAGTTTTTTGGGTATTATTTTAAACTTTCAGTCAAGCAGCTACTGCATTGTCACTATTTACCCTAAGATCATGGTTCATACCTCATTCTTTTCAGAATGGAGCTGGCTTTCCAATTGTATCACTTGCATGCTCATACCGTACACCAAGAGGGGGGAAAATGATGTCAAATGAAAAATTTGGCGAAAATTTTTTTCACACTTTGGGCCCCTCTGGAACGGTCCTTTGAACGTAGAGATCTCAAAATATCTGATAAATAGTACTTGGTATACTGAATGTGTGTTCCAAATTTCAAGTTTCTATCCTGGATATTAAGGGCTGGAGAAATTTTATCAACAATTCCCACAATGCCCCAAATTACCGCAAAACACCATGATCTCAGGTATAAAATTTCCTGAGACATCTCTGTTTACCCTAGGACTATAATCCGCCAATCACTCTCTACAGAATAAAACTGCCCTTCAGGCGGTACCATTCACATGTCTCCATCAAAGGCGGGGAAATCCCGAAAAAAGATTTTGTGGTCTAAATATCCCTTTTTCCAACTTTTAGCACCTATGGACCCCTCTGTTTTAAAGCAGAAATCTGAAAAAAATATGTTAAATACTACTACGTGACCTGAATGTTTATGCACAATTTCAATCTTTCAGGTGCAAAAGTAAGCCCACCAAAAGGAATATATACCGACAATGTCCCATATTCCCGAAAAAAGAAGAATATTTTGTAAAAATTCCCTGAGACATCTCTAATTACACTAGGATCATGGTTTGCGCATCATTCTTTTCAGAATAGAACTGCCTTTCAGGCGGTATCATTCACATGTCTCTATCATGTATTTAAGGCGGGAAATTCTCAAAGAAAAGATTTTTTGTTAAACATATCCTTTTTTTTAAATTTCTGCTCTTCTGGTTCCCCCCTGTTTTAACCCAGAAATCTTAAAAAACTGGTAAATACTACTCGGTGGACTGAATGTTTGTGCAATATTTCAATCTTTACGTGTAAATATAAGCCCGCCAAAAAATAATGAACATAGGCTTAATAAAAGAAAATATATATTTTAGAAGTATGACGTCATAACCTTCTATGTCTCGACGCAGGAAAGTGTGAAACCATACGTAAGGTCTTCTACAATGCCTCTGGACTTGAAAAACAAACAAAGAAAAAAAGAACCGGACGAAAAAGCTCAAATATTAGTGTTATAACGCAATGTACCATGAAACACCCGTATGGTACAAATTGTAGCATCGGATCCCCTAACTCTAACGAGTGTGACTTACATAAAAGTAATTGAAAGATCGATATATGGTATATAACAAGACGCAATAATAAAGATTAAAAAACATGTTAATGCATTTGTTTTCGTCTGAAAATGCCATCATATGTTTTAGTGTAACCATTCCTTTCCATGAAAATTCATCATATGGTAAATACGAGCACACTTCAGTTATTATTTCCAATTGTTATAAATGTAGGTGACATAAAATTTTACACTGAATATAAGAATAACATTATTTCATTATTGATCTTTATCATACTGTATTATTAGGTCTATATATTATCATTAGTATATTATTTCAGTTATATTGTGTACTATATTGAAGACATATAAACCATTTGAATTTCTTGTAATGTACTTCATTCCTTACAGATTTTTTTCTGACAAGTTCTCTAGATATTGATTATCTTTTTGTCTTATCATTTACTTAAGGTTTATTTCTAACTTCATATTATATCTTCTTATAATGACTTCTTTATTTGTGTATTAACTATCTTAATTCATGTGTTTCGCTGTTTGACGTTCTTTTATTTACTAGTAGTCACCCTCATTCTTCATTCCAGTAGCGTTGAAACAAACAAGGTAAATCTGCATGAGTATTCGAATGTAGGGGGAGACAGAATGGGAGGAGGTCGCATCTTGTATGGAATGAGGCACTATTCAGTTCTTGTGTTATTTTCTTTCTTCAGTCGTCCTTTCCTTTCTTATTTAATTTCCATATTTTATATTTTATAATTATTTTATTATTTATGTGATTTGAATACTGTTTTGAAGATAAATAGCGTTTGGATAAGAAAGAAAATAATTTATATTTTCGACTTCGAGTTTGGGTAGTTTGTTATGATGCACAACAAGTTGACACATATAACAATAAGCAAGATTGTTTCAATGTCTTCATGAGATTTTAGAATATCCGAACTCATCAGTTGAATTGTAAATGGAGAGTGTTTTCCAGGATAAGTCTAAGGCCTAAACCTGCATAAGTGACTGTTGGAGTGCTTTGTTGAGGTGTTATTGGAATGTGATGCCTAAAGGGAAAGGAAGGTTGTAGTTACATGGCAGCTTTCGGAAGGAGTGTGGGTTCATGAATTATATGTTGGATTCTAATTTTGCAGCAATTCAGGTAACGCTAGTCTATAGATAAAGTATTTACAGACCTGTCCATTTGGATTTTGAATCGGATGTTAATCAGGAAATTTGGATAAACGATCAATTCTCTAAAGAAACCCGCTATGGAAATTGTCTCAAGTTATTTTACAGCAGGGCTGAATGAAGCTATTCTAATGGAAGGAATTTCGTTCCTTGACTGCCGGGCTCCGTTATTATCGTGAGTAATGCACTCTCGTGTCTCTCTTTTTCCGTGAATATACTGAGTATAGCTGATTATATCGTAATAAATATCCGGTAGTAAATTAAGAAGATTTCTCGGTTGCTTACATGTGTTCGTTTAAGTGTAACATTACGATTATTACTCTTTCCTTGTATGGATTCTTTTATCATACAGGAATATTTTACTTCTAAATATCTTCATGCTGATTATAAAATTCAAACCCAGCAGTAATGTATAATATTCGCTCTGTTTTTACAAATAATGATTGTCCTTTTCTTTAACATATAAGTCAGTTCTTTTCATCAACGGTGATAAATTGACATTTACAAATATCAAAAGTCTTGTCTTCCTGGTGATATCTTTTGAAGATTGTTAAAGCATGGTCTCAGACATTGGGTTGGCTGCCTATAGTGAAAGCTCTTACTACAAAGTTAATGATAAATTATGAGTTTTAAATAGTAAAGATGTTCTATAAATGAATGGAAGGAGCCTTTTCTGTATTTCTGGTGTGTCTCCTATTTAAATAAGTGGGTAACGTTCGTGGAATGACGCTGTCTTGGGACGGAGACGATTTACGTTAAGATACATTAATGCTCTCTGTTTTCTCTTATTTTTGTTCAGGTGACAGATGAGCCAGATTTGTGAATTGTTCTCAATTCCGTGTCCCGATACGCGATTCGGCGGGACGAGCTATCGAATCCTGTTTAAAAGAGGAGTTGGAGGTTATATCGTATGGAAGAATATAAAGTTGGTTATTGTGAGTAATGTGATGATACCTAAATCATGTTGGGAATAGTTTAGGCAGGAAGGTGGAACTACAAATTCGTGAACGAAAAAAATACTTGGTGTTTATACTAAAACTGAACTTTCAGTGAATAATTATTAATATAAAGGGAAGAACTGTATCTATGGAATAGTGTTGAGATGTTGGACTGAAATTAATCGCGCGAGATACGTTCTGAGCTTATATCGAAATTTGTAACTTGTAATTGATTTTTCTTTCTTTCTTTCTTTTCATCATTTGTAAATATCTGTGAAACTCAACTGTGATAACTAGATCCTGTGATAAAGAATGTGCTGTTATTAAATAATAAACGCAGACTTTACGGAACTGTATTTCCATTATTTAACATTTAAATATCAGATTATGTGGAGAAGTTAGACTAAATGTGCATTGTACTAATTAGTCGAATTCTTCGAAGAATTGCTTTTAAGATATTATTCTGTCAATTATTTTTATTTTGTCTTTTCCTTTTTCTCGTGCTGCATCCTCCGGGAGACATCTTGGTTCTGATAAATAGATAATTTGCTTTTGTTCTTTCCGTTGTGCTTGATTATTTTTCCTATCAGCTCCTAATCAGGATTGGTAGAATTCCGACTTAGAGGTGAATACCACTGGGCAAAATTAGAGACTTATACATTTTGATTTACTGCACAAACAATATACAAAATCAAACAGGAAGTAAAAGCTACTTTAAATTACACTAAAACTATTTACTGGTTCTAAATATCAGTGTATTGTATTGATGTCGTTGATAATAAATAAATTTTGTTAGTCGCCTGTGGTTTATGAGTACCGTTGAAGTACGCAGAAATAAGTTTCGAGTTAAGTGTTCCACACCATTCCTAGAAGTTTCGGAATCCGATGTAGGAAAAAAAATTCTGTAGCTACTCGCTATGCCATTTACACTAAGCGATGACATGTTCAACTTTTTGTGCCAATTCTTTGTCGGTAGACTCCAAAAATTTCTCCATTGCTAAAAAATGCTTTACGTTTACAGTACCTTGGTCATAGTCGTGGTTACTGTCTCAATCATTCACCCGATGTCAAAAATTGTTTAAATGTATTCCTCAAGACTCATATAAGTGTACTGTAATATGCTATATGCTCAACCAAGGGAAGTTATAAATTGCAGTAATTAACCTCTTGAATTAAAGCACCCCACCGAAGATTTCGAGATTTCGAGATTTAGAGTTTTCGAGATTTCTTGAAAAACGATAAGAACTTGTAGTATTTTAGAACTACGATAGGGAAAATTGAACCAGGTGTTAGCACTATGCCAAAGAGGTCACACAACTTTCAATATATGTTCGAAATGTCCTGTAGAGAATTATTCCAAAAGTAACTAAAATGTTCTAAGATATCACATGTATGATTGTTGTGCGGGGTGCTTATATTTTTAAACCTGCTGCGAACAAATGTTGCCAGCCTGTATCCGTGATATGAGTATGTTTTATGAACAGAAACTACTTCGTTCCACTGCCTGAAAAAAGAGCTTTTCCTCTCCTCATTTAAAGTTTGCATCTAACAACGTAGACCGGTAGCATCACAAAATCGCCTACAGCATAAGGTAATTCCACTTAAAAACAATTTTACAACGTTTCAAAAGGACAAAGTTGCTTTCTGTTTAGTACATAAACCAAAACATCTTTATAATCTATAGTTGTTTTTCTCCTTAAACTACGATGCATCATCTTTAAAAATCCAGCGACATACGTTTGTTTTGTGAATATTTAATTTCTACATTTTTGCTGAGAGTAGTTTTATTCATTTCCAATAGTATCATATGATAAGAAACACATCTCTTTAAGCTCCAAAAGTGATCCTTGTTCACCTACAATCAAACCATACCTGAGAAAATGATAGATCTAGCAGGAATGTTGGAGGCAACTGCCCTCCTAAACGCAACATTTCTACATGGGTATATAAAAATGTGGTGCTACTTTACTTTTATTTGATCTAAAACACCATATTTCAAGTCCCCGTTATTCACCTAGGAGGGAGTGAACCTGCCAAATGAGTCTTCTGGATACGCTTGTGACTCAAGATAATCACTGTTGTACTTCCTTATTTTTAGATATTATTCTGTACTTTAAGTATAACAGAAAATGACGTACTGACGCTAGGATAAACTAGAAACCAGGATAAAGTTTAACAATAACAGGAACTAGTTCAGAATGTTCTTTATCTGCATACTACACAGAATGTTTAGACACAGTGATAATAGACAAATATTGTCCTATTTATAGGTGCATATTACTAATACCAATACTACTAGCACAGATAGAACTATCATGTAATATTGTTCCAATAGTTTGTCACTTTCTCTGCGTGTATGCTCTTCACCACAATAATCGTATAAATCTTGTGCTATTTGCTATTTCGATCTACTCTTACACATGCGATGTATTCTACTACAGTTGTGATGTGGAAGGTTAACACTCTACAATACTAGGTACATCCTTATTACGACCTCTACTTATAGTAACTATCACCCTCACAAACAGCTAATAAGGGAAGTATGAATGAGCTCATACCGCAACCTACCGTAAAATTTCACTCAGAGGAAGGAAGTCTCACGGAAAGACCACACATTAAAAGGGAGTTGCGTTTTTGAAGTGGAATTAACCAAACTGGCAGATTGAAATGTCGCGTATTCATGTATACAATTACATAACACGTTCAGTACCACCGCTTGTAATCGGACTGTTAATAATAAAAAAGTCAATAACAACAATGTGGGTACATACTATACCTAAGGGTAAGTCGTACGGTAAGGTGAAACTTGACGGCAGCCATCTTGAAATCCGCATTCTTGAATTCAGGTCAAGTTTTATAAATTGGAATAGAGCAATATGATACATGCTTTTGGGCTAGAATTTCAGCCTAAAAAAATTGTAGTAGTAGTTTTAAGACAGGTGTATTAGCTAAAAAGTTACAGGCATATTTGTTGGGTATGTTTCCATGTACACAACTCCCAAATGAAGGTGCTGTCCAATAATTTGTAAAATATAAAAATATAGGGAACACACTCTATATTTTCTCAATTTGTCCCAAACGTTGTTGAGTAAAGTTACACGCTTGTGGGAGATTAGACGGCAAATTTGGTTCAAATTGGTTTAATGGGGGCGAAGATAGACCAGATAATACGACAATTTAACCAAAATCGCTAAGAACAATATCCTTATATTAAATGCTGTGTGTGTAATTTTCCTCTGATCTGTCTCAAATTTTAGTAAGCACAGCTAATACCTCTAGAAGGTTACTCAGTGATTTGTTTAAATTGCTCTCGTTAACCAGTATTTCGTACCTATTAATTAACAACTGACTGGGAATAGAGGCGTGCGTCTAACAAAGCTCAAACAAACTAGTTCCTAGATACGTCAATAGATGGCAGCCTGCTTCGTGTAGAATTCATATAGTACACATAAATATGCCTGCAACTCTTTACCAAATGCACGTATCTTAAAACTATTGCTACCATTCTTTTTAGGCATAAATTCTAGCCCAAAATCATGTATCATATCGCAATATTTCTTTTTACAAAACTCAACCTGAATTCAAGATGGTGGATTTTAAACTGGCTTCCGTCAAAGTTCACCTTAACGTACGACTTCCCCTTAGGTATAGTATGTACCCACATTGTTGTTATTTTTTATTATTAACAGTCCGATTACAACAGGTGGTACTGAACGTATTATGCAATTGTCGACATGAATACGCGACATTTCAATCTGCCAGTGTGGTTAATTCCACTTCCAAAACGCAGCTGATTTTTTGTGTGTGGTCTTTCTGTGAGACTTCCTTCCTCTGAGTGAAATTTTACATTTCGATATGAGCTCATTCATACTTTCCTTGTAAGTAATGGTTCAGCCTCGATGGCGTAAGCTTTAAAAACAAGAATTTAGAAGAACAATGTAGTAAAAGGGGTGCTGCGTTTACTACTTTGTTGTATTATATATCACACATTTTCACTGTAATAATCCATAGCACTTCACATATCATGGCACAATATGATGCACCCAAAATCTGATCATAGGTTATGGGATCAATGATGCAGATAAAGTGTTTATTAGAAGTCACTTTGATTCACATCTTAAAGGAGGTTGCAAATTAACATTGTTACAACTTTGTTGAAACTTGAACCAAGCTGCCTTTACTACGTTTGTAGAATACGATATCGCATTCTTACTATGGACTATGCAAATTTATATGAAGCAGATCCCATTGTTGGCGGATACTTTGAAAACTGTTTACTATATCGTCACTTGTTCCATACTAAATTTGTTCCGTTTTCCAAGATGTACTGACTACGGTTTTGCTCGCCTCATGCTGGGATTTAAACTTTCAAGTTGGCTTCCGAACCCTCCTCTGAAATTTATGGAGTCCCAAAACAACGTCACTTGATGCGCCCTTTGATAATTGCCTACCGCCATGTTTGTTTCATTATTTATATTCCACCATGTTTCTACTACAAGTCATGGAATTTTATCTACCGGCCATTTAAAAATTCCAATAAAGACCTAATTTCCTTCCAATATTGTCCCGTTTTATAGAGAGAATTGACTGAAATTTAAGCATAACAGGCATTTAAAATTTTCGAGTTGCCTCCCATCTATCTTCAGGAATCGCTAGAGGCCACCACAACACCATTCGTTATGCCCTGTTCAATGCTATTTGTCTACTTTTATTTTTTCCTTTGGTTTGTCTCCCAACTTGCACCTACTACAACCAGGGAAGTTCGGAGCCCAGGGCTAACTAGAATTCGTCACCCCTACACCCACCTCACCTAAGCCGTTTCTTTTTTCTTTTTACAAATAAGAGAAGCAGCTTTTGTTGTTATGCTACGCTGAATTTTTATCAAGATGCTTGGAGAGACCATTGCTACAACCAAAAGCGATCATTATTTGTTAGAGCTGTTTTTAAGAGGCTCGGTTTGGACTTATTTTAAAACTTGACGAAACTAGCATTGGTTGTATACAAGTTCACTAGAAGAACAGTTATGGAAATTTACAACTATTTAGTACAACGATAATGTTGTATTTATGTTTATTTCGTTTATAATCTGGGCAGCAGTGCTCAATAGGATATTGGAATTGTTTTTGAATATTTACTGTGTTCACTACCATACGTATTGTTACAATTACTGAGACAAAATTGTGTGCTAATTTTCAGGTCTGTAGGCCACGTTTTGACCCACCCACCTCACAAAATAGTTTTCAGTTGAAAGCACACATACATGACAGGAAGTAACCTTTTTTAATGTTTTTTTCTTTTTTTATATAGATTATAACCAAGGCACAAATGAGTAAAAGTATGGAAAAAGAACCACTTAGGACGCGGTTTCCTCAATTTCATCCATACCACACCAACCAGTGCTTCGAAAGGATGACAAACAAATGTCTGAAGCATTGCTCTTAGGTAATTTATTGCAAAATTTGACCTCGAGAAAATTATCTCAACTGCCCACCAATGGGGATGTGCTTGGCTACTTTCCTTTTCTCAATCGTGCAACCATTCAAAAAGATAAAAGAGAGGATGTTATAAAACACGTTATTCTGAAGGGTGAGCTGTTTTGGGAACTTACTGGCATTCCTGTCACTGCTATCAAATCGGGATATTCCAAAGCAAAACTCGATTAATTAATTGTGCAATACGAGAATATGCGGAAATATGAAACAAGAAAGAACTTCCCAGTTGAGTGTGAAAGCTTTCTCAAATCTCTTTGTCTACTCTTTTTCACGTAGCGCACGGCAATGCTATTTCTATTATCGAACATGACAGATGTAGAACTAGGAAAATGGTTCTGGGTGATGTGCACATCTTAGAAGATCAACGAACATGTCGGAAAATGGAGTTAGGTGGTCGTGGTAGGTCACATTTTGCAAAGGTTATGAGGAAATTATCTAATCCGGAAACGGAAATTGAGCGTGCTTTGAGGGAGAAGCGTCGCCAAGAAGAAGCTTCAAGAAAGATAAGCACAAGTACTATCCTGAAACTTGATGAGATCGTTAGCCTTAATTCAAGTCATTCGGATAGCTTGGAAATTGAACCTGAACCAACTGACGATCCGCTGTTTGTATTTCCATCAACAAGCAATAGCGCATCTGGTACAGGTACTGTTCGTAGAAAAAATGCATAGATTGAATTGAAACTACCCAGAAATCCTTTTAGGAGCCACGTCATATGAACTACGGGGAACAGGCTTAATCTGTCAAATGGTTAACAGACAGCATTCATGGGAGCAATTTCTTACAGAAGGAGGAGTTCCATAGTAAAAAGCTACTCTTCCAATTAAAAGCACATGGACAGCAGGTAAAGAAGTTAGGGTATCATTAGCGCAAACAATTAAGACTATGTTCATAGCACCGAAGCAGTCAACACTACATTGGGATGGTAAATTGGTTCCAGACATTAAAAAAGAAAACAAAGAAATATTAGCGATTCTGGTATCTGGCTTGCCAGTCTGTGAAGAAGGCAAAGTTCTTGGTATCCCAGTAACTACAAACACAACGGAGAAGAACAAACAAGAGCTACGTTTTCCCTTGCAAATGAGTTGAATGTTTCAGATAATTTAAGATCCCTTGTTTTTAACAATAGAGCTTCGACCTCAGTGGAACTTGTGTTCGGTTGGAAAACCACTTTGACAAAAATTGTTTACCTTAGCTTGTTGGCATTATATATTTGAAACAACTCTAAGTTCTGTTCACAAAGAATTCTTTGGTGCAACATCAGGTCCTGAAAACTCCGACCTCATTCAATTCAGAGACTCTACTTGGTCAATTATTTTAACACAGAAGCTGGTTTTAGGACTCTGGAAATCAAAGACAGGAGTCGGAAACTCACTAAAATTCTAAACAAGCACTAAAGAGAATACCTTCTACTTCAAATGAAAATAACTTGCTACCTTGTGATGACTATCGGGAGTGTGCTGAATTGATGTTGATATTTCTGGGTGAGACACCTGGAAAAGGAATACACTGGCTGAGACCAGGGGCAGCGCATCATGCTCAATGGATGTCTTCCATTTTCTATCCTGCAAAGATGTTTGCTTCTAATGCTCAAGCAGGATATGACAAAGTCATGATTAGTAAACTATAAGCTCTATGTATATTTAATGCTCTATTCTACGTTATAAACTGGCTCTCTTAATCCATTGGGGCCGGTGCAGCATATAGTGATCTTAAGCTATGGCAAGACTTGAACAAGTATTGCAAGTATGGTTCACAAGTTGCAAATGCAGCCACAAAAGCCATGGAAAGGTACTTCTAGTATTTAACCGAAGGATGTGCTGTGTTCACTCTATTTTTAAACAGACTTTCCCCTTCAGAACGACAAAAGATTTCTGGAACATTGCTCTAAATTCCTTGGCCAAAAAAGTTTGAAAGGGGCCATCCAATGTTTCCTATTGTTAGCCAAAGTACAAAACTATCATCCCTTATTGGGCCTAAATCCTTGGGTTTGTTCCACAGCATTGGAATTGACGCCGACTAACTAGGAAAATCTGGTAATGAGTGGCACAATGATCCCGATTACCAAGAAGCTGAAATATATATGTGCGGCATGTCAAAGTGGTGAATGATTTGTCGGCTATGAAACTAATCCAAGACTTCTCAACAAGTGATACCAATGATGAAATACAAAAACAATTTTTATTGCAAGTGGTCGAATATCACTGCGAAGAAATCCCTAACTTTCGAAAAAGGACATTAAAAAATCGGCATTCTTGTCCACAAAACCTTAAAGCTAGTCATTTCATGTGATTCTATGTATTACGTAGTACTCTATCACTAAACTTGTTTCTATATGTAGTTGGCTTTCTCTGGGTAAAAATAAGTCTTATACAAGACAAGTAAAATGATGTTTTTTTTTAATTTATGTAGAAATATTTATACTTTATTTGAATTCAAAATACATTACAACACTTGTTATTAGTATATAAATTGTGCAGCTCCTCCTCTGTATAACAAATAGTCTTATACATTACTGTACTTCTAATTAATGTAGAAACATATTTTCTTTGAACTGAAGATACAGTTTTACCAAAATTGTTATTCTTAGTATACGTTATGTAATTTTTATTCTCTATATAACAAACACTCTTATACATTACTGCATTTCTAATTAATGTAGAAACATAATATTTTCTTTTAACTCACGATATATCTACTATATGTTGCCAAAATTGTTACTATACATGTAGTTTGTCTCCTCTATCTAACAAACATTTCCATATTCCTGAATTTCAAATTAATTTAGAAACTTAGACTTTCTTTGAATTCATGGTTTAATAACGTTTAATGTTTTCAACTAAAATTATATAACTAAGATGGATACTTTTTAATCATTTTCATTATTGAAAATGTTTTTACATATTTTTTTAGCCAAACAAAGCAATTGCATATGCTAGTATTTAGTAGATAAGACTACCTGTTACAATCATATTGTATAAATGAAAACAATTTGCATACCGTTTTACGTTATCGTGTTTCAAGTGAGAGGAATTACGACCGAAAATTCGTTTCTTTTTTAGAAACATGTTTTTAAAGTTTCCGATGCTATTACAAAACCAATACATGTCACTAAAGGTGTCACTGCATAAACAAAATTAAAACATTTTTAGCAAAATCCTCCCATCGTAAAAATCTTTTCACTCGAAAATGAAATCTAAAGTAAAAAATGAAAATCTATAATTTCAAGATATTTAATCTTCATAAGGATATATGCATAAGTTAATTAAATAGTGAACCGTTGTTGGGCGGGATCAAAACATCACTAAATGACCGAAAATCCTAATTTTGGCAGTTGAAACAACATAGGAAGGGGCACCATACAATTTTTAGGCTTTCAATTTTCCCATACGTACATGCAATGCCCTAGTGCTCAAGCATTTGTTATAAAATAGAAGGAGAATATTTATTAGGTTGATATAGATATTTTGTTTTTGTGGCGTGTAACGAGTCGTCACCCAACCATTGCCAGCCGAGTCACTACTCGACCATTACGGATGGACTCGCTTCTGGATCATCGCTTATTCCCCTTTGGAACAATGGAATCGTTCTATAGATGTTTTGATTGAATTCAATATCAATGTATAAATTAACTTTCATAAGGGAATAGGTATGTGTATATATTTGTCTTAATTTAACATTAGAGTCTATTGAATAAGAAAGTGTAATTTAATGTGAAATCTTTTAACAAAAATTGTTCTATTAAAAAAGAAAAAAGAAAAAATGAGAGAGAAAATGGCGAATAGCGCCTTTACTAGAGAGAATATGGAAATCACTCGAATTAAGGGGGCGTGGCTTAGAGCGCGAGGCTTCGTGTCAGGAAGACCTGTTCTGGTCCCTGACTCCTCGATTTTAGTGAGACACGGATCTCATGTTTTCGCTGCTTTCTATTGTGTTCCTTTGTTGTGCGGTTTTGTTGCTGTTTGTTAAAGTGGTCTGCGACGAACAGATTGGTAGTGGTGCCAAGAAGAAAAAAGTAACTACTTTCACGTGTTGTCTTTCGATATTTATATTAGCTTCGAGCTTTTATGTATCTTTAGTGAATTTAACGCATTTTTGAGTTCTTTATTAAAAGTCGTGGAAAAAGAGCCGGAGCCGGAACCAAAGAAGACAAAGTGGGACTTGCTTTTAAGCCCGCTTATAATTGAAGTATTTTAGTCTCCTATGTATTCAATTAAAGAATACTGTCCTTTC
This sequence comes from Thermobia domestica, assembly GCF_964235325.1. Lineage (NCBI taxonomy): Eukaryota > Metazoa > Arthropoda > Insecta > Zygentoma > Lepismatidae > Thermobia > Thermobia domestica. The sequence continues at coordinate 244,990,297 of NC_137461.1, forward strand.
CTTGAAGTTCTTTTAGTTCTTGGAGTTTTTGGCCCAGTCGTTAAATTCAGTGTAATTGTGAAATTTAAGAAATTGTTCGAAACAAACAAATCAAAGTACCTTGTTATCTGTGTTCCACTTAACTACCTTTCTGAATGATATTTAGTGTTCATCAGCCTGGATGGGTTTTGTTATTTAAAAGCCTATTTTTTTTCCTTATAGAAATATCTGCACTTTACGCCGAAAATCAGGCTTGGAATCGGAATTGCGTTACTATCACTATTGGCATGCATTTAACCAGTTTGTTCAAATGCTATGTTAGTCGTTGAAGTTGGTCAGAAAGATTGTGCTGAGGACAACAGTGCGATGGCAGGGCTGAAGGTAACAAGGAGTTTAAAAGGGAAAATAGGCGAGTGGAATTTTTCAACATATTAGTTGTTGCATGTTTCTTTGTCGTAGGGTCGTCTGTCGCAATTCAACTTCGTTTGGTGTGATTGTCGATCTTACATTCTTGACTAAGTTCTGTCTTCCGTGCATTAGAATTGCCCTCAGTATACAGGGTGTCCGAGAAGTCCTTCCCTGATTACAGAAATTGATAACTCAGGCTAGAAATAAGATAGAAATATGAAACTGGTGTTGAATTGTTTACAAACTATAAAAGTTTTGGTCACATCAGTACACTTCCACATGAGCACTCTTGGTAGCACGTAGCACATCTAGGCGATATTCAATTTCCATCCACACATTAGCCAACATCACTGGAGGGATCGAGGCAACGACTGTGGTGATTCGTTGCTGCAGGGTTTCAAGATCTGGTACACGTGTTCGGTAGACCTCATCCTTGACATAACCCCATAAAAAGAAGTCTAATTGGCTTATGTCAGGAGATCGTGGAGGCCAAGCTGTTGGTCCATCACGACCAATCCATCGCCCAGGAAATGTCCTATTGAGATAGGCACGGACGTCCAAATCCCAATGAGGTGGTGCACCGTCTTGCTGAAAAACGACATCGGGGCGATACTGAAGCAGCTGAGGAACAGCATACAGCTGCAACATATCCAGGTACACTGCAGACGTGATGGTATCCTCAGCGAAGAAGAATGGCCCGATAATTCGATCGTGCAATAACGCGCACCAAACATTCACCTTTGGACTGTCTCTGGTGCTTTAATGCTCTTGACATCAGGTGTAGTCCTCCCAAATGTTGTCTGGAACTGTCTCTGCACCGTGGTTGGTGATCGTGTCTCATGGTACCACAGGACACACTGTCCCTTCTCCTGGTTGGTTGGCATGGCTTCTTGGGCTTCTTACTTACGTACTACAAACCTAAAACAACAAATGAGACTTGGTAAAACAGAACAAACCTAACACAGACAAAAACTTTTATAGTTTGTAAACAATTCAACACCAGTTTCATATTTCTATCTTATTTCTAGCCTGAGTTATCAATTTCTGTAATTAGGGAAGGACTTCTCGGACACCCTGTATTTTGCAAGCGCGCTGAAATGACTATGATGGAGGAATTTTATCTTGTGAAAGCTGAATTCCAAAGATTATTCCACTATTCCTTGAAGCTATAGTATAGTTCCATTAAGCGGTAATTATATTTCGATTATGCGTAGATCTAATTTTCATCATAATGAATGATTTTCAAATTTTCTCTCTCGTGAAGAATTATACAAAACATTTAGAATTGTGAAAGAAAGAATTTAAAGTTTTTGAATCTGACTTAATTTGACTAAAGAAATTTGAAGATTATTATTTCCGAATTTTTTTGTGAATTTAAGGATAAAAATATACAGTGTGTTTGGAAAATATTGGACCGGAAAATTTCCAGAAAATAAGAAAGGTTGGATATAAAGAATTGATTGTAGATTGGATTGTATAGAGTATTGGTATTATCAATTAGATTATTCTATATTTAAAAGGTTAATAATTAAAATTAGATTTTGTAAATACTTGATTAAGGTAGTTTTTCTTTACGGCAGATAATTTTTTCTCTTAGTATTTTGCTGTGATTTAGTCGACATTTAATTTGAATACCGATATAGTGTTTAATTAACCTGAATTCAATAATAATTCAAGGATCAGATTATACTCAATCAGTTTATTTTTGACAGCGAATATTATCAGAATAGTTTTTGAATTCTTGATCTCTAGAATTTTTTAAATTATAGTATCTATCTATCTATCTATCTATCTATCTATCTATATAGTTGTTGACTCTGTAAATGCACCTAATCTACCGCATTAGTATATATACACTTCCCTTAAGTTGTTGTAATGAAGTTTATTATTTAAAATTTGAATTTTTGTATTTTTTATATATACTTATGTTAAGTATTAGCTCTTAATTAAACAAAATCAAGGAATGTTGGATTATAACACCTTTAGACGGTGGCAGAACGAGAGTGTCCGTCCTCCAAGACCCTTCTCCCGGTCTAAGCTGATTGAGTTTAAATCGATTATTATTATTATTATTATTATTATTATTATTATTATTATTATTATTATTATTATTATTATTATTATTATTATTAGTTCATCAAGACTCTCGATTTGGATTAGATTGTTTGGTTAGGGAGAGAGGTGCCATGGTGATATTAGGTTTTATCGAATAAATATTTATATGATATTTTTCTGAGTGTCGCCATAGTTATTAGATGTACAATTTTGAATGGTGCAGTGGTAATGGAAATATCGTGAAATACAGTATAGTATTTCGTGCATTCTAGACTAGTGTATGTTTCTTGAAGTTAATTTTAATTTAAGTAATAACTTATATATATATATATATATATATATACGAACTTTGGGCAATATAAAAGGCAACGTTATATATTTATGTAGTTTCTCCTCCAGGCCCTCGGTTTAATCTGAAGAATAGTGAGATTGCCCAAGATAAGTTTCCATGTTATTACGTAATCAACGAGTAATTAATAATCGTCAAAGTATAGTAAGCTGGATGGAAAATATTGGAAGAAGTGAAGTGATTTCAGAAACACCAACTTCTGAATTTAAAACTAAAGAACTATTTGAAAGCAAATATTAATCCGAAAGTAATCAATTATCAAGTCAATTTGAGAGTCAATTGTGAAAATAAATAGAACGAGTGACAAGTCAATTAGAACAGTTAGAGGAAACCCAAACAGCTAGATTAGAATCTCGTAGCCATAAATTATATCAAATAACAAGTAAATCTGAACAACTAGGCCAAACTCACCGTGATAGATTTGAACGATTAGAACACAGTCGCAGTGCTAGTTTTGAACAATTAGAACAATATCACAATGCCAAATTTGAGCAATTATGGCACATATAAGAAACAAGTTTAATAAAATTGAAGAACAAATTGATAATAATTCTGCTCAAATTCGCGAATTGCAGCGAGAGTTCTTGAATTTCAAGAATAGCCACCAGAATGATAATGAGACTTACCGGAATTTTCAGAATAGAGAAGCTGTCCCGGAATCATCACTGATGGTTAATATACCTATATGCAAACCAAATGTAATTGTGCAAAAGTATAGTCATGGAATCCTGCTGGATGGAACAGAAAGGATTGTTATCAATAACGAACCCGAAAGTGATCTAGGAGATGACATAACACACATAACGTCTAGAAAACTTAAGTATTCAAAACCAAAAGTATCCTACAATCACAACGTACTTTCCTTAGGACATGATATCACGGCATGCTGTCATATACGACCTGAAACTAGAAACTAATTGTATTAACTTAGTTTAGGTTAAATTAGGTTAGGTAAAGTTAGATAAGGTAAGGTAAGGTTACGTTACGTAAGAAAGGTTAGATAAGGTTATGTGAGGTTAGGTTAGTGAGGTGAGATGATGTTAGGTGAGGTTAAGTTTGTTATGTTATATCACCTTAAATAATATCTCAGGTGTATCATGTAATACATATATTTCCGGATAAATCCATTCTTTTATTGATAAGACAAGATAGTGTAGAACACTTAATAACGATGTTTTTCTTCAAGTTTCTAGTAGAACTTTGATGGAAAGCTTTAGGGTACCATTTAATGCCATTCTTCCCATAAACCTCTTATCGTTGTAACAAGTGTGCAACATCATCATCATTACTAGCATCAGCTTGAAATTCATCTTGTTCATCGTGTTTCTCATTATCCTCATTTTTACTTTCCAGTTCATCAACATCGGTCACATTGTCACCTGATTCATCTAAAATGAGAATGTCTTCCTGAGTCGAATAGCGTCTTTATTTCGCCATTTATAAAGAAATGTGTTCACTAGAATATACTTTGCTGTATGGCTGTTATAAAGAGAAATGTTTCTTTAATCACAAAGTGGTGTCATATATGACCACAGCACTCAAAAGACCAAATGAATTTACTGCACTAACACAACAATGCAACATGCACATTCAACAGTATGCTCTAAACTGAAGCTAGACGAAATATGTTTCACTCACCCAACTGCACAGGTGCAGAACCTACTCTATATGGACTGAGAGTCGCCGGTGACACCACGCTGTGATTGAAGGGCTAATTTAAGCTTGCTAAGTATACGTTAAGGTTAAGTAAGATTAAAGCTTTGACAAAATTTAGTGTTAGAGTAGGTGATATTTATTGAAAAAAAATGAAGAAGAATGTGACTTAGCTATATCGATAAGTCTATATTTTTTTAAAAAAATCCCCGTATGTTCCTTCCAATATGTTTAACGTGGTACATGGGAATCAGGACTTCTTTACATACCTACGAAATATCAGAAGCATTTTGTTAGCAAATGTTGAAATGGTTTTACTCTAGCTAATGGCGACGCCCAAATTCGGAACAAACGGTATGCCAATCTTATGGATCACAGTGTTATGGACTTTGTTATCAATAATTAAAACAGCTTAACCCATTCCAGACCGATTCTAGAAGTGTTGAATCTATCATAATTTTATTACGATATAAATTACAGCAAACATTGTTTTGTTTACAGGGTACGAATTTTAATCACCTATTACTAGTTGTTCAAAATTTTGAAAATCAGATGTATATTTAGTATGGTGGAAGCAGAAATACACGCAATAGCCCCAGTAATACATTTCAAATACGTAACGTCAGTGTAAAACAAGTACAAATGCTGAAAATCGTAATTTCAGACTAAATGGTAATATAACTCAATAAAATGTAAACATTAATTGCGGTTTTATAAATAACAAGTACGAAAACAATAATTACCATCAGTTTGTACAGTTAAGGTAATAGGTTTAGTGCTAATCAAAATAGAATAGATGGCAGAACCCTTTATAGTAGAAGACAAGCAAATAATGAAATGAATTCTAGAAGAAATATTGCACAGGATTGTGTGGTACTGTGTGTATAATTGACACAACGTACAAGACTACTTTCAACTAACACCTGCTGGCGATGAACGGATTGAAGATCATATCAACAAATAAAGCTCAGTATTGTAAATTGATACATATTTCAAATATTGAAAATGGTTTAAAACTCTTATGTTGCTTACTATCAATATAAGAACATTTTTGTGAGAGATTTAAATATGTCACACAAATAATATACTTCCTGTTATACGAAAAACAAATGATTCTTGGATTAAAACTTGGGTTACTCAAGAATTAATATACAAATTTAATTTAAATAACGTTTGATTTTTCTGATTGATTCTTAGTAAAATAATTATTTTCCATATATAATTTTAATGTTATATATATGTTTGATTATTATTGATTTGATTTTTCTTTGTTTCTTTTTATTTTCATTATCGTTATGATTTATTGTAACCTTTATTTTATACCTTGGCCTACGAATATATTTTCTGATGTTGTAACAACTGCGCCCGAACGAAAAGAACATCTTTACATTGTATTTTAACTTATAATGGCACAACGGTTAATAACAGTAGTAATTATTAAGAATACAATTCAATTAATGGACCTGAAGTAAATAGTCAAAGTTTCATAATTTCAATATATTCTTTTTCTTCGTTGTTTAAATAAAATATAAATAATTATTATAAAGAAGAAATATAATTGTATAGTGTATTGAACGAAATATGTCAAACAAATAATTCATTTGCAAACTAATGTACACAAGGACAGTTAAGAAGGTAATGAGACTATGGTATATCATGTATTTATGTTAGGTGAACTAATGTATGGTCCAGGATTCTTTCCTAAATTAAAATTATGAACACCTATTGGTTCAGGAGCCATTATACAACAATAACGTTGTATATTTGTTTATTTTGATTATAATTTGGCTAACCGTGCTCAAGCATTTGTTATAAAATAGATAAAGAAAAAAATTAGTACAGTAATATAGATATTTGCTTTCGTGTTGCAATGGTGATGTTAGCTATTGTAAACGAAATGCTTATACGATACAGTTGTGTGGGTCGCCAAAGTTGTTAGGTGTAAATTTTTGAATGTTGCAATGAAATACGTGAATTTCGTAAAATATAGCTTCTTGAGTGTTCTAAACTGGTGTTTGTTTCTTCAAGTTCATTCTAATTTACGTAATAATTAAAATGTATAGAAACGCTGTGGGCAAACGCTTTATACTATCAATAACAAAGCAAATTTTAATATATTAGAAACTACGTGCTTTTAGAGCCTTCCAGATCGGTGACAACATGAATTTGCTTTAATAATTGTTATTTTTTGTAATTTTATTCTGTATCTGACAACATTAATAGGATTTTAATTTCGATTATTTAACGGTGAACCACATTTTGTGTAATTATTTTTTTGCTAATTTCTTAATATTGCCCAACTTAGGAGTAGAATATGTTTAATATTTGTTCTTAAAGTCCAAACTATACCTTCTTTACTACATCTTAATGCAGTTATAGTAATTACTTAATGACTGAAAATCCTAAATTACAAATATGCACAAAAAGTAATCCTGGCAATAGAAGTTGTTAATGGAGAAATGATCCCAATAAATTCCTTCAAATCGGAGGCATTTCATATGTCAATGTAATAAAAAATCACTGGCAGAAATCTTTGACAAAGGCAAAATTCTTTAAGTTCTGACCCGTTAAACCCCTACTTTACAACTGCTTCAAGTTAAAAATCTTACTATTCCCCTTGTTTACCTTCATTCTTAATATTCCTGTGCAATCAGCATCTTTTGTGAGTCTCTTTATTTCTCACATTTTTCAAAGCTTCATTCTCAACGTTGCGACTAACCTGACTGGGTGATTATCTACCTAATTAAGGAAACACTGAAGACGTATTACAGATTTAGACTCCTTCCAATTTTTACAAAATTCCTGCTTACACTATAAGTCATTATTTGGTAACATGTATATAACATCGCCATTAGGATATATGTAAAATCTTTATTTGACTAGTTAGTAAAAACTTGTTATAACTATTATTAACATGTATAGACTGCGAGTGTAGCGAGCAAGAAATTTTTTAAGAAATCTATTTCTTTAAAACCCGACAACAATATTGATTTAATAGGGCACCAATACTTTCTCGGGACGACACGTTCTTTACTCATTTCCAACACTTTTCTTTCTTCTTGCTCGTTTGGCGCCCCATTGCTATCAGCTCCATTTTTTCCTCTTTGTGGGTATATAATATATATATGATGGTGGACCATTTATTTTGATTTTGGTCTTGTAACTTTTATACTAAGAGAAACATAACGCTGATATTTCGTGCCATACTGTATCGACAGGGGACATCGGTTGACATAGTTTGTGATATCATCAGAGTAACAATGTTTACAATCCAACATTATAATTTTTCTAATGGTATTATGTCATATTATTATTTATTTATAATCTAAATGTAAACTAAAGCTTATTTAGTGTTGATAATAAAGACGGTATTGTATCACAAACATCGAGAAAAAACAACGTTTGGAAGGCTCTACAATGGTAATGCCACAAGCGATACGAACAAAGTAGTACTCAAATAAAGTACCTTAGTGTTGAATACTACGTTCCTAATTTACGGTACTTCAAAGAAATATAAACGAATTTACGGTGAACTGGGAAATTGACTTGTTTCAAAGAATTTTGTTTTGAATAAGTGTTTAAATATGTATTACATCCTATTACTCGGACATTTTCCAATGATGTGCTTTACGGGAATTCAGATAACCATTTCGGAAATACGAGAAATACATAATAATTGATGCATTATATAAAATATTGCATTGAAGTGCTTTTTAAAACGAAATGCTTTATTTTCTTTGCTTCCATAATATAGTAACAATAAATTTTGACCGACGTAATTACAAGTTCTCATAGTTACATTGTTTTAAGGAGCGCTATAAATTTTACCAATGAATATCATATTTTCAAAAGGGTTTGAAAGATCAAATTCCTTAAACGACATTATATTTTTCATATCTATAGAAAACTAATTGTGCACTTTAGTTTCATTATTCTATAAACAACATCTTTAAATAAATTCTTTAGAATTTTAAATCCCTTAAACTGGTTCCTGTTCATTCAAAATTCATATACCATGAATAAAGTATTAGATAATTAAGTACTTTTTATGTGCATTGTCACGTGTATCTCACTGCGTTATTTACTACTGTAGAAGCCCCCAAATTTTGATGATTGCGATTCTGTAGCGTCTTTAATTTCCAACACTGGATAAGGAATGTGATATTGTAAGTTTAATTTAATATTTAGATTTGTATAATAGCAGGCATAGTGTTTTCGTAAGAATGGAACTTATATTCTATTGAATCGTTGTTAACGTAATGGTGTAACGGAGTATACCAGGCACTGTACCTCGGCTAACTATTGTATGATATAAAATACTAATGTTTTCTGATTATTAGTTTGAAAGCTGCATCATATCAAATATTTTGCCGTGAATTTTTCGGCTCCCAGATATGTCAGAGTTGTTGCCGTACCCTATGCATATAACGTGTATGGAAGCAAAACTAAAATAATTAAAAATCTGTAACTCGAGAACGGACTCTCAGATAAAAGGGAACATTCTTTTTATTAATATATATAATTGAATGTGGTGAAGGAGAAACATAAGCGTAATCTCCAAAACAATTTGGAAATTCTATGTATATTCTATCAAAAGTTAAGCCAGAAAGTAAAGAGCATCCCCATCGATGACCGGTAGCACATGTCAAAAATGCTGGATAAAGGTGTGTCTGCACACATTAGACTTCGGCACATATAGGAGAGGATACACCGATAATAACCTCAAGGAAATATAGCATACGATTCCTTACATGACAACATTAAAACAATATACTCCATAACAAGTGCAGGAATATGTCAATTCGAGGCTATAATTCCCGGACAATTTCGACAAAGAATACCCACAAGTACCATAGCTGGAGATAGAAGTGTCAAAGTTAAGGAACGTAAAAACATTTAGCAATTATTTTTGTCCATGAATTTTGTTAATGTACCAGTGGATGTAGAACAAGGGCAGCTCATATGTTAACCTTGACGGAAATAAAAAAATTCATGAGATATTCTTCCAGAGGGTCATTATTACTGACTGTTGCTGAATAACTGTGGTGTGTTTCATAGAGTTTACCACTGTAACATCCTGCACCAGCATCGCCTCTTTCTTGGGTCGAAATGGTGGTACGCGGAAATGTTTGTTGATAATGATAAATCAACTGTATATGATTCTCGTAACTGATTCATTCTTTTTAATCAAGAATAATGATTCTACGCAAAAATCTAAACTGGTTATTCTGTAAACGCAGAGAATCGTTTGTCGGTAGCCATGGAACCCATTTGTCAGTTTTGTTATCGACACTAAATTTCAAATACCAGCAACGTTTAGTTCATTCGTTTATGATTCACAACTATAGCAGATTCGCAAGGTTTGAACTGACAAACGAAAAAGTGACTGACGATTGTCCGTTTTCATGCTACACCTTCACTGAACATTGTTCAGTGACAGTCCATTAATCGGTTGCAACGGAGAATATAGTTTCCTGCATCCAAAGGTAAAATCTTAGATTTTAATTCCGACTATCCAATACAAACTGAAACCAAATAACTGTATCAATATGTGCTTTATGAGACAGAAATCTAAGTTTCTGAACATTAAAGCCAAAAATAAAGCACATATTCAGTGAACCCATGTCCTAGAAAACACAATTACTTTTAACCCGAATAAATAATATGAATGAAAAAACAGAAAATGTGTCGTTTGTATTTCATAAACAAATAAATAATGAAATTATAATTGCAGATCTGGAAAGAACTATTAATAAAATGATTAGTATAAAATGACTTTAAGACATGTAACTCTAGATTGTAAACGGAAAGTATGCAATTTTTTGTTCAAAGCCATCAAGCAAATGCGATATTTTTAAAAGCAATGTACTATTTTTCCATTTTCTTCCAATTATAGTACATGTTTAAAATGTTCTCAAGATCCTCTATACAAAGTTGACATTGACAAATCAATTATTCCGGAATCTATTAAATACGATCGGATCGTCTGTAATGTTAGTATGTTCAGCGATATTGTAGAGCTCTCTCGTGGCTATGTGGTTGACGTACATTGTTATGAATTGACGTAATTTTCCACACATTGTGGTCCATATTTCTTCATGTCTTTGTATAAGTAATTGTTTCGAAACTTCCTAATTATTATATCCGAATATTCTCTCTTGCAAATGAGGCGGTCTTACAAATGTACGTACAAACACAACTGAATCTAGCACTTCGGCCTCATAGGCCTATCATGGATATTGAAGCTCTATTTTTTGGATATACGTTTGGTAGAATACTCGAGAAATCTCTTATTTTCTTTGCAGATACATTTGAGTACGCCTCCACTACATACAGTTATACGAGAATATCTATATTCAAAAACAGTGAGTGTCTCCTTATGTACGACGTCGATCCGACGTTCCATTTTCAAGTTATTGCTGTTGCTGCCTCATTCTCAAATTTTCGATTGCCCATAGTGCGGAAAACAGGCATTCTGCACCAAGGTTGGTCAAATTGTTTAGTCTCATTTAGTAACAGTAATTTATATTAGAAGAGAGGCTGTTTTTACCAATAACAAGTAAACCTGAGAATCTTCGAGTTTAATTTAATATTTGTTTGTTGGGAGAGAGTGTCTTCTCAGTAGAACAATGATCAAGGATTAGGATAATTGTACACCATTAGTTCCCAGTAGTAATTTTTCTCTTAAAGTTGATATGATTTTATAGTATTTGTGTTTAGTTGCAAGCTAATTGTGGTGTCGTCCTAATTAACTATAAGCACCGCCCAAACGCTCTTTAGTGTATGATAGCCTGTAAAGGGCATCTCCACCCAATGCATTATTGACTTCGTAGTTTCTTGACCGGTGAGTACTAGAGTCGACGTGGGTATATAGAGAACCGGTATCATCTGTATGTCACGAATACATTGCTTTCGATGTCGCAAAGTGATGTGTGTTCCAACATGAGTCGAAAAACCGATCGACGGTCACGACAATGTTGTAGTCACTTCTCAGGTCACATTGAGCTACTGGTAAGGGTACTTGTCGAAGTATTTAGAGCTATCCTTATCTTCTGACTCCGCTTCGTAATTTTATGCTGCACACTACCCATGAAATCACAGAGATCCAACAGGATTCTCACAAGAATTGAAGATAACCGGCTTAGAAGCACTTATTGTTTACTTCTGGGGGAGAATAACTCCGGTGACCGACGGCTCCTCGGGCGTTGTGGGAATAAAAAGATTTGGATAATACGCTAGTTTCTGAATATGTAAAACCCAGTGTCACTTTTAAAGTTGTTTCAGTATCGGATCACAAAGCGGCCAGACACTGCTGATCCCTCTCGGATACTTCGACCTATGTGTCAGTTGATCTTTATTTGATTCCAGATAGAACCATTTCTTTGTGTTAGTTGTAATATACAGCAGTCCCGTAGCTAGAAATGTGTTATGGGGGGAGGCACCGTACAATTTGTTTTTTGACGCACACACACACATACACACACACACACACATTCACTCACAAACCTCCTTTTTGGATTTTTGTAATCGGGATTTTTTAAATAATGTTAACGGGAGTGAAAAATATGTAAATGTGTAGCATAATCATACACATTTTGGTTCAACACATGAATACTAATGTAGGATCTCACGAGTGCGTATTTCTTTGTTGACAATTCTTTCCAGTTCATCTGAACAAGTCTGTTTCTAATATATGTCTTCACCTAGTCTTTGTATACACGCCTCCAAAAGTGCATTACCACCTGCAATTCTCCTTTTCCTGCAATAGCAGGCAAACCAAAAAGCTCGGCGGTTGGGTTGGTTGCAAATTCGAAAGGAGTTGGAACAAACCAAAATTTTGTCACAAATATAAGAGTGTTGCAAACTGCAAATAAGAGAATAAAACAAATTGTTAAGAATGACAATTTTATTATTGTGACAAAGTTGGATGACATCAAAAGTTACAAAATGACTTACTTAAGCAGTTCAAACAAGGTGAATGGTAAGAAACAGATGTAAGAAGAAAGAATTTTTCTCTCCCCCCCAACCAAAAAAAGAAACTCATAAAAAGAAAGTTATACGATGGGACCCTAGTTGTAGACCCCATTGTTATAATAATAATAATAATAATAATAATAATTATTATTATTATTATTATTATTTTTATTATTACTATTATTACTAAAAAGTCGTTTCCTTTTCAAAATCTCTGACTCTGCCTAAGAGCATGAATGCATATAGCGATCATGTGTACACGTTTTGTCAATGAGCGGTCCCAAAGGCCAAAAGGGGTGGAAATCTCAAAGAGAAAGAAATAAAAACTTTCTTATGGTAAATTCTACTTGAAAGTTCGAAGCACTTGCTTTTGTACGTGAATTTTAGTATCTTTTTTCAGGGAACAGAAAAGTTGTGGTGCCTAAGAAATTATACCATATAATATTGCAAATTTGCAAGTGGATGTATTTACATTGCAATTTGTGGTAATAAAAATATAATGATTAGAAAACAAAAAAGTAAGTTTTGTAAAAAGTAAGTTTCATTTCTTCATCCATCGCAAATCTTAGGTGTCCGTTATACCTCGCCGTCCCCCCAATTATCGATATCGAAAATTCAGAATGATATATTCATGTCCATATATTCGCGATATCGAATGTTGATATATGATAATATAGATATCGACGATAGCGATGTATCGACATATCACAGGTCCAGGTCCGAGAAGTGACGCTTGAACTATACCGCATTCAACAATCAAATTCTAAATAAGTTCTACATTTCCGTATTCAATGTTGAGGGGGAAGGGTGTGAACCCGAATAGAAATTTTAAGAAAAACAAATGTTAAGATAAAAGTAGGTTTCCCGTCTCCCCTTGAATACAAAAAATAACAGAAAACAATTACTGTAATTTACCTTTTACTTCTGTTTCGATTGTTATCACAAATCAGCGACAGTACGCATACGTCACATAGTATACCAATAAACTCTATAACTTTTCACAACCAAGCAAGCCGGAAGATGAATTTCCTGTGATATTAAAGTGAAATGTTCTACAAAATAGTCATAATTCATTGGCGATATTTCTATCAGTACTTTGGTACGGACTAAGAGCTACAAGACTAACAGTACCAGAAATTAGACATTTCATTCCTTTTTTTCTCAGACTAAAAGACTTCTGCATTTTCCTAAGATTTTCATTTTTCTAATATAAGTCCCATATCCTGGGCAAATTCTGGCTACCGTGGTTTCGAGGTAAGCGGTAAACGAAAAAGTAAAGTTTGTCGACTCTCAACTCTCGACAGTTTGTGAGAAGATATTTCAGAGTTCATATTTTTATCTCTTCGTTACAAAAACACTTCGATTTGGCTCTATTCATGGTAAATTACTGAACTTAAAAACATTTACAATTATTGATAAATGAATAATTATTTATAAAAATAAAAAGTCCTTACAGTTGAGTAGAATGCAGTAGTAGATGGAAGTGAATGAAAATATTGTTTATTTGTAGATTTTTGCAAACTGAATGCGAATATAAAGTGTTTTCCATTCTCTTGACCAGAGGCGGATCTAGGATGGACTTCTAGGGGCCCGGTGGTTGATAATACTCCTATTTAGAGCTACTTTTAAGAGCTCCAAACTCTGGAATTGGTTTTATTTATATATAAAATAAAAAAGATTCCCTTTGTGGAGGGCAATCTCCATGATCGTCTCCTGGATCCGCACCTTCTCTTGTGTAGCAGATTTTGAAGACATTTAGTTCGTGTATGCTTCTGACAATGCTGGTTAGGGATGGCCAAATATGGATAGTTTTAATTTTGATATCGGATAGAAACTTATGCGGATTAGTAATATCCGGTTGACGGATAACAAAACGAATGACGGGTAACGGATAATATCCGGCTGACGGATAATATCCGGATAACGAATGACGGATAAGATCCGGATAACAGATGATACCCGGATAATTTAAAAAAAATTAAATAATGTATAATATCTAGATAATGGAACATTGGGATAACTGATTACATCCAGATGACGAATAAAGGATCATAATCGGATAACGTATATGGTTTTTAATAGACATAATAGGAGAGGGACGTATCAGTCTTTTATGCTCATGGAGTTATTAAAAGACGATCATCGGGCAGTGGCCTTTACCATTGAAAGATATTGCGTCTTAAAATGTTTCCTAGTAATTTCCTATTTTGAGGTCCATATTGTGTGGGGTCCATATTGTTTCGATCCCCGGCAAGCAAATTTGAAGTGAACAAGATCGTATCCGCAGGTTATCTCAAAGTACTGTCGCTTCTTGTCATTTTTCATTGCATCAATTCTTCTATTACCATTCACTTGCTGTAATCATTGGGCGCGGTTGTTCACTGCTAGAGCGCTTCCTCTGGTGCGTGGGGTCCTTAAACTTTCGATCTCCGGCCAAGTAAATTTCTGGTGGAAGGATCGTATCCTTGCGTTTTCTCAGGGTACTCCCACTTTTTCCCACTTTTCATTCCACCAATTCCTCTATTATTATTGACTTGCTTTAATCATTGGACGCGGTGGATCAGTGGTAAAGCGCTTACTCTGGCGGACAAATTAAGTTTGTGGTTGACAAAATCGTATCCGTGTGTTTTGTCAGGGTACTCTCGCTTCTTCCCACATTTCATTGCACCAATTCTTCTATTATCATTGACTTAATTTAATCATTGAACGCGGTGGCTCAGTAGTACAGCGCTTTGTCTGGTGTTCCAAGTAACTTTATAATGAACAAGATCGTATCTGTGGGTTTTGTCAGAGTACTCCCGCTTCATCCCACTTTTCACTCCACCAACTCCTTTTTTATCATTGACTTGATTCAATCATTGGTCACGGTGCATCAGTGGTAGAACACATTCCTCTGCTGCGTGGGATACTTATTGTTTCCATCTCCGGCCAAGTAAGTTTGTGGTGGGCAAGATCGTATCTGTGGGTTTTCTCTGGGTACTCCCGCTTGTTCCCACATTTCATTCTACCAATTCCTCTATTATCATTGCCTTGCTTTAACCATTGGGCTCGGTGGTTCAGTGGTAGAGCGCTTCCTCTGGTGAACTAATTAAATTTGTGGTTGACAAGATCGTATCCTTGGGTTTACTCAGGGTACTGCCGTTTCTTCCCACTTTTCATTCCACCAATTCCTCTATTATCATTGACTTGGTTTAATGATCAGGCGCGGTGACTCAGTGGTAGAGCGCTTCCTCTGGTGGGCCAAGTAAGATTGTGGTGGACAAGATCGTATCTGTGGTTTTTGTCAGCGTACTCTCGCCTCCTTACACATTTCAATCCACCAATTTTTCTATTATCATTGACTTACTTTAATCATTGAACGCGGTGGCTCAGTGGTAGAGCGCTTCGTCTGGTGTGCCAAGTAAGTTTCTAATGAACAAGATCGTATCCGTGGGTTTTGTTAAGGTACTCCCTCTTCTTTCCACGTTTCATTCCACCAATTCCTCTATTATCATTCACTTGCTTCAATCATTGAGCGCGGTGATTCAGTGGTAGTATGTTTTTTTCTGGTTGGCTAAGTAAGATTCTGGTTGACAAAATCGTATCACTGGGTTTACTCATGTACTCCAGTTTCTTCACAGTTTTCATTCCACCAATTCATCTATTATCATTGACTTTGTTTAATCATTCGGCGCGGTGGCTCAGTGGTAGAGCGCTTCCTCTGGTGGGTCAAGTAAGATTGTGGTGGATAAGATCGTAACCGTGGGTTTTGTCAGGGGACTCCCGCTTCCTCCCACATTTCATTTTACGAATTCTACTATTATCATTGACTTACTTTAATCATTGAACGCGGTGGCTCAGTGGTAGAGCGCTTCGTCTGGTGTGCCAAGTAAGTTTGTAATGGACAAGATCGTATACGTGGGTTTTGTCAGGGTACTCCCTCTTCATCCTACACTTCGTTCCACCAATTCCTGTATTATCATTGACTAACATTAATCATTGGGCGCGATGGCTCAGTTTTAGAGCACTTCCTCTGGACTGCGAAGTAAGTTTGTGGTGGACAAGATCGTATCCGTGTCTTTTGTCAGGGTACTTTCGCTTCCTCTCACTTTACATTCCACCAATATCTCTATTATCATTGACTTGCTTCAATAATTGGGACGGTTGCTCAGTGGGAGAACGCTTCATTTGGTGCGTGGGGTCCTTACTGTTTCGATTCCCGGGCTAGTAAGTTTGTGGTGGACAAGATCGAATATTTGGGTTCCCACATTTCAGTCCAGCAATTCTTCTATTATTATTGACTTGGTTCAATCATAGGGCGCAGTAGCTCAGTGGTAGAGCGTTTCCTCTGGTGGGCCAAGAAAGTTTGTTGTAGAGAAGATCGTATCCGTGGGATTTCTCAGGGTGCTTCCGCTTTTTCTCAATTTTCATTTCACCAATTCATCTATTACCATTGACTTACTTTAATCATTCGGCGGGATGGCTCAGTGGTAGAACGCTTCCTCTGGTGGACCAAGTAAGTTTGAAGTGGACAAGATCATATCCGTGGGTTTTGTCAGGGTACTCTTGCTTCCTCCCACATTTCATTCCACCAATTCTTATATTAATATTGACTTGCTTTAATCATTGAGCGCAGTGGCTCAGTGGTAGAGGACATTTTCTGGTGGGCCAAGTATGATTGTGGTGGACAGGATCGCATCCGTGGTTTTTCTCAGGGTACTGCTGTTTCTTCCCACTTTTCATTCCACCAACTTTTCTATTATCATTGAATTGGTTTAATCATTGTGCGTGGTGGATCAGTGTTAGTGCGTTTCATCTGGTGGGTCAAGTAAGTTATTGATTGACAAGATCGTATACGTGGGTTTTCTAAGGGTACTCCCGCTTCTTCCCACTTTTCATTCCTCTATTATCATTGATTTACAATAATCATTGGGCGTGGTGGCTCACTTGTAGAGCGCAACCGCTGGTGGGCTTATCAAGTTTGCTAGTGGAGAAGATCTTATTCATGTTTTTTTCAGGATACTCCCGTTTCTTCCCACTTTTCTTTCATGCGATTTCTCTATTATCATTGACTTGGTGTAATAATTGGGCATGGTGGTTCAATGGTCGAGCGCTTCGTCTGGTGGGCCAAGTAAGATTGTGATTTAGAAGATTGTATCCGTGGGTTTTGTCAGGGTACTCCCGCTTCCTCCCATATTTTATTCAATCAATTCTTCTATCATCATTGACTTGCTTTAATCATTGGAGAGGTCTTGGTCTCTTGAACATTGCAGGTATGTGACAAATCAGATTCGGTTCCAAGCACATGTTTTTGATGTATACCTTTGCTGTGGTTCAATCTCAGTATTTTGTTACGCGAGATAAAACCATCCATAGAATTATAAATGTTGTTCTATCTTGCGCAACCAGGTATTGAGATTGAGCCAATTCGGAACCTCATATCTGGCGCTTTGTGGCCAGGAACTTATTTCGGACATTACGCTCTCCTCAAACTACTAGGATCTTTCCAATGTTACCATCCAACAACCCCACGTTTAAAAGGGGAATAGGAAGGACCCGCGTCTGAAACTTCCCGGCCCAGTTTCTTGAGGTTCAAGGCTAGGGATAGATTTCTGACATCACAATTGTGTTCAACGGATCAAAACCTTTCAAATGCCGCCAACACCGTCCAAGAACTTCATGTTTAATAGGTGAATAGAAGCGACCCGAGCCCATAATTTCAGGACCGCTGTCCTTGAGCTTGGTGGCCTGGGCCTGATTTCTGACATTACTACCACACTCAGGGGCAGTGGTAATGTCTGAAATCATTAACCTTACTATGTGGGCGAATGGGTGTCCTCCCCGCTGGTCTAGTGGCTAGTACGTGGTCTAGTGGCTAGCAGCTTTATTACACCAGAGTTTTTCAATTATTGCATTTTTACTAATTATACTAATTTTTCTTTTAGAAGGGTGCAATCAATACGTTTGTTTATTTAAAACGTAGCCATTGTTGAAGAAAGGTTTCAATTTTATGTCTGGGAATAACACCCCCTCTCTTCTGTCTCTAGACTCAGTTATATTACACTTAATAAATGCCAAATTACGATTTTTATCAACAAAGAGAAGCTGGAAAATAATAATAATAATAATAATAATAATAATAATAATAATAATAATAATAATAATAATAATAATAATAATAATAATAATAAAGCATCTGAATAATAAAAATATATTTTCAACCTTTAAAATTTTTGTGGGCTTCTCTGAATCTGGATATGTTGTTTTATAGTGTATAACGCAAAAAGGCTTCAAACAGCAATCTTGCAAAAAGTATTTGTGTAAAAGGCACAAACGTGTTATCAGTAGTACTAAACAACTGACCTTGTTTACAAGGCACGGACAAAAGTAGAGAGCAACATGATATTTCGCCCAAGGGCAGGTTTGTTGCTAAACTGAAGACTAGCACTCTGTCAACATATTGCATAGCTATCAATAACTCACATTCATAGGATCTTTCCAAACGTTTTGTATAACAGGTTAATCAAACTACGTTGTTGTAGGTAAGGGATGAGACTCTGAAAGACCGATAAGTGTTAGAGCTCCGAGCCGTACCTAGAAATTTCATTGCCCGGGGCAAAGTAGAATTCGGCGTCCCCTTACCTTACCAAGCTTTGACTTTTCCTTTCTGTGCTTTTATTTTTAACACATAAGAGAAACACATTTTTGTTGTTATGCTACGCTAATTTTTTTACGAAGCCGTTTGGACAGACCATCGCAACAGCCAAAAGTGATCGTTGTGTATTCTTTGCCAAATAAGAGCCGCTCTCAAGAAGCTTATTTTAGACCAGCTACCTTTTAAACAAATCCTAAAAGAGAATAATTATAAAAAAAGCATGGAGCTGATTCTCCTATGTCACGGGGACTATGTTACACATGGAGATGGTGGACGCGAGTGGTAGCGTTGGAAAGGTCCGGGTCCCCTGAGTGCTCAAGGAATGGGGTCCTGACGTTATGGGATCAGGTCCCTTCTATTCACCTATTAAACATGAAGTTGTTGGACGGCGTTATCGGCATTTGAAAGATTTTGATCCGTTGAGCACAATCAGAACAATCGTGACGTCATGACAAGGAGAACAATCATGATTTTGACAATCGTGATGTCAGAAATCGATCCCTAGCCTTGAACGACAAGAAACATGGGGTTGTTGGACGCGGATGTTAACATTGGCAAGATCCTAGTCGTTTGAGGACAGCGTAATGTACGAAATTGGTTCCTGGCCTCAAAGCGCCAGAAATGAAAAAAAATGAAATACTTGAGTTTTACGTCCCACGCTTATGCCGGTTAGGCTAAAGGAGGAGGTGATGATGAGAGATGAATGAAATGGTGGAATGGAGAAAGTGGGAGGAAACGGGAGAACCCCGAGAAAACCCACGCACACGGTGTTTGTCCACCACAAAGTTCACTTGGCGGGAGCAGGGTTTGAACCCGAGACCCCTAGCACCAGAGGTGAACGCTCTACCACTGAGCCACCGCGGCCCCCAGATCCAGAAATGAGTCTCCGAATTGGTTCAATCCTGGTTGCGCAAGATATAATAACATTTATAGCTGTATGGATGGTTTTATCTCGCGTAATAAAATACTGAGCTTGAAATACCGCAAAGGTTTACATCACAACCCAAATACTTGAAACCGAATCTGATTTCTATCACCGCAATGCTCTAGGGTCGAAGACCTCTCTAATGATTAAAGCAAATCAATCATGATAGAAGAACTGGTGTAATGAAATGTGCGAGGAAGCGGGAGTGACCAGTCAAAACCCACGGATACGATCTCGTGCACCACAAACTCACTTGGTCTACCACAGGAGGGTCTTTATCACTGAGCCAATGCGCACAATGATTGAAGCAAATCAATGATAATATTAGAATTGGTGGAATGAAATGTGGAAGGAAGTGGGAGTACCCTGAAAAAACCCACGGATACGATCTTGTCCACCACAAACTTACTTGTCCCACCAGAGGAAGCGCTGTACCACTAAGCCACTGCGCCCAATGATTGAAGTAAATCAATAGTAATAGTAGAATTGGTGGAATTAAATGTGGAAGGAAGCGGGACTACCCTGACAAAACCCACGGATACTATCTTGTACACCAAAAACTTTCTTGGCCCACCAGAAGAAACGCTCTACCACTGAGTCACTGCGCCTAATGATTGAAGAGAGTGAATAATAATAGAAGAATTGTTGAAATGAAATGTGCGAGAAAAAAACGAGTGCTCTGTCAAAACCCACGGATACGATCTCGTCCACCACAGACTTACTTCGTCTACCAGAGGAAGCGCTCTACCACTGAGCCAATGCGTACATTGATTGAAGCAAGTCAATGATAATAGTAGAATTGGTTGTAAGAAAGGTGGGAGGAAGTGGGAGTACCTTGGCAAAACCCACGAATACGATCTTGTCTACAATAAACTTACTTGGCCCACCAGAGGAAAGACTTTACCACTGAGCCACTGCGCCCAATGATTGAAGAGAGAGAATGATAATAGAATAATTGGTGGAACGAAATGTGTGAGGATTCGGGAGTGCCTGTCAAAATCCACGGATACGATCTCGTCCACCGCAAACTTTCTTGGCCTACCCGAGGAAAGACTTTACCGCTGAGCAACCGCGCCCAATGATTAAGGTAAGTCAAAGATAATAGAAGAATGAAATGTGGGTGTAAGCAGGAATACCCTGACAAATCCCACGGATACGATCTTGTCCAAGACAAATTTCCAAGCAGAGGATCGAAACATTAAGGACGCCACGCACCAGACGATGCGCTCTACTAATGAATCACCGGGCCCAATGATTAAAGCAAGTCAATGATAATAGAGGAATTATTGGAGTGAACAGTGGGAAATGCGGGAGTACCCTGAGAAAACCCACGGATAAGATCTTGTCCACCAGAAATTTACTTCGCCGGAGATCGAAACAATAAGGACCCCACGCACGAGAGGAAGCGCTCTGCCACTGAAGCACCGCGCCCAATGATTACAGCAAGTCAACGATAATAGAAGAAATAATGGAATGAAAGTGGAAAGAAGCGGGAGTACCCTGAGGGAACCTACGGATACAATCTTGTCTCCCTCAAAGTTACTTGACCGGGGATCGAAACAATGAGGACCCTACGCACCAGAGTAAGCGGTGTATCATTGACCCACTGCGCTCCACAACTAGAACAAGAAAATTAGAAGTTACTAGGAAACATTTTAAGAATCAATATCTTTCAATGGGACCACTGTTTGATGATCGTCTTTTAATAACTCCATGAGCAGAAAAGACTGATACGTCCCTCTCCTATTATTTCTTTTTAAAACCATGTACGTTATCCGGTATTACTCTTTATTCGTCATCCGGATGTAATCAGCTATCCGAATGTTCTATTATCCAGATATTATCCGTTATCTTAATTTTATAAATTACCCGGATAAATCCATTACCTGGATATTATCCGACATCCAGATATTATCCGTTATCCGTCACCCGGATATCATCCGTTATCCAAATATTATCTGTCATCCGTTATCCGGAAATTATCCGTCAGTCAGATATTATCCGTCATCCCTTATCCGGATATTATCCGTTATCAGTCATCCGTTTTGTTATCCGTCAACCGGATATTACAAATCCGGATAAGTTACTATCCGATATCAGAATAAAAAATTATCTAGATGTTGCCATCCCTAATCAGCATCGCCAGAAACTACACGAACTAAATGTCTTCAAAGTCTGCTACACAAGACCAGGGGCAGATCCAGGGGGCGATCATGGAGATTGCCCTCCACAAAGGGAATCTTTTTTATTTTATATATAAATAAAACCAATTCCAGAGTTTGGAGCTCTAAAAAGTAGATCTAAGTAGGAGTATTATCAACCACCGAGCCCCCGGAAGTCCATCGTAGATCCGCGTTTGGACAAGAGAATGGGAAAAACTTATTATCCACATTCTGTTTGCACATCTCAACAAATAAAAAATATTTTCATCCACTTCCATCTACTACTGCATTCTACTCAACTGTAAGGACTTTTTATTTTTATAAATAAATATTCATCTTTCAATAATTATAAATGTTTATAAGTTCAGTAACTTACCATGAATAGAGTCAACTAGAAGTGTTTTTGTAACGAAGAAATAACAATATGAACTGTGAAATATCTTCTCGCAATCTGTCGAGAGTCGACAAAGATTACTATTTCGTTTACCGATTATCTCGAAAGCACGGTAGCAAGAATTAGCCCAGGATATAAGACTAACATTAAGAAAATGAAAATCTCAGGAAAATGCAGAAGTTTTTTAGTCTGAGAGAAAAAGGAATGAAATCTCTAATTTCTGGTACTGTTAGTCTTGTAGCTCTTAGTCCGTACCAAAGTACTGATAGAAATATGGCCAATGAATTATGACTATTTTGTAGATCATTTCTCTTTAATATCACAGGAAATTCATCTTCCGGCTTTCTTGGTTCTGAAAAGGTTATAGAGTGTATTGGTATACTATGTGACGTATGTGTACTGTCGCTGATTTGTGATAACAATCAGAAACAGAAGTAAAAGGTAAATTACAGTAATTGTTTTCTGTTATTTTTTGTATTCAAGGGGAGACGGAAAAATACTTTTATCTTAACATTTGTTTTTCTTACAATTTCTATTCGGGTTCACACCCTTCCCCCTCAACATTGAATATGGAAATGGAGAACTTATTTAGAATTTGATTGTTGAATGCGGTATAGTTCAAGCATCACTTCTCGGACCTGGACCTGTGATATGTCGATACATCGCTATCGTCGATATCTATATTATCATATATCAACATTCGATATCGCGAATATATGGACATGAATATATCATTCTGAATTTTCGATATCGATAATTGGGGGGACGGCGAGGTATAACGGACACCTAAGATTTGCGATGGATGAAGAAATGAAACTTACTTTTTACAAATATTGTTTTCTAATCATTATATTTTTATTACCACAAATTGCAATGTAAATACATCCACTTGCAAATTTGCAATATTATATGGTATAATTTCTTAGGCACCACAACTTTTCTGTTCCCTGAAAAAAGATACTAAAATTCACGTACAAAAGCAAGTGCTTCGAACTTTCAAGTAGAATTTACCATAAGAAAGTTTTTATTTCTTTCTCTTTGAGATTTCCACCCCTTTTGGCCTTTGGGACCGCTCATTGACAAAACGTGTACACATAATCTCTATATGCGTTCATGCTCTTAGGCAGAGTCAGAGATTTTGAAAAGGAAACGAGATTTTGAATTTTATGATGATTATTATTATTATTATTATTATTATTATTATTATTATAACATTGGGGTTTACAACAAGGGTCCCATTTGTTTATCTTGCATTTACAGCAAGTCTGCTACGCCACTGGTGTCCCCTATTCTGTGCTTGTCTCTTATTCGTTTCGTTTAGCTATTTGTTTTTGTGCTGTTAGGCTTTCGTATGAAACCTTTATAATATATAACTCTTTCTTTTTTTGAGTTTCTTTTTTTGGTTGAGGAGGGAGGAAAGAGAACAATGCTTTCTTCTTATATCTGGTTCTTACCATTCATCTTGTTTGAACTGCTTAAGTAAGTCATTTTGTAACTTTTGATGTCATCAAACTCTGTCACAATAATAAAATTGTCATTCTTAACAATTTGTTTTATTCTCTTATTTGCAGTTTGCCACACTCATATATTTGTGACAAAATTGAGGTTTAGTCCAGCGCCTTTCGAATTTGCAACTAACCCAACCGCCAAGTTTTTTGGGTTGCCTGCTATTGCAGGAAAAGGAGAATTGCAGGTGGTAATGCACTTTTGGAGTCGTGTATACATTTAGAAATGATTGCAAATTGAATTACGGTATTTTTAGCATTAGTTTTATTTTAAAATATTTATGCTGTATTTTATGTATTGTGAAACCGTGGTAATTTTGTATTTTAGGACGATTTCAAGTAGCAATCTCTAAAAATGACAGAATATTTATAAGAGTATGGACCAAGACTCCTAAATATGTTTCATCTTTTTTTATGATAAAACATTTATAAATTAGTTTGTTTTTCATATTTATTAGAGAAAACACGCTATCTGCCATATATCACTTGCTTTTTTTTGGGGGGGGGAACTTGCCTTATAGATATCTAAATATAATACTTACTTTACAATTTGAGACTCACATTTGCTGAACTTGATAAAACATTAAAGGCAAAATCTAAATTTGCTATACTTTAGTTTCGTTAGGAAAGAACATTGCAAGTGTCACTAAACAAAGAAATGAAAAAAAATGCTCCGATTGATCACAGGTAAATATTTGGAATACACAAGTTCACATCAGTATTTACGGTTTACAATCCCCTGCTTTTCTAATTTTAAAATATGGCAACCTTTACCCTACCAATTGACTCTGGCGCTCCCAAATGGAGGAATTCGTAGCTATTGCAGAAACTAACAAATAAATGCCAAACGGGCTGCAACTGATAGTGGACAATACGGAAAGAGAGCAGACAGGCAAGTACAAATGCATTTCTCTATGTTAAGATATATGATCCTTGCAATATGCTCAATATTACTGGATCCAGTCGTCATGCTCTTCGTAATTGGAAATGCAAACCTCTGTCGCATACCCCTAAGACATTGCAACTTCCGACTATCACCTATTTCATTCCTAGGAAAGTCACCTTAGAGGACGCCAGTTCAAATCCTTAGTAGAGGTGCAAATTGCACTTGATAATTTCTTCGCTTCACAGCCCACGAAGTTCTACCGCGATGGAGTTTATAGCCTTCCAGAACGTTCACAAAAGGTCTTCGAGGCTGATGGGGGCTATTTGTGATCTCCCAGGTACGTCTTAGATGACATATCGATATTCGATGATGGTTTGTAAAAAGCGACAGAACTTTAATGGTTACCTTTATAATATGCAAGTTTGCTATTGGTAAACATATATAATTACATAAGAAAGTCAGTTTCGAATATCTCACTCAAAAGTATATACAATTGCGTAAAAATTTTATGTATATATAATTATGTATGTATAATTGCGTTTTATTACTTTGGAAGCGTGGCAGTATGATATACAGAACATACGATACTGTAACGATTAGGTATTATTCATACTAAATTATGTCCCGCCATCATTATAAGGAAATCACGCAAAATGATAACGTGATGTTTGTTCCTGGCGTTTTGGTTACCATAAATACTACTGCTTGTATTGTGCCTTTTCGTGACAAGCTCTGTAAACGCAACGCCGAGAAAAGCTTTGTGTGGCACTGTGTATATTATGACACAAAATAATTTTCGTGAAATTCATTTGTTAAGCTCTGTAATTCGCTATTCAAAATTTAGAAAACATACTCCGTTGTTAAATATTGAATTACTAATAATGTTTTGTTAGTCATGATAGGTTCGATTGATACACGCTGCGCAGTAGAATACTTCGAGAATAGCTATTGTTGGTTAGTAATATTATGATTTGTAGTAATGGAAGAATCCATGCGTACAGTAAGAACATTCATGACCTTATATTTAACGGTTTTAAACATAAAGAAACTACATATTGTGGATCTATTTTCCAATCATATTATAGAATAAGTTATATTGTCATTTATAAATCTTAGCGAAGACATGAAGTGACATTGATGTATAAAAGTCGGTTTCAAGTAACGGTAAAGGTTAGTATATAGTTTGAATTATTTTCTTTTTGTGAAAGTGTTTCAAGATAACATTTAAAGTTGGAGCTGTCTAAAATAAAGTGTATATAAAAGTTGAACAGCTTTGAATTAGACAATGTATATGTACCTAGATAGAACCATATATCTTCGGACGTTATTCGATTCAGATGAATGCCATAAAGGATATTTCGAATGATTTGGTGAGTATTTCAAATAATATCATTGAAGCTATGCATTGGGATATTTAGATTGATGAATAAGTATTAAGCTGTATCGTATGGTGTTACCTATAAGAGATAACAAAGTTTAGTACATATCAGGCTTTCTTGAATTTCTAATAGTTTCTTCAGTTTCTTACCGTTGCTTTACTTCTAGAATCCATTTGCTTGCAACTTGAATTTATAACTTGCCTAGTGTAAATCGGCTTTTTAGCAAATATGTTACATTTCTTTTATCTATCATTTACAATAATGTATCTTATATTTTGCCTATAAGATACTAATGACGTTCAGGATTCTTAGGGTTCTACTGCTCCTCTAGTGAATCATTCTAAATATATTTTTTTGTTTATATTGAACGCCATAGTTGGTATTACTATTAAAATAATAATGACTAATCTGATAAGTTATGTTTGTGTATACTTGCTATTTTATTTCTTATATTGTCCATATTTTGACGAACTGGAAAATGAAATATTCCCTTGCGTTACGAATGGCGTTTGAGCAAATTCTTTATTTAAAAAAAAACAAAGTTGAAATTAATGAAATTGGTTTTATCTGTGAATCATTTTATCAACTACAAGGAGTAATCAGAAAATTTCCTGAAAATACTAATAAGAGTTTCGTTATTATTCCACCATTACCACATTGGAAACAATATATATTTTAATGTTCACAATATCTTTGAATGTTTGTTAAAGCCTGCTCACTTATTTTCCGAATCTATTTCAAGAATCTCGGAAACTTCTTTTCGCAGCACATAAACAGTTGTTTCAGAAAATGAAATTTCTCATAATATATCGTACTTTCCGTGAATGGGAACAAAAAGAAGTCCTTAGTTATGAAATCAAATGAGTACGTACAAGAAATCAAATGGGAACTGGCGTTGACGCAGTGAATAATTACGCAGTTAATAACATGGGACCACGCTAGAATGTGCAAAATTATTTGTATGCAATCCTAATGGATTATGCTGTATCCCAAATAGCGAAGTAAAGTCGTTTGATGCTTCGCTTTGATGGTAAACTATCGGTGAAATCATGAAAAGTATTTCATAAAAGCATAATAGATATAGCATAATAGAAACAAATTTACAGATAAAAATATATATTTAAATCTGCGGAATCACTATTTCGTGAAAATAAAATGTGTTTCCTTTCATTCGTCACCGTAACATTACTGAAGAATACGAACGATACATTGCAAAGTTACATGGTTTGACTTGTATATTATATATGGTTGTGGGGAGTTAAATATAAAGTAAATAGAGTAAATTCTTTCTATTAAGTTCCTAATAATCTGTTCATTATAATATCTTCACAATAGTTGAATACCAATTTGTGAAACAGTGAAAGAGTCAAATTCAAGAGAATTGAAGATAGAAATACTAAAGAAAATAAAATTCAAGAAACTGCACAATAACTTCAGAAGGAATATGAAAAGATACAAAATTGTTTTACGAAAACTAAGGTAGCGTGACAGGGAAGTCTTTAATCAAGATCAAGTACATTCGTTTTTCTTGACAAGATGATGAAAAAGAATGGTATTTTCTTATAGCCGGTTTAGGCTTTGAGGCTGGTAAGGTATACTCCTTAACAATCCTTAAGTGAGGCAGTCATATATTTGAGTGTTTGCTTAGCTTATATAATGCTCTCTTATAAGCATTTTGCAACAAATTTGATGTATTTGAGGGGGCAGCGGTGGCTCAGTGATAGAGCGTTCACCTCTGGTGCCTGGGGTCCCAGGTTCGATCCCAGCCCCCGCCAAGTGAACTTTGTGGTGGACAAACACCGTGCGCGTGGGGTTTTTCGGGGTTCTCCCGTTTCCTCCCCCTTTCTTCATTCCACTATTCCATTCATTACTCACCATCACCGTTTCCTTTAGCCTAACCGGCATAAGCGTGGGACGTAAAACTCAAAGATTTCATTTCATTTCATTTGATGCATTTGAAGTTTACAAACTTCCACTCTAATTGTTCACCCCACCGGTTGTTCGAACTCTTAATACATGGAAGTATTGAGAATATTATTTTTAGTCTATGCCATATTTAACATGTAACTCATTAAAACATGAGTTGATGGGGCTCACCTGACCCCGGTAGCCGAAAAATCGTCTCTTTGTTTTTCCCACGGCCTCCTGATAACAAGGACTCAATTTTCCAATGTCGCACGATACACGAGGCCACTCATATTACACATCTATAGAAAATCGAACACCCCGAAAACTCGTTCTCCTTTACAACCCCTATCGTCCAACTATGGAAAAATTGAACACCCCAAAAACTCGTTTTCTTTTACGACCCCTTTTTGGAGGTGTATTCGTTCCCTTTTAGACCCCTTTTTAGGGATGTATTCGTTCTCTTTTACGACCATTTTTGTCAACCCCTATATAACGTAGGAGAGATAACACAAGAAAGGCGACAAGAATTTTTTAAAAATAAGAAGCTGATAAAAAGAATATGACTTATTTTCCAACCACAATATAACATAGCATTGAATATATTAGCTTATTAAGACATAGCAGAGCTAATACGGGTTCGGTCTACTTTTCCACATCTATTTTAACATAGCAAAGTTACGTAAGACTATGAACACAGACACTACAAACGCATAATTAAACAGCACTCCTACGTATGTAACATTGCAAAGACTACTAACATAACAGAATAATGGGGGTGCGCCTGTTCCCTTTCATGAGCACTTTTTCAACTCCTATTTTAACACAGCAGAGATCACTTAAAAAAAGAACATATTTTTCAACCCCTATTTCACACACGAGAGAATACACAAGAAAAGCTACAAGCTTTTTGAACATACCTAATCTGATGAAAGAGTATGGACTATTTTTTCTTTTCCATTATTTAACATAGCACAGATTACAACCCCTATTTAATACAACAGAGAATATGAACCAATAGCAGCAGTGTATTTGTTCCCTTTAATCATCCTCTATGTAACATAGCAGAAATTACACAAGCATTAATCAACTACTACATGTCACAAAAGTACTGACAATCGAGGACAAAGCTCAACTATTCAAACCCGAATAACTCTCCAACGGAGCTACATATTGAGCAACTGTTTCTATATCTAACAACAGGTCATCAAGTATTACACGCCCCAAAAGTACTGACGGTCGAGGTCAAAGGTCAAATATTTAAAACATGATACCTCGTAAAGGAAGTACTATATGCACAAGTACTATATGCACAAAAACTAACAATCGAGGTCAAAGGTCAAATATGTAAAACTTAATAATAATTAAATGGAGCCACATATTGAGCTGCAGTTTGCACATTTAACAATAAATAGGCCATCAAGCACTACATGCCTCAAAAGTATCGACCGTCGCATCGAGGTCAAAGGTCTAACATTGAAATCTGAATAACACGTAAACGAAGACACATATAGAGGTGTCATTTCCACATTTAGTTAACACGTCATCAACTATTACCTGTAACGAAAGTACTGATCATCGAGGTCCAAGGTCAAATATTTAGACCTGAATAACTCATAAACGGAGCAAAATATTGATGTGGTGTTTCCCAATTTATCAATAGGTCATCAAGTACCACACGTCCCAACAGTAGTGATCCCCGAGATCAAAGGTTAAATTTTTAAACTCCAATAACTCGTGAATGGAGCCAGATATTGAAGTAGTGTTTCCATATTTAACAATAGATCACCAACTACTACACGTCCCAACAGTACTGACCGTTGAGGTCGAAGATCAAATATATTAATTTGAATATCTCATAAACTAAGCCACATATTTAGGTGGCGTCTCTATATTTACTAACTGGTCATCAATTGCTACATGCCCGAAAATTACTGAACATCGAGGTCAAAGGTCAAATATTTAAACCCTAATAACTCGTAAACGGAGCCACAGATTGAGGTGCTGTTTTCATATTTAACAATAGGTCATCAAGTACTATACCCAGATAGCAGAAACAGCTTGCCACAAGCATGATATAAGCTTGTCGTGACAAGGATATAAGCTTGTCCCAAGCTTGTTACGACAAGTCTGTAAGCGTATATCAAGGCTGATTCAAGCGACGAAGTTGACAGGCGACAAGCATATTGTAGGCTTATACTGTAAGATTGTTTCAAGCTTGTCAGCTCAAGCTTATTGCAAACTTGTTACATAAAGCATGCTACAGGCTTGTTACCTCAAGTTTATTTCAAACTTGGTACGTAATGCTTGCTCCAGGCTTGTTACCTCAAGTCTATTTCAAACTTGGTACATAATGCTTGCTACAGGCTTGTTACCTCAAGCTTATTGCAAACTTGTTACATAAAGCATGCTACAGGCTTGTTACCTCAAGTTTATTTCAAACTTGGTACGTAATGCTTGCTCCAGGCTTGTTACCTCAAGTCTATTTCAAACTTGGTACATAATGCTTGCTACAGGCTTGTTACCTCAAGTTTATTTCAAACTTGGTACATAATGCTTGCTACAGGCTTGTCACCTCAAGCTTATTTCAAGCTGTCCACTTCAAGTTTAGCACATGCTTAATCTGTCTCGTTTATTGCAAGCTTCTCAGTAAAGCTTGATACAAATTTATTTCTGCACGTGAGAAAATGATTCATCTGCTTGGCGACATGTATAATGTTTGATGTGAAGGTTAGTATAATGTTCAATGTGTAAGTTACATAAATGATGGTGTGTATTCTTTTGCCATCTGAGGTGTTTAGATATTGCCATCACTTTATTGGCATTATTTTAAATATATATAGGGGAAACCATACCATACTTACTATTAATAGTAAACATAGTAGTAAGCTATGGTTTCTGCAATATTTTTAAAAGAATGCCAATAAAGTGGTGGCAATATCCAAACACCCTCAGATGGCAAAAGAACACACGCCATCATTTATGTAACTTACACACTGAACATTATACTAACCTTCACATCAAACCTTATACATGACGCCAACCAGATGAATCATTTTCTCACGTGCAGAAACAAATCTGTATCAAGGTTGACACTACTGGGCCTCACATCAAATCTTATACAAAATGAAATTAACCTCATATAGACAACAATCCTGCAAAAATAAACGTAAAGGTGACGACGAAAGAACTGTTAAACCTACATAAGCAATGTTCTGAAAAAGAATAGTTGTGTTCGGTCAAAATGAAAGCAAAATAATGTACACTTTCACAATCTGTATTATGCTTCTTTCCTTCGTCCATTATGCGTCTTTGCAGCACGAGGTTCAGGTTTACTTCTGTTGAGTAACATTATTGAAATATCATGTTAAATTATAAATCCATGTCTCACACAACATTGGTGTTGAATATATACCCCATACTCCAGTCTATTGAGATTAGTATCTTATCTCAACATAGAAAGCAACACTTTTCCTGAGTTCCTTGGTGAATATACTATGCGACCTGGCAGATCAGTATCCAATTAGTTTACCATTAACCACAGTTTGATGTTGAAGTTGAGCGTCCCGTTTCAGCACGAAGTTTTACATGAGACACTGACCTGTAGAATCCGAACAGTAATGCGTTTAGTGTTTGTAAGGTCTTCCACTGGGAATCGACCACGACCCTAGGCGCACCAAAGACGTACACCACTAGACAAGCGTCAAGGGCTAAGCAAACTTTTAATTATCAGATTTCAGGAAAGAAAGAAATATAAATTAAATCCTAGAACCACTGCTACACAGGGTGCGAAATACTGAGGATGGCCATTCCCACACTTCAAAATTTTGGAAGAAAATTCATCCTAAATAATTTACTGGAGAGATAAGGTGACATCGACACTGTCAGAAGTATACAAACTATTTACAGTAAATCTGTGCAGTTAGTGGACAACCTAGTGGATAAGCATTATCCCTAACCTTACATATATCAATAATTTTGGATGTTCAATATATGAAATCTTCATTTCAAAACTTTCCAGTGCAATTTTTTTTAACTTATTTATTTACTCCTATCTCTCCCCGATCATAACTGTTATGATTTCGCATCCTGCTGCTACATATTTGAAATAAATTATCCCTATATTCTACACAACAACTGATATAAGGTTCCATGAAAACAACCAGCTTGTATTACAATGTTATTTATTGAACTTATTTACATATTTTGTATTATTTCTAACTTATTTCCTTAATTGGGTTCCTCAACTTCAACGGTGTGACCTTCCACTACAGGTTTTGAATTTCTTCGTTCTCTGCAAAATAACGATCATAAATACGTACTGAAAAACATGTAATTGATTGCACAGTTAAAAGAAAACATTCATATTGTTTACCTTATAAATACGCTCTCATTAAAATAAATTATTATTCTTTGAAGTAAGTGCCACACAAGGCAACAGAGTCTGGCACTCGTTTCTCAGATCTGGTGATCCATGGCTTGGAGGCACTCCAAATATGATCTCTATAGCATTACGGTAGAATTTTTTATAGTGAATTAATATTCCCTAATCGAGCTCACCTATTCAGATGTTAGATTTGTAGTGTGACACTTCTTATTCAAAGTGTCTTGACTATGTCAAATACAATATAATTCATCTTCCCATACTGAAAATTAATAAAGTAATTTTAAACACTACTATACATAAACATTACCCAAACACTCTTTCGGTTTAGTGGCATCCCTTATATTCTACATTTTACGTTTTACAGCCTTATTTGATTAAATTTTGACGATCACTCATAAGAAACACTTGAAAGGAAAGAATCGCGTTTGTTACAATTACAACATACTCTCCCACAGTCTGATATTAAGTCATCTCGGGATCGCACGAATCTGTCTGGGTCTACAGGGTCAGGGATCTGACTACTTCGGGATCACGAGTCACGAAGTATGTTACTCGTTTCATCACTGGTACCACTGCATGGTATTTATTCACTTTACCTATTTCAATGTTCTAGTGCCAGTAAATTTTCAGTAAAGTTTTTTTTTTTTTGTTTCCTAGCTGAAAATGTGCATTGTTCTGTGAGAGCATCAATTGAGATAAATCCAGAAAATGTCATATTGACTCACTCGATACTGTTGTATAAGCACGGCGTTACGAAAAACAAACGAAGTAATCACTGATATAAGAAATCACTGAGAGATGGAAGAACAAATATTTACTTATTTCTGTAATTTTCTCTCCATGCCTTGTATGAAATGCAATCTGATCTCACGATTCACAGGAAAGATAGGTCATAAGTGTGTGAACCTATATACCTTGTATTCTTCACGGAGCAACATAAATGACAGATGATGACCTACAAGGCGTTATGCTGCGTCACGTACAACAGAACGCGTGGGAAAGTGTAGTTCGCAATTCACAGGAAACGTGTAGAATTTACTAAAGTAGGCACCGTGTACACGGACAACTTCGTACCATTTTGCAACGAGTTTAGAACATACCTTAGAGGTTCAATGAAATATTTCTCTTTAAAAATAAAAAATAAAAAAATTACTGGTGACTAATACGTAAAGAGGTGTTGAACAACAATTCACTGGAATTATTTGTGACAGTAAAACAAACGGATTTTAATCCTGAGCCTTACAGCGGAGGAATACATCTTTGCAACGTTTCATTCTTTCAAAACACAAGAATCACTGATAGGAAGACATGCATATTGCCTTCATCATACATATCAAATGAAGAAGGGATGACTCATTACCGTAAATGTAACACTAAGTTTATTTGACCCATATTCATGGAACGTCGTGTTGGAATCATTAGCGTCGTTTCACAATTCATTATAGAGAAGTAATAAATACTCCTGCGACCTATCGACCTAGTTCTTTATATCCCATCTTTGAAAGCAGAAACATTTCTCAGTGTACATGGCACAAAGCAGGCAAATCACTTCATTTACTTCAATCCAGTCAAATTCTGAATGCATTTTAAGACCTATGTCTCCCTATTTATTTTCCTGGTAATTTGTTGTTGAGTGTTTACGCATACGCATACTTTGGCGTGCTCCATCCTATTGAAATCTTTTTGTCTTTGGGGGAAAAAAACTACTCTTACTTTTTAAATTATTTTTTTATTACTGCCACTGCTGAATGAAGTCTTTATCTTGTGGATAAAACATTAACCTTTATTTCTTGTTCAATTTTAGTGTTGATTACTTCTTTTTCATACTGAATGAAGTCTTATCTTCCCGAAAACTCGGGAATGTCTTTGTAAGAGAGAAATGTGCATTTACTATTATTTTGTCTTTTAACAAAATTTTCTAACTGCTGAAGTCTTTATCTTCTAGGAAAAAAAACTGTTTCTTTATTAGTTTTAATGTTATTTTACTTCTTTTCTATCTCCTGAATGAAACCGTATTTTCTGAGAAGGAAAAAAAAACTAGAATACCATCTGTATCTTAATTAATTATAGTACTTTATTGCTTGTTTCTATAATAAACGAAATAATCTTATCGTCTGGAAGATTCTGCAATTGCATATTTCTCTATTACAATGGCATTGCAGAGTTTTCCAGAATGTAAGATGATTTCATTTACTATAGAAAAGAAGTAATTAACTCTAATCAATCAAGAAAGAGGGTGGTATTGTAGTTTTTCTCTCATGAGATGAGTTCGTTCAGTAGATAGAAAAGATGTAAAATAACACTAAAATTAGTCAAGAAAAAAGAGGTTAGTTGCTTTCTGTTTTTCATGCAGCAGGTAGGAAATGTTTTTAGAAGGCAAATATAACAGTAAGTGCCTATCTCTCTATTACTCTGACATCGCAGTTTTCAAAAAAATGAAATTTCCCGCAGTATAGAAAAAAAGTAATCAACACCAAAATTAATCAAGGAATAAAAGTTATTCTTAGAAAAAAAAAAGATTTCATTCAGCAGATAGGAGTAATCAAAAAATAAAATTAACAGAGGTACTTTCTTCCAGAAGACAAAAAAATAAAAATGTAAACAGTAATGAATCTCGATTTTAGTTAATATTTCCATCCTTCGAGGAAAGTAACAGGCAAGTTGCTAAATTATAAAGGATAATAAAATAATAAATACATACAAGGTAAACATTTCATCTCATTTCACTGTGTACTAATACATGAGTGCGTAAAAATGAACTCATCTCGCTATATAAAATACAAAGACCTAAGTGATTTAGTGACCGACAGATCTTTGCACAGGCCAAATCGCTTAAGATAGACAAGTTAAATATGGACAGTACATGGGATTTGTTACGTAGGATACCACTAAGGAAGGATTTTTGCAAATTCGACAGGAAGGGGAGGAAAATAGGTGTGGGACGTATTTTTAAAATATGACCATATCTCCGAATTCCTTAAGGTTACAGACTTGAAATTTGATATTCGGATGTATCATTTCAAATAATTTGACATATTTAAGCGGTTTTTGATATTTTAGTACAAAGGAAAAAAAGAAAAAAAAAGGTGAGAAAGAAAAGAAAAGGAGTGAGGATTACAATTATTATAAGATGTCAAAATCTCTGAATTTATGAAGGTTTGAAATATGAAATTTTGTATTTTCATATTATTTAAAATAAGTAGATAAGAATTTAAGCGCTTTTGAAATATGCCTCGGAGGTAAGAAAGGGGGGTGGAAAGAAAAATGGATGGGGATTATAATTATTATAGTAAAGTATTTAATTCCTTAAGGTGAGAGATTTGAAGTTCAGTATTTCCATTTCTCATTTAAAATACTTTGCCACGTGTTTCGGCCCTCTTTTTTCTTTTTTGACATGCTAGTAAAAAGGGAAAGAAACGATGTGGAGAGGAGAAAAAAAGGTGGGGATTACAATTATTCTAATAAAATGTCGGTATCTCTAAATCTTTTAAGATTTGAAATATGGAAGTAACTTCTCATTTAAAATTATTACAAAAGCGTTTTATGATACATATCCTAAAAGGAAGAAAAAGGGAAGGATTACAATTATTATAATAAGATGTTTATATCTTGGGGTCCGGGAAAGTAAGAGGCATTGAAACGGTGGAAATCTCTTTTTCCTCCAAATCCACAGAATTCTATGCATATGATATTGATCTAGTGACCTATAGATGTGAGAAATGTAGTGAATACAAAACGTATATGTAGAGAAGAACGCGTCCATGGACTAAGTTGCAGATCCCTGGCTTATTTAGTGATGGTAAGAACTTTCCGATATCTCTCGTGATTGTAAGGAAAATAGGTAAAACTATACTTACCTACGCAGTAGTCTAGGCTCCGCCTGCTGCAGCCAAACACCCAATACTTCCTTCACCGTTTCTTCTGTTGCGACGGTGTACATCTTACGAACAGCAGCTGAAAAGAAAGATAGAATTTCAAGCAAGTACTAGCGATTTTTATTCTTTAAAAAAACTGTCATTTGAAATAAATTTCCCTCTTAAATAGCTTTACGGAATTATGGTATGGTTTGTAAACATGAATACCTAGAGCTGAAACTAATTCCTATATTATTTTTCAAGTCACCTAAGCTAGGCCCCTATTTTGTGATTTTTATGTAAGGGTACTATAGAAAGTTATCTTCCACAACACTTTTGGTATATTATATAATGGAAAAGTTATATTTTTCGATACAAGTGTAACAAGACTTTCTTCCGGTGCCCTTAGTGGTGATATGGTTTTGAGTCAACGTTTAAAGTCACCTTAAATAACACTACAAAAAACACATGTGTTTTGGCTAACTTCGTTGTCACGAAAAATTGAAAGATGAAGTCGACAGAAAGACGAAAGTTTGACTATTCGCCGTCTTGAAAGCCTGCAACTTTTCTCTTTTTATACTGGAATTATGGTAACTTCGAAAGCTATGTTCTTCTAGTGTTTTATCTGCGTTCCAGTGTTAGACAAAGAGCTCTGAAATTTTGCACCTTTAAAATATCGGCAGGGGAGACAGTTTGGCATACTATGCAATACTACCAGACTAATAGTGTTGCCAACCCAACAAAGTTATATTCGTGTGGTAGACAGTATCAAATTTACAGGTATAAACGAAAAGTCTGGTGCAAAATTATACTTCACAGTAGTGATTCCTACACTGTACTTCAATTTAAATTCGTTGACACTATTGACTTTATTTAGCCCTGGAATCATTCCTACCTTGGAATTTTATTTGATTTTAGATTTTCCGTACACCTTACAAATTCTTTTGAATGCTTTTTCAAGCAAAGATTTGTTTAAATATGTACTTTGCCAGTAAAGCTTTGTTTACAACATAGAGTGTTGGATCAGTTATTGAATTTCCTATACATTCTACACAGATGTTATATTCACCCAGTAAGGGTGAACACATTTACATATTTTACTACTTGACAGTAAAAGAATCCTAAAGTACTCAAAGCATACTTTATTCATGAAGAATTACTTCTGATTGCTTGGGACATACTAATATGAGAACACACGTCCAGTACGAGAGAAGTAAGACTTAATAATTAGCAAACTGGAATTTTGTATGGTTACTAGCATAAATAAATAAATGAAGTTAAATATTTCAGTACAACTTTTCAAATCAACTTACTGTTGATCTTATTGCACATTTGGTTGGACCCAAAGGTGTGCTTTTTTGCTTCATGATCCTTGGTTTCCTGCCAGAGTAGGAGAATTCCATTGCGAGTTTGTCGCACAAAGTTCTTCTTATTGCATTGTGAGCGAAACCTTTTAAAATCCTTACCACCAATTGACAGTAATACTTTTACCTGAAAGAAAGGAAAGTATTTAGATCTAATGCATGCTGAAATCAAAAAGAAAAGCAATATATATAAGGGTCCGTATTGTTATGTTTTTCTACCAGTGGAAAAAAAAAACGAAGCATGAATGAAACTAGATTAATTTTTAGATACCGTAATGTGAAGTGTGAAAAAAAAAGCGTGGGGTTCTGAGTTTCACGGAAGGCCGTATCAAATGGGCTACGTGACTAACAAAAACTGTTTGCCTGGGATTTATTTGGTAACTTTCAGCTTTATATCGGAATAGCGGTTATTTAAAAGGACCATTGTCCGTTTGAATTAGAAAAAAATACTATATATATATATATATATATATATA
This sequence comes from Thermobia domestica, assembly GCF_964235325.1. NCBI lineage: Eukaryota > Metazoa > Arthropoda > Insecta > Zygentoma > Lepismatidae > Thermobia > Thermobia domestica. The sequence goes on from NC_137461.1 coordinate 245,028,586, forward strand.
TATATATATATATATATATATATATATATATATATATATATGTGTGTGTGTGTGTGTGTGTGTTTGTGTGTGTATGTATATGGAAATTACATACACTTCCAAAAGTAACAAGTAACAGTGGGTTAATCAATGCTGCCAAGAAGTAGTGTCAGAAAATAGTTAAATGACGCACAAAAACTAGCTAAAAATGGCTCAACTTACCTTAAATTATAGGTAACAGAATTTAGGAATAAAGGAACTAAATATTTGGTACTTTAAGTCTACTAGTTTACAAAGATGTTCTAATATTATTTATCTTTTGATATCCTCAAATCAAACAGTTTCACAATAATTTTTGTTCCTTCATTGACTAGAAGTAATAAAATCTCTTGAATTATTTTCAACTTCTAATGCTGGGTATGGCTTTATAACACTATTGATCTATCACAAAAATATATACATGCACATGCACGCATCTCAACAAGAAAAACTCCACCCAAACTAAAAATACACTAGAAACTAATCAAACAAATTGACTATGGAGAAACCAGATCCAGGAATCCCAATTTACCGTGACGGATAGGTGAGACTGATAAAAGATATCTAATCTACTGTGACAATGTAAGTGCTGTTGTAAACAAAAGAATTAGAAAAATACCAAGATAAACTACTTTTTTTTTAGGTTTTTCATATTTTCTAAAAAAAAAAAATTGACTGCAAAAGATGTAATTGCCGCTATATTAGCAAGTATGAATGGCAAGTTGACCAAAATTATAGTCCATAGCTAATGCACATGATAATGGCTAAATTGGCAAAAATGGAGTTGATGCTAACATTGAGTCAAAAGAGAGATGTTCCAAAAAGACGTAAATTAAAAGATATAACAAAGATTTGAAAACTGTTTCATAACTTGTACAGGTTTGATAGGATACTTACATATTTCTTTCCGAAGTTAGGTTCTTCAAGCTTTCTCTCAAATGTTTGAAAATCATTCAACGTTCGCAGAGGCAGAAGGCCAAGAAGTTCGGATTCTTCGTTTATGGACTCTGCTTTCACACTCACACCATTACTTAAAAGTGTGTCGACCTTCTTCTCGACGGAAGATACTCTTTCACTAAGGTCAGCTAAAGTAGATTGCATTTGGCAAATACCATTCTGATATCTGCAATAAATTTTAGGAAATATTGTTTTGAAGGTGTTAATATAACTAGAAAATGTATTATTTCACAAACCATTGAAACAATTAAATGTACATTCATGTTCAAAATGATTGTCGCATATCTATAACTGTCTTCTTGTAAGAATATAATTTGATAATGATTTTGCAGGATACTTTTAATACCGATACTATGTGTATAATCGAGAAATGTATATTTGTGGAAAATTTTATAGGGAAAGAATTATAAGCACATAAATTAGAATGAGTAAAACAAATGGTCAAGAAAGCTTTATTTTCGTTTTATTGTTCTTATTTACTGCTCTTTTGACATGAAATTTGCCACATACATGTCTTTGCCGATTACGCACATACCAACATTGTAAGAAATACAGGGCGAATTCGTTATCAAATTTTATTCCTACAACAACATATTTATAGACATGCGACAATAATTTTGGACATGGGTGTACGTTTGTGGTGGACAAACACCGTGTGCGTAGATTTTCTCAGGGTTCTACCGTTCCCCTCCACTTTCTTCAATCCATTATTTAATTCATTCTCATCATCACCGTCTCCTTTAGGCTGCCCCACATAACCGTGGGACAAAACTCAAAGATTTTATTTAAATATGATTTCGCTGTTCATTTAATCAGAAATCTTGGGGGGAAAAGTGGGGAACAATTAGGAAGACGTGTGTAGAAGACCACTACGTTGCAGAATTATGACCAGGTCATTAGAGTATGACTTCATAAATCAGCACTGCGGAAGGAAAGGGTTGATTGCTCAGAGGTAGAACGTTGCCTTTTGGTGCGACGGATCTTTGGTTCAATCTCCGGCCTTATGAGTTTATGATGGACAATATCATATTCGTGAGGGTTTTCCCGTTCTCATGCCACTAATTCCTTCATAATCATTCACTATCATTAGTCATCCGTGTATCTTAACATTAACCCTAGGAAGACTAAACTATAATTGGTCACGTGAAAGACTAAGGGGTGTCAATTTTGCTCGTGGTTGTAAATTCCAATTTTAACCCTACTAATGTATTTTAAAGTTATTTAATGACTGCTACTAATAAATGTGAGTTGTAAAACTATTTTAAGACTTGTGAAATTTTATTTTAATAGGAAATATTACAGGTCCCAGTACAGACTACTACCGCATTTGGTTAGCAGACATGAAGTAGCTTGAAATACAATTCGCCTGTGTAGACAATTTACTATACTAAACCTGAGAGTATTACGTTTGCTCAATGTATAAAAGTAGATTATGTTAATTTAGTCATCCATTCAAAGAATAGATACGTTTACATGATCCTTTCAAAGTAAAACTGTACTCCTCTTAACATTTCTAAGTTGCTAAAAAAAATGTACTTAGTCTCCTGCGCTAAAAAAAAAAAAAAAAAAAACTACCACAATAATGTGCTTTGTAATAAAACTACATTTAAGTTTAGATTACAGAAGAAAATACAAAAAAATTCAAACGTTGTAAAATTCATTTGTTCGGGCAAAGAGAAAAAGAAAGTGCGGGCAAATTTGACCCACCTTCGTCTTTCTATGGTTAAGGACATAACAGCGGGGTTATGAAGAACGGGACCTACAGCTTAAAGTGAGATCCGAACCACTACTCAGTTGCACTCGAGAGATATTGTTCTTCATTTGAACTCGAAACCAGAATCCCTTGATAACAAAGGCGATAAATCCACAGACCCATCATCCACGGAGGTCAACTGATAGAAATACGTTGCAGTGATCTTGCATACTTGTGAATATTTTAGGAGCCACTTAAGAACCAAAAGGGAAAGAACTGCAAAATGGAATCACTCTATAGTTATACAGATTAAATCAATGGACAATTTTAAAAGACTATATAGTACAGAAGATCTAATTTAGTCAGTCAGAAATATAGGCTTAATTTAATTTGCTAATCAATACAGGAAGTGATTAATAGTTCTGGACCATTCATACTATCTTTCTAAATAAAACTTTTTATTATTATTATTATTATTAACAAACCAGTCAAACCTAATAGAAATCTCTGTTTCGTCGATCTACTTTCCAATGTTATAAATTTAGACACTTAATCAGCTTCTGTGGAAAAGTTTTGTTGACCGTCCGCTAGTGTGGCAGCGCACTACAGGCAGTTCGGGGGGAACTCCAAACTTGATAAAATAAAATCACAATTAAAGAGACAAGTTAAAAAAGTATTTTTCGCGAATCCAACCCCCACTCAACTTGTGGACTATCATGCCTCTGACAAGGAAAATTCAAGCTTAACCAATGCTGAAGGAGTAGACTGCTGAATAATTTATGATGTAATGGCAAATCATTTGCAGAACTAGTTGACCTATGACCTATAGTTTGAGCGAGTTGCGTTCATTTCTCGAGGTTGCGACCTTGTTCAATCGAATCATCAGCCTCAAATTACCTTTACTCTCAAAAAAAAAAAAAGGGGGCAACGGTTACTCCACTTTAATCTAAGGTAAACGTATTAAAAAAAAAAAAAAAAAACTGGTGTAAAGCAAACATTCCGGTTTAAGTGAAAAAAAGTTTAAAAAAACACGGTTTTGGCCAATCCTGAAAAATAGCGTTACTTCTTTATTACATCCGTTCAGATTGCAAATATTTTTCTGAGATTTTAGATCCAGACTTTATTCACCTGGTAGAAAAAAAAAGTAAACAAAAGCACTAAAATCAATTAAGAGACAGAAGTTACTGTTTTTAGAGGATAAAAAGATAAAAATGTAAGCAACGAAAAACCTAGTTTTCTTCAAACTTACACCCTCGACTTCTTACCTAACAAACTTCAAACTAATATGCCAACTTATTTTCGCGTAATAATCCATTTTGAATTATTATTAATATCTAATAACTAATTTTTCGAAATTCATCGTTCTTTTACCCTAAACCCAAAAGTCCATACCCGATCGAACCTTTCCTTGCACTTATTGTAAAGCGATGAAATGAGTGATATCACTTAATCTAAGATTGATGAAGTATACCTTAGAATAAGTAATTGTTACTAAATAAAGTCGGACATAAGTATTTATATTCTTCAATTTTGCCCCCAACCTCCGAATAAATATGGAAGAACATAAGGAACGAAAGATAAGCATGATGCATTCTAAAATGAGTGAAATGTCCAGGCTTGCTTGCTGCATTTAAATATCATCCGTACCGATTCTTGGGGAAGCCACATCGGTTAAAATTTTTAGTGTATCGGTGAAAGCTAAAACAAGAAAGCTTAGGCAATGTATTAATTCAAAGCAGTTTTCTCCTCGATTGTAGAGATAAAACGTAATTTTCATTACTTTAGCGGACGGCTCTCCAAATTTAAATCGATTTTGTCGATTTTTTCACTAGATTTGGGGCACTACTTTACAAACGCTTCACGAACCACAGCTGAGCGAGCGGAGGGGATTAGAAGCCCCGTAGGACTCGTTTTTCCCCTTATCTTTTAAGTTACACACGATTGGCATTGCAGCCATTGTAGACTGTCATTTTCCAAAACTTAACATACAAATACTGGCATTTCGTTCCTTGCTTGTATTCAACCGCCTTCCGCCCTGGCAAATAGCTCCACCATAACATACTTACTTTCCCATGTATAGCCTACTCATTTGCACATACAATTTATTGAGTTTAAAACACTTACATTATCATTTAACTACCTTCATTATTAATATGGGGTTAACTTTAGCAGATGGCTCTACCTAATTAAATAAATTATTTTAATGTGTTTAGACTTCATAAATCGTATCTGTTATATAGAATCCTACGAAATGGAAAATTAAGTATGTTATGGTGGATCTAATTGACAAGGCGGTAGGCAGACGAATACAAGCAAGGAATGAGATGGCAGTAAGTACATATGAAGCTTTGGAAAATGACCGTCTGCAATGGTTGCAATACCAAACGCGTGTAACTTAAAAAGTAGGAAAAAAAAAACGAGCCCTGCGGGGCATCTATTCCCCTTCGCTCGCTCAGCTATGCTACGTAAAGTATTATGTAACGGCATATTTTTTGAACTGGGGGGGGGGCAATATTTTGCTTAAAATTTGTACTATCTTGGTATATATTTTGTATTTTCTTTTTTTTTATGGTTTAGGTAGGTTAAGTTAGTTTGGGTTAGGCTGGGTTAAGATACTTGGGCATTACTCGAGCAGATGGTTCTAGCAAATGTTCACACATTGCATTTCCGGGTTCCTTTTTGTAGAATATCTACTAAATGAGAAGCTAGTGCATAAACCACGAACCAACTTGTGCTAGGTGGCCACAAAAAAAGCACGAATGCCATCTAACCGAGTCAGGGCAGGGGTGTTGCTGGGTATCCCGAGCGGAGCGAGGGGATGCGTCCGTAGAGAGCAGGCGTGTCAGCGACGGAGGACATGCACATAAACGAGGAAAAATACATAAAATATCCGCAATAATTTTTACACGGTGATTTTACCTGAATTCGTACTTTCTTCCTATATTTTCTGTTTTTGATGATTTAGGTTAGGTTTGGTTAGTTATGTTAGTAATTACGGTTACGTAACACCAACTCATTTCTCCTGTAAACACGGTGGTTTTACCTGATTTTGGCCTCCAAGTTCCAAAATTCTCTATATGTAACAGTATTATCTCAAATCTAGTGAAAAATGACCATAAAATCGATATAAATATGGTACAGCCGTCTGCTAAAACAATGCCTTAACAGTATCAAGTATTCCACCTATAAATTTTTAATATGATAAAGCCGTCTGCTGAAGTTAACCCTCTAATTTTTGTACTGATATTCAGGGGTGTCCGAGGAAAATTTCCCTAGGGAGGGGCCCATCTCCATGGTTGCTATATTACGCCTGGTATTTAATATACATGGTTTCCTATATTATGTATACATTTTCGTAAGCCAAAGGGGGCCCGGGCCCACCGCCCTCCCCTTCGGGCGCCTATGCTGATGCTAATTGTCAAGAGCCATCACTGACTTTAAAGAATCTAATGGCTAAATATGGTATACATTATACGGATGAACACACTTAAAAAAAAGAAAAAACATAAAAGATATAAACATAAAATTCCATCCATATTTGAAACGTAATGAAGTAATACTATCCTAAAAGCGCTCAGCGCACCAGTCTAAAATAAAATTTACCTTTTTATTTTGTAACTAAAACTAAAGTAGGGCTTACTATTACATTTCATACACATAGCTTACCTTTGTTTACCTTTTGGAAGAAATCAAGTGCCAAAACTCAGACTACTCACCAATCCTACAGATGGCTCCATTTGCTAAACAATCGACAAACGTCAAGCGTTTTGAATCAAGCTTGAAATAGGCTTAGTAGAAAGTTGATACATTCAAGCTTCTTTTCAAGTTAAAAACAAGCTAAAATAAACGTTGATTGTAGCTTGTCGCATTCAAGCTTCTTTTCAAGTTAAAAACAAGCTAAAATAAACGTTAATTGTCGCTTGTCGCATCAACTGTACATTGCTAAGCCAAAATCAAGGGAAAGCGACCCTTGATTTAAGCTTACATGCTATCTGGGCAAGTTATACCAAAATTTTAACAATTTTTTGATATAGATATAGAGAAAATATTGGGATATTTAAATCAAACTAGCTGGATATATTGGGGGTGCTCAGGGACATATTTGGTGAAAATTTCAAGTTGATGGCT